>NC_133121.1:79001841-80201841 GCF_033568475.1 Henckelia pumila
AAATGTAGTATGCTAGACCGTCGCATCATAAGGCACTACGATACCATAAACCTTGGAGATAACGGACCCAAATCCATGACATCCATCCATAAAATATAATGGGGATGAGCGACTCCTCTACAAGTAATATAAAAGGAAACAAGCTCAACATGATGATGCATGCAGCATAATATCCGTGCCATAATCAATACATATATTAGTAATGCCACATAAAACATGCAAACATAGGACATGCATACTCAACCAATATATCTCGAATAGTACGTCCGTATCTCAGAATAAGCAACTCAAGCAACCTAGCCACTCGGGTACTCGAGTCCAAGCCTATAACCGTATAATCACTATATCACTTATCGCTTACTAAAATCCTTAACTAGACTAATAGCTACTCACATAAGCTAATCAGAGTCTAGTAATATACATGCATCCGTCGTTAGCCCTTTGATGGCAATGACATCAAAACCTAGGTACAACTCCGCTACGATCCCGGTAGCGCCTCGCTATCGTCTGGCCTCCGAAATGACACCTAAAATGGCCTAAAATCCCATTAGAAACACCTAGAAACGAGAGATAGAAAAGGAAATGAGCAAGTGAAATGTGGTCTTGGCACCCCTATGAAAGAGTGGGTGCCCGGTTAGCCAACTTGTGGCTAAGGGCTTTTATGACTCTATGTATAAACAATCTTTGTTTAATATAATTTACATTCATTAATGGCATTTTCTTTGTCTTTCTTCATATTGTTATATTGTGATATACTATTGTTGCTTTGATAAAGACCTTGAATATACTATAGTGTAAGTAAGATGAGATAGTGAATAAAGAGAGATCACTATTATGAAACACATCTTATAGTCACTATATATTCTAAACAGTTCCTAGTCAATTGAGCCGTCCGCTAATAAGGATAAGGATCGCTCGAGATTGAGACTAGCATTTGTGATGCCAAGTACCATGTTTCATTGGTAATGGACATGGAGATGTTCAAAGCATGCAAATGGATATTCATATGATGAATGATCGAACTACCCTATTCGGACTTTCCAAGTGGTTATTACTTATCGAGTGGATAAAGTTCGCGGTTTTGGTTGTACATCATTAGTCCTTACTACTTGAAACATCATTGAGACTCTATATGCTGGGGTCATCAGGTGTCGGGATTGGGTACAATTACGACACATATAGGAGTCGATGCTTTGTTGTCAAGGATTCACCACATACTTGCGAGTGTGGATATCCTATGCGATCTGAGGAGATATTAGTGTGACGAATATCTGGCCAGAGTACATGATGTGTTTTAGGTTACTCGGTTTTCCTAGTAACACATGCGATGTCACTATTTGATCTCCAAGATGTAATGCATAGTTATCGAATCTCGAACGACTCTCGATGCACCAATGGTTGTTGATTCGATCGGGATATTTGGATGAAGGGACCGTACTGTACGCTAACCAAAATCTACTGGTTCTTGCAGGCGCTATCAGTGATACCTAGGGAATCATGGGGCGATGTTGCTAGACGCTCTTACCATGATTCGTTGGGCAAGTCGGAAATTGTTGTTCCGAGTCACAAGGAGTTGTGAGCCCACGGCTAGCTGTATCCCTGAACCATTGAGGGTCACACAAGTAATGGATTACTAAACCCCGTTGAGATAGTTAAATTTAAAGAGTTAAATTTAATGAAAGAGAAGTTGGACTTCTTAACTAAAAGGGAGTGGAATTTCCTAAAATGACATAGGGATGGGCATTTTTGGAAATCACTGAATTCGGATTCAGAAAAATTATCTTGACTTTAAAAGATGCAGAAATGGTTTCTGTGCACATTGGTAAAATCAGTTTATCAATCGGAGTCACGATGAATTTTATATTAATTTTTATAATAACAGGCTTGACATGTTGGGCTTAAGTTATGGATTGTGGGCCCTAAGGAGTTAGAGTCCTAATACAATTATAACTTAATCTAGTCTAGAAATTATCTATAAATACATGTGTAGTGTTCGAAAATCATTAGTTTTAAGTCTTGCAATTTTCGAATTACACATATTTTTCAAGAGGAATTTTCGAAAATCCTCTGCTCCCTTTTGAGATAATTCAGTCTGTAATTTTTGTGAAAAATTACATTCTGAATTGACAGATCAAATCTGTTTATTCTCTTCGATAAACATCTGATTGATTTCTAGTGCAATCAATCAAAGGGTTTTAGTTTTCTATTCGTGGACTTAATTCCGGAGGTTGATCGTGATAGTCATCGGTTCCCGGGATTTACAAGAAAAACAGATTAAATTCTGTTGGAGTCCATAATCAAGCCTTTTCTTGAATAGGTAAAATATTTAACTGTGCTAATTATTTTACTTGCAACAATTTTAATCGTTAGGATTTGATACCCACGATATGGAATCGTTCCATATCAAAAAATAAAATTTTTAAACTTCCTCTGCTCCGGGTATCACATCCGTGTGATCAGAGAACGCGTGTTCCAACACCCTATTTATAGACCACGTTTGGAACTATCGAACTCGCGATCGGAACTTCCGAACGCCTTCTGAGATTTCGATCGTGCTTACGATCTTTCTTCTTTGAATGTGTGTCCTTTGAATGGGCAACTCAGCTGCCGACAGAGTTTGGGACTACTAAACTGTGGGATCGGAGCTTCCGAACTCCACCCTGTCCAATCAGAATTCAAAAAACCCATATCTGGCTATCAGGAAACGTTCGGATCTTCTGAACTCAGGATCGGAGCTTCCGAATTGGTCGGAGCTACCGATCTCTGTCTCTAGCTTCCGAAGGGATCGAAACCACTGATCTTTACCTTGCAAAAGTTTAGATCTTCCAAACTGGTCAAACACTAGGAACCCTCCTGACTATTTTCGAACATCTTGAATCCGATTTTATATTAATTAATCTCATCCGAGAATTGCTTAATCATGTTTTAATCATTTTAAACATGTTTATGCAGTTAATTTATTATTTTTTGAAATCGGGTTACTACATTCTCCCCACCTTTAGAGATTTCGTCCTCGAAATCAGGTCTTAGTCAACCCTGAAAATGTACCCTCAACAAGATTCCCAAACTGTTTATTTCTCATTGATCTAAACCACGAGAAAAATTAACTTTAAGCAACCAAAGTACCTTTTCGGACATATACGATCTGGTATCTTACTGGACTACAACTTTCCTCGATGGTAAACGTAGGACTTAGTCTAATCTCATTCCCAAAATATCCTTGGAATTGTACCGTAACTGGCACTGGAATATTCTTTGCCAAGCATCTTCTGGCTAAAGATTTACGATGTCCTCAGTTAACTACTTAGCTAAGGCTAGAGAACACATTTATCCTACAAATCCCATATTCATCTGATGTGAGAACTCGTCCGCACAGGTAGAATCTGCTTTACTCTTGTTTCTTAACAACTTAATACAGTTTCTCTAACGTTATACTATTGAATACCAAAGCCAGTGCCACACTCTAGAAATCTCCATGGTTCAAGTTATAAACACCGCTAGCCGAGCCAACAAAACTCAATCATCGAACTTCCTAGTCACATGACCGAATTCAATGAACATCTAATTACCAAATACCTGAGCAAGAACACAAAATTTGTCTCATTCCTGAATTCCAAAAATTCACGTGGAAATTCCGTCAAATCACTATGCAGTATCTTAAAATCCTCAGGAATCTCGCAAAATATTCGGGCAACCACTAAATGATCTTCTGAAATCTTAGTCGATCTCGACGCATTGACAGTTGATATCAATATTTCATATCACACTAAGTCGAGATTCTTCTGATATCTAACTTATACCTCGATAATCGATGGTGGTGGTGCCTACTGAACTGTACCAAAATAATTTCGTTAGTTCTTTCATCACTATGGCTAGTAATACCGTCAAATAACACCAAAAACAGATAGTACGATTAGTCCTGCTAACTACTCACCTACCACCAATTCATACTGAAGGAACAGTATTGGTTTGCAAATCTGAGTTACTACAACTCTACTAGCAGTAGAATGCCTTTGCAGAATTGAAATCATTCAATGTAACGAGTTTGTAGTCAAAATCTGGAAACACTCACAGTCACCACGATAATTCTTGAGGTATTCGACATTCAACTATCACCTGTCGATATCAATCAAAAGGATAAGATACAATTCATTGTATCACCTTCCTGATCTGCCACTGATCCTGATATCTCCAGTGTAAGCAAAACCTTTCCTATTAGCTAACCGTACCAAAACTCTTATCTCAGAGTCAAACCTCTAAAAACAAATCTGAATTCATTCCTTTGACGTTACCGTCATTTCTTCGGTTACCTCTGAATAAACTATCTCCCAAAAACAAAGAAGAGTACCCCTAATACTACAGGCTAAATCATTATACCCAAAAAGATACCATCATTGCAAAAATGACAAGTCTCAGTCAAATTACCCGCACAATGACAACGTCATTGTCCACAATCTCACCTGTCTCTTCAGACATAAACATTCAGGTTCGTACCTGAAAATACAATCTATAAAACTATTGAATGATCATGTCAGTTAGTACAACCCCTGGTACTAATAATCCGAATCGAATGGTTGTACCTGTCATACGATTCAAGACAGTAGTCCCAGTATTCAAAGCAAGAATACAGTTATTTCTTACTGGCAAAAGTAAGTCTCATCTGGTCCTGACTCACTCATCTAGATGAATGCCAACGAAAACATCTTATATTGTGAAGTTCTCAAAACTCTGTCGCAGTCTAGTTAACTCCCGAATCGAATATGTCAAAGCAATCACATCAATGATCTAGCGCATCAAAACACTCCCGGAAATTCAGCGACAGAAATCTCGCCAGACCCAAAAACTAGGTCTTAGCCGCTGTCGACTCCCACATCTGATCACTTAATGTTATCCTGCTAGAATCCATTGAAACAATTACACTTGTTCTCACAATGTCGCAGCTCCGAATCTCACGAAGAAACTGCAAGAATTTAATCTCATCACCGAGCAATTCATTTCTTGAGTGAACCAATAGATCTCACGTAGCTAATCTTGAAAATACTCGGCTCACTCATCAGTGTACTAATCTGAATTATTGTTAAGACAACTGACATCATTGCAATTCACAAGGTCTCACTCCGAACAGAATGCAGCTCTAATTATCAAATCTGATCGTACTAAAGTTCCCACGACCAAACATCTAATCTCTTATCATTTACAAGGATATTCATTTTCTATCAATAATAAAAATCACTGAAATCTTTATGAGTGTAAACACTCTAATGATGTGCGATATAAATCTCCCAAGGATAATCTCCCCTCGTCAAGTTCTAAAGCACAACTAGCTCCCAGAACTCTTATCATCATCACTAGTGTTTACAATTCCACTATGACATAACTGAAAGTCATTTTACAACAAATGTATCATCTACTGATAACAATTGACTGCGGCTCATATCTATTCTCAAAATATCAATCAAGTTTGGCCAACCGTCCTCGTTCCCTGATTCCTACTGGAATATAATACTATTGATCACCATATTCTGGATTTAGAGTTCCTTTGATCAATTAATGAGATTACTATTTCCCAAGAATGCTGAAATCACAGAAATTTTATAACAAAGATTCATCCTTCCTACCTCTGATAGAGTCAGACGATAACGACAAGTAACCACTAGTACGAATCCTGTACCCGATTGAATTTAATCACCAGAACTATCCCAGTCCAATCTACGATGGCACTGCATTGCCTACTTAGTTCTGAAATCATTTTTGTTAAGGAATCATCCTCTGTCTATGTCAATACTATCAAGAGAAAACCTTAATCCGTATATCAGACTAAATCAGATGATAACTATACTAAAATCCCTTGGTATTATCCCAGTACTAAAATTAAATCAAATGAATTCTGCTATCACTAAAAATACTCCTGGTAGTTATAACCCTTGCTACGATTGCGTAAAACATCAAGACTGAGGTAGCCTTCCCTGAAAGCCCATCTGGAATAAAATCCTTTCAGAAAACACCGACATAGGGTAGCTCTTCCTCACCCATCTCAATAAAACCAGCACAGTCCACAACACCTGGTATAGATCACTACCGCGCCCCTGATGAAACACATCATCCCTGACATCAACTTCAAAGTCATATGCTTACCCAACCATTCTAGTGAAACACCTAGAACTAATCACATGAAAAGTACTTACAATCAGATTACTTAATAATCTATGAGTCATAATAGTTGAATACTAATCAACTAAAAATAATTGCTAGAATCCATCAAATCATCCAATACTGAAACATTAAACCATTGAACCCGGTTTAATACAATCCTTATTACAAATGATTAGTTACAACCACTAAGAAATTCCCAAAAGTTTAGAATCAATAATACAATGATTCACTTTGCTTACAGCAGAAATATTTACAATCTGAATAAATGCGAAAATCTTACATTCCGTCTAAATACCTCGTACAACTCACTGTCGTATGTATCTTGGCATCTACTGATCTTGAACGTGAGATTTCTCGTTTGCCTCTACCAAGCGTCCGTGCAGACTACTGGCAGAACATATTCCTCCCAAGATCTACAAGACCTTACTAATATACCAGATCCTTCAAATGTTGTGGGGTCCATTTATCTGGTAGAAGAGGCAGAACCTTCATGAAAATCTCTCCAACTACTTGTGGAGAATCTTCAAAGGTTACTCCTCCGATCTGGAGATGAGTGGAAACGATGTTCCATGCACTCCAACCAATCCTCTACAATCTCCAGTGTCACATTTCTTATCAATGGTTTAGGCACCAACCGAAAAGATCTGCGCATACCAAACTTATGACGACTGCTTTGGTGATGATGATCTTGGAGATGCCTCTGGTCTCTGCCCCAACTTTCGTCACTATCATACCATCATCGTCTTCGATTCCATCTATTACTATAATGTCCCAATGAAAATCAAAGATCTAATGCATGCTCTAATACCATAAATGTAGTGACCCGTCCTGGAATCACCTACTAAAAAAAACTTTAAGCATTCAATTAAAACTTAACAATAAATAATCAGAGAAAACTGCGGAAACTTAAGACAAATACTAACTCGGCATAATACAACCGGTAAATAACTGAAACCCAATTAATGTACAACCAAATCGAAACCTAAAAATAATAGGGTCAATCCTAACTATTTCTGTTGGCACCAATTGACTCCACAACTCCCTGGTCACCAACTGAAACTGATCCCCTAACCTGGGAAACCTGCAACTGCCCCGTCGAATAGGGTGTCCAATGAAAATACACAGACATTAGCTAACAACGCTCAGTACAGATGTATGAGTATACACATACTATGAATAAATAATGCAAATGAAAGGTACCGAAAACCTATCATCAATAGAACACTGCTCAGTCAAAGGAGCCATGGTATGTAGTGCGTTGGGCCGTCACATCAGGAGGCACTCCCATACCATAAATCATGGACATAACCGGACACAAATCCATGGCATCCATCCAAAAAATATAATGGGATTGAGAGACTCCTCTACAGGTAATATCAAAGGAAACGGGCTCAATGTGATGATGCATGCAGAATAATATCCGTGACATAATCAATGCACATATCATTAATGCCACATAAAACATGCAAACATAGGACATGCATACTAAACCATGGTATATCGGATAGTACGTCTGTACTTCACAATAAGAAACTTAAGCAACCTAGCCACTCGAGTACTCGAGTCCAAGCCAATAAGTATATAATCACTATATCACTTATTGCTTACTAAAAGCCTTAACTAGACAAATAGCTACTCACAGAAGCTAATCATAGTCTAGTAATATACTAGCATCCGTCGTTATCCCTTTGATGGCGATGACCTCAAAACCTAAGCACAACTCTGCTACGATCCCGGTAGCGCCTCGCTATCGTCTGGCCTCCGAAATGATTCTTAAAATGACCTAAAAGCCCATTAGAAACACCTAGAAACGAGAAAGAGAGAAAAAAATATATGAGCAAGTGAAATGAGGTCTCGACACCACTATTTATTCGGAACTTCCGAACGCACTTCGGAGCTTCCGATCGTGATTCCGATCTTTCTCTTCCAAACATGTGTCGTTTGATAGGACTACTCAGCTACCGACAGAGTTCGAAACGAAACTATAGGATCAGAGTTTTCGAACTCCACCCTGTCCAATCACAATTCAGAAAGCCCATATCTGGCTGTCGGGAAACTTTCGGATCTTCCGAATTCAGGATCGGAGCTTTTGAACTGTCCGGAGCTACCGATCTACCACTCTAGCTTCCGAAGGGATCGGAACCACCGATCTTTACCTTGCACAAGTTCAGATCTTCCGAACTGCTCAAACACTAGGAACCCTCCGGAACATTTCCGAACATCCTGAATCCGATTTTATACTAATTAATCTCATTCGAGAATTCTTTAATCATGTTTTAATCATTTTAAACATGCTTTTAAATTTAATTTCTTATTTTTGAAAATCAGGTTACTATATGAACAAAGGTTTTTTTGGCAAAAATCATATCAAAATTACTTTAAAAAATGATAAACATGCTGGTTTAAGACTGTAATATGACTATATAGCGGACTAATTAAATCACAAAAGGACAAACAAAATGGAATAAAAACAATTTTCCTGTAGTATGAGCGACAAAAAATCGATTTTTGTGTGTACATAGGTTACTATGTGATTAATATAAGACATTTGATGTACAAAGTGAGCATGAGGTGGAACCATGAATGGGCATTTTATCAATCATAAAAAGTTGTAAATTTTTTTAAAAAATTGCTCCTTTTATGGCTCCTTATCAATCATGAGTTTAAAATAAAATTAATTTTAATTGTGTTTTTAACATACTGTTTGGTTAGTATAATAAGATGATTGAATGAACTACAATTGAAGTGAAAAACAAAAAAATTAAAAATTATGGACAATTAAAATAGTATGATGACAAATATTTTGCATTATAAAAATGTTTTTATAAAAGTAATTTTTACAAAAAAAATTTATATAATGTTTTAACGTTAAATAAATATGCATTATGAGAAATATTCTATAAAAATATTTTTATTGTTAAAACTAATATATTTTGATTTACATAATTGTCTTCACTTCTAAACACATAAAAAAAATGCATCTCAATTGTTCTTTCAAAACTAAACTTGAAGAATACTTTAAAAAAAATAATTTTCAAAAAGATTTTAGAAAATCTTGCTCAAACACATACTTTACTTTTTTTAAAGATACAAAACAATAAAAGTGTTTTAAAATAATTGTCCAAATGAAATCTTAGTTCTTGTGTTTTGTTTAAATT
Organism: Henckelia pumila; assembly: GCF_033568475.1. Lineage (NCBI taxonomy): Eukaryota > Viridiplantae > Streptophyta > Magnoliopsida > Lamiales > Gesneriaceae > Henckelia > Henckelia pumila. Next base: position 79,011,153 of record NC_133121.1, read on the forward strand.
CATCTTATATCATCTTAGAAAATGAGGGATTTGAATAAAAAATTATATTTACTATACACAAGGTAAGGTCCAAAATCCACAAAACCCACTCACGGAGATTTATTTAATTAGTATTGAAAAAATTATTGTTTAAATGTTTAGATTATGAGATTTTATGCAAAAAAAATTAGTTTCATGTTTTTTATGTATGTGTTTAATTTCGATGACCCAGGAAAACGAGACTGGGTTATGATCAAGGTTTACGTAATTTTAATTCAAAAGGTGTTTATTGTACATATTTTTATTTTAAATATGTGCTTAGTATTTAATTTCAAAGTCTAGAAAAGTAAAAATTTAAAAATTTAGTATTTTAAGTTAAGGGGCTAGCTTTCGGCTCATAGTTTTACTGCCAAACTTTACGTCAAAATATTTTATCCCTTTCCCTTTCCCTTTCTCACTCAAGCGGTCGCCACTCTACCCTCTCCCCTAACCCTTTTTTGAAAAATCTGCACACCTTGAATGAAAGTATTTTCATTCGTTCGTTTAAGGCCAGATCGTATCCCCAAGTCCGAATTTCTCCCTACCGACGAATAAAGGTAAGTATATACAATTTTTGAATCATCATCAAGCAATAGTATGTATTTTGATATGTATTCTAATGTATATGTTCCCATTTTTTCAAGGAATTTGTATGATTTTGAAGGAACGTTGTGTGATGGAATGTATCTCATGAAGCGTAAGCCGTTCTCAACGATTTGTGAGTATGATTTGTGTGAAAGGGTTTCAAAAAGGAGTCAAGTTCAGAATTTTGTGTTGAGTTGTGTTTTGATACGTTTTTGTGTTCAATCACTTAGAGGATGAGTCGTTTCATGAGTTCTTTGTCGTGTTTTGAAATGTATTCATGGTTAGATATCGGTTGTCAAGAGTGTGTGTGTATGAAGGTTTTAGAAGCAAAAAGGTTGAAGAAAACCCCTGGCCGCGTCTTCCTGAAAATGCAAGTATACCGCATCGAGCTAGGACTTTCGTCATCATGTCTGTAAGATTTATGCTTTAAAAGTTAAATTTGTTCGTTTATTTATGTTTTGATTATTTATTGATTACATGAAAAATCGTGAGTTGGTGATGTGGATGATATTGGACATTTAGGAATATGGTTGCTCGTAGGAACCCCGACGCCAACGATCAGAACAACCAATTTTTGGTTGGCTAACCGCACTGTTGCAAGAGCAGAGCCGTGATCAAGGGGAACAGATCCAACGACTGCTACAGGCTTAGGCGAGCAATGGAGCACCTGGCCGCTCTGTTGGTACTACAAATCCGATATTTTAGCAGTTCAAGGATCTGGGGCCTAGTGAATTCAAGGGTACTTCTAATATTATTGTGTTTGAAGAGTGGGTCAGGTCGTTGGAGACTATCTTCATGTTCATGCAGTTGACCAATGCAAACAGGTGAGGTGTGTATTCATGTTCCGAGACAATGTCCGTATCTGGTGGCAAAGGGTATGTTCGATGGTGAATATCGAGACACTTACGTGGAATGGTTTCAAGGAGGAATTCTATGGGAAGTACTTCACCATTAACACCAGGAAAAAGCTGGCAAGAGAATTTGGAGCTTCGTCAAGGCAGCATGTTAGTGGCCGAGTATGTGAAGAAGTTCGAGAACGGACGTTACTTTGTGCCCTTGATCGCAGAAAGGCCAGATGAAGAGCTGAAGCTTTCCATAGAGGGTTTGAATGTGATTGTTCTGCATGATGTCAGACTGAGCCGAGCCACCATGTACCGTAAAGAAGTGGATCAGGAGTTGTTGTCCAAGAGAGATATGAACGATATAGTGAAGGAGACATGGAATAATAGGACAGGTTACCAAGGCCGATATTAAAAAGGGCCAAACAAGAAGAGTCTGTTCCTAGCGCAGTTTCAGTGGAAGCCACAACAGACTCAGACACATTCGCGACCTCAAGGCCCGCGACCAGCAGTGGGTGCTGTACCCCAAACCGATAATCGAGAATCATTTCCCAAGTGTAGGAATTTCCATCCTGGCTAGTGTATATTGGGCTCCAATGCGTGCTTTCTGTGCAAGAAGATGTGACATTATACTAAGGATTGTCCCCAATCCAAGGAGCCAACCTAGGGACAAGTGTTTGCTATGACACAAGAGCAAGTGGATCTGGACACTGCCATTATCACATGTATGATTTTTATTGCTAATTTACCCGCTCATGCATTAATTGATTCTGGAGCGATCCATTTCTTTATGTATGTGGATTTTGTTGCAAAGTTAGGAATCACACTTGATAGATTGTTTATGGGGTATAGTTTTTCTTACCTTCTGGTGGAGAACTGCGAAGTAGCATGATGCGATCATGAATAGCTCGCAAGTAGATCAAGTGGCAAGGAAAGTTCGAGATCCATTGGAGTTGCCACGTGGACCAATAACGAAGAACCGAGCTAACAAATTCAAGAAGACACTTCAAATATTGATGTTAAATTATCAAGATGGGTTTGGAACACTTGAAGACCAGTTTGGAAGTTGTCTATGCGTTATTAGAGTATTAAAGATGAGAGAAGTGAAGAAAATAATTTTGGGACAGAAGACGTCACGCCCAAGTGCCATATTCTGCCGCTCGAGCGAGCCTCATAAAAAAACTTTCGGGCAGAGACTTTCTCGCTCGAGCGCGGGTTCTTACCACTCGAGCAAGCCCGGAAGAAATTGCGGGGCATAGTACATCTTGCTCGAGTGCAAGTTTCTACCACTCGAACGAGCTGGATTTTTCGAGAAAAACACACACTTTTGCATGTTTGTGTGTGTTCGTGATTTAAGTCTTACTTTTGATATTTTTGTCTATTTTAAGTGTTTTAGACCTACTAGAAAACTTTATAGATGATATCTTTGATATCTTTAGGCAATATTTTGCTATATATTTTATTTTTTGATTGTAAACTATAAATACTTTGTTTATTTTCATTAATAATAATTCAAATTCAGTTTATACACAATATTGAAATTCTCTCAAGAATTTTCTTCAAAGCTTTTTTTTGGTTATTCAAATCAAACTTTTCACAGTTTAATTACTTGAAAATGTTTTTCGATTGATTTCTTACTGAAGATTGTCAAATACGAGTTATCTGAAAGTTTTCTTTGGTTTCGATTGTTCGTGATTTCTGTTGTTAATCGTTTTTTCGATTAAATGTGGAAATCCAAATTTTATCTGTAAGGTCCAAAAGTCCACTAGCTTAATTATAATAAATTAATTAATTATATGAGTTATTGCATGTTATTTTAAATATATATAATTGTTATGTTTAAATTATGCGAATTATGTTGATGCCTGAGAATCCTTATGTGATGTGATGTGATTTTTTTTAATGTTTATGTTAGTATTTAATTTTGGATCGTAGAGACGAGCCTAGCCTTAGAACAAGTTAAGAAAAATATTTTAAAATAAAGTTTGATTGGATGCAGTGTATTTTATTTATTAAGAGAGAGTAAAATTTTTAAAGGGCTTTTATTTGTAACTAATGGGCCGTGTTAGGAACCCATTAGTCACAAACGGTTTAAGCGTTCAAAATTTCTTCTCTTTTCTATCATTTGAACGCTCTCTTTTCTCTCAAATCTCTCTCATCAAACGTTGCATCAAGGCTAGGGTTCTTCAGAGTCTTGAGGTTAGATCGTCATACCGCTCAGGTTAATTCCAATCAATCGATTCAGGCAAGTTTTTATCGGTTTGAAACTCATTCAAGAATATAGCTATTTTAAATATTTAAACCCTATGTTTAATATTAATTAGCTATGCATATTTCTTGATGATTCATGAATATATATTATTAATTGTGAAACGTGAGGCGTTCCTAATGTTTTCGGTACAAGTTTGATGAGTTGTAAAGACTTAAATGTTTGAAATCCAAGTTTTGAGTTTGAGTATGTTGGGTATGGATTTCTGGTTCAAATCTTTAAATTAATGGAATGATGAATGAGTTTTGAGGTGTTATTTGAAGGTTTATCAGAGTTTTGAATTGTTTTTCCAAGGTTCAAGAAGATTGGCCGAATTAGGAACCCAAAAATCTGATTTTCGTGAAAGCTGTTCACATGCCAGAATTTTTAATTCGCGAATGTCCAGACCCTGGAAGGGGGTCCGGGTGCCCTCTGTCCCTAAAAATTGAAATTTTGTTGTGCACGGATGTTGGCACGGGGTCCGCCCCATCTGGACACGGGTCCGTGCAAGGGTCCGGACAAGGGTTCGGAATGCCTTTGTCCCAAAATTTTTAACCTTTGTTTTAAGGGTCCTAAATTCATGTTCATGTTATTTTAAGATGTCTTAAGTATATTTAGGAGGTTTTATGCAAACATATCAAGTTTTGATTGTCCGTGACGGACGAAACGACTCACGTGGACCAAATATACTTTGTAATGTAAGCTATGTTTTCAACCTTCATGAAAACTATTTTTCCATGAAAATTATGAAATGTAGGAAGTATTTTATGCATGAAAGGTTCTCACATTGGTTTATGCATGAACGATGTTGTTTTATGAAAATTATGTTGGAAGGAATAATGATGATGTGCATTAAGCATGATATGATACGACGAACGTTACGATGTATGGAAACGATTTTTGATGATTTATGCGTCTTGTGGTGATTACATGGGGTATGCACTTCGGGATGAGATTCGGAGCGGCTATCCAAACATGGCTCACGGGATGGTTATACGGAGTATGCACTTCGGGATGAGCTCCGAAGCGGCTATCCAAAGAATGAAAGTTACGGGAGTAATGCCATATGCTTGTTGATCAACAGAAATTTATGAATGGCTCATTATGACGGTTTCCACACTACTCATACTTCATCACCTCAAATATTTCTTATGTTATTGCTACATAAAAGTTATGCTTATTGCATGAATGTTTAAATAATATTTTCTCTTTTAATATTCTTTTTATGCATTTTCTTGCTGGGTCTTTAGACTCACTATACTTGAATGTTGCAGGTAACGATGATGTGAAGGCATTCATTGATGATTATGTGAGAGGACATGAAGAAGAGGCAGGGGTCGGTCCATCGGGCAATGCATGAGTGCGAATGCTTTTGAATGGAAGTTGTTTAAAACATTTTTAGTTGAGGAGAGGAAAATAAGTTTTGAATTTTGAGATTTATGGCCATGTTTGGCAAAAAACTTTTAGATGTCGTTTCTTTATTGTGCATTTTTAATACGCACATTCTTAATAAAGAAGATGATGCTTCCGCAAAGTTTTGATTTTTCCCTAAATTTTAAGTATGTATGTTGAGTAACGTTTCAATGTAAAATTTGGGACGTTACATTATCTTTTGTTTGTCTTCGATATTTTTCAGGCAGTTTTACTTGTTTTAAAGATTGGAAAAAACACTTTGAATCTTTTGTTTATTGATTGGATGGTGTGATTTAATTTATAATCGTGTTTGCTTATCATTCTCAAGATAATTCATATCATTTGGTATGAAAGCGAAAGTTTTTGAGACAAAGTAAGTATCGTTTCAATAACTTCTAATCTTCTCTGTTCGTTCTTCGTCCTTCTTCGCCCGTTCTTGTTTTCCTTCGTTTGTTATGTCAGTCTTGTTGCCCAAGCTTCTTTTCTTGTGCTACAAGTTATTTTCAAAAAAAAAATCGGTCAAAAAAATTTTGAGAGGGACGAAATTTGTCAAAAAAAAAGTGAAAAAAAAGTAATTTATGGCCAATTCCTTTGTATTTGTTCATCCTTTGAGTGCGAGTCAAAGTCAGTGTCCATAAAATTCCATAATTGTTTGTGCAATCTTTGTGAGTCAATTTTCAAGCGTCTAAGAGATTTTAAACTTGAAGGTTTGATCCTTTACTCTACAAAGCAAAGCCTTACCACAAATTTGAGTGAAAAAAGGAGTGTTTGAGTGATTTATTTGGAGTGAACTGTGAGAATTTGTTTGAGAAAATTTTATTACTAACATTTTCTTGTAGATATAATGAATGCTAATAAAGATGCTATTGAGAGTGTGAACCAAGAAATTTCCAATGTTCAAATGGATGTGTTGATGGGGAATTTGACTAAGATGATGAGGTCGGAGTTAGAACCTCTTTATGAACGGATGAGTAAGTTGGAGGAGAGTAGTGGTAGTGATAGTAGGAGTAAAAGTAGGAAGGTGGATGATTTTGAGGATGGTGAAGAGAGTTTTGATGAAAATTGGGATAGGGAGAGATGAGTACATGGGGGTAGGAATAGGCGATGAGCAGTGTGTGGGAAATACACCGAGGGGAATAGAGAAGATAAGAATATTAGTAGCATTAAGATGAAAATTCCAACGTTTCATGGGAAGTCTGATCCGGAGGCATATCTGAAATAGGAGAAGCGTGTGGAGTTTGTGTTTGATTGTCATCACTATTCTGATTTTAAGAAAGTGAGGTTGGCAGTGGTTGAGTTTGTTGACTATGCATTAATTTGGTGAGATCAATTATAGTGACCACTAGAAGGAGGTGTGGGGAGCAGCCTATTGAGACGTGGGATGAGATGAAGCGCGTCATGAAGAAGCGGTTTGTGCCTAACCATTATTATCGTGATATGTTTAGGCGTTTTCAGACTTTGAAGCAGGTGTCTAGGAGTGTGGAGGATTACTACAAGGACTTGGAGACCACGATGACCCGGACCAATGTTGAGGAAGATAATGAAGCTACAATGGCTTGATTTTTGTGTGGCTTGAATTGGAAAATCCAAGACCAAGTGGAGCTTCGTCACTGTTTTGATTTGGATGAGATGGTGCAGACGACCATGAAGGTGGAGCAATAGCTCAAGAGGAGAGGAGCTGGTCGAGTACCTACTGGTGGGGGGTCGTCGACTTCTTGGCGTCCGAACGTTGCAAAACGGGAGGATAACAAGCCGGTGTCCAAACCAAAATCTGACACCAAATTGAAGGTGCCAAAACAAGTAGTAAAAGGTACATCTGAAACTTCTAATGTTCGGTATAGAGATATTAAATGTTTTAAGTGTCAAGGTATTGACCATATTTCTAGCCAATGCCCAAATAAGAAATTGATGATTATTAATGTTTGTGGTGATGTGGAGTCTGAAAGTGATGAGGGAGAGGAAAATTATAATAATATGTCTGCGTCGGTAGATTCTGATGATGAGGATGGGTTTGGGGCTGTTGTTGGTGAATTATTGGTGACTAGGAGAGTGTTAAATGCACAACCTAAGGAGAAGGAAGAGAGCCAGAGAAAAAATCTTTTTCATACTCGTTGTTTTGTGAATGGGAAGGTGTGCAGTCTTATTATTGATGGGGGTAGTTGTACGAACGTGGCGAGTTGCGAGCTTGTGAAAAAATTGGGGTTTCCTATTTTAAAGCATCCTCAACCATATAGGTTGCAATGGTTTAATGACTGTGCAGAGGTGAGAGTTAACAAGCGAGTTGTGGTGCCATTTTCTATTGGCAAGTATGTTGATGATGTTTTGTGTGATGTAGTCCGTATGCAAGCGTGTCATATTTTATTGGGAAGACCGTGACAGTTTCATAAAAGAGTGGTGCATGATGGCTTTAAAAATAAATATTCTTTTGTAATAAAAAAAGAGTCTATTGTATTGTTGCCTAAGAATCCAAAGCAAGTGTTGGAGGATCAAATGAAAAATAAAAAGAGAGATGAAGCCGAAAAAAAGAGTGAACAAAAAAGTGAGATGACCTTAAAAAAAAGAATGATAAAAAGAGATGAAAAGAAAATTGAGTGAAAAGATGCCGAGAAAAAAATATGCATGGCCCAAAAGAGTGAGTTGAGAGATGTTTTGAATTCCCATGTTCCACTTATGTTGATGATTTATAAAGAGGTACTCCTTAACACAAGTGATATAGCCGAATATCTTCCGAGCTTTGTTATTTCTATTTTGCAGGAGTTCGAGGATTTATATCCGAAGGAACTACCTCAAGGATTACTACCTTTGAGGGGTATTGATCACCAAATCGACTTGGTACCCGAAAGTGCATTGCCGAATCATCCAGATTATTGGAGCAATCCGGAGGAAACCAAAGAGCTACAACGGCAGGTAAGTGAACTTGTAGATAAAGATTTTGTGCGTGAGTCGATGTCACCATGTGTTGTACCTGTGTTGTTAGTACCTAAGAAAGATGGATCTTGGCGTATGAATGTTGATTTTAGGGCTATAAATAACATTACCATCAAGTATAAACATCATATTCCTAGACTAGATGATATGTTAGATCAGTTGCATGGTGCTAGTGTGTTTAGCAAGATTGATCTTAAGAGTAGTTATCATAAAATTAGGATGAGAGAGGGAGATGAGTGAAAAACTGCGTTAAAAAAAAAATATGGTTTGTATGAATGGATGGTTATGCCTTTTGGTTTAACTAATGCACCTAATACTTTTATGCGTCTAATGAATGATCATGTGGGGCATTTGAGAGTTGTATTAATCACATTGTGTGCTGAACATTTAAATGCTAACCTGAAAAAATGTGTTTTGTACAAACAAACTCGTATTTCTTGGTTTTGTTGTGAGCGCACAAGGTGTGAGAGTTGATGAAGAAAAGGTAAGCGTCATTCGAGATTGGCCGACGCCTACGTCAATTGGTCAAGTTCGAGTTTTCATTGGCTTGCGAGTTTTTATAGGAGGTTCGTGAAGGATTTTAGTACATTGGCAGCACCCATGACTGCGGTTGTCAAGAAAAATGTTCAATTCCATTGGAGCGAGAAGCAAAAGAAGTCTTTTTGAAACGACCCTAACCACTACTAAATAATAATTAAATAAAATACGGGTTTTCAAAAATTTTCGGCATGACCTATTTGTTTAAGTAAAAACCCACCTGTCTCAGACAGCAAACAAAATAAAATGGAAGAAATAAATAACCGACGATACAAGTAAACTAAACCGAGAAAAGAACGAGAACCCAAGAGAGAGATTCGACATAAAAAATATCCAAAAGTTTAAAAAATCTAATGTTTACAAGCCCAAATCAATTCTAACAAAACATTACATAAACATTTGACAAATAAGCAAAATAAATGTTTCATAACATATAAATTAGAATGACTATGCGGAACACTAGCATAGGTCGGAGGGATGTGTCGTGCCCGCATCACAGTCCACTCGATAGTCTTGTCCCTCAATCTCAATGATAACGTAAACCTGCCTGAAAACAAATAAGTGTAGTGAGCCTAACAGACTCAGCAAGAATATGAGGTGGGGTTGGGGGGGAGTGAGCCTAACAGACTCAGCAAGAATATGAGGTGGGGTGGGGGGGGGGGGTGGGGAAATAACGAGTACTACGTAAATACAAGCACACGCAGATTAAAAATAGCTTGATAATAAAATATTTTGTGCCCTTAATTTGAATAAAATATACTTCTAAAATGGGAGAACATGAATATAACATATGCATGGCTACGTCATTTATAATCAATGTAACTGCATAAACTGTACTGAAACGTAGTCATAAAAACTGTGAACTGAACTATGAACTTAGATCCTTGATTGTGACTCTGTGATTTCGATCATGATCATGGCTGCAGTGCACTATGCCGCAAGGAAGTCAGGATATCAATCAACTCGTCTTGCCCTATGGGTGGTAAAAAAGCCAAGATTTCTCCCAGCCCCACGCATTACACATGAATAGTTGGTAAGGGAAGCTAAACGTCTCCAGCCCCACACATTACACATGAATAGATGTAGTCACAATCATCTCACTTCGTTCAAAATATTTTCTTTCCTTCTTGAATATTGGGCTTAGCATGCATATGTAAATATGACGTACATGTAAATGTTAATCAATAATCATGCATATGACTCACACATGGATGATCGGGATGGTAATTTAGAAAACAAACCAAAGGATGGAAAAACTAAACCATAATGTAGCGCTTAAGGCAAATTGGAGCGGTTCGCCCGTAAAATTTGTAACTTGCTCGATTCTTAATCAAAAAGGATTCCGCTTGAAATCACGAGTCCATGACACTTAGAACTAAGCTAGGAAATCATCCTCGGATTTTATTTCCTAAGCGATCATTTTATGAAAAATCAAATTCTAGGCAGCAGCCCCTTTGGCTTCAAGAATTCTGCACCTAATCAATTAAAAATCTAGAACTCGACCAAGAATTAACCGAATTGATTCCCGTTTGATCCGACATAATCCCGACATCTAAGACAAGTTCCAGACCCAAGCCCATAACAAAATTCCACTTTTAACCCTGCCTTAGTTATACATTTCCGGACAGCCCCAACACTAAGAAAAATCTGCACAAGACCCCTTCTTGTATTTAACCAAAAACTTAGCTATGAAACCTCCCATGATCCAAGCTACTAGACTAGGACCAAGACCAATGCATTAGACTCATTTCCAACTCTAAACCAGCCCCTTCTCAAGCCTAGAACATCCCGACAGCAGCCCCCCAGCCACCATCATAACCGAGCCCATTTCCCTTCAACTTCGAATGCCCCTCAAACTCAATCTTCATGCCAACCTCAAGCCATCTTAGACACTACCATGTGAACTACATTTCACCCATGGTAGTCCCTAATTCACCATCCAAATCAACACAGTAAAACACCAAATATTCGAACACATGTCATGTAGAAAAAATTTGAAAAACATTCTAACATGTGCTATGTAGAAATTCTGGGCAACATTCGAACCACATGCCAAGTAAAAATCTGAAAATTCGAACCAACATGCTAGGTGCGTAATCTGGAAATCATTCGAACACAAGCCATGAATTTTTTTGAAAATTCGAACCAACATGCTAGGCTTATTTTCTGAAAATTTCGAATGCAACAAGACATTCATGACAACACCAATACAATTGAAAACATAAATCTATAAGCCATAACAGCAAGAACTTTCTGAAAATTTTCGAAGAACAGGGCAGCTACATATATTACGAAAATGGCATGAAATGCAACACACAAGATGAGCTAATCCACAAGGTGAAGCAAGAAATCTATATCCTTGCCTAGCTAGGAAAAATCGAATGAACAGGAGCTCGAATGAGCTATGGCCGATGCGAGCTGGGATGGGACTGGAAACCGAGCTCACAAAGAACAGAGAAGCACCACCAGCTTGCCAAGGAGGAGCTTCGCCTGAAAGAGGAGCTGCTGGCGGCGGAAAGCTTGAAGGGAATGGAGGAGCCGATGGGTTGGAAATGAGTTGGAATGGAGCTGAAATCGAGCTCAATGGAGGAAGGAAATCTCGACCAGCTCGCTAAGGAGCTGCCTCACCGGAGATGGAAGCTGCTGGCGGCGACTTGAAGAAGAAGAAGACGCCGATGGTTGCTTGGGAGAGAACTAGGGCAAGTCGTGTATATGTTGGTGTGTGTTAGGTGTGAGATTGAGTGGGGTTTGAGAGTGATTTGGGGCTAGGGTTTTGTATTTAAGTTTTAAGGGTGTAAGTAAAGGTGTATCTATAGAAAGAAAATGTGAGTGTATGTATTTTAGGGAAAAGTGCTACACACTTTTAAAAAGTGCCAATCCAAAATAGCAACTAGGAAATTAAAAATCAACACTTTAAATATTTTGATGTCACAGCGATAAATAAAATATTTAAATAATAAACAGAGCGATTAAAATAATTTAAACAAACTTGACGAACGATTAAAAGTAGGGGAGGAATCGGGTCGGGACCCGTCCCGTAACCCCCTTACCCGATTCCCGTCCCGATAGGAATTGAGATATTTTTTTCTCCCGATCCCGCATCCGAGAAGTGTCGGGACCCGAATGTTCGGGATCCCGAACATTCGGGATCCCGTCGGGTCGGGAGAGGGTAATCCCGAATAATATTTTTTTTTAAAAAAATTATATGAAAATATTTTTTTTAAAAAAATTATGAAAAAAATCAAACAATTTTTTTAATACATTACAAATAAATTAAAATTTCTTTATATATAACCATTCAAAAACTATAACATTTTTTTAGTACATTACAAATAAACTAAAACAACTACTTAATTAATAAAAAACATATAATTATTCATATAATAAAAAAAAACAAAATAAAAATTTATAACTCAATATTAATATTAAAAAAGATAAATATAAAAAAAATTATATGGTATATAATTATAAAAACATTAATATTAAAACATAAAATTTAAAAAAATTATTTTTTTAATTAAAAAATATTATTAAAAAATATTATTTTTATATTCGGGTCGGGTCGGGAATCCCGTCGGGAAGAGTAGCCTATCCCGATCCCGATCCCGATCCCGAAATTAATCGGGTCGGGAAAAATCCCGACCACTCGGGTCTGGAAAATTTCGGGACGGGATTGGGTTGGGAATCAAGACGGGTCGGGATTTATATAAAATTTGTCACCCCTAATTAAAAGTCATTTAAATAAATACAAAAACGGAAATAAAACCTTTAAAATGATTTGAACAATTAAAAGAGTTTAAAATAAATAAGTTAGACATTTAAAATGATTTAAAATAACTAACCGCTAAACTAAGGCTATTAAAAACAAATAAGTTGGACACTCGAAAATATTTAAACAAATAAGCTAAACAGTTAAAATCATTTAAAAGAATAAACTAAACAATTAATTAAAATCATTTAATTATGCAAGCTTAAACCTTTAAAATATTAAAACAATTAAATTGCATATTAAAAATCATTTTGACAAATAAACTTAAACAATTAAAAACATAAATTAAATAGTTAGTAAAATAAAATCATTTGAACAAATAATAAAATATTTTATTAGCACATAATTTCAAATAAAGAATTTAAATCAATTAAACGTAAAAATAATAATCATAATATTTATTAAATTAATGCATGTATTTTAGTAAATTGGATTTTAGGCGTCACAATTCCTTCCCCCCTTAAATGGAATTTCGTCCTCGAAATTCAAGACTCGCTAACTATGTCCGGGTACCTTAGACCAGATCAACACTAAGCTTTGCAACTTTGCACCTACAAGAGTTGGCCCAAATCAGCTTTCGTTGCGCACTCTGATGCTTAACAATACCTACAAAGCAAGGGGGCTAACTAACTCCCACTGCAAAAAAAAAAAATAAATAAATAAATAAATTTTCAAATTCCTATTTATCCCTAAATGATGGTAGCCCAAGAGAAATTTCTAATCATTGTTCCCATGAGATTGTAAGAGTTTTAACTCGCCCCCTAAACTCCAAAAATATCTGATGCCTGCCTTAGTTTGATAACCTTAAATCCTGGATCGCAACTTAAATCAATAAATATCCGTAAAACCAATAAATAATTTATGTCGACCTTACTTCTAACTTAAAAGCTTCCTAACAACGAAACTATGCTTAATGTCTAATCACCAGCTAAACTTAACTCATATAATATGCAACTCGAGCTCTTAAGAAATTCACAAGTTCCCAAAATACTAAGCAATTAAATACTAAACTTTTCTAAATAGAATACCTAAGGGAACTATTCAAATTCTACCTCGTTAGACCTCTAGATACGAGATGATTCTAATTCGTACTTCCACAACAACGACACATGAAACCCATCATGCGTCACTAAAAACTCTGCGCTAGCTCAACATATAAAACAAATTACCTATCTCCTCGTCAATCGCATAAGAACCGACAAAACGAGTAAATTTCATTATATTCCCAAATCGGTAATATTACGGAACAATGATACCTTCAAGAAAAACTTAATATCCATTTTGAAATTCTAAAGGTCTATGCCACTTATTAGTAGTGCTACACTTAATGGTCCTGGTCTTATGTTCAATCCCTTACGCAACGACTAAAAAATTCATAATTTACACCTCAAGTAAAAATATACCACGAGTTATTATCCATTTATTGGATTAGACGGTCTCTAAGTACCAAATAATTCTAACATATCACTTGAAAAAATATCTCAAATCTCTAGTTCAACTTGATAGCGAGTTTGGAAAATCCAAAAATTCCCAAATTATTATATGGTACAACCTGAATTCATATTTCAAGAACTTAGTACCCAATTAGGCACCTTGAAGAGATTGTAATTCGATTGAAAATGCTTTCTCATTGTTCCTCAAGTACCTTAGCATTTCACCGGTAAATAAATCTACAGCTTATCCGAAAAACTGCCTGAATATTCTATTTGTCATTCTGTACCCATATTTGGTGCATTAGTCTTACCGGTTGACATTCACAAAATCTTAGAATGCTAATATAATGTACCCAAAATCCTCTAGGGACAACTCTAATTCCTTGCCTCGCGACTGATCAACCAAATTATCGATTCTTTACAAGAATATTCACTCTCGAACAAGCTCCAATTTCCAATCGGGTCATTAACACTATCATTTAGCTAACCAAAGTCTTCTGTTTACTCTTAACGATCCTGTTGAAAATGAAACAACCCATTCCACTAACTCACTAACTAGCAGTCTTCTCGATAGAACTAGACATAATTGATAGCCGTCATTCCTCGGAACACAACGATAACTTAGGATTTTATATAATACTAATACTAAACTCCAACAGTCTAAACACTTACTATGAGGTTACGAGTCGATTCCCTTCACAAGAAATAGAAATGCTAATTTGAAACTATGATCCACCCAAATAATTCACTATGATGGATCATGAAAGGGAAACAAACATACAAGTGATGCTGCTTAATACGAAACGAAATAATGCAAGTATTATAATCAAACGAGATGAAAGTAAAAATCTAGATAAGTGAAAACAACTCACTCATAATTCAATTCTAGGGGTGAATGAATAATACTGGAGGCTCCATGAATAATGAATATGAGCCAAACAAGATACAAATCTCGTGATCATTCATCCATGAGTAATGAAATCATGCTCAAACAAGCAAAGCATAATTAAGAGCAATCGGTGTGACTTCAGTCGATAGAAGTCCACACAAGTCAATATCAGGGAAAACAACGGTGTCAAAATAAAATCAGATGTCACCCACACAACATGAGTAGATTACCAAAAAGAAAAATTGAATCTTACTCACATCAACATGTGGCTCTAGAACCGAAGGAAAATTTTCAAGAAGTGTGGAATATAAGCAGGATTTTATTAAGAAGTTCAACTAATGCCAAAGTAGCTGAATACAACGTTGACCGATGTCATACGAATTCATAAATGAACAAGGGATGCACAAATAAATTTCAGATACTAAAAAGTATATGTTGCAATGGATACAAGTACAATTGAAAAATAAGAAAATTAATGATCGGAATAATGGTTCACAAAATTGAAAGGCTCATAGTAACCGACTCACTAATTCCACAAAATCATACTTGTCCAATTAAACAAAGAAAACTCAATTATCTATAATAATATAAAACCAAGTTCGTATCCCCAGTTTTCACACGAGTTCAATTCATAAACTTAACTAACTAAACAGACACCTAGAAATTCCCAAGCAAACTATTCACTTAGTTTTATCCGACTAAATTCCATCCATAAGAGGATAAATGACAACAAAGACAGAACGACTAATATCTCCAAATGCACAAGTTTAATATTTTCCATCAAGCTCCTACAATCTCATAAAATTATTAACACTACCTAATAACTCAAACAACATCCACGTACTATCCAAAACTGGAAGGAATTACCAAATCCGTTTAACATGGAACCGCATGCTACAAAAATAAACAGTCAAATAATACACTTTAAAATATAAAAGAAGTTTTAAACAAAAATAAACACTAAACTACACACTTAAGTAAATTAAACATCTAGTTTTGAAAATATTTTAAAAAGAAGGTGACATCAAAATATTTAAAGTAATAAATCAATTACGACTACCATATAAAATTCGTTAAACTTACAGACTTTGAGGCGAGATTTCTCGAGTTTCTTGCAACCGGTAGTAGGCACAACCCAAACCAGAACCATGCTTTGATACCAACTAAAACGACCCTAACCACTACTAAATAATAATTAAATAAAATACGAGTTTTCAAAAATTTTCGGCATGACCTATTTGTTTAAGTAAAAACCCACCTGTCTCACATAGCAAACAAAATAAAATGGAAGAAATAAACAACCGACGACACAAGTAAACTAAACCGAGAAAAGAACGAGAACACAAGAGAGAGATTCGACATAAAAAATATCCAAAAGTTTAAAAAATCTAATGTTTACAAGCCCAAATCAATTCTAACAAAACATTACATAAACATTTGACAAATAAGCAAAATAAATGTTTCATAACATATAAATTCGAATGACTATGCGGAAGACTAGCATAATTCGGAGGGATGTGCCGTGCCCGCATCGCAGAGATAGTATTGCCCCTCAATCTCAATGATAAAGTAAACCTGCCTGCAAACAATTAAGTGTAGTGAGTCTAACAGACTCAACAAGAATATTGGGGGGGGGGGGGGGGATAACGAGTACTACGTAAATACAAGCACACGCAGATTAAAAATAGCTTGATAATAAAATACTTTGTGCCCTTAATTTGAATAAAATATACTTCTAATATGAGAGAACATGAATATAACATATGCATGGCTAAGTCATTTATAATCAATGTAACTGCATAAACTGTACTGAAACGTAGTCATAAAAACTGTGAACTTAACTGTGAACTTAGATGCTTTTGTGACTCTGTGATTTCGATCATGATCATGACTGCAGTGCACTATGCCGCAAGGAAGTCAGGATATCTCCCAACCCGTCTTGCCCTATGGGTGGTAAGGGAAGTCAAGATTTCTCCCAGCCCCACACATTACACATGAATAGTTGGTAAGGGAAGCTAAACGTCTCCAGCCCCACACATTACACATGAATAGTTGGTAAGGGAAGCTAAACGTCTCTAGCCCCACACATTACACGTGAATAGATGTAGTCACAATCATCTCACTTCGTTCAAAATATTTTCTTTCCTTCTTGAATATGGGGCTTAGCATGCATATGTAAATATGACGTACATGTAAATGTTAATCAATAATCATGCATATGACTCACACAATGGATGATCGGGATGGTGATTTAGGAAACAAACCAAAGGATGAAAAAACTAAACCATAATGTAGCGCTTAAGGCAAATTGGAGCGGTTCGCCCGTAAAATTTGTAACTTGCTCGATTCTTAATCAAAAAGAATTCCGCTTGAAACCACGAGTCCATGACACTTTAAACTAAGCTAGGAAATCATCCTCGGATTTTATTTCCTAAGCGATCATTTTATGAAAAATCAAATTCTGGGCAGCAGCCCCTTTGGCTTCAAGAATTCTGCACCTAATCAATTAAAAATCTAGAACTCGACCAAGACTTAACCGAATTGATTCCCGTTTGATCCGACATAATCCCGACATCTAAGACAAGTTCCAGACCCAAGCCCATAACAAAATTCCACTTTTAACCCTACCTTAGTTATAAATTTCCGGACAGCCCCAACACTAAGAAAAATCTGCACAAGACCCCTTCTTGTATATGTATTTAACCAAAAACTTAGCTATGAAACCTCCCATGTTCCAAGCTACTAGACTAGGACCAAGACCAATGCATTAGACTCATTTCCAACTCTAAACCAGCCCCTTCTTAAGCCTAGAACATCCCGACAACAGCCCCCCAACCACCATCATAATCGAGCCCATTTCCCTTAAATTTCGAAATGTGTTTTAGATCACTAGAAAACTTTCTAGATGATATATTTGATATCTTTAGGCAATATTTTGCTATATCTTTTATTTTTTGATTGTAAACTATAAATACTTTGTTTATTTTCATTAATAATATTTTAGATTCAATTTATACACAATATTGAAATTCTCTCAAGAATTTTCTTCAAAGCTTTGCTTTGGTTATTCAAATCAAACTTTTCATAGTTTAATTACTTGGAAACGTTTGTCGATTGATTTCTCACTGAAGATTGTCATATACGAGTTATCTGAAGGTTTTCTTTGGTTTCGATTGTTCGTGATTTCTGTTGTTAATCGTTTTGTCGATTAAAGGTGAAAATCCAAATTTTATCTTTTGTTTGTCTTCAATATTTGTCAGTCAATTTTACTTGTTTCAAAGATTGAGAAAAACACATTGAATCTTTTGTTTATTGATTTGAGGGTGCGATTTAATTTGTAATCGTTTTTTCTTATCATTTTCAAGAGGATTCATATCATAGCAGTATTGTGAGGAACTGTAGGAATCGAATACAAAATCATAATATGTATGCTGATTTTATTGTCTTATGTATGTATGAATTTGATTTGATCTTTAGAATGGACTGGTTATCTCAGCATGAGGCTAGCATCGATTGTAAGAGCGGACTGTCACCTTGAAACCACCAAATGCTGATTCGTTTGTCTTCTATGTTGAGCCGAGACCAAATCTGCCTTATGTTATTTCTGCTTGTAAGATTCTTCGTATAATGAGTAAGGGGTGTAAAAGCTTTATAGAAAGCATCTCTGTGGATCCAGATTTACCTCAACCAAAGCTGGATGAAGTAGAAGTGGCGAGGGACTTTCCAGAGGTGTCCCCTGATGATATTGCAGGACTACCTCCATCTAGGAAGGTGGAATTTGGAATCGAGATTGAGTCGGGCGCCACGTCAGTTTCTAAAGCGCCATACAAATTAGCGCCTTCGGAAATGAAGGAGTTGAAATAGCAGTTGCATGATTTTCTTGATAAGGGCTTCATCAGACCGAGTGTATCTCTATAGGGAGCACCGATATTCTTTGTTCGCAAGAAAGATGGTTCTATGCGGTTGTGTATAGATTACAAAGAGCTTAACCGAGTTACAATGAAGAATAAATACCCACTACCGAGAATAGACTCCTTGTTTGATCAGTATCAAGGGGCAGCAGTGTTTTCAAAGATCGACTTGAGGTCGAGTTATCACCAGTTGAAGATGGAATATGAGGATGTTCAAGAGACGGCTTTTAAGACTCTATTTCCACTTTGAGTTCTTTGTCATTCTGTTTGGACTAACCAATGCTCTAGTAGCTTTCATGGACTTGATGAATCGATCTAAAGTAGAGATTGATGACGACACAAGTATTAGCGATTACAGAGGAAACTCGGTGATTTGTGGTGTATATAGATCTGTCCAAGAATGATTTGGGAGCATTATTTATGCAAGATGATAAAATTGTTCCTATGCTACTCGACAGTTAAAAGTTTACGAGCGAAACTATCTGACTCATGATCTTGCGTTAGCAGCAATTATATTCTCTTTGAAACTTTGGAGGTATTACCTTTATGGGGAACGCTGTCAGATTTTCACCCACCACAAGTGCTTGAAATATTTTTTCATGTAGAAAGAAATTGAATATGAGACAGAGACGGTGGTTGGATTTAGTGAAAGATTATGGTTGTGACATTAGCTACCATCCGGGTAACGCTAACGTAGTGGCAGACACTCTGAGTCGCAGGCTTGCACGTGATGGCCCGTATTTTTGGACATTTTCAAGAATTAAGATGCGAAAAAGTGTGGGAAACTTTCTCGAATACAACATTGCAGGGCATGCATTGCTTTTACAAGTTCAATAAATCATGCATGAAATTGAAAAATATTTAAATAATAACGCTTAAAAATTTCATGACTCATACATGCATAAAATATTTGAAACAGACGATGCAACCCTAAAATTAACGACCGGTTCTTATACGGACGCGCCAAAACTTCTACTTACATAGCAAACCTGAACCGACAATTAAGATCTTACGCAAGCAGATGAAGCACGAGTTTCAAATAAAATAAACTATAGTGACCCATCCCGGAATCACTACTAAATCAAAGCTTAAACATGCAAAATAACTTAAGACACAAAAATCAATTAAACCAGCGGAAACTTAAATAATTCAACTACAGCTACGGGCAAGAATACAACCGGTCTCAAAGAAAATATTGATAAATGTTACACAACTCAATCGAAGGTAATACTAAATTCCACAAATGGAAACCTGGTACAGTAAAATCCACCCTGCTGCAGGTTAACTACTGCTACCTCTCGATCCGTCGAACCTAAGTCATGTCCCGTAGAATGGGGTTATCCAGAACCAAAATCGAGGACGTGAGCTAACAATGCTAGTACGAAATTATGAGCATACACATGCTAGAATGCTAAATCAAAATGAACGAATACCGAAAACCTATCACAGTAGAAACTCTTGCTCAAAAAATGGCGTCATGGTATAAGCACACTGGGCCGTCGCATCAAGAGGTACTCCCATGCCATAAGAAATAAGTGAAATTATCCGGACCGAAATCCATGGAATCCATCCACAAAACATCGGATCTAAGCAACCCCTCTACTGGTAATATCAAGGTATAGGCTCATCGTAATAATGCATGCAGCATAATAATCGTGACATAATAAATGCACATAAGTCATGTCATATAAATCATGCAAACATAGAACATGCATATTCAACTAGGGTATCTCGGATAATACGTCTGTACCTGATAATAAGCAACCTAACGATAATGGCTCTCTAGTCCAAGTCTATAAGCAGACAATCAATGTATCGTCTACTAAAAGTCTTAACTAGACTATAGCTACTCACTGAAGCTAATCAAAGTCTAGCAATTTACATACGTCTGTCGTCAGTCCTTTGATGACGATTGTCCTAAACTCAAGGCACAACACTGCTACGATCCTAGTAGCACTTCGTTGTCGCCTGGCCCTTGAATACGTCACTTGAAAACCCTTAAAACTTGACTAGAAACGAGAGAAAATCTTGGAAAAGTTGTGAGAAAATGAAGCTCTCGGCCCCTATATATAGACCTCGATCGGAACATCCGATCCCTCGTTCAGAGCTTCTGAACACACTTCGAAACTTCCGATCGTCCTTCCGAACTTCCTCTACCGAACGCGTGTCTTCGATTGGATAACACACTGCTACCGGCACAATTCGGACCTTCTGAACTCTCTCAAGTCCAATCACCAATCAAAACCCATATTATGTCTGACTGACACGAGATAGGAGCTTCCGATCTGCAGTTCAGTGCTTTAGAACTGCTCAGTGCTTCTGAACTGCTTGGTACTTCCACCTAACAACACTGGCTTCTGAACAAGTTCGGTGTTTCCGAACTGCTATTCGGAACTTCCGAACTATCCCAACTCTTGAAACCCTCGTAACGATTTTTTATCGTTCTGAATCCGATTTTCAACTCCTTAATCATGTTTAGGCAGTATATTAGCTTTATTAGGAGTCGGGCTACTACACTCTCCCCAACTTAAGAGATTTCGTCATCGAAATCCAAGCTAGGATAATCGGAACAATAACAAGGAAAAAACCTTACTAAAATACTATAGTTTAAAATACAAATATTTCTCAAGAAAACAAAATACAATCAAAATAACTCCGGATTCTCGGAACACATACGACTCTCTAACTCGCAAGTCGCTTCCTCGGTGCCTCGACGCTGCCATTGAACCATAATTAGATAAATGTGTTTATGTACTTAAACATTTTTTTGGTTACTAATTAATGCAGTTTTTTTTTTCATCAGCTCCAAACATGTCAACTCCGAACACATTATCCGCTCAAGAATCGAGCACAACTACAGTGTTGGGAGGAGCTCAACCAAGTACAAATGATATCAATGAAACTTTGCGAAACAAGGATGTGATTGAACTTGATAATAATGAAGATAAGGACGACGATCCATATGGACCAAAGAAAAGGAAACGCACATCTCCGGTATGGACTGATTTTAAAGAGATTATTAGGTTGTTGAAGGTTGAATGTATTTATTGCAAACGTCGATTGACATATACTAAGTCTGGTCCTACATCACATATGCTTAGGCATAGCAAAGGTTGTATAAGGAAGACGATTAGTGAGAAAGGACAGAAAAACTTAAGTATAATCACAACCATAACGGAGTCAGAATCTGTTAGTGCGGTGCAGAACTTCAAATACGATCAAGCGAAGATCAGAGAAATTGTCTCACATAATTATTTTTCATTAATTACCATTCGTCTTTGCAGAGTATGAATTGTTCAACTTATTGATTGAAAAATGCTAGTTCACATTATCAATAGATCAGTCGTGCCACAACCAAGAAAGATTGTATCACTTCTTATGAAATAGAGAAGAAAAAGTTAGTGGCGGAAATAAAGGATGTAAATAGGGTCAGTGTGACTACTGATGAGGTCTAATAAAAAAATTTCATATATGGTTGTCACTTGTCATTATGTGGATTCTAGTTGGAATTTGCTGAAACGAAATTTGAATTTTTGTAAAGTCCCACCACCTCATACAGGTATTGTTGTTTGTGATGTGTTACATAAGTGTTTGGTTGAATAGGGAATTGAAAAGAAGGTGTGGACAGTCACACTTGATAATGCTCCATACGATGATGTAGCTGTTCGAATGCTGAAAGAGAATCTCTCTTACAAAAACAGCTTTCTTCTTGGTGGAAAATTGTTTAATTTGAGATGTGCGCATATCTTGAATCTTTTGGTACAAGATGGACTTTCCAAGATCCAAAATATAATTTCTAATGTGCGTGAGTGTGAAACCTTAAGTTTTGATGATAACAAAACAATAAATCATTGTTGTAGATCTTCATGCCTTTTCTATGAAATTCAGGTATCGACTGCTTGCTTTGAAGAAACAAGTATCGACTGCTTGTAGAGAAGAAGAGGCATCGACTTCTTGCAAGTAAGACTAGTCATCACCTGCTAAAGGTTACTCGACCGGTCAACTACAAGTCAAACCCTCAACTGGTCACTAGCTCAAGATCTAATCAACTGGCTCTAACAAACTTTCCTTGACGGTTCAAACATACAAGCTAGCACTTCACAACAGTCATAAGGAAAAACTTCTAGTACAAGGAACAATAATCTTAAAGAGCCGCCTGGAACATTTATGAGCAGCCAACATGGAATGTTAGGATTTACTCGAAATGATTAATGAGATTAGAGCTCAGAACCTTTCTGCAACTGTTACCTCCTAAATTGAGAAAGTCAAATCACGCATTTATTGAATACTGCATTTGACACTTGAAGGAAAATAGTTATATTATCTTTTTATTAATGATGTTGGGACTCTCCATGCAAAATACAACAGTCAAAGGACATATGCATTAATGGTTGCAATAAAGACGTTGAGACTCTTCATACAAAGGATGCTATAAATATGAGATTGCACGAAGAGAAATCAAGTAGCTTACTCACTATAAATTGAAAGATGTCTCGCATACTTAAGCAATCTTTTCGAGCACTCAAAGACTTCATATCTACATTTGCTCACACCAACCCTCGCTTACCCAGAAATCTATATTTAAAATTCAAACTCAGTTGAAAGTACTATCAGTTTGATTTAAGTCCACGTTTTTAGCTGAAGTTGTTTGAACTCATTCAGCACTTTAAGTTGTTCAAATATCTTCAGAAGTTGAGAAAATCGATTGAGTGGAGTAACATTCATTCAATCCCATGACTATTTTCATAAATATTTTTTAAAGTGTGTATTCACCATCCCCTACCCTTACCCCTCTTCACACACACCTGATCCCCAACAACATATCTGCCTCAGAGTCCCGTATTAATTGCAAAACTGTTGCAATTATCTTCAAAGAACCTAGTGATGGATTGTTGCACTAGGTGGAATGCGACATATTGGATGTTGTCTACTGTTCTAGAGTTTAAAGAGTCTTTCCAAGATATTAACAAATGGATCTTAATTATAATTCTTTGCCAAGTGAGGATGATTGAGAGAAAGTTCGTGTAGTTTGTTCTTTTTTTGAAGAATTTAATGAAGTTACCCACATCATTTTAGGTAATAATATTCAACATGAAACTTGTTTCTTAATAAAAAAAAATTTTATTGTTTGAAAATCTAATATAGTTATCTACATTTTTCAGGTTCAGAATATCCAACTTCGAATTTGTTTCTTCCTGAACTTTATAACATAAAAAATTTGTTGAATAAGAAAAATGTGGGTGAAGGCAGTTTCATGAAAGATATGAGTAATAAGATGAAAACTAAATTCGATAAGTATAGGGTGACTGTAACTTGTTAATTTCTATAGCAGTTGTATTAGATCCAAGGAATAAGAAGAAGTTGATTGAATGGTGCTTTCCAGAGATCTATTCCGAAGTTGATGCAATTGAGAACATCATTACAGTTCGTGAGACATTGCGTTCACTGTATAGTGAATATGTTGAGGCTCACAAAATAAATTTTGTTGAAAATGGTACTCAAAAAGAAAACTCTAGTGGTCTAGGTATTATTAATGGAAAAGAAAAGGGTAAAGTGAGGACACAATTTGCCAACTATATTAAAAATTTGATAGTGTGGAGCAAGTGAAATCTGAACTTGAAGTGTACTTTGAGGAATGAGTTGTATTTTGTGAATATGATGATAATTTTGATGCATTGTCATGGTGGAAGCTGAACAACTTAAAGTTTAGGATTTTGTCAAAAATGGCGTGTGATGTATTATCAATTCCAATAACTTATGTGACTTTTGATTCAGCTTTCAATGTAAGTGATAGAGTTATTGATCCATATCGTGCCAATTTGGGAGTAGGGATGGTTGAAATGTTGCTTTGCGCATAAGATTGGTTACGTGCCCGCTACCAAATCAAGTGAAAAGAAAAAAGTAAGTAAATCAATCTCTAATTTAATTGTGTATTTTATTAATTATTTGTTATGCTCTATTAAATTAGATTATTTATGTCTAACATTTTGAATTTTTGTACTTGTATGTAAAAAAAAAATTCAGGACTCAAAGAGATTCACTTTTCACTTAAATTCATTATCACCGACTGTGAAAAACTCACAATGTTCATTGTCGTTGAAGTGGCGAAGTTTTGTTTTTTGAATTTAAATATATTATATGCTTCTTGATGAATTGAGAAACCTTTATTTTTTTTTATGGCTTTGCAAGATAGTTTTTATTAGAGATGTTTTTGCAATTATTTTTCTAATGTATTTTCTGTTGGAGATGAATGGTGAGCTTTTCACAATCGATTATAATGACTTTAAGTGAAATGAAGCTCTTTAAGTCTTGAATTTTTCTTTTACATACAAGTACAAAAATTCAAATGTTAGACATAAATAATCTAATTTAATAGAACATAACAAATAATTAATAAATATACAATTAAATTAGAGATTGATTTACTAACTTTTTCTTTTCTCTTGATTTGATAGCGGACACGTAACAAATCTTCCGCACAAAGCAACATTTGAACCATCCTTACTCCCAAATTGGCACGATATGGATCAATAACTCTACCATCGCATTGAAAGCTGACTCAGAAGCCACATAAGTTATTGAAATTGATAGTACATCACACGTCATCTTTGACAAAATCCTAAAACTTTAAGTTGTTCAGCTTCCACCATGACAATGCATTAAATTCATATCATCTTCACAAAATACAACTCCTTCCTCAAAGTACACTTCAAGTTCAGATTTCACTTGCTCCACACTATCAACATTCTTAATATAGTTGGTAAATTGTATCATCACTTTACCCTTTCCTTTTCCACTAAGGATACTTAGACCACTCCACTTTCTTTTTTAGTACCACTTGAAAAATCCTTTCCAACAACATTTGTTTTGTGAACCTCAACATATTCAATATCCAGTTAACGCAATGTCTCACGAACTGTAATGATGTTCTCAATTGCATCAACTTCATAATAAATGTCTGGAAAGCACCATTCGATCAACTTTATATTATTCCTTGGATTTAATATAGCTGCAATAGAAATTCACAAGTTACAGTCACCTCAATACTTATCGAATTTAATATTCATCTTATTACTCATATCTTTCATGAAACTGCCTTCACCCACATTTTTCTTATTCAACAACTTTTTTATGTAATAAAGTTCATGAAGAAACAAATTCGAAGTTGGATATTCTGAACCTGAAAATTGTAGATAATTATATTATATTTTCAAATAAAAAATTTAATTAAGAACCAAGTTTCAAGTTGAATATTATTACCTGAAATGATGTGGGTAACTTCATTAAATTATTCAAGAAAAGAACAAACTACACGAACTTTCTCCCAATCATCCTCACTTGGCAAAGAGTTATAACTAGGATCCCTTTGTTGATTTCTTGGAATACATCTTTGAACTCTAGAGCAGTAGACACATGCAATATGTCGCATTCCACCTAGTGCAACAATCCATGACTAGTTTCTTTGAAGATAATTGCAATTGTTTTGCAATTAATACGGGACTCTAAGGCAGATATGTGTTTCACACTCTCACGCACATTGAAAATTATATTTTGGATCTGAAAGTTCATCTTGTACCAAAAGATTTAAGATATGCGCACATCTCATATGAAACAATTTTCCATCAAGAGGAAGGTTGTTTTTGTAAGAGAAATTCTCTTTCAGCATTCGGACAACTACATCATTGTATGCAGCATTATCAATTGTGAATGTCCACACCTTGTTTTCAATTCCTCATTCAACCAAACACTTATGTAACACATCACAAACAACAATACCTGTATGAGGTGATGGGACTTTAAAAAAAATTCAAGTTTCGTTTATGCAAATTCCAACTAGAATCCACATAATGACAAGTGACAACCATATATAAAATTTTCTGATCAGACCTCCATAAATCAGTAATCACATTGACCCTATTTACATCTTTTAGTTCTGCCACTAATTTTTTCTTCTCTATTTCATAAGAAGTGATACAATCTTTCTTGGTTGTAGCACGACTAATCTTTTGATAATGTGGACTAGCATTCTTCATCGATAAGTTGAACATTTCATACTCTGCAATGACGAATGGTAATTCATGAACAATAATCATGTGAGAGAATTTCTCTGATTTTCCCTTGATTTTATTTGAAGTTCTGCACCGCACTAACAGATTCTGACTCCGATATGGTTGTGATTGTACTTAAGTTTTCTACCCTTTCTCACTAATCGTCTTCCTTATACAACCTTTGTTATGCCTAATCATATGTGATGTAGGACCAAACTTAGCATATGTCAATCGACGTTTGAAATAAATACATTCAGACTTCAACAACCCATATGAAAGAATATTCTATTTAAAATCAGTCCATACCGGAGATGTGTGTTTCTTTTTCTTTGGTCCATATGGATCGTCGTCCTTATCTTCAGTATTATGAAGTTCAATGACATCCTTATTTTGAGAAGTTACATTGATATCATTTGCACTTGGTTGAAATCCTCCCAACACTAGAGTTGTGCTCGATTCTGTAGCGGATAATGTGTTCGGAGTTGACATGTTTGGAGCTGATGGACAAAAATTCCTACATTAATTAGTAACCAAAAAAATGAGTACATAAATTTATTGCTCAATTGATGTGGATTTGAAGCACTTTGTTTTTTAAGAATTCAATTTAAGTTGTTAACATTTAAAGATTAAACAAAAAGATTATCATTAAACATCCAATAAGATATTAAGTTATTCTGATTTGAGGCTAAGTTTTCGTGCATCCAATGACCTCTCTAAATGCCATCATCCCATGTCAATAAGACAATATTCATCTTTAATTCAAACTAGCGTTCGGGACACACGCGCTGCGTGTGTAAAATGAATAAAGTTAAATATATATTTTAATACGATAAGATGATTTTTTTTTTATAAGTATTTTGTATAATATCTACTCATATTAAATATAATCATCTGTATACTAACAATTTTTTTTAGAACAATAATTGTATTGCTATCAATATCACCATCAATATGAAAACTTAGAAAATCAATAAAGGATTGAAATGGAATATCTACCGCTATTTAAAAAAATATATATAAAGAATAAATTATTCACCTTCACCAAGAATCATGTTTTCATCCCCTGATTTTCACTTATTTACAAAACCTAAATATAAAACTTTTAAATATTTTTCTCATTATAAACATGAGATATAATTATTTCAATCAACTGGTCGGAACTTTTCTTTCTTATACTTGCAAAGCTCGTAAAACTGCAAAACTAATTTAAAATTAAATCAATAGAAATATTTGGGTGCAAATCATAATCCTAAATGATAAAGAATAAGACTGTAAATGTTATAGCTTTATAAAATAAATTTATAAAATAACGCCACGAATAGATTTAAACTAATCGAGAAAAATAAGATGTGATTTAAACTAATCGATAAATAATCAGAATAGATTTGTTCCGATTTATTATGATTCTCAGTCCTAACTTTCAAATTTTAAACCTGAAATGCAGATTAATTAGAAGCTTAAAATCAACATTAAAAATATAATAATAATAATAATAATAATAATAATAATAATAATAATAATAATAATAAAATCATACAAAAAAATAAAATAATAATAATAATAACAAATGAAAAGTTTGAAAAAATCAATTTAAAACATTAAATATTTTGTGTAAAAGCTTGAAATAAAAATGAATTTATCGAAGAGAATAGCTACGTGAAAAGTATGAATGAGTATATTAAAATCATTTCACTAAATTAAAAGAATTTGAAGAACAAAATATAGATAACACATGCGAGTTAAAATTTAAACTGTTTGCGAAAAAATGGGAATATATTTGTTCCGATCTTTTTCGATAATGCATTTACATTAGATAGCAGTTGAATATAAATACAATGCAATCCAAATGTTAACATTAAATAGAAATTAACATTTAAAAAGAAAACAAATTTAAACACTAAATGTTTTTTAAAAAATTGGTAATGAAGATTAAACGTAGCAATAAAACTGAGAGTGAATAATTTTTTTCTGGCAAGACAAATTGAACAATTAATGAAATTAGTGAAGATAAAATGTGAAAAATGAAGATGATCATATGAAATTCGTACATGAAAACTGTTTGCAACACTAACATGACAAAGATGTAATTGGAACAAATTGCATTGGGGAATTTTGAATCGACATTGATTTCTAGGCATTCCAATAGTTTATATTTTGAATTTTGATTGATTTATTTATTTTATTATTCATGAAAACAACCGAATGAAATGCAATCAATGTTCTGATCTCTAAAAAAACTTAGTATCGCATACAGACGAATTGAATAAATAAAATCCAATTCCTAAACAATTTAGGCTAATAAACAAATCCCATGAAAAGAATCCCGGACAATGAGCCCGTTTGGATTTCATAGACTTTTTTTTTAAAAAAAAGTGCTTTTTTAAGCTCTAATTTTTTGGTTTTAAAAAGCTCTAAATTTGATTTAAAAAGTGTTTTTTTAAGCACTTAAATTACCATCCAAACACCTTATAACCCAAAAAAGCACTTTTTTAAGTGCTTTTTTGGTCTGACTTTTGATACCAAACGGGGCCTAAGCAATCACCATTATCATTTTCAAAAAGAGCGAAACATGCACGACATAAGAATGAGATCATATCAAACATTAGATGGAGAATAATTTTTTAAAAAAAACAATATACACGAAACAGTGGAGATTTGTTCCGATTTATTATGATTCTCACTCATAACTTTCAAATTTTAAATCTGAAATACAGATTAAGTAGAAGCCTAAAATCAACATTAAAATAATAATAATAATAATCATATAAAAACAATAAAATAATAATAATAATAATAACGAATGAAAAGTTTGAAAAAATCAATTTATAACATTTGAAAAAATCAATTTAAAACATTAAGAATACGTAAGACATAAAATATTAAAAAAATAAGATGTAATATTTATTCATCCCCTGCTGCTTTTTGTAATGATATATAGAGCAAAAAGATTTAAATATAATGAATAAGAAAAGCATAAAGTATTTGCTAACCGTTTTTCCAATGGCTCGTTTGTGCAGTGCCTAAGATACGTAGTGTATGGTTTGAAGATTCTGAACCAAGCGTCCGATAAAGCAAGACAATTCCTGGAGAAAGAAAATTGAGCTATTTTAACGTTTTTTTATAAAGTGAATCAATTTAATTTTGAACTCACGTATATCGAATATATCACATGAGTGATGTGTAAACTAAATGACATGAAAAACACCACAATGAACCATAAATTTCTAGGTCGTAGCAAGCGAGCTTTGCAATCAACATATAAGCTTGGAAAAGACACGAATATTTTAGTGCGACAGAAAATTAATCTCATAAAAAAACACTTGATAAGACATTACAAAAAAAATCCAACAAATTCACTTTAAAACAGAACGAATCAATTAAAATTTAAGTGTTAGCCTCTCATCAACCTCGTAACAAACCGTTGGTGGTAAATATTATATCTCACAATAAAACATAAAATTGACAATGAAAAACCGCATGAATCAGAATCAGAAAAGAATAGTCTTTGGAATTCAATTGTGCTTTGTCGGCTGTCCGGATCCACTAATTCAGCAAGAAATTCCAAGCAGCAGCGGCTAACATAATTTCCAAAAAATCAAAAATCAATCAATAGCCATAGTTTCTTTACCTTGTCTAATTCCGGGCAGAGCTCCGCCTGCATAGCACGATTTTGCTTCGCACCAAGGGCAGAATTCGAGCACTTAAACGAGCTGAAACGCAGTGACTGGTTCAGTATACTTCCTTAACTCGAATCCAATCTAAAACACCAAGAATTAACCGATAACATCGCAACAACTCGAAGAATCAGATCTCGCACAGCTCCAGCCGCGAACAGCGCGGGATTTGGGCAGAAACAACCATCAAAACCAGCGATTCATGACTCAAATCGAATCTACAGATGTATGAAAAAAAACCCTCAAAGGATCGAAGTTTCGACAGCAGGTGAAGGAGATATGAACCAAAAACGCAGCTGGGTAGAGGGAGATGAGAACGACGGGTTCGGGAATTTTGTTTTGTTTTCTTTTATTTCTTTCCTTCCACGAGTACATACATGTATGTGTGTATATACTTTTTGAAAAAAAAAAAAAAAAACGTGTATGTGTGTACATAAATGTCCTGTGTCTTAATACGTAGATTTAAAGATTGACTTATCTATTAATTTCAACTATCGTGTGTATTTTAGTTCTAATATATATCTTATTTTGTTTAAATATTAATATTCTAAAATATATATTTTTAACACACTTTTTTTAATTTATTTGTTATAAATAATTATTTTAATTTAGCATCTCAATAATTATTGTAATTATCTCAAATTACTTGATAATTAATTTAGAATACCCGATATTCTAAAATACATATTTTTTTAATTTTTTTTTCTAAAATACATATTTTTAACACATTTTATTATAAAAATCAAATATGTATTTTTATATCCTTTATATTCTAAAATTTACTAATATATTTTTTAACACACAATAATATTATTTGACTTAATTATTTTAATTTAGCACTTAAAAATAATATCAATAAATCTTATCAAGTAATTAGACAATTAGCATCGGATCCTTACAAAGGTCGCGAGAAGGAGAAAAAAAATTTGAGCTGAAACAACTAGAAAATAAAACTCAATTGGCATAGTTCTTTTTTAAAACAAAAAAGGAAAAGAAAAGACAACGTTTTAATAAAAGCGTTGTCTTAGACTGCATAAAACAAAAGAAAAACATAACGGTTTAAGACACTATTGTCGTAGAGCTCTAAAATATCATTCAACATAATAGTTCTAATTCTTTTTAGATATTTTAAATTGAATTGTTATTTCATTTTATTAGAAAAATTATTGACTTAATCATCATTCATTAGTAATATTAAACAGATAAATATTACTATGTTATTTTATAATTCGTTTCTCACATTCGTTATATTCTTATTCATTCTAAATTTCTAATGATCACATAATAAACATCATATTATTTAACAAGAGTGAATTCATAATTTTAAGTTTTAATCATATTAAAATTAGGTTTTAGAATTTATTTGATAATTGATAAGCTTAATTTTATTACCTACACCTATAAAATGAGATTATTATTCCACAAATTCTTTTTAAAAAATATATAATTATTTAATTAGTTTTTCAAAATATACCAACACGATAATGTGTTATAAGATTTATATCTTAATATTTTCATCTCAATTATATAAACCTAATTTTTTCTTCACACAGATAAAAAAAACTTATTGAAACACAATATATAAAAGCTTCTTATTTTATTCATGTTTAATGTATGAAAAAAATGTTCTCGTGTTTTTCTTGACTATAGACATGTATTGGTGTATACAAAATTATTAAATACGATATAAATTATATAAACATATATATTTTACATTTGAGATGAGATAAACAAAGAGAAAATGAATTTGATGTTGTTGTTTTTCATTTCAATTAGGCCATATTTAAAAGTCAAATTTTTATTTCATTGAGAATGCTTTTGTAAATAATATAATAGAATTCATGTATTTAAGAAATTATATTTTGTTAATATCACCTGAAATATATCATAAAATCTAAAATAAAATAATTATTAATATTAAATTTATAGATATTTTGTGTTATATCTCAAACTTTGATAAAATTTTGGTAAAACAAAATTAAAGTTAAAGTTTTTATTATTAAAAATTTGAGTTATATATATATATATATGTATAATCAGCGGTTAATTGCCATAAAATACCCAAACCAAAATATAAATTTATCCTCAGTCCCTAGGTCAGAAAAAAAAAAGTGTTTTAGCTCCCTGACAAACTGTTTTATTTTTTTGAATTCTTCAATGCATATCAAAATACCATAATACCCTTTTTTAATCTTGTAAATCTCATGATACCCCTACTTCAATTGTTTCTCTTTCTTCTCATGCAGCGATGAGAGTACCTTTTTCTTTTTTAATCAAACTCATTTGTACATGCATTGTGATTTTTGAGAAATTGACATGAAAAGATGGCATAGACGAAGGAAATTATAATTTTAAAAAAATGTTGGTCAATGGATTAGGTAGGGTTTGCAAAAATTCCCGAAATCCCGACCAATTCCGAATCACATCTCATTCTCGTCTCGAAAAAAACCTAACCCGACATTTTTCCGACCCGAATTTTCGGGATTTTTCATCCTGATTGATATCGAGAGAGGGATCGGAAATAAAACCTTATCCCGACGTGATTTCCGACCCGTTCCGAAATAATATCATAATATATTTTATTAATAATTTTATTAATATATTGAACTAAATATTATTTTGTTTCAACTCATATAACAATTAATAGTGGACTTAATTCGCATAATTGTTTATTATTGAAAAGATCAAATAGTAGAAGCACAAAATGATATTTTATTTGTGTGTATTATTTAAAATATTAAATTAATAATTTAATTAATTCATATTTATAATTATCTAATTAGAAAAAATATGTATTATAAGAGATGCAATTTGACAATCTATTTAACAAAATTTATCTAGTAATTTGTATCTGAATATTTTATTAATAATTATCCGTTGCACAATATGATGTTATTCTCTTGACAAAACCTCGAAACATTATTTGAAATGTTTAATATTATATGTTTTAAGTTGTATACTTATTTTTTATTTAAAAATATAATCTAAATAGTAATTTTTTTAATAAAATATACACTTTTTTTTTGTTTCTGAATGAAATCTTGAAAATGAAAAAAAAATCGGGATTCTTTCTCCCTATCCGACGGGATCCCGAATGTTCGGGTCTCGAAAAGTGTTGAGTACAAGATCGAGATAAAAAATAGTTTTCCGATTCTTTCGGGACGGAAATTGAGAATGAGGATTACGGAATGGGTCCCGACCATATTCCACCTCTAAGATTAGGAAAAATGTTTGCAGAGTATTGTGTTTATATATTTTAACCCTATTTTGAGATTTTTTAAAAAATAAATAAATAATTTGGGCTTGTTTTGATGCTTTTTTCAAATAATTGTAATCATTATAGCAATATCACATACCTTCTTTCCTTTCGCTTCTGCTTATTAAATCCGTAATATTTCTCAAGAATCCTAAAATTCTCATTTAATTTACTACGATTTTATTCAATTTTTGTATTATTATGCTAATATCCTGAGTACTAGATTATGTATTTGGTGGGTTTAATCTAAAAAATTCATCAAAATATAAAAGAATCACAATTGAAAAATAAGTTGTGAAATGTTTTTAGCATAAAGGCTATGGTAAAGAACCGGTTATGTAACCACTATGATTTTGTTATGTTTTGAATTAATTAAATCTTATCGATTTTTGTTTAGGCTTGGGTGTATGAAAGGCTTCCTTCGTTAGGTGTGTTACATAGTTTACAAATGTTCTCGGTTGTTTCGATGTACTGTTGAAGTCCATAAATTCAACCATATCATCCGATGCACGTGGATTCTTGAAAACCATATAGTTTGTCTATTTTGTTGGTGTTGAATTATGATTGTATTCAACATTGTTGATGAAAAATATATGTACATTTTGAGATGATCATTCCCTGTATGCATAATTATTGAGAAATAGTTTATAACGAGCACCGAGTACAAAGTATCCATTAGTTAACAAATACATATTTTAAGTACACCAAGTATACAAATGTTACAATAGGGTACATATCGGGGACATTAGAACACATATGTATCAAATATGAGTAGTCACTCACACGAGATATACAAATGCCAATTTGAAATATTGATAAATAAATAATCAATTACTTTTTTTTTTTTTAGAGAAATAATCAATTACTTGACAACTTGATTTCTATCAAGTACAAACATGTTAAAATAAGGTACACGAGGACAATAAAAAAGTACATATGTATCAAATATGAGTGATTAGAATTTTTTTGCCCAACCCACATGGGTGTGTATATGCGTGTGGACCTCATATGAGTTTTAAGAAATTTTCTGCCAAACCCACGCAACAACCTACACGGATGTGGGGATGCGCGTGGGTTGCCCAACACACTGAAATCGAGTACAAATTCAAATAAATAAGGTATAATATTGTCAAAATAAGCTACATAACGAGGTGAATATATCACATATTTCTAAAATTTGAGTATTTACGCAAAAATCTACCATAATGTCAATTGACAAGTAAATAATGAAAGAGCTAAATAAGGTATATATGTAAGTAAACCATGTACATTCAAGTTTAAATAGGGTACATATAGAAGTTAACAAAGCACATTTTTATCAAATATCGATATACGATGGAAAGTTTGTGGTTTCCACCGAACATGATAACGTGACAGGGTAACAAACTCCATTGGAGATAGTTATTTTCATATTGAATTATTAATGACATGTTTGCACAAGCATATGTATTAATAAATTCAAACACGTCATCAAATTCTTTGTAAGTAGTTCATGAATGTCTATGAAATATTTACATGCATGATATGACTTCATTTAAATATCACCAATATATCAACCATAAGGGGTGTATGTTGAGATATGTCCGAGATAATCAAACCATGGAATAGTTGCTCAAACAAGTTTAACTTATATTTAATTGTCAAATATAATCTAAAAATTTAATTTCTCACTTCAAGAGGATACAAATACAAGTAAATAAGGTACAATAATATTGTGAGACCTCGGTTCTAAACATCAAATCTCGGATATGAATAAAAAGATTAAGCATACAAGATCCAAGACTAAAAGCAATAAATAAATTTTTTTTTTGAAATGAACAGAGCCTCGCTCGATCGGTAAGATTCAACCGATCGAGAGAGCAAGAAGTTGCAAACTTTCTGCCAGGAAGAATCCAGCGACTCTCGATCGGTAAGATTCAACCGAGCGAGCGAGGAACTTTTTTGCAAAATAGAAACATGGCCAGAAATGAAAAACAGCAGAAAAATCTTGCCAAAGCTCAAGTCCAATACATTCAATGCATAACAAGGTTCATAATACATGCAACGACGACATACAACTTCAATACTCGCAAAGTCGATACAACATAACAACGAAGTTCGAGATCTAAACATGTTCCAAAATAAACTAGATAGACATGCTGATACGACTTCTAAACCGAGTCCCACTTCTATCTCTCACTCTTGACGCTAACCAGGTCTTCGCTGACTTGATCATGCCCCACCTGTTGCCAAGTACATATACAAAACAAAGCAACAGCCGAATAACTCCGGTGAGAATGATATTCCCATTAAAAGCAACATAACATGCAACAAGTAATATAACAACAACATGCTTTCAAGACAACAACATATTCAATGTTAATACGAATGAAATGCATGTCTTTAAAATCGGGATATCAACTCTGATAAACAAGGGATTGTTGCTATGCTTTTGGGATCCCAAGGATGAGATCACGTAACGACTCACCGACTCTTCCAATCGATGTGGTGCCACGTATCCCAATCCCCTAGACTTTGGTGCGACGATAAGGAGTATGCTGACGCTAGGTGAACTTCTACAACCCAGGCCACTCGCAGTATAGCCCCCAAAACATCTAAATAAAAAGGGCAGTTCTGCCCGTTGAAATCAAAGGTTTGGCTCAAGATGAATGCATAAGAAAAACATAAAGCATTAAACCATATAACAAAAGTTCAAACAACGAAATACAAGTCCCACATTCTAGAACAAGTATTGATGCAAGTATGTGATTTAAGGGAAACTCAAGGACCAACTGTCTCGAGTGTGCTATCCCGCTAAAACGATGACTGCTTGTACCTTTCGATACGAATAGCTCCAACTCTGGATAAGCTACAATAAAAGGTTATATCAAAAACTAAACAACCTAAACAACAACATCGCTCAAGGTAAAATCTTTACCGCCCTTCGTCCAACTCTTCTACGATCGACTGCTGCTAACTCTAGGCTCGACAAACTTCAAACGAATTTGTACATAGGAAAAAGATGATCAACAACGACGAACAAACCCATTTGCCAAAGTTCTACGATTCAAACGGTTCAAAATCTCAAAACTCAAACGGGTGGCATAACAGCTATAAACTTATCAAACCGGAAACGCAGACAGCAGTACAACATTGCAAACAACTCAAATCAATGCTAAAACAACAATAACAACTCAAATCCAACACATCTCAAAATCCAATTTTTTGAAAATGCTTCCAAAAATCATAACAATTCCGAACGACGCTCTATTTCAAAACCGACTGAGAATAAACGATAAGAACTCATTCAAGAACTACATAACCGAAACTCAATCGATTCTAACAACATCCAAAAATAGAAGTACAACTGATCGGAGAAATACTTACTATATAACGAAGCTCTCGCTGCCGTGATCGCTAATCTGCCTTCAGAAATAAATTCTAACGGATGGATCGAGCTCGGACTGAAATCTGAAAGCTTGAAAGGGTGTTGGGGCGTCTTCCATGGAGGGGAACCGATGGAGGGGATGAATATGGAGCAAAGAAGACTAAGTCAAACAATTTCCAAGTGTAGATAATATATAAAAACTCAATTTTGCACGTTAGTCCCTGAAATTTCCAAAATTTGCAAAATAGACCCTGATCAAAATCAAGTCGGCTCTTGAAATCTGTAATCTCCGATTATCTCAAATAAACTCAATTAAGATAAAATTGGAGCGTTACAATTCTCCCCCTCTAAGAAGTGATTTTGTCCTCGAAATCAATAAGAATCAATCACATAAGATAGAATAAAGAACAAAAGACAGTAAGAAGAACTCACGTCATCCGAATAACTTAGGAAAATGCTTTCTCATGTCAGATTATGTCTCCCAAGTCACTTCCTCATCTCTGTGACGGCTCCAATGAACTTTCACCAAAGGAATCGACTTGGTTCTGAGCTGCTTCTCTTTTCGGTCAAGGATCTGAATCGGTCGCTCAAAGTAGCTCAGAGTCTCGTTAAGCTCGGATTCGTCAGGCTGAAGAATATGAGAAGGATCTGGATGATACATCCGCAACATAGAGACGTGAAAAACTTTGTGAATACCAGATAAAGACGGAGGAAGCGCAAGTCTGTAGGCAAGATCGCCTAATTTCTCGAGAATCTCGTACGGTCCGATGAATCTCGGAGATAACTTCCCTCTCTTCCCAAATCTAACGGTGCCTCTGAAAGGAGAAATCTTCAAGAATACTTGATCTCCCTGATCGAAACTCAGAGGTCTGCGTTTGACATTTGCATACTTCGCATGTCTATCCTGAGTTGACTTCATTCTAGTCTGAATGATCTTAACTTGCTCTGCCATGTCTCTAAGCATATCCGGTCCCAAATCAGGTGACTCGGACACAACATCCCAAAACAAAGGAGATCGACACTTCTTACCATACAAAGCCTCAAAATGCGCCATACCGATACTCACTTTATAACTGTTGTTGTAAGAAAACTAGACAAGAGGCAAGGAATCCTGCCAACTAGTGCCAAAGTCTAGCACTACTGCTCGAAGCATATCCTCTAACATCTGGATAGTCCGCTCTGACTGTCCGTCGGTCTGAGGATGATAAGCTGTACTCAGGTGCAATCGAGTACCAAGAGCCTCTTGAAGACTGTGCCAAAAGTGCGAAGTGAATCTAGGGTCTCGGTCTGAAACGATCAACTTCGGCGCATCATGCAATCTCACAACATTTCTAACATATAACTCAGCCATCTGATCGTGACGATACGTCATCCTGTACGAAATAAATCAAGCAAACTTTGTCAATCTGTCGATCACTACCCAAATAACATCGCATCCTCGAACAAATCGAGGTAGCTTCGTTACGAAATCCATCGAAATGTGATCCCACTTCCATTCAAGAATAGATAGACTGTGCAACAGACCACCCGGTCACTTCCTCTCCACTTTCACTTGATGACAGTTCAAACATCGAGATACAAACCTCGCAACATTGCTCTTGATTCTCTTCCATAAAAACTGATTCTTCAGATCGTTATACATCTTACGGCCTCCAGGATGAATACTAAACCGACTGCAATGAGCCTCTCGGAGAATACGCTGCCTCAACTCCGTAATATCACGCACGACAATACGATTATTCACAAATAAAAAATCATCTCTAACCTGGAATTCAGACTGATGCCCAGATCTGACTTTCTCTACTGAAATCTGAGTGCTCGGATCAGACTTATGTGCTTCTTTGATCAAGATAAACAACTCTGGCTCGGCATGAATAGCAAATACTCTGATAGTCTTCCTATCTGTTTCAAACTCCAAACCATAAGTACAACAATCATCGATCAATTGAGAAACACCGATAGTAGAAAGAGATAAAGAACAAAGCTTTCGGCTCAAGGCATCTGCAACTGCATTCAACTTTCCCGGGTAATACTTGATTTCACAATCAAAATCCTTCAACAGATCTAACCATCTTCTTTGTCTCATATTCAGATATGCCTGTGAAAACAAGTACTTAAGGCTCTTATGATCAGAAAAGATCTTGAAATACTCACCATAAAGATAGTGACGCCAGATCTTCAATGCAAATACGATCGCAACAAGTTCAAGATCATGAACCGGATAACGAGTCTCGTGCGGCTTCAGCTACCTTGAAGCATACGCTATCACATGCTTATGTTGCATAAGAACACATCCCAAGCCTCGGTTAGAAGCATTGCAATACACGGTAAAACCTCCAGTACCTGATGGAATAGAAAGAATCGGAGCACTGGTCAGTCTTATCTTCAGATCAACAAAGTCAGCCTCACAATCTGCAGTCCAGATAAAAGGAGCATTCTTCTGAGTCATCTAGGTAATCGGCTTGGCAATAGCTGAGAATCCCTCGATGAATCGGCGATAGTAACCAGCTAAACCTATAAAGCTTCGGATCTCAGGCACTGATGTCGGTCTAGGCCAATTCATAACCACTTCAATCTTGTTGGGATCGACAGAAATCCCATCTCCTGAAATAATATGACCGAGAAAGACAACTCGATCCAATCAGAACTCATACTTAGACAACTTGGCAAACAACTGTTCAACCCGCAAAATCTGCAAGACGATCCTCAAATTCTCTGCATGGTCAGTACGGTTCTTAGAATAGATAAGAATATCATCGATGAAGATAATAACAAACTCATTCAAATAACACTGAAAGATACGGTTCATCAAACCCATAAAAACCGATGGAGCATTAGTCAAACCGAACGACATGACTATAAACTCGAAATGACTATACCTCGTTCTGAATGTGGTCTTAGGAACATCTTCCTCACGCACTCTCAGCTGATGATAACCCGAACTCAGATCAATCTTCGAATAGACAAAAGAACCCTGCAGCTGATCAAAAAGGTCATCTATTCGGGGTAAAGGTGACATGAATCTAGGAGGTGCTCGAAGATTCATATTGTTCCAAGATTTTCTCCGTGATTTACAATCAAGAGTTAAAGGGTTTGGAATTCATGGGAATCAATTTGAGATGCTTGAAGATCTTTTTGAAGGGTGTTATGGTGATATTGAAGTCCAAAAACATTAAGGAAGTGAAGAAAATTCAAAAATAAGTCAGCAAGTCCGAAGCCTATGCGCGCCCGCGCCTTTTCCAACGCGCGCCCGCGCATCCGAGTGAATTTTGAAGATGTTGGACAGACAGCCATGCGCGCCCGCGCCTTCCACTCGCGCGCCCGCGCCTGCTGTCTCTCACACGCACTTCGGCGTGTTAGTGTGTGTGCGCGTGGTTTTGATATATATTTCATATATTTAGATATATTGTGTTATTTTGAGTCTTATAAGTCTACTAGGAAACTTCTAGATGATATCTTTGATATATTTTGCATTATTTTGCATTATCTTTAGGATTTTGGAATTATAATCCAACTAGAAAATCTTTAGTCTAATTCTATTAGGATTCCTAGTTTATTTTTTTTATATATTGTAAACTTCTCATTCATGAGAGACAGATTATTGAAGTTATTGAATTATTGATTTTTATCAATTCTTAAAATTCTTCCTAGAATTTTTCCAAAGCTTTGCTTTGTTTTTATCAAATCAAACTTATCAAAGTTTCATAAACTTTATGGCGTTTGTCAATTGATTATCCTCGTGGATTTTCAGAAATAAGTTTTCTGAAGGTTCCGTTGTGATTGATTGTTTTCTTCTCGTGATTATCTGTTGCTAATTTCAAGTAAATTAGAGGTGTATATCCGAAAACTTACTTGTTCAAAAGATCGGGACAAATTTAAAGAATCTTTTTGTTATTGGATTGAGGGTACGATTTTAATATAGTCGTGTTTGCTCTTCATGACATCAAAGATTCACATCATTTGGTATCAAAGATTCGCATCATTTGGTATCAAAGCTTAAGGTTCCATTGATTCAAGTAAGTCGTATCTTTCTATTTGTTCTTCTTATCTATTCTTCGTTCTTCTTATCCGTTCTTCGTTCTTCGTTCGTCGTTCTTCAGTCTTTCAATCTTGTTGCACAAATTTCGTTTCTTGTGCTACAAGTTATAAATTAAAAAAAAAAGAAAATTCAAAAATTCGAAAAAAAAGAGATTTGAAGTCGGTCAAAAAAAAAGTTAAGACCGAAATTGTCGAAAAAAAAGGAAGCAAAATAACTTGTGGAGCAAAATTACTTGTGTCTTGTGAGTCTTTGGGTACAAAGTTATTTCAATCTTCATAAAGTCAATTCCTTGTTTTGTGCAATCTTCGTTAGTTGATTGAAAAGTGTTTACAAGTTTTGAACTTGTGAGTTTGATACACAAAAATCACAAAGCATAAAGCTATTCCATATTTTGAGTGAAAAAAAAGAGTGTTTGAGTGAATTCATTTGGAGTGACTTGTGAGATTTTGGGTGAGGAATATTTTATTACTAACCTTTTTCTTGCAGGTACAATGTTTGAAAGAAAATTCGATGGGTATAGGGAAAGTGAATGGAGATTTGATTATGGGAGTAGGAGAGAGAGAAAAATCGAGGGATATAGTGATGTGTATAGATATGATGATGGGAAAAGAAATTTTGAATATTATTTGGATAGGTTGAAGAAAATAAAATTCCGTCGTTCCATGGAGATATGGATCCGAAATCGTATTTGAATTGGGAGAAAAGGGTAGAGAATATATTTGAAGGTAGTGATGTTTCAGAAGCCAAGAAGGTTAAATTTGTTTTACGAGAGTTTGCTGACTATGCTTGCACTTGGTGGGATAAAGTGGTGGTGAATAGGAAAATATATGGAATGAGTCCTATTTCTACATGGGATGAGATGAAGAGAGCTATGCGGACACGTTTTGCATCTAATGAGAAGAAAAATGGAGTTTCCAAACGTGAAAATCAAGGTACATCTAAACTTTCAAATTCTAGTACCTTTGATATTGCATACTTATGGTGTCATAAAAAAGATAAGCATGATATGAGTCAATATTTTAAGGAGGCTATGATGAAAGTGGCAGATTCTCGTGTAGAGATTGAATCTAATGTTGTCGTAGATGTTGAATCAAAAGTTGAAGTTGAGAAAATTGAGGTTGATGATAATTCAACTATTGATGATATGAGTGTTGAAATATGTACAGTGGAGGGTGAATCATTGCTTGATGAGGATTCTTCTATTGTGCATGTTATGGATAATATTCTTGTGGTAGATGAGAGTCCTATTGATGTTCAAAGTGAGACTAGTAATTTTTTGTTGGATGAGTCTTGTAATTTTTCTATTCAATTGAGTCAAAAATAATTTCTTGAGGATCAATTGAAAATTGAAAATTTGAGTGATATGGCTGAAAAAAGAGTGATTAAAAAAGTGAGATAATCATAGAAAAAGAAAAAGAAAAAGAAATTTTAGAGGCCGAAAGAAATAGTGTACAAATGAGTGAGATGATCTTTGAGGTAAAAAAAGAGAGGAAAGAAAAGAGAGGAAAGACACCAATAAAAAAAATATTATGGTCCAAAATAGTGAGGTTGAAAAGTTTGTGCAAATGAATAAAATCCCTAAAGTAATTTTGTACAAAGTGTAAAGATCAAGGAATTTGCATGCATGCAGTTTCAAATGCATTTACACTAATAGTTATGTAAGATTAATAGGTTAATCAACGCAATTAATGTTGGCATTAACTCAAGAAGTTGGAAAGCCAAAGGACAAGATCAAACATAGGTGCTATTCCAAACAAGCCAACGGAAAACAAACCCAACGCTTGTGTGTTTGCCTTAACGCAAGAAAAGACTAATGACACAAACAATGACGTCACAGGTACCATCCCAATAATCGACTTACTCGCTTATGTTTTGATTAATTAGGATTGAGTTTTCCTCTAGATCTACACACATCAACAAGAATTTAAATACATAGACTGATATTGGGAAATAATAACATAATGCTTCCTAGGGTACATTTAATTGTAGTGATAGTTATCTGGTATAGTAACTTGGTGACCCTACAAATTATTGGATCAATAGTTAAAGAAAATGGACTGTTAAGGACAAATCAAGTTTCGAGGACGAAACTTCCAATAAGGTGGGGTGGATGTGAAGACCTAGAAATTCCACATACATGCATGACCACTTCATCTAAATAATTGCACTACTAAAGCCAATAAATTCGACTTTGAAGGCTTATAGGAATGAAGACCATTCGTAACCCTCACATTCACCATTATGATTAGTCATTATGAGGCTATTAATGGACCATAAAGCCAAGGTTAATGACACCAAAAGACAGCCATGTAACCCCCCATCATAAAGAGTCATTATAATCATGATTAAGGATGTTTATGACCACTTAATTGGCTATAAATGTGTGTCGCTTCAAATGCCCAAAGACCACTATATAAGCACCTCAACCTTGAGGGAAAATGACACACCAAAACACTCAACACCTTCAAGATTCGAGCAAGAGAAAGAGTTGCGATTCTCGTGCATTTTAGTAGCTGTTTAGTAGAGTTATTTTGTGCAAGTAGTCGAACAAAGAGTGTTGTCTGAAGTATTTTTCTAATCGAGCCAAAGTTTCATGGAAGCACTACCAGGATTGAAGTAGAAATTCTGTCCATAGCATTCACTCACATTCTCATAGGATTCAGTTAAGTGGGCTTATGTTTCTGAAGCAATTTTTTGTCCTATGCTTCGTTTGTTATCCTTTTCTTTTATCTCGTATTTTCTGAAAGTATACCTTTTTATGTATATTTCTTAATATAATGTTTGTACACTTATAATTCTTCATAAGTGGGCTTCTATTTATGCTTTTCAAATGATGATGATCTTGTTTCTGAAAATCCGATCGTACACCAATTATTTCGTGTCTTTGATAAGTATCAGATTCATGTTTTAAGAGTTTCATTTCATTTGATCATATTCCATTTGTACCGTGTCCTTTGAACTATATATGTTTCTTTTGAATGATTTGTTATACTTTGAGGTTTTTGAAACGACACTGTTATGATTTGATTTTGAAGTGGAAAGAAAATATGATATGTTATAAGGCCCCTACACGGTGGGTATAAAACCGTTATATGGCCTCTACACGGTGGGTATAAAACCGTTATATGACCCTTACACGATGGATATAAAACCGTTATATGGCCCTTACACGGTGGGTATAAAACCATTATATGGCCCCTACACGGTGGGTATAAAACCGTTATATGGCCCCCTCTGATGGGTATAAAACCAAAACAATGGCCTCGCCCCTTAGATGAGTAACATATAGGGGACAGAAAAGAAAACCATGAATAATGAATGAAGTTTCAGTGCCTTCCGTATGTTGACCTTATGATTTTCTTGATATGATTCATCGAACTGTTTCGAATTCTGTTGGTCTAATGTTTCGATTCCTATTGTGACATATTTTAACATGTCACTTTTGAACTCATGTTATATCAATGTTTCAATATTCTCTTTTATGAACATCCCCCACTTGCTGAGTGTTTCCCAAAACGCTCACCCCTTACTTCCCTCCCCAGATAATAATGAAGATCAACTAGATGAGGATGAACAAGACATGTTTTGGGGCTGGTGATGAAGTTTAAAGAAAAGAAGATCTCTAGAATTGTCTTTAATCTAGTTTTCTTTACATTATCTCTTCCGCACTCATGTTTCGTATTGTAAGGACAATTCTAATTTATGAAATAGA
Source organism: Henckelia pumila (assembly GCF_033568475.1). Classification (NCBI taxonomy): domain Eukaryota; kingdom Viridiplantae; phylum Streptophyta; class Magnoliopsida; order Lamiales; family Gesneriaceae; genus Henckelia; species Henckelia pumila. The sequence goes on from NC_133121.1 coordinate 79,055,819, forward strand.
CTGGTTTTGGCAAGAATTGTGCTACGAGGCTTGTTGTTTCAATGTTAAATTGTTAAACAACGCCGAAGTTAACTAAGCCCGGTTTTGGGGCATGACACAAAGAGGTTTTATCTCATTGTCATGATATAACCGGTTCAATCCCGAGCATCGTTTGTTCTTATTTGCAGGATTTTGGAGATGCATTGACGAAGAAGCAAAGGAGAAGTCATACTAAAAGTTTTCACATGTTGGTTCCATATGAGGTTGGTCACATCTTTGGAGAGGTTAGGGATTTGAGAGTTGTTTCGTTTGAGAGGTATGATTTAAATTTAAATGTTGAATACCAACCAAATGTACACTTTCAAAGGTATGATCTAAATTCAATGTTGCATGGATTCTATTACTTTGTTGAAGGATTTGAGAAGGTATTAGCTATGAATTCTTCATTGATTTCAAATCTTGATATTAATTCTCTTGAGTTTGTGTATACTAAAAGATTTGATGAGTTGGTTTGTGTTGATGTGAGTCAATGTGCATGAATAGCATATGTGGAAAGTCATATCTTCTTGAGTGGCTAGTATAAGCTTTTGGGCTAGCTAATGTGCGTAATACTTTCATGGGATTGATGGGTTGTGTTTTGCATGCATCTATGGGTAACTTTGTTGTGATATACTTTGATTTTATCTTAGTATATAGCAAGAATTTTAATGTGCATGTTGAATACTATAGAGTTATGTTAATCATGTTGTATATGAAGTTTTTGAGTCATGAGCATGTTATAAATTTGAATGTATTTCGTGCAAATAGAACTTGTTTTATTTATTCATGGTGTGAGTCCTCATAGAAGGAGAGCTCTTGATGGAAAGGTGATTAAGTGTCAACAAGGTAAGAAGTATGTGGTGGTTACCACACTATCACAAAGGTACGTATTTTTATCTACCTTGTCTTTAAAGTTGTTGTGGATTGAGAATGTTAAGGAGTTGAATGCATTGGATAATAGTTTGCAAGATGCGTTTGAGTTATGTTTGCATGATACTCATGAAAAGTTCTATGTGCTCAATAAGTGTTTGTTTAAGAAGAATAGAATTTTCATTCCATATTTGAATAAATTTCTTGTTGAGGGAGTATGTGTTTTGAATTTGAGGTGTTACTATGGGAAATCCAAAAGAATGAATATGATGGATGAATATTTGTTATGGTTACACATGATGAGATATATCGAGTGGAGTTGTGAGTGGCATAATGCATGTGAGTTGTTTCTTATTCCTAGAAAGCAATGGTTGTATTTAACTATGAACATTGTGTTGGTGTTAACTAGGTCTAAGAAGGGAAGGAATTTAGTGTTTGTCTTGCTAAATGGAATATTAGTTATGTTTTTGAATGTTAATGATGTTGATGTGTTTACTTTGTGCATGAGATATTTCGTGAGTCTTGATATGGTTTTGAGTGAGCAAAGTATATTATTTCTTGTGGGACATATTTTTAATGTTTCTAAGTCTTGCTTGGTTTTTGTAGACAAGGGGCAAGATTTGAGGACAAATCTTTTTGAAGAAGGAGAGTCTGATATGAATCTAGGAGGTGCTCGAAGATTCATATTGTTCCAAGATTTGCTTCGTGATTTACAATCGAGAGTTGAAGGGTTTGGAATTCATGGGAATCAAGTTGAGATGCTTGAAGATCTTTTTGAAGGGTGTTATGGTAATATTGAAGTCCAAAAACATCAAGGAAGTGAAGAAAATTCAAAAATAAGTCAGCAAGTCCGAAGCCTATGCGCGCCCGCGCCTTTTCCAACGCGCGCCCGCGCATCCGAGTGAATTTTGAAGATGTTGGTCAGACGGCCATACGCGCCCGCGCCTGCTGTCTCTCACATGCACTTTGGCATGTTAGTGTGTGTGCGTGGTTTTGATATATATTTCATATATTTAGATATATTGTGTTATTTTGAGTCTGATAAGTCTATTAGAAAACTTCTAGATGATATCTTTGATATCTTTTGCATTATTTTGCATTATCTTTAGGATTTTGGAATTATAATCCAACTAGAAAATCTTTAGTCTAATTCTATTAGGATTTCTAGTTTATTTCTTTTATATATTGTAAACTTGATGTGAATCTTGAATGCATAGAAGGCAAAAACGACTATATTAAAATCGTACCCTCAATCCAATAACAAAAAGATTCTTTAATTTTGTCCCGATCTTTTGAACAAGTAAGTTTCGGATATCCACCTCTAGTTTACAACGAAACTAGCAACATATAATCACGAGGGTAAAACAATTAATCACAACGAAACCTTCAAAAAACTTGTTTCTGACAATCCACGAGGATAATCAATTGACAAACGCCACAAAGTTGTTAAACTTTGATAAGTTTGATTTTGATAAAATAAAATAAAAAACAAAGCAAAGCTTTGGAGAAATTCTAGAGAGAATTTTTAAGGATTGATAAAAATCAATAATTCAATAACTTCAATAATCTGTCTCTCATGAATGAGAAGTTTACAATATATAAAAGAAATAAACTATGAATCCTAATAGAATTAGACTAAAGATTTTCTAGTTGGATTATAATTCCAAAATCATAAAGATAATGCAAAATAATGCAAAAGATATCAAAGATATCATCTAGAAGTTTCCTAATAGACTTATAAGACTCAAAATATCACAATATATCAAATATATATCAAAACCATGCACACACACTAACACACCGAAGTGCGTGTGAGAGACAGCAGGCGCGGGCGCGCGAGTGGAAGGCGCGGACGCGCATGGCCGTCTGTCCAACATCTTCAAAATTCACTCGGATGCGCGGGCGCGCTGGCTTCTCGGGCCATTTCACTTATTTTTGTGTTTGCTTTGATATTTTTTCCACTTTCTTGACTTCTTTGGACTTCAATAACATTCCAATACCCTTCAAAATGATCTTCAAGCATTCCAACTTGATTCCCATGAATTCCAAACCCTTCAACTTTCGATTGTAAATCATGGAGCAAATCTTGAAACAATATGAATCTTCGACCACCTCCTAGATTCATATCAGAATCCCCTTCTTCAAAAAGATTAGTCCTCAAATTCTCCCCCTTGTCTACAAAAACCAAGCAAGACTTAGAAACATTAAAAATATGTCCCACAAGAAATAATATACTTTGCTCACTCAAACCATATCAAGACTCACGAAATATCTCATGCACAAAGTAAATACATCAACATCATTAACATTCAAAAACATAACTAATATTCCATTTAGCAAGACAAACACTAAATTCCTCTCCTTCTTAGACCTAATTAACACCAACACAATGTTCATAGTTAAATACAATCATTACTTTCTAGGAATAAGAAACAACTCACATGCATTATGCCACTCACAACTCCACTCGATATATCTCTTCATGTGTAACCATAACAAATATTCATCCATCATATTCATTCTTTTGGATTTCTCATAGTAACACCTCAAATTCAAAACACATGCTCCCTCAACAAGCAATTTATTCAAAGACAAAGATGGAATGAAAATTATATTCTCCTTTAACATACACTTATTGCTCACATAAAATGTTTCGTGAGTATCATGCAAACATAACTCAAACACATCTTTCAAACCATTATCCAATGCATTCAACTCCTTAACATTCTCAATCCATAAGAACCATGTAACCAAAAGAGATAAAAACTCATACCTTTGTGATAGGGTAGTAACTACCATATTTTCCTTACCTCGTTGGTAGTTGATCAACTCTTCACCAACAACTCTAAGTTCTTGAAAATTCTCACCATCCACAAGTAAAGCAAATTTTCTTGTACACAACACATTATCTTTCAAACATTCACACAAAATCTTATCTCTTTGTGTTGACACCACAAGTATCAAATATTCGACATGCTAATTCAAAGTTTTGATATATACTAAGATATAATCAAAGTATAACACAATAAATTTACCTCTAGACGCATGCAAAATATAACACATCAATCTCATGAAAGTATTACGCACATTCACAAGTCTCCTATCAAAGTATTTAAATCCGCACAATTGAGAATTGAGGTCATACCTTTGAATGTTGGTATTGTATTTGTATTCTTGAATTAAATCTACTTCATACCTCACAAAAGGAACAACCTTCAAACCGCCAACCTCACCTTGACATGTATCCAACATGTTAAGTCTTTTAGTGTTGTATCTCCTTTACTTCTTCATCAACACATCTCCAAAATCCTGCAAAGAAGAACAAACAATGCCCGGGATTGAACTGGCTAAATCATGACAATGAGATAAAACCTCCTTGTACAAAAGTACTATAGGGATTTTATTCATTTGAGCAAAATTTTCATCCTCACAATGTTGGACCATAATATTTTCTTTTTTTTATTGGTCTATTTCCTCTCTTTTTTTTTTCCTCTCTTTTTTTACCTCAAAGGTCATCTCACTCTTTTGTACACTCTTTCTTTTGGCCTCTAATATTTCTTTTTCTTTTTCTTTTTCTATGGCTATCTCACTTTTTTCATCCCTCTTTTTTTCAGCCATATCACTCAAATTTTAAATTTCCAATTGATCATAAAGAAATTCTTTTGGACTCAATTGAATAGAAAGATTACAAGACTCATTCAACAAATTACTAGTCTCACTTTGAACATCAATAGGACTCTCATCTACCCCAAAAATATTAAATGACTCTTCAACACCTACAAACTCACCTACCACTTCACATTCTCCAACACTAACATCATCAACCGAGGAAGTTTCATCCACAATTTTCTCAACTTTTTCAAATCTTGATTCAACCTCTACAACAACATAAGATTCAAGCTCTACACGAGAATCCACCACTTTCATCATAGCCTCCTTAAAACATTGGCTCATATCATGCTTATCTTTTCTATGACACCATAAGCATTCAATATCAAAGGTACTAGAATTTGAAAGTTTAGATGTACCTTGATGTTCACGTTTAGAAGCTTCACAGTGGTTAGGAGCAAAAATTTTCCACATAGCTCTCTTCATCTCATCCCATGTAGAAATAGGACTCATTCCATGCCTTTTCCTATTCACCACCACTTTATCCCACCAAGTGTAAGCATAGTCGGCAAACTCTTGTAAGACAAGTTTAACCTTCTTAGCTTCAGAAAAATCACGACCTTCAAATATATTCTCTACTCTTTTCTCCCACTTCAAGTATGATTCCGAATCCATATCTCCATGGAACGACGTAATTTTATTTTTCTTCAACCTATCCAAATAATAATAAAAATCTCTCCCATCTCCTTCATCATATCTCCTTTCATCTCCATACCCATCAACTCTTTTCTCTTTCTTACTACTATCATCAAATCTTCTTTCACTCTTCCTATACCCATCAAATTTTCTTTCAAACATTGTACCTGCAAGAAAAAGGTTAGTAATAAAATATTCCCCACCCAAAATCTCACAAGTCACTCCAAATGAATTCACTCAAACACTCTTTTTTTTCACTCAAAATATGGAATAGCTTTATGTTTTGTGATTTTAAATATCAAACTCACAAGTTCAAAACTTGTAAACACTTGCCAATCGACTCACGTAGACTGCGCAAAAACAAGGAATTGACTTTATGAAGATTGAAATAACTTTTTACCCAAAGACTCACAAAAAAAAACAAGAACTTTGCCACAAGTTATTTTGCTTCTCCTTTTTTTGGAAGCTTTTTCGGTCCTTCAATTTTTTTTGACCAATTTTTTTTTTTTTGAAATTTTTGATTTTTCTCTTTTTTTTGGAATTTATAACTTGTTGCACAAGACACGAGACTTGGATAACAAGTTTGAAAGAACGACACAAAAATTTGATATGAGATAGACGAAGAACGAAGAACAAGGAACGATGAACGAAGAACGAGAAACGAAAAAAGAATATAGATTAAAGAAGGATACGACTTACTTGAATCAAAAACCTTAAGCTTTGATACCAAATGATGCGAATCTTGGATGCATGAAAGGCAAACACGACTATATTAAAATCGTACCCTCAATCCAATAACAAAAAGATCCTTTAATTTTGTCCCGATCTTTTGAACAAGTAAGTTTCGGATATCCACCTCTAGTTTACAACGAAACTAGACACAGATAATCACGAGGATAAAAACAATTAATCACAACGGAACCTTCAGAAAACTTGTTTCTGACAATTCACGAGGATAATCAATTGACAAACGCCACAAAGTTGTTAAACTTTGATAAGTTTGATTTTGATATATAAAAAAAAAACAAGGCAAAACTTTGGAGAAATTCTAGAGAGAATTTTTAAGGATTGATAAAAATCAATAATTCAATAACTTCAATTATCTGTCTCTCATGAATGAGAAGTTTACAATATATAAAAGAAATAAACTAAGAATTCTAATAGAATTAGACTAAAGATTTCCTAGTTGGATTATAATTCCAAAATCCTAAAGATAATGCAAAATAATGCAAAAGATATCAAAGATATCATCTAGAAGTTTCCTAATAGACTTATAAGACTCAAAATAGCACAATATATCTAAATATATCAAATATATATCAAAACCACGCACAAACACTAACATGCCAAAGTGCGTGTGAGAGACAGCAGGCGCGGGCGCGCATGGCCGTCTGTCCAACATCTTCAAAATTCACTCGGATGCGCGGGCGCGGGTTGGAAAAGGCGCGGGCGCCCGGGCTTCTCGGGCCATTTTACTTATTTTTGTGTTTGCTTTGATATTTTCTCCACTTTCGTGACTTTTTTGGACTTCAATAACATCACAATATCCTTCAAAATGATCTTCAAGCATTCCAACTTGATTCCCATGAATTCCAAACCCTTCAACTCTCGATTGTAAATCATGGAGCAAATCTTGGAACAATATGAATCTTCGACCACCTCCTAAATTCATATCAAAACTTCTCATTCATGAGAGACAGATTATTGAAGTTATTTAATTATTAATTTTTATCAATTCTTAAAATTCTTCCTAGAATTTTTCCAAAGCTTTGCTTTGTTTTTATCAAATCAAACTTATCAAAGTTTCATAAACTTTATGGCGTTTTTCAATTTATTATCCTCGTGGATTGTCAGAAACAAGTTTTCTGAAGGTTTCGTTGTGATTGATTGTTTTCTTCTCGTGATTATCTGTTGCTAATTTCAAGTAAATTAGAGGTGGATATCCGAAAACTTACTTGTTCAAAAGATCGGGACAAAATTAAAGAATATTTTTGTTATTAGATTGAGGGTACGATTTTAATATAGTCGTGTTTGCCTTCCATGCATCCAAGATTCGCATCAAAATGATACCTGTTCTTTACCATCGCTTGATTCAGTTGACGGTAATCAATACAGAGCCGCATAGAACCATCCTTCTTTCAAACAAACAGAACAGGAGCATCCCAAGGCGATACACTAGGTCTGATATATCTCTTGGCAATCAAATCCTCAAGTTGTTCGTTCAATTCTCTCAACTCAACCGGTGTCATACGATAAGGAGCTTTGAAAGTAGGTTAAGTATCTGACACTAAATCAATGCTGAATTTGATATCTCGAATAGGCAGCAATCCAAGAATCTCCTCCGGAAAAATATCAGCAAATTCTCTAACCACTAGTATATCAACCAATTCTGGGCTAGATTTCAGTACGTCAACTGCATAAACCAAAAATCCCTCTGCACCTCTCTATAACAAACGAGTCATCGATAACACAGAAATCAAAGGAATTCTAGATCAAGAACCCTTACCGAAGAATTTTCACCTGTCTGCCATTTCAGGTCTGAACCTAACAACCTTCTGAAAACAATCGACGGTTGCCCTGTACTTGGTTAAAGCATCTATACCAACAATACAGTCAAAATCTGATAGCCCAAGTACAATACAGTCGAACTCTAACAAATTCTCCTCAAAACGAAGTTCACAGTTCCTGAACAATCTGACAGAAAAAATTCCTCCACCCAAAGGTAAAGTAACAAATACTACAGTAGGCAAAAGCTCAGTAGGCAAAGCATGCATCATGTAGTAACCCGGTTCCATTTTACAAGATTAAGTGATTTTAAACATGTTAGAAAATGGCATATAATTTTAAAAGTGTCAAAACATGTTTAAGGAGTCCTTATTTGGTAAAAATAAGTGCAAAATCAGATCCGGAACGTCCGAAAATGGTAGGGTAGGTCCCGGGGGTCCAAAAATGAGTTCAGAAGGACCAAAACAGTTCGGAGCACCTGGAACAGTTTGGGCCCTCCGAACCCGAGTTCGGACCGTCCGAACTCAGTAGAGACAGATGTATTAAAGGCTCGGACAAGTGGCAGTTCGGACCATCCGAACCCAGTTCGGATCGTCCGAACTTCGCCTATAAATAGGCCATCCGAGAGCCTCATTTTTCACACAAATTCACTCTCTCTCTCTCGGTTCCAGCTTGGTTTTAGGGGTTTAGGGGTGTTTCCAGCCTTCCTAGGCTTGGTCCAGAGGTTGGCCAGGTGCTCCAGAGTTGCGGTGGAGTGGTGCCCAAGTTCTGGGGCAGTCGTCATCAGCGGGCTGACAATGGACGCAGGTATAGCTCTGGCTCCTTATAGTAAATAGGGAGTATGCTATAGATTAGTTAATGCTTTTAGAATAAGGTTATAATGCATGAGTATTTTGCATTGTAGTGCGGATTATAGGCTTGGACTTTAGAGTTGGTATAGCTTGCCTAGTAGAACTAAGGTACGTAAGTACAGACTAAGATAGCCAGCTGAATATACATGTTTATGTGTTGCATAATTATGTGTTGCATTATTATCTGTCATGATATGCATGATTTACTGTTCATGATTTGTATGCGGCATTTGCATACCATGTTGAGCCTGTTATCCTTTTGAGATAGCCAGTTGTTCTAGGGTCGCTCAGCCCTAGGGTTATTGTTATTATACGATCGGGTATCGTGTGACACCCACTGGACCGACGGGGCAGCGTGTGCGGTTTTACCCAGGACGGTGATAGTCCAAGATCGGGTTCAGTATGTGTGGCACCCACTGGATCTTCGGAGCAGCGTGCACATATTGGAGGCGCCTGTTACCCAGAGCATTCATAGTTCATGTTGCATGCATCATATAGACCTGTATATTCAATACTTTACGTATTGGGCGTTAACGCTCACGTCCCTGCTTTTATCTCGGACACCCCATTCGACGGGGTAGGTTTGCAGGTAGATCAGGAGCGAGAGATGTAGTTGGTCGGTGACCAGGGCTTGGTAGCAAGAGTTTTCAGAAGAGTTTTAGATTAAGATTTTAACTGATATTTATTCGATATGGTTGTAAACAATATTTTATTGTTGTTTAAGTTTTCCGATGTTTAATTTATGATTTATTAATTAAGTTAAATGCATGCTTAAGCTTCTGATTAGTAGGTGATCACGATGCAGGTCACTACACATCAACACAAATTTTTTAGAGATAAAGGAATGAGAAGCACCTGTATCTATCAATACATGAGCAGAATAACTGAAAATCGAACAGTTACCTGCTATAAAATCGTCAGGTGCTGCCTGAGCCTGATCCTCTGTCAGAGCAAAGACTTGTGCTTGCTGTCTCGGAGGCTGGTTCGCATTCGGGTTACCTCCCTGTCTCTTCTGCGACTGAGGATGGAAGGAGTGAACCGCAGAAGTCTGCCTCTCAGGCTGAGCTGCAGGTCTAGAAGAACTCCCACTCTGAGCTCGATCTTTACCTCGCTGAGGGCATACCTTAGAAAAGTGTCCTGGCTGCTGACATGTATTGCAGTTCCCAAAGACTCCTACACACTGATCTTGGGAGTGTCTACCCCCACACTTTTTGCAGAACAAAGATGAAGATCCAGAACTCTATCCTGAACCAAACTGCTTGGAGCCACTGGAGCTAGAAGAACTGTTCCCCTGCTTCTTGAACTGTTTCCCGTTGGCTCTGAAGTGATCCTTTATGTTACCCCCATAGCTTCCTCCTTTGTACTTCTATGGTTGGTTCTGATACTGTGATGGCTGATTTTGATACTGAGACGGTTGATTCCGAGACTGTCTCTGCTGCTGAGGTACCATCTGATTTTCTCTCTGTCTCCACAAACCTGCTTCAGCTCCCTTTGCATGATTCATGGCATCCGCAAAGTTATCGGGCCTAGCAGTATTTACCAATGTGAAGATGTCGGGGTTCAAGCCGTTGATGAACTGATCGGATTTTGCTTCTTCATTGTCGGCAATGTGCGGTGCAAATCTCAAAAAACTGTCAAACTTGGCTACATACTCCTCAATGTTCAAGTTTCCTTGCCTCAAATTAGCAAACTCGGCTCCCTTATCCTTTCGGTACGAAATAGAGAAAAACCGCTTATAAAACTCAGATTTGAAAAGAGTCCAAGTAATGCCTGTACCTCGATTATCCATGGCTCTCTTCGTCGTGATCCACCAGTTCTTAGCAACACCACAAAGCTGATGAATGACTAACCTAGTTTGGTGGTCGTCTAAATAATCAATGGAATCGAACAACTGATCAATGTCGTCCAACCAACTCTCACAGTCAACAGGGTTCTCTGTACCCAGCAACAAAGGCGGGTTAAACGACTGAAACCTCTTGAGCAAGGTTTCCATAGGCATCGCTATGAAATCCATCTGATCAGTTTCTGTACTAGCTTGCTCATTCAGAGGAGTAACTGGCGGTGGGTTTCTTTTAATAACTCAACGAGGACCCATCTGATAATCAAAGATTAGGACACGAGATATCTCAATTGCTACAAATCGGTGCCCTTTCAACCTCTCAGAATTTTGGATACCAGTCGATAACAAAAACAATTATATCTCAAGTAGATCATGCTTTATAAATTTAAATCACACAATCATGTAATTCAAATAATTCTCAAATAATAAAGCATGCTCGCATGGAATTAAATAATCAAATAAATAGCTCAAACACATGAGAGGAGCCAAAACATGCGGACTCGATCTACCCCGCTCAATTCTAGTTCAACCAAGAACTTATCGTTCTGATATCATTTAATGTGAGACCTCGGTTCTAAACATTTAATCTAGGATATGAACAAAGATTAAGCATACAAGATCCAAGAATAAAAGCAATAAAGAAATTTTTTTTTTGAAATGAACAGAGCCTCGCTCGATCGGTAAGATTCAACCGATCGAGCAAGCAAGAATTTGCAAACTTTCTGCCCGAAAGAATCTAGCGTCGCTCGATTGGTAAGATTCAACTGATAGAGCGGGAAACTTTTCTACAAAATAGAAACATGGCCCAAAGTCCATCGCTCGATCGGTCAAAATCTACCGATCGAGCGATGATAGTACAGAAATGAAAAACAGCAGAAAAATCTTGCCAAAGCTCAAGTCCAATACATTCAATGCATAACAATGTTCATAATACATGCAACGACGACATACAACTTCAATACTCGCAAAGTCGATACAACATAAACAACGAAGTTCGAGATCTAAACATGTTCCAAAATAAACTAGATAGACATACTGATACGACTTCTAAACCGAGTCTCACTTCTATCTCTCACTCTTGACGCTAACCAGGTCTTCGCTGACTTGATCCTGCCCCACGTGTTGCCAAGTACACATACAAAATAAATCAACAGTCGGATAACTCCGGTAAGAATGATATTCCCAGTAAAAGCAACATAACATGCAACAATTAATATAACAACAATATGCTTTCAAGACAACAACATATTCAATGTTAATACAAATGAAATGCATGTCTTTAAAATCGGGATATCAACTCTGATAAACAAGGGATTGCTGCTATGCTTTTGGGATCCTGAGGATGAGATCATGTAACAACTCACCGACTCTCCCAATCGAGGTGTCACGTATCCCAATCCCTTAGACTTTGGTGTGACTATAAGGAGTATGATGATGCTAGGTGAACTTCTACAACCCAGGCCACTCGCAGTATAACTGATGTGATGGTATTTTCCTATGTTTTATTGAGTTAATTTGTGATGATTAGGTGTATTTTTATTGGATAAAATCATGTTATAGTTCCTAATCATTGTATGTGATTTGATATAGGAAAAGTGAAGAAAAGGAGCTAAAGATGAAAGAAAGAGCCGAGATAAGAGAAGAATTGCGGAGCAGCAATGATCCAAAAACCATTTGTAATTTTAGAGAGAACCAAATCCAATCTCGACCGTTCAGAGTAAATTTCAAGATGTTTTAAAGCATCTGTCCAAATTTCAGCTCAATCCGACGGCTAGATCTCCGAATATGAATTTTTCAAAATCGCTGCTCGCTGAAAAAAAAAGTAGCTCGCTCGATCTGCAACATTTTACCGATCAAGCGGCCAAAAAAGTATGAAAACAGTAGCTGGATAATTTTAGCTCGCTTGATCGGTCAATCTTTATCGATCGAGCGAGCGGGTCTGTTCGGGAAGAATTTTTATTTTTGGGAACTCTTTTATTTTAGACTCTAGACTTTTATTAGGTCTCGATTCCGATTTTTACACATCAATCATCAGATTGGACGGCTACAGACAGAGAAGAAACATCTGGCGGCTAGGTTTTATCTTTCTTGTTCTTAGATTTTAATTCTTCTTGTTTTTATTCTTGGTTGAGGAAGACGAACCCTTGAATTTATTTATCTTGTGAGATTCAGATTTTCATTGTTTGATTTTTATCGAGTATCAAGAGTTGTTCTAGTTTATTTCATGCTTGTGTGTTTGATTATTAGATTGATCACCTGATAATTCTTTCGTACAATCTACCGCTAAATTAGAATTCAAATCTGTAATTATTTGAATCATATAATTTGTGAAGCAACAATGATTAATATTTTCTGTTGTTGAATTTGTTAAATCGTAGGAACAACAATTGACTAGGCTAAATACATCCGCTGGTGCATGTGTTGTCTAGATTCATCAGTTTCACTCATATGAATGCTACCTTAGATTTAAATCTAGATCGCTGGTATTTGGGTTAATTTATTGGTAAGGGTTAATTTAGAATGTTGTTTTCTAATTAACTAAAATTAAGGTGGAAAAGGAATTAGATTTTCAATGGTGAATATTCAATGAGAATTAATTATTTTTAGAGAATCGATGATCGAGTGAATGATTTCAAGGGTGTAGTCGACCGATACCAAGTCTCGTTAGTTTATTGATTTTTCTTATTTTAATTCTTGCATAGTAGTTAGTAAAATCTAAAAATCCCTTTTTATTTATTTCCAGTATTTTTAATAACACAAATAAATTTCACTTTCCTCGTTGGAACGATCCCTACTCTCTCTACTACATGTTTATTTAGTTAATCTGACTTGGGTTAATTTGGGCATGATACGACTAAGCGCTACCAAATTTTGGCGTTGTTGCCGGGGAAGGCGTTAAATTTATTTGTGTGTTTTTTTTATTATTTTTATTTTTTTCTTTCTTTCACCGTTTTTTTTTTATGTTTTTGCAAGAATTTTTGTGGTGTAATACTTTGAGATGTCAAATCGACAAGTATTCACAAGTTTTATCCAGCAACACGGAGAGCCTTTCTACGCAGCATGGGGGAGATTCAAGGATTTGGCAACCATTTTCCGGTATCGTGATTTTTCTAAATATTCTCTCCTTACATTTTTTCTTAATGGTTTGGATGCAGTGACAAGAAGATGGGTAATTGATGGAGCTTTCACAACTGGTAGTTCACTATTTTGCCGAGATGATGATAGTATGATGCTCCTGTTGGATGATATGGCAGAATTTGACTATTGCCGATATTGGGATCTCACACCACAAGAATGGAGGCACCAATACCCACAAGATACTCAATACCCGGATTTTATAGACCAACCATTCGAGCTTCAAAAGGAGGAGGAAATTTGTTCTCAATTGATCTTACACCCGCTAGAGGATATAATGAGCAAGCTTAAGGCATCGACTGAGGAAACTATAGAAGATCTAAAAAATTCTAGATGTCAACTTGTGGAGCACATAGCGAATATCAAGAGATCAATCCTCCATGAACACCGAGAACAGAAAGTGGAGAAAGATACTCAAGCAGTGACCAACCTGATTTGGTTCGATAATGATGACTCAGAGAACCAGGATTGGGAGTGCGAACCAAATCATGCTGAAGATTTAGAGGCGTTTGAGTCTTCTCTTCTTATTGAACCGTAGTCGGAAGATGTTATGGAAGAAATAAGGTATGATGGAAATATTTTGCCACTCGAGTTTGAGGATGACGGAGTTCAAGAGTGTACCGATATGAGCTCATCAATAGTATTATCATACACACATCCCCAAGATCCTTATCTTTCATCAGTACCATTTTCAAAAGATGTTGGCGTCCAAGAGCCAACGGAGGTGTTCTCTTCCCATGTTTACCAGCTACTTTGGAGTGTTGTTGAGGTGACGAGATTAAACTGTATAAATCTAGCCAATATTGAGGGCACATGCAGCAAAGACCCATTTGTGGTGTCATATGACACTTATTTTGGGCATCAGCCGCTCTTTGAGGAGTGCTTATGAGGGTCAAGCTGAAGACTGAAAATCAAGCGCTGCTTGAGAGGCAACCCAAGGGGAGTATTTACTTTCATTTTTAGTTTTTATTTTTATTTTTATTTTGCATTTTGACTTACATTGGGGACAATGTAAGATTCTAAGTATGGGGGAGAGGACTTAGCCAGTCAGTTAGAGCATTTAGCCATATTTTTTTAAAAATTCTAGAGCTTATAGTTAGCAATGAATATCACTGATGAAATTCACTAGCCTATGATGATGAAGTTTTGTAAAATTATTTTACATGGAAATTTGCTCTTGATTGGATATGAGAAACCGTAGGTTGATTAATGAATATTTTAAGCACACATGTTAAACCAGTGAACTGTAGCGATGTATTAGATGATGTTTGTGTCTGTTGGACCATTGCACGACAATAGGTGTTTTTTGAGCCTGATAGTGTTTTGTTGAACCCTGATGATCTTTTTGACTATACATAAACGATCTTGGGCGCACCTAGAAAAAAAATTTATATACAAGTCCATCCGGGCCTAGAAAGGATTGAAATCCTAAAAGATTAAATTCAAGGCTAAGTATGCAGATTAAATGGGGTTGATGCTCCATCCGAGCTATAGACGAGGGGATTGAAATTCTAATTATGTCTTAGTTATAGCTAAGTTAGCGGGTAATTATTGGGGCTAAAGTAATACCGGGCGCAAAATCCAGAGGTGCGTAATTTTATCTCAAGAGAGTTGTGTTTTTGTTTGAAGATTGTTGGGAGGAAAGGGCTCTTGATGGGGATACTTACACTGATTTGTCATAGGTCGGCGAACAGTCTTAAAACTGACTCTTTTGAAGTTGCATGTAGCTGGAATAACATGACATACGCACACGTTCACGCTTGACTGATGGTGTATTATGGAAAATCGAGAGTATTCATAATTTTGTTTGTATGTGAAAACTTCTTTGAGGCTGTGATTTCATTATTCATTTGTGTTTATGTTTTGTGTTGCTCGAGGGCGAGCAAGGTTTAAGAAGGGGGAGTTTGATGTGATGGTATTTTCCTATGTTTTATTGAGTTAATTTGTGATGATTAGGTGTATTTTTATTGGCTAAATTCATGTTATAGTTTCTAATCATTGTATGTGATTTGATATAGGAAAAATGAAGAAAAGGAGCTAAAGATGGAAGAAAGAGCCGAGATAAGAGAAGAATTGCGGAGCAGCAATGATCCAAAAATCATTTGTGTTCAGAATAAAGTTCAAGATATTTTGAAGCATCTGTCCAAATTTCAGCTCAATCCGACGGCTAGATCTACGAATATGAATTTTTCAAAATTGCTGCTCGCTGGAAAAAAAAGTAGCTCGCTCGATCTGCAACATTTTACCGATCGAGCGGCCAAAAAAGTATGAAAACAGTAGCTGGATAATTTTAGCTCGCTCGATCGGTCAATCTTTACCGATCGAGCGAGCGGGTCTGTTCGGGAAGAATTTTTATTTTTGGTAACTCTTTTTATTTTAGACTCTAGAATTTTATTAGGTCTCGATTCCGATTTTTACAAATCAATCATCAGATTGAACGGCTACTAGCAGAGAAGAAACATCTGGCGGCTAGGTTTTATCTTTCTCGTTCTTAGATTTTAATTCTTCTTGTTTTTATTCTTGGTTGAGGAAGACGAACCCTTGAATTTATTTATCTTGTGAGATTCAGATTTTCATTGTTTGATTTTTATCGAGTATCAAGAGTTGTTCTGGTTTATTTCATGCTTGTGTGTTTGATTATTAGATTTATCACCTGATAATTCTTTCGTACAATCTACCGCTAAATTAGAATTCAAATTCGTAATTGTTTGAATCATCTAATTTGTGAAGCAACAATGATTAATATTTTCTGTTGTTGAATTTGTTAAATCGTAGG
Organism: Henckelia pumila; assembly: GCF_033568475.1. Taxonomy (NCBI): domain Eukaryota; kingdom Viridiplantae; phylum Streptophyta; class Magnoliopsida; order Lamiales; family Gesneriaceae; genus Henckelia; species Henckelia pumila. The sequence goes on from NC_133121.1 coordinate 79,072,119, forward strand.
AACAACAATTGGCTAGGCTAAATACATCCGCTGGTGCATGTGTTGTCTAGATTCATCAGTTTCACTCATATTAATGCTACCTTAGATTTAAATCTAGATCGCTGGTATTTGGGTTAATTTATTGGTAAGGGTTAATTTAGAATATTGTTTTCTAATTAACTAAAATTAAGGTGGAACAGAAATTAGATTTTCAATGGTGAATATTCAATAAAAATTAATTATTTTTAGAGAATCGATGATCGAGTGAATGATTTCAAGGGTGTAGTCGACCGATACCAAGTCTCGTTAGTTTATTGATTTTTCTTATTTTAATTCTTGCATAGTAGTTAGTAAAATCTAAAAATCCCCTTTTATTTATTTCCAGTATTTTTATTAACACAAATAAATTTTACTTTCCTCGTGGGAACGATCCCTACTCTCGCTACTACATGTTTATTTAGTTAATCTGAGTTGGGTTAATTTGGGCGTGATACGACTAAGCGCTACCACTAGCCCCCAAAATGTCTAAATAAAAAGGGCAGTTCTGCCCGCTGAAATCAAATGTTTGGCTCAAGATAAACACATAAGAAAAACATAAAGCATTAAGTCATATAACAAAAGTTCAAACAACGAAATACAAGTCCCACATTCTAGAACAAGTATTGATGCAAGTATGTGATTTAAGGAAAACTCAATGACCAACTGTCTCGAGTGTGCTATCCTGCTAAAACGATGACTGCTTGTACCTTTTGATACGAATAGCTCCAACTATGGATAAGCTACAATAAAATATTATATCAAAAACTAAACAACCTAAACAACGACATCGCTCAAGGTAAAGTCTTTACCGCCCTTTTTACAACTCTTCTACGATCGACTGCTGCTAACTCTGGGCTCGACAAGCTTCAAACAAATTTGTACATAGGAAAAAGATGATCAACAACGACGAACAAACCCATTTGTCAAAGTTCTATGATTCAAACGGTTCAAAATCTCAAAACTCAAACCGGCGGCATAACGGTTATAAACTTATCAAACCGGAAACGCAGACAGCAGTACATCATTGCAAACAACTAAAATCAATGCTAAAACAACAATAACAACTCAAATCCAACACATCTCAAAATCCACTTTTTCAAAAATGCTTCCAAAAATCATAACAATTCCGAACGACGCTCTATTTCAAAACCAACTGAGAATAAACGATAAGAACTCGTTCAATAACTACATAATCAAAACTCAATCGATTCTAACAACATCCAAAAATAGAAGTACAACTGATCGGAGAAATACTTACTATATAACGAAGTTCTCGCTGCCGTGATCGCTAATCTGCCTTCAGAAATAAATTCTAACGGACGGATCGAGCTCGGACTGAAATCTGAAAGCTTGAAAGGGTGTTGGGGCGTCTTCCATGGAGGGGAACCAATGGAGGGGATGAAGATGGAGAAAAGGAGACTAATTCAAACAATTTCCAAGTGTAGATAATATATAAAAACTCAATTTTGCACTTTAGTCCCTGAAATTTCCAAAATTTGCAAAATAGACCATGATCAAAATCAAGTCGGCTCTTGAACTCTGTAATCTCTGATTATCTCAAATAAACTCAATTAAGATAAACTTGGGGCGTTACAAATATTAAACCAGGGTACATATGGAGGTGAATATATCACATATTTCTCACATTTGAGTATTCACACAAAAAGTGATAGTAATATCGATTGAAAAATTTATAATAAAATAGTTAAACAAGGTATATATTTAAGTAAACAATGTATATCCAAGTAAAAATATGGTACAGATAAGAGTTAATAGAATACATTATTATCAAATTTGAGTATTCGGTGGGAAGATTGTGGTCTCCATCGAACGTGAATTTGATTAGTTTAGAAATGAAGTTGTAGTTTCAGTACATTAAAGTTAAAATACGGCACATAATTTAGTATTTTGGGTACATTAAAATTGAAATGGGGTATGTATATGAGTCAATCGAGCACATCATCCGGTAAACTTGTTCCAACATAAGGTACACACTTTAGTAAATCATGTACATTACAGTTACAATAAGGTATATATGAGAGTCAATCAAGCACAATTATATCCAATTTCAGTATTCGGTTGAACGATTGGGATTGACATTGAACAGAACTTGATTGGGTACACAATACCATTATAAATACTTATTTTATTATTGAATTACTTATCGAACGTTCACACAAGCACTCAGATTAAGATTATTAAACATGAGATAAACTTTTTTATAAGTAGTTGATGAATGACTATGGAATGTTTGCATAACGTGACTTCATCTAGAGATCACCAATATCCAAACCATAAGGGTGTTCGTAGATATATGTACGAGATATGCAAACTACGACATAGTTAGTCTAATAAGCTTCACTCATGTTAATTCACAAAGTATAATCTAATATTTAACTACTTGTTACTTAAGAGTACAAATTCAAATAATTATGGTATATTAAATTTGCAATCGGGTACGTATATAAGTCAATCCGGTAAACTAATGCCAACAAAAGGTACATACTTTAGTAAATTCGGTACATTAAAGTTAAAATAAGGTACATAATTTAGTAGTTTCAGGTACTTTAATAAATCTGTTATATTAAAGTTAAAATAAGGTACAAAATTTTATAGTTCCAGTACATTAAAACTAAAATAGGGTACATATAGGATTCAATCGAGGGCATCATCTATGAGATACATACTTTAGTAAATCAGGTACATTAAAGTTAAAGTAAGATACATAATTTAGTAGTTCTGGTACATTAAAATTGAAATATGATACGTATAGGAGTCAATCGAGCACATCATTAGGTAAATTAGTTCCAACATAAGATACATACTTTAGTAAATCATGTTTATTACAGTTATAATAAGGTACATATAAGATTCAATTGAGCACAATTAGATCTAATTTGAGTATTCTGTTGAACGATTGTGGTTGACATTGAACATGAAATTGATTGGGTACACAACACTATTACAAATACTTATTTATTATTGAATTACTTATGGAACGTTCACACAAGCACTCGGATTAAGATTATCAAACATGAGATAAACTTCTTTGGAAGTAGTAGATGAATGACTATGGAATGTTTGCATAACATGAATTCATCTAGATATCACCAATATCCAAACCCTATGGCCGTGTTTATGGAGATATGTACGAGATAGACAAATCACAACATAGTTAGTATAACAAGTTTTACTCATGCAAATTCACAAGTATAATATAATATTCAACTATTACTTAAGGGTACAAATTCAAGTTAATCTGGTACATTAAATTTGCAATCGGGTACGTATAGGAGTCAGTCGAGCACAACATCCGATAAATTAGTACCAACATAAAGTACATACTTTAGTAAATCCAGTACATTAAAGTTAAAATAAGGTACATAATTTAGTAGTTCGGGTGCATTAAAATTTAAATATGGTACATATAGGAGTCAATCGAGCACATCATCTGTTAAATTATTACCAACATAAGATACATACTTTAGTAAATCCGGTATATTAAGTTAAAATAAGGTACATAATATAATAGTTTCGGTACATTAAAACTAAAATAGAGTATGTATAGGAGTCAATCGAGCGCATTATTTATATGGTACATACTTTAGTAAATCAGGTACATTAAAATTAAAGTAAGGTACATAATTTAGAAGTTCTGGTACATTAAAATTGAAATGGGGTACGTATAAGAGTCAATCAAGCATATCATCTGGTAAATTATTTCCAAAATAAGGTATATACTTTAGTAAATACTGTACAATTTGAGTATTTGGTTAAACGAGTGTAGTTGACATCGAACATGAACTCGATTGGGTACACAACACCATTACAAATACTTATTTTATTATTGAATTACTTATGGAACGTTCGTACAAGCACTCGAATTAAAATTATCAAACATGAGATAAATTATTAGTAAGTATTGGATGAATCACTGTGGATCGTTTGCATAACATAAGTTCATCCAGAAATCATCAACATGCTCTTCTTTTATACTCTTTTATCTAATTAATGTATAGATTTAGAAAAAAAATAACTTCTTACTATTATTTGTATTTTTTAAGAACAAAACACTATCAACTTAATTGTTGGCACAAAATAGTTTATTTGAGGTACAAAATAATCTAAATTCGGTATAGATACTACGTAAATAGGTACAAAATCAGGAAACCGAACATATAATCTTCTAGAACAACATGCTCTTCTTTTGAACTCTTTTATCTAATTAATGCATAAAACTTAGAAAAAATAACTTCTTATCATTATTTGTATCTTTCAAGAAAAAATATTATCAAATTAATTAATGGAACAAAATAGCTTATTTCAGGTACAAAATAGTCTGAATTCAGCATAAATAGTAATTAATTAGGTACAAAACACAGAAACCTGACATATAGTCTTCGGAGAACAACGTGCTCTTGTTTTAAACTCTTTTATCTAATTAATGTATAAGACTTACAAAAAAATAACTTCTTACCATTGTTTGTATCTTTCAATTAGAACAAAACACCACCAACTCACATCCCAAATATGTTTTTCACCAAAAACTATAATCACGTGAGAAAAATTATTCAATACTATTTTTCACATCATTCCAATTCCAAAATTTGGTCATTCAAAAATATTTACACTAAACCAAAAATCCTAACAAATCATCAATATTAGAGTTATTCTCTGATGCAGTTAAGAATCTCATAGATCCCATTGTGTTAACATTCCCAAAAGGAGGCAATTTGGCCATCTTTAGCCACAAACAAAGGGAGGTGGTTTCAATACCTTTTTTTTTTTTTTTTTTTGCTTTTCACTCATTTTCAGGCCAACTTTAGCCATTACAACTCTAAAAAAGGTTGGCAAATAATGCAATAGAGCTTATTTATTGCTCTTAACCTCTTCAGTTTCTTTGCTAGTCTTAACCCTCTTTGCTTCTCTACAATCCTTAATATCATTTCTTTCCACCGTCAACCTTATTACCTTTCATAAATTTTTCTACCATTTTTGCACCAAAAAAAATAAAAAAAACCATCCAAATCACATTTAGCATTCAGACCATTAAGTAAACATTGTCGTGCATGCAAAAAAATAAACATTAAATTCAATAATAACAGAAAAAACGAATATCATCATTAAACATGAATAATTTTCAATAGAATATATATCTTTAATAGCCCCAACTCTCGACCACGGTACTAATGAACCCGATTTCTCACATTATCTAGTCTAGTCCCTCCTAATACATAGATTGCTTGGTTGAAGAATTTATAGGTTCACAACAGTTAGATACTTCCCTTATCTACAGAAAGAGTCCATACTGCCCACCTCAATTTCAAGCTACCAATATACAAAATTTAGATAAGTAGCTAGCACGAAGCCTTACCAAATTTTCGATCTTAGAATTTTAAAAAAGGATACAAAAGAACATATAATGATATATTAAATACTTATTTACACAAAATGAAACAAGTATCGATTAACATAAGCTAAATATATATAATCATATATTAAATACATATTTACACTTTTGCTCATTTAAAAGTTTTATGAAGCATTTCTACAAACAACTAATAAGCATAAAATTTTATGTGTCAAACTCCAAGGACTCAAATAACAAATAGGAAATCAACATTTCCAAAAAATCAAAATATGAAAATCCAAATATTTAATTAAGAGCATAATAAAATAAGGAAGAAAATCAGCAGCATAACCCAAAATATGACCCTTTAAGAAATAAGTAAATGAGGGTGAAATGCTTTCCGAAATGTAGGATTTCCAAGGAATATTTGAATGATAAATAAGAGGTAGATAAATAAATCAATAGAGAAAAAAAATTATGGTGGAAGAAAGCGGAAAAAGAAAGGCTGGGGAAGATGAGATTTCATGTGCATATGTTGAGAGAAATTAGGGGCAAATAAGTCAATTTTTTGATGTAGGGGGTGCAGAAAAATGATTTTTTGTGTTAGGGAGTTGCAACAAAAACTTTCTTACCCGGGGACTGAACACTCATTCAAGTTCGGACATAGGGATTTTGCAGCAATTTACCCTAGAATCAGAGTTGTCTGCTATATATAGTAATTTCTTGCTAAAACGTAATTACCAAGAAAAAAGTAATGATAATCAAAGATATATATAATGATGATTTTCGATTCAAAATTTGAAAATTCGATATTATATTATCACTATTTTTTATTTTAATTAGTCTTTTGTGTGCAAAAATATCCACAAACGATATAGATGATAATGAACTTATTTTTCGTTCAATATTTTAAATTTTATTGAATGTTATCATTATTTTTTAATTTCACTTAATTTTGTGTATCCATATATACATGAAAATATCCATAAATTCTATCTGTAATTATGTTATGAATTTCGGTTCACAATTTAAAATTTGATCGAATGTTATAACTAATTTTTTATTTTAATTAGTTTTTGTGTCCGCGTATCGTGAACATTTTTGTATAAATTCAAATATAAATATTTTCAGTTCTATATTTGATTGGATGTTATCAGTACACTTAAATGTATTATCATACACTAATTTTCGTTTTAAAATTAGAAATTTTATAGGATGTTATCACAACTTTATGATTTCAAATAATTTTTGGTGTGCATATATATGTGAAAATTTCCACAAATGATATATATAATAATATTTTATTTTTTAATTTCAGTTAATATTTTTTGTCCAAATATATATGTGAAAATTTCATAAAATTTATATTTGATAGTACACAACTTTTCGGTTAAAAATTTACAATTTGATCAGATTTTATGACTAATTTTAAATTCTAGTTAATATTTTTCCATATATATATATCTGAATATTTTCATAAATACTATAATGTATCAATTTTTTATTCAAAATTTAAAATTTGATCGGATGATATCAACAATTTTTCGTGTTCATATATATATGTTAAAATTTTCATAAATGTTATTAATAACGTACCAATTTTTTATTCAAAATTTGAAATTTGATCGAATGTTATCACTACTTTTTTTTAATTTGAGTTAATTTTTTGTATCCATATGTACCTGAAAATTTTTATAAATTACATATATATTGTTGGAGCTTAAGTAGTTTTGATATTGACAAAACTACACGAGCAAAACTCAGAGGTAAGCTGCACTTGTTCATGGGCAAAACTGAATAAGAAGTCTGAACAAGTTTTCGAGCAAAACTGTTTAAGTAAACTAAGTTGGCTTTGACCAGAACCAAACTAAAATCATCAAGCAATCGAGTCAAACTGAGCTCACTTAGTAAACTGCATTCAGTTTAGGGAAACTGAATCAGTCTTCCATCAAGATAAACTGAGGTACCAGACTAAACAACTGAACTATTCAAAGACTGCATGACCTAGACCGAACTCATTACACACTACAAGAAAAAATGTCTATGGTAGCACTTTTATTTTGACAATTTTTTAAAAATGTTGTTACAAGAAGTTTATAATGACACCCGTAAAAAACTCTCCATTAAAAAAATAAAATAATCTCTTAGACAATTTGTGATGACACTTTTAATACATGTCACTTTTAACAATGGAGGAAACATATTTATTTTTTCCTCTTACTTATTTTAATAATTTATTTTTCACAATTTTAAGATATTGGTCTAAATAGTTTTAATAATAATAATAATAATAATAATAATAATAATGATAATGATAATAATAATAATAATAATAATAATAATAATAATAATAATAATAATAATAATAATAATAATAATAATAATAATAATAATAATAATAATAATAATAATAATAATAATAATAATAATAATAATAATAATAATAATATGTTGAAAATATGATATTATTATTATTTATAGTTGAATGTTGAATGTTTAATATTGAGTTGTAAAATGTGGAAAATTAGTGTGTGAGGATGTAGATGATGATGTTTTAATTTTTGGACTAATCTCCAAATGAGATCTATAAATAGATCTCTCCAGTTGTGTAGAAAAACAAAATTGAATTGAGAGAGAAAAATTTGTGAAGTGTAGAGTTTGATATATTTTGAGTTTTGGAGTTTTTACTTTTTACCATAAATTTTTACTTTTTCACAACACGTTATCAGCACGATCGCTCGAAGGTTTTCTATAATTTTCGACGCTCCAAAACACAAGGAGAAGACAAAAATATTCAACAAGTAAGAATATTTATTTTAATGTTTATATATTTTTACTATTTATATATATTAATATATAATTTCATGTTATTATATAAAAGAATGTCAATGACACCGACCTTATAATAACTTGATATGATATATATTATTGTGTATTTTTATACTAACCATATTCGTATAATTTCATGTTATTATATAAAAGGATGTCTATGACACTGACCTTATAATAATGTGATATGATATACATAATTATTTAATTATGATTATCATTATATGCATCACATGATTATCACAATTTTTTATTCAACACATACTCGATTTTTTCTTACCCCCAACGGTCACAAACGGTAACAAAACGGCTAGTTTTTAGCCTATAAATATGATCAGTCAAACACATTTTCAATCACACCAAATTCACTCTTTCTCTCAATATTTTCTCCTTGGTTTTTTCGAAGAAGAAGAAGATGGCGTTTTTAAGGCTATTTTTCATAATAATTATGATTATCATTCTCACGAGTCTTGTACTCACCGGCGATTATCTACCGCGCACTTTTTATCTATTTTTAAACATACTTGTACGCGTCGTTTATCCATTATTTTGTATTGTAATATTAATGGAAATTAACTAATAAAATGCATTGTTATTTTTCTAGTACCACCATGTCAAATTTGGCAAATATTGAATTCGTTGCGCTCGATATCACTGGAAAGAATTATATGTCATGGACTCTCGATGTAGAAATGCATCTTGAGTCATTGAGTCTAAGTGATACCATCAAAGAAAATAATATATCATCCTCACAAGAAAAAGCAAAGTCTATGATTTTCTTACGTAGACATCTTGATTAAGGATTGAAATGTGAGTATCTTACAGAAAAAAGACCCAATGATTTTATGGAAAGGGCTGAAAGAAAGATTTGAGCATGTAAGAAAAGTTATACTTCCGATCGCCCGTGATGAATGGAATACGTTGAGATTCCAAGACTTTAAAAAAATCAGTGATTACAATTCTGCGATGTATCGAATAGTCTCGCAATTGAAATTTTGTGGGCATGTTGTTACTGAAATGGAAATGCTTGAAAAAATATTTTCCACTTTCCACGCATCGAATATAACTCTACAACAACAGCATAGAGTGCGTGGATTCCCGAGATATTCTGAACTCATCGCATGTCTTCTTGTGGCGGAAAAGAACAACGAATTGTTAGTGAGAAATCATCAATCCCGACCCACTGGATCAACGGCATTTCCAAAAGAAAATGTCGTAATTAAAAATAAAAACCAAAATCAAAGGCATAGACAAGATTTTGGTCATGGACGAGGTCGAGGACGTGGGCATGGACGTGGACGTGGACGTAAAAATGATCACGGTCGTGGTCGCGGCCGTGGATATGAAAATAATCGAGATAGTTACTTCAATAACTCATCTCAAAAGAACGTCACGAACCACCCACCAAAAAGGCAGCATGAAAACATGAGTGAAAATGAAAATCACTCAAAAAGATCTGAGAGTGTTTGTTATAGATGTGGCACTCCAGGACATTGGTCACATATTTGTCGAACCCCTGAGCACCTATGTAAGCTCTATAAAGAATCGATAAAGGGAAAAGAAAATAGACCAATTTTGCTGAGACCAGTAACCATTTATGTGATTCAACTCATTTCGATGCTGCTGATTTTTCGAATGCTTTCGATGACATTGATTAATATATTGGTGGGACTAGAATGTAACATACTGTATTTTTCATGTATTCTTGTATTATGAAACATGTTATATTTTTCATATAATGTCATTAATTTTATTTATTGCATATTTTTCTTTTGAAGTTCATAATGGAAAACGGTATGAGCAAAGCTAAACAAGGAAATAATCCCATGGAAGTTTGCATACCCGATAGTGGTACAACGTACACTATTCTCCGAGATAAAAGATATTTCTTGGAATTAAAACCAACAAAAACAATTGTGAATACAATATCAGGTCCTGTATACTTGATTGAAGGTTGTGGAAAAGCACATTTTTTGTTATCTAATGGTAATTTTTTTTATAAATGATGCTTTATATTCACCACAATCAAAAAGAAATTTGTTGAGTTTTAATAATATATATTCTCATCGGTATGATACTGAGACGATAACTGATGCAAATCAGAAATATATGTGTCTTACCACATATAAATCAGGAAAGAAATATGTGGTTGAAAAATTATCGATGTTCCCTATTGGATTACATTATACACATATAAGTCCAATCGAATCAAATATGGTGGTTAATAGTTCTTCAATATTAACAAATTGGCATGATCGATTGGGACATCCTGGTTCAATAATGATGCGAAGAATTATTGAAAATACACATGGTCATCCATTGAAAGACCAGAAGATCTTTCAGAATAATAAGTTTCAATGTAAAGCATGTTCTCTTGGAAAACTTATTACAAGACCATCACCAGCTAAAATCTAAACAGAATCACCCATATTTCTTGAACGTATTCAGGGTGATATTTGTGGGCTAATTCATCCACCATGTGGACCATTTTGATACTTTATGATATTGATCGATGACTCTAGCAGATGATCACATGTATGCTTATTGTCAACTCGAAATGTATCATTTGCAAGATTAATGACTCAAATAATAAAATTGCGGAATCAATTTCCCGATTATACAATCAAGAAACTAAGACTTGATAATGCTAAAGAATTTACTTCCCAGACTTTCAATGACTATTGTATGCCAATGAGAATTACTGTTGAACATCATGTTGCTCATGTTCATACACAGAATGGATTAGCTGAATCATTGATTAAACGTCTACAACTGATTGCTAGACCAATGATTATAAGAAAAAAAAACTCCCTATTTCTATATGGAGACATGCAATTTTACATGATGTGGCATTAATTCGCATCAGACCAAGTGCATATCATAAATTCTCCCCATTGCAGCTTGCATTTGGTAAAGAACCAAATATTTCTTATCTGAGAATTTTTGGATGTATATTGTATGTGCCTATTGCACCACCTCAACGATAAAAAATGGGTCTTCAAAGAAAAATCGGTATTTATATCGGTTATGATAGCCCATAAATCATTTGATATCTTGAGCCTCAGACAGGCAATGTGTTTACAGCACGTTTTGCTGATTATCATTTTAATGAATAAATCTTCCCAATGTTAGGGGGAGAAAAGAAACACATCAAAAAAGAAATCACATGGTATGTACCATCATTGTTACATTTGGATCCAAGGATCAAATAATGTGAAAAGTATGTACAACAAATTGTGCATTTGCAAAGAATTGCAAATCAAATGCCAAATGCATTTGCAGACACAAAAGGGGTAACAAAATCATATATATCTGCTGTAAATACCCCTGCTCGAATTGAAATTCCAAAGAAACAAATTGAAGACACTCATGATGTCATAAAATGTCTAAAGCGTGGAAGGCCAGCCAGTTTCAAGGATAAAATCCTCGGAAAAGAAAAAGCATAGAGAAAAACGATGATCATGAAATAGAAAATGGTGTTCCAGAAGAAACACATGATGATGAAAATGTTCTGTCAAAACCACAAACTGACAAGAATCGTGAAATCTCTATCAATTATATTAATACTGAAAAATATGGAACCGAAAAGATATAGAATATATTGATGATATATTTTCTTATAATGTAGCATGTGACATCATAAATGAGAATGAGGATCATGAACCAAAATATTTTGGTTAATGTAAAACTCGGCATGATTGGGAAAAATGGAAAGATGTCATCCAGGTTCAATTGGATTCGCTAAATAAACGTAATGTTTTTGGACCTATAGTCCTCACACCTGAAGGCATAAAACCTGTTGGATACAAATGGGTTTTTATTCGAAAGAGAAATGAGAAAAATGAAATAGTAATATATAAAGCTTGAATTGTTGCACAAGGTTTTTCTCAAAGGCCTGGAATTGATTATGAAGAAACGTATTCTCATGTTATGGATGCAATTACGTTTTGATATTTGATTAGTTTGGCAGTGTCTGAAAATTTGGAAATGTGTCTTATGGATGTTGTTACAGCTTACTTATACAGATCACTTGATAGTGATATATACATGAAAATCCCTGAAAGATTTAAGATGCATGAAGCACAAAGTTCAAAACCCAGAGAATTTTATTCTGTGAAATTGCTAAGATCATTATATGGGTTGAAGTAATCCGACCGAATGTGGTATAATCGGCTAAGTGAGCACTTGATGAAAAAAGAATATGCAAATGATCCAATATTCCCTTGTGTTTTTTATCAAGAAAACAACATCCGGATGTGTAATTATTGTTGTATATGTTGATGATTTAAACATCATTGGAACGAATAAGGAAATTCAAGAAGTTATGATGTACTTGAAGGAAGAATTCGAAATGAAGGATCTTGGAAAAATCAAGTACTGTCTGGGTTTGCAAATCGAACAAAAAGAATGTGGAATTTTTGTTCACTAGAAAAATTATACAGAAAAGGTTTTTAAACATTTTAATATGGATAAATCAAATCCATTAAGTACTCCAATGGTTGTTAGATCATTAAATATAGAAAATGATTCATTCGGTCCATGTGAAGATGATGAAGTTATTCTTGGTCCAGAAGTACCATATCTAAGTGTCATTGGTGCCTTTATGTATCTTGCAAATTGTACTAGACCTGATATATATTTTGTTGTAAATTTATTGGCAAGATTCAGCTCATATCCAACAAAGAGGCACTGGAACGTAATTAAACATATATTCCGTTATCTACGAGTAACGACAGATTTGGGACTTTTGTACTCAAAAGACACCAATCAAAGTATCATTGGTTATGCTGATGCTGGATATTTATCTGATCCACATAAGGCATGTTCTCAAACCGGATATGTGTTTACTCGTGGAGGCACTGCAATTTCTTGGCGTTCACAGAAACAAACACTCGTAACAACTTCATCAAATCATGCCGAGATTATTGCACTACATGAAGCAAATCGTAAATGTGTTTGCCTAAAATTAATGACACAACATATCCAAACTTCTTGTGGATTATCAATAGACAAGAAGCCTGTGACGCTGTATGAAGATAATGCTGCATGTATTGCTCAAATGAAATAAGGATACATCAAAAGTGACAGAACCAAATATATCCCACAAAGTTCTTTGCTTACACTCAAGAACTTGAGAAGAACAAAGTTATTGATATCTGTTACATTCAATCAAGTGAGAACTCATCAGATCTCTTCACAAAGACACTTTCTACGACAATATTCAGAAAGCATATATATAACATAGTAACATTGGGATGCACAATCTATGGAATATGTGAAGAATCACTCGTGTTAACATGAGGGGGAGTTTACGTGGCTGCACTCTTTTTTCCTTACTATGGTTTTTATCCCACTGGATTTTTCCTAATAATGTTTTTAACGAGGCAGTATAAAACATGCAATAAAGACAGTCATCGTATCACGATCATCATCACAAGGGGGAGTGTTGAAAATATGATATTATTATTATTATTTAAAGTTGAATGTTGAATGTTGAATGTTGAATATTGAATATTGAGTTGTAAAATGTGAAAAATTAGTGTGTGATGATGTAGATGATGATGTTTTAATTTTTGAACTAATATCCAAATGAGATCTATAAATAGATCTCTCCATTTATGTAGAAAAAACACAATTGAATTGAAAGAGAAAAATTTGTGAAGTGTAGAGTTTGATATATTTTGAGTTTTGGAGTTTTTAATTTTTACCATAAAAATTTACTTTTTCACAACAAATAATAATAAATAGAAACTATTAAACAAACGTGGAAAAGGAAGCTCAAAATGTTCAGCCTGCACTTTCACCCTCATCCCACGAAGAACCAACAATCAAAATGTTACATTCTCCTTGCAATTCCTCATCAGCCTTCATACAAAATCTGCATATTCACGCTCCTTTCAGATTTTGCACAAGAAGCCCGTTGAAAACGATGTAGAATTGACTCTCAATTTTTGGTTTTTCACCCATTTTTTGCTCGATCTCATCGCCATTTTACTCTTGATTTGTGATCTCCATGGAATCTGATTAATCGCTCAATTAGGCGAAGGAACGGCGGGAGCAGCATCAACGCTATTTCTATTGGGAAAAACTGGTAGGGTTCTGGTGTGGCGGGACTATTGTGGTGACGTATTCGCGGTTAAAGCCGAGCGTTTCTTCACCAAGGTCATTGAAAAAGAGGTTTCATTTCTTTGTGTGTGTATTGTGTGCACGATACTTGTCTATTTGATCGATTATTCTATTTTTGGGTTTGATTTTTTTTTTTTGGTTATTACTTTTATTGTACTTATGATTTGCATTTTTTTGTATTGAAGATGCATAGAATCATGAACATTCTATTTGTCTAAAGATTTAGCTTTCGTATTGATTTTTATTATTAGCCTAATTTTGTTACAAATGCTCTAACATACTATTTATGGGCATTTTAAAGCATGCTTTGCTCTTGTTTTCAGATTGTTGTTTAACTCCATACCTTACTTGAGATGCAGGGTTTCTACGTTGGTCTCAGTGAAGTGATGACCAATGCTGGCAAGAGTCAGATAATAACTTTCATGGATGAGCTGATTCCAACAATCAGGACTTCTCTTTGTGATAAGAATGTCATCATTTTGTTTAATTTATGATAAAGCATTGCTTAGCAATGATTTGGTTAATATTACTATTTACCTCTTTTATAACTTTCAGCATGATTGAGGTACGTGAGGCTACAGGTTTAGCATTCAGTACACTGCACAAAGTATACCTTTTGTGTTACATTTTAGTATCTCTGTTGTATGCATAAAATTGAGAATTAGAGTTGGGTTTTAAGTTTTTCTTGTGTGATGATGTAGAGTACTGGGATGCAAGCAATTGATGAAATTGTTCCTACGCTTCTTCATGCTTTGGAAGATGATCAAACTTCTGATACTGATCTCGATGGCTTAAAAAATATTGAGGTATGTTTTTCGGGTCTTATTTTTAGTGTTTTTATGTTTTTATTTCAATATTTATACGAATAGTTTTGCTTTTTCAGTGTCAGGACCTCTGCTGCGCTACCTCATATACTCCCTAAGCTTGTTCAGCTACCATTTTCGTTTGTACTAACATTCCCTAGTGGTTAAAAACTTTTTGTAAGAATAGTACTTTACATGCCTTATCAATTATATTTGGTTTTCCTCTAGTGCATTCAATGCGCATGCTTTAGGAGCTTTGACGGAGGTTGCAGGAGCTGGTCTTAGCCTCCACTTTTGTAAGGCCCTGAAATTAATTACTTTTCGTGATTATTGGAATTGATTATTATTTATTTTGGAGATTTATTGAGCCGGGATTGAATCAAATTAAATTGGGATTTTCAGGGACCGGAATGCAAAATGTGGATTTTATATATTATCCTAAGGCAAGTTGCCTTTCCCATCACTCATTTCCCTCTCCTTCCTCCCTCTCCATCCGTGCGTACCGAACAGGAAGCCATAACCAACGATTTCTCAAGCTTTTCTTCCGTCTGATTCGCACGATCCGACCGTCAGATTTTGGTTCCGAGTTGAGTTTCACGATCACCACAACGAGGGCTTCGTTTTGACGTAAGTTTTGCTACGATCTTCAAACTTTGATTTTTTTTGGGTTGTCAGAATTTGATAATCTTCGAGTATGTTGTTATTGAGTTAGATTAGATCGTGTATTCGAAGTAGGTTAAAAAAGAACAAAGTTTGGATTTTATATGATTTTTGAGGCATATTTCGAAAATGGGGTGTTAGATTTTGGTTGGATTTTTGATTGATTTGTTGGTTGAGAAGTTGATATGGATGGTATAGCATGGTTTGATGATGTTGATGATTTTTTGTTTGACCGATTATAGCCGTTATGCCGTCGAAATCGAGTTTTGGTTTATCGGTTGTTTGTTTGGTTCAATTCCGAGTTTGCTTGAGTTGTTGGATTGACACCGAATCCGTATAATCTTCATTTTCAGATTTGGATTGGAGTTTCGGGTTTGGATCGAACTTGGGAGTTTATCTAATTGAGAATTGAAGACGGTATATTGATTGTGTTTTCCTTGTTTTGATTTGTTGTGATTTGATTGATCATTTATTTGAGTTCGTTGTTATTTTCAGATTTGAATCCTCGACGGACTTGAAAGGTAAAAGACGACATTGACTTGAATGGGATTGAATACTCGAGTTCGATTGATTCTCGAGCCCCAAAAATCACATACTGCATGTTAATTGCTTGTGTGAACTTTATTGATTAATTGTTTACACTTGCATTCATATTGAGCCGATTATTCGATTCGTTTTGAAGATAGACGTTTTAGGGAGCTATATTGAAGTGGCTTTGGATTTCGAGTTTTTCCAAGTGCCAAAATACTTCTTATAGTTGCTCTAAAGTCTAGGGGTTGAGTTGAACGACATCCACCCCGAATGGGTGTGTCGGTGAGTTGTTGTGAAGTCTTGGCCCCAGGATCCCAACCGAATACCGATTGATATTTCGATTATCTGATTTGATAGTCCCGAGTTTTTAAGTCATGCATACATTCATTCTCATTTTGAATTGTTATTGATTGATACTTTTCGTTATGAGATGTTTATCTGATATTGTATGTCTGTCTCTTTTACTTCTGTTGTCTTTGTTTGTATGTGTACTTGGCAACAGGAGGATCAGGAGCAGGACCAAGTCTTTTGGGTTAGCTCGGGGTGAGAATGATAGAAGTGAGACACCGTGTGTCGTAGGGCTGTACCTTTTGGACTTGTAATGTTTTGATTAGTCGATCGAGTTATGTCGTCGAACTTGTATTGTTAACCTCATTTTGTTGGTGTTTCAAGCTTATGATTTCATGTTTAAGCTATGGTTGGAACCTTGGTTGTTTGGAGTGTTGTTTTGAGCTTGAGGAGTGAATATTTCTGGTCCAGGTATCAGCAACCCGAGAGGCACGCGCGGGCGTGCCTCTTTGTGCAGCAAAGGGTTTTCTGCCCGAGGGCTGTGCGCGGGCGCGCGTGGCCGGCAGAGTGTCATGCAGGGGCGTGCCTGAGGTTGGCGCGGGCGCGCGTGTTCTTTTAAAAAAAATTGATTCGTTTTTCCGCGGCTTCTCATGTTCGATTGTGTTTAATTAATCGAGATTAGTAGATTAGAAATGGGGTCTCACATTAAGTGGTATCAAAGAGATAAGATTCTTGGATTTGAACTAGAGCAAGCGGGGTAGATCGAGTCCGCATGAATTGAATTCTCGCATGTGATTGATTTATTTAAATGTGCTATTATCTGTCATTGGATATCATTGAGATTCATGAGTACTCAGAGCAGAGTTTGGACACCGAGGTTTTGAGATTGAGATTGAGTTTGAGATATTGTGTCCTAATCTTTGATATCAGATGGCACCTCGTCGATCTTTGAGAAGGAATCCACCACCTTTGACTCCTCCTTCTACTGAGAATCCGCCGCCAGTTATAACTCCTCCGAATGATCAGGATAGTACTAGAGTGGATCAGTTTGATGCAACTGCGACCCCGATGGAGACTCTATTGAAGAGATTTTGATCTTTCCGACCGCCTACCTTGACTGGCACCGAGAACTCCGTTGACTATGAGAGTTGTCTAAAGAATATTGATCAGCTCTTTGATTCTCTCGACTATACCGATGACCGCAGGATCAGGTTAGTCATTCACCAGCTTCAGGGTGTTGCCAAGAATTGGTGGACCACGACCAAGAGGTCCAATGAGAATCGAGGCACCATTATCACTTGGAGTTTGTTCAAGACCGAGTTCTACAAGCGATTCTTTCCAGTCTCGTATCGAAAGGAAAAAGGTGCCGAATTTGCGAATCTGAAGCAAGGAAATCTGAGTATCGAGGAGTACGTGAGTAAGTTTGACAGTCTCTTGAGGTTTGCACCTCACATTGCAGATCACGAGGAAGCCAAAGCCGATCATTTCATCAATGGCTTGAATTCTGAGATCTTTACCTTGGTCAATACCGGGAGACCCAACAACTTTGCAAATGCAATGGATCAGGCAAAGGGAGCCGAAGCTGGATTGTTGATGCAGCGAGGAAATCAGATAGCTCCTCAGCAGCAGCAGAGATCTTTTCAGAATCAGCCTGTTTAGTTTCAACCTCAGCAGTCCCAGTATCAGTACCAACCTTCTCAGCAATCGAATCAGTTTCAGAGGGTTGAGGGAGGTAACAGTGGCAGAAACAGGCGAGATCAGTATAGATCGAAGGGGAAACAGTTCAAGAAGTCTGGGAGCAGTTCATCGAGCTCCGGTGGCTCTAGACAGTTCAGTTCTGGGCAGAATTCAGGGTCTTCAGGAGCATCGTGTAGCAAGTGTGGAGGACGTCACACAAGTGATCAGTGTCGAGGCGTTTTTGGTAGTTGCAATATCTGCCAGCAGCCGGGTCATTTTGCTAGAGTCTGTCCTCAGCGAGGATCCGATAGAGCTCAGAGCGGCAGTTCTTCTAGACCGCCAACTCAGCCCAAGAGATCAGCTTCTGCAGTCCATTCTTTTCAGCCCTAGCAACAGTCTCGTCAGGGAGGTAACCAGAATCAGAACCAGCCTCCTCGACAGCAGGCGAGGGTGTTTTCCCTGACAGAGGATCAGGCCAATGCAGCTCCGAATGACGTGATAGCAGGTAACTGTTCGATCTTTGGTTATCCTGCGTTTGTTTTAATTGATACGGGTGCTTCTCACTATTTTATTTCTGAAAGATTTGTCGTGATGCATGATTTATTTGCTGAGCCATTATCTGATGTCGTTTCTATCACTTCACCTTTGGGTGGAGGAATTATTTTGGTGAGAATGGTCCGAAACTGTGTGTTAGAATCCGAGGGGAATTCGATCGAATTTTGACTGCATTGTACTTGGATTATCTGACTTTGACTGTATTGTCGGGATTGATGCTCTGACCAAGTATAGGGCGACAGTAGATTGCTTTCAGAAAGTGGTTCGTTTCAGACCTGAGATGGCAGATGATTGGAAGTTTTTCGGTAAGGGTTCTCGATCCAGGATTCCTTTGATTTCTGGGTTGTCCATGTCTCGTTTGCTTCAGAGAGGAGCAGAAGGATTCCTGATTTACGCAGTAGATGTTCAGAGGTCTAGTCCTGAGTTGACTGAGATACCGGTGGTTAGCGAATTTCCTGATGTTTTTCCAGACGAGATTCCTGGTTTGCCGCCGATTCGAGAGATCGAATTCAACATCGAACTTGCACCAGGTACTCAACCTATTTCAAAAGCACCTTATCAAATGGCTCCGTTAGAATTGAAGGAGTTGAAGGAGCAGTTAGAAGATTTGATTGTCAAGGGATACATCCGACCTAGCGTATCGCCTTGGGGTGCTCTCGTGCTCTTTGTGAGGAAGAAAGACGGTTCTATGCGACTCTGCATCGACTATCGCCAGTTGAATCAAGCTACGGTCAAGAACAAGTATCATCTACCTAGGATCGACGATCTTTTTGATCAACTACAGGGTTCTTCAGTGTATTCGAAGATAGATCTGAGATCAGGGTATCATCAGCTGAGAGTTCGCGACGAGGATGTGCCTAAGACAGCTTTCAGAACTAGATATGGGAATTTTGAGTTCGTAGTCATGCCGTTTGGTTTGACAAATGCTCCAGCAGTTTTTATGGATCTGATGAATCGTATCTTTCAGTGGTATTTGGATGAGTTCATCATTATCTTTATTGACGATATTCTGATCTATTCGAAGAACCGTTCAGATCATGCAGAGCATTTGAGGATTGTATTGCAGGTTTTGCAAGCCGAATAGTTGTATGCTAAGCTATCGAAGTGCAAGTTCTGGTTGGACCGAGTTGTGTTTCTAGGCCACATTATATCTGGAGATGGAATTTCTGTTGACCCTAGTAAGATCGAGGCAGTTATGAATTGGCCGAGACCGACATCAGTGCCAAAAATCCGAAGCTTCATGGGTTTGGCGGGGTATTATCGCCGATTTATCGAGGATTTCTCTTCCATTGCAAAGCCGATTACCTAGTTGACCCAGAAGAATGCACCGTTTGTTTGGTTCGAGGAGTGCGAGGCCAGTTTTGTTGAGTTGAAGAAGAGATTGACCAGCGCTCCGATCTTGTCTATTCCATCAGGTACGGGAGGTTATTCCATTTACTGTGATGCTTCTCACCGTGGTTTTGGATGCATTCTTATGCAGAGGAAGCACGTCATAGCTTATGCTTCGAGGCAACTGAAGCCGCATGAGACTCATTATCCGATCCATGACCTTGAGCTTGCGACGATTGTGTTTGCTTTGAAGACCTGGTGCCATTATCTTTATGGCGAGTCATTTGAGATATTTTCGGACCATAAGAGCCTGAAATACTTGTTTTCCCAGTCCGAGCTTAACATGAGACAGAGGAGATGGATGGATTTGCTTAAGGACTTCGACTGTGAGATCAAGTATTATCCTGGAAAGTCAAATGCAGCTGCAGACGCTCTTAGTCGGAAGCTATGTTCCTTATCTCTTGCTACGATTGGTGTCTCTCAATTGATTGAAGACTGTTGTACTTCTGGTTTGGAGTTTGATACCGATAGGAGATTCATCAGAGTTTTTGCGATTCAGGTCAAGCTAGAGTTGTTTCAGTTGATCAGAGAGGCACGGAGATCCGATCCGAGCAGTCAGAGTTCGATAGAGAAGGTTCAATCAGGTCATCAGTCAGAGTTTCAGGTCAGGGATGATATGCTATTCGTGAATAAATGTATTGTTGTGCCCAATGTTTCTGAGTTGAGACAGCGTATTCTTCGAGAGGCGCATTGCAGTCGGTTCAGTGTTCATCCAAGAGGCCGGAAGATGTATAACAACTTGAAGACTCAGTTCTGGTGGAAGCAGTTGAAAGGAGATGTCACGAGGTTTGTGTCCCGTTGTCTGAATTGTCAACAAGTGAAAGCCGAGAGGAGGAAACTAGGTGGATTATTGCACAGTTTACCTGTCCCGAAATGGAAGTGGGATCATATCTCTATGGATTTTGTCACGAAGCTACCGCGTTCAGTCAGAGGTTGTGATGCGATTTGGGTAGTGATTGACCGGTTGACGAAATCTGCTTGTTTCATTTCATACCGTATGACATACCGTCATGATCAGATGGCC
This sequence comes from Henckelia pumila, assembly GCF_033568475.1. Taxonomy (NCBI): domain Eukaryota; kingdom Viridiplantae; phylum Streptophyta; class Magnoliopsida; order Lamiales; family Gesneriaceae; genus Henckelia; species Henckelia pumila. Next base: position 79,093,369 of record NC_133121.1, read on the forward strand.
GAGTTGTATGTCAGAAAGGTTGTGAGATTGCACGGCGTGCCGAAGTCGATAGTATCAGACAGAGATCCGAGGTTTACTTCTCACTTTTGGCACAGTCTACAGGGGGCATTGGGTACTCGTTTGCACTTGAGCACAGCGTATCACCCTCAGACCGACGGTCAGTCCGAGCGTACGATCCAGACTTTGGAGGATATGCTTCGCGTGGTAGTGCTTGACTTTGGCTCAGGTTGGCAGGATTCTTTGCCTCTAGTGGAGTTTTTGTACAATAACAGCTTCCAAGCGAGTATTGGCATGGCGCCTTTTGAAGCTTTGTATGGGAGGAAGTGCAGATCTCCGTTATTTTGGGATGAGATTTCAAAATCACCTGAGTTGGGTCCAGATATGATTCGCGATATGGCCGAGCAATTGAAGTTGATTTGAATCAGGTTGAAGACAGCCCAAGATCGACAGGCCAAGTATGCGAATGTCAGATGCAGACCACTGTCTTTTGATCAGGGAGACCGTGTGTTTCTGAAGATTTCTCCGTTCAGAGGCACTGTCAGATTCGGGAAAAGAGGAAAGTTGTTTCCAAGATTCATTGGTCCGTATGAGATTCTAGAGAAGATAGGCGATCTTGCCTATAGGATTGCTCTTCCTCCGTCTCTTTCAGGAATCCACAATGTGTTTCACGTTTTGATGTTGCGGAAATATCATCCGGATCCGTCGCATGTTCTTCAGCCAGACGAGGCCGAACTTGATGAGACTCTGAGTTACTTCGAGCGACCGATTCAGATTCTTGACAGAAAAGAGAAGCAGCTCAAAAACAAGTCGATTCCATTGGTGAAGATTCAGTGGAGTCGTCACGGAGTTGAGAAAGCAACTTGGGAGACCGAATCTGATATGAGGCAGTGATTTCCAGAATTGTTTGATTGAGGTGAGTTCGTCTTCAGTGTGATTCTTTCTTGTTCAGTCTGTGATCTGTCATATTTCGAGGATGAAATCAAATCTTAGAGGGGGAGAATTGTAAGGCCCTGAAATTAATTACTTTTCGTGATTATTGGAATTGATTATTATTTACTTTGGAGATTTATTGAGCCGGGATTGAATCGAATTAAATTGGGAGTTTCAGGGACCGGAATGCAAAATGTGGATTTTATATATTATCCTAAGGCAAGTTGCCTTTCCCATCACTCATTTCCCTCTCCTTCCTCCCTTTCCATCCGTGCGTACCGAACAGGAAGCCATAGCCAACGATTTCTCAAGCTTTTCTTCCGTCTGATTCGCACGATCCGACCGTCAGATTTTGGTTCCGAGTTGAGTTTCACGATCACCGCAACGAGGGCTTTGTTCTTACGTAAGTTTTGCTACAATCTTCGAACTTTGATTTTTGTTGGGTTGTTAGAATTTGATAATCTTCGAGTATGTTGTTATTGAGTTAGCTTAGATCATGTATTCGAAGTCGGTTCGAAAAAAAAACGAAGTTTGGATTTTATATGATTTTTGAGGCATATTTCGAAAATGGGGTGTTAGATTTTGGTTGGATTTTTTATTTATTTGTTGGTTGAGAAGTTGATATGGATGGTATAGCATGGTTTGATGATGTTGATGATTTTTGGTTTGGCCGATTATAGCCGTTATGCTATCGAAATCGAGTTTTGGTTTATCGGTTGTTTGTTTGGTTCAATTCCGGGTTTGTTTGAGTTGTTGGATTGACACCGAATCCGTATAATCTTCATTTTCAGATTTGGATTGGAGTTTCGGATTTGGATCGAACTTGGGAGTTGATCGAATTAAGAATCGAAGACGGTATATTGATTGAGTTTTCCTTGTTTCGATTTGTTGTGATTCGATTGCTCATTTATTTGAGTTCGTTGTTATTTTCAGATTTGAATCCTCGACGGACTTGAAAGGTAAAAGATGACATTGACTTGAATGGGATTGAATACTCGAGTTCGATTGATTCTCGAGCCCCAAAAATCACATACTGCATGTTAATTGCTTGTGTGAACTTTATTGATTAATTGTTTACACTTGCATTCATATTGAGCCGATTATTCGATTCGTTTTGAAGATAGACGTTTTAGGGAGCTATATTGAAGTGGCTTTGGATTTCGAGTTTTTCCAAGTGCCATAATACTTCTTATAGTTGCTCTAAAGTCTAGGGGTTGAGTTGAACGACATCCACCCCGAATGGGTGTGTCGGTGAGTTATTGTGAAGACTTGGACCCGAGATCCCAACCGAATACCGATTGATATTTCGATTATCTGATTTGATAGTCCCGAGTTTTTAAGTCATGCATACATTCATTCTCATTTTGAATTGTTATTGATTGATACTTTTCGTTATGAGATGTTTATCTGATATTGTATGCCTGTCTCTTTTACTTCTGTTGTCTTTGTTTGTATGTGTACTTGGCAACAGGAGGATCAGGAGCAGGACCGAGTCATTTGGGTTAGCTCGGGGTGAGAATGATAGAAGTGAGACACCGTGTGTCATAGGGCTGTACCTTTTGGACTTGTAATGTTTTGATTAGTCGATCGAGTTATGTCGTCGAACTTGTATTGTTAACCTCATTTTGTTGGTGTTTCAAGCTTATGATTTAATGTTTAAGCTATGGTTGGAACCTTGGTTGTTTGGAGTATTGTTTTGAGCTTGTGGAGTGAATATTTCTGGTCCATGTATCAGCAACCCGAGAGGCACGCGCGGGCGTGCCTCTTTGTGCATCAAAGGGTTTTCTGCCTGAGGGCTGTGCGCGGGAGCGCGAGTGGCCGGCAGAGTGTCATGCGCGGGCGCGCGTGTTCTTTTTCATAAAAAAAACAAAATTGATTCGTTTTTTCGCGGATTCTCGTGTTTGATTGTGTTTAATTAATCGAGATTAGTAGATTAGAAACGGGGTCTCACAACTTTGGTACAATCCTTCCAGCTTTACTTGTTCTATGAGTGACGACAATGAGGTAAGTGGTCCTTTGTCTTTCTCTAAGGAACAATTTAGTTTGATTTTGTCCATAACCTAATATTCATTTATTTATCTTATGATGTTATGCTACTTCGTTTCTTTTTGTCAAAGTCACTTCTTTTTTTGTCCAAGTGGCTTTTCTTTTTGTTGTTATTTGTGTTCCTTTATTTAATCCAATTGCTTGACTGTTTGTTGTTTTCAATTTGAAATCGTAGGATGTTCAACCATTGGCAAAGAAGTCAGCAGAAACAGTTGTCTTGGTTATCAATGAGGAAGGTGTTGAGTCTTTGATTTCAGAGCTTCTAGAATGAGTTGCAGATAGTCAGGCAGGATTTTTGGTTTATGTGATCTAGAATATTGTGTCCTGCTCTGAAGAATAATTTTACCAAATTCATATAAAAAGTTTAATTTGAACCATATTTCCAGGCTTCAATAAGGAGAAGTTCTTAATATCTGATAGGATACTTCTTCCAGAATAGATAACTGCATCTGGTTGATGAAGCATCAAACATGATATCTGGTTGATTTTAATCAGTATATGCTTTTATGTTTAAAATATATTAGTGTATTATTATTACATTGAATAATTTTAAACAATGACAATATGATAACATATTTTGGTTGTTTGGGTAGTGTAATACTAAGATTTTTGTCTTTGTATTAGTGTCGTTAGTTTTTTTGTATTCATTTATTATTCATTTTTTTTTCTCTCTTTTTTATCTTGATGTGGTAACGACTTTTATTAATCTTGAAAAATGGAGCAAATCACTGGTAAAGTTTCTCGATCACTAGAAATTTTTTTAAAATTTTTATGTTACGATAATACATTATAGAATCTCACATTTCAATATCTATTATTGAATTTTATCAAGTTATCATTTTTTTATGTTGTCAGTTGTCACTTGAGTTTGTGGTTTTGGAAACATTGCTCACGTCTTATTACTAATTAACTGCCTTTTGTACCTTTTGTTGTTATGTTTGATGCATGATTCAAGATATTCACATTCCACCCGTTGTATTGAAATTTTTGAATGTCCAGCTAGCTCTTTTGATAGCAGCCGATGTTTGCATGTGTTGGGCATACCTATTGAAGCCAAATTAGAATATAATTGCTAGTTTATTTTATATTTTAAGTTGGAGGCTCGATATGATCAAAAGTTCACAGATATTAATGCAAGCTTGTGGCCAAATAAATTTCATCCTAGCATTTGTCCAGATGGTGAAGGATCTCTGAAGAACAATGTTGAATTCTCTTGTTATTATTAAGTCATTTGATTTTAGTGTACTTGGTTTGTTGATAAGTTATGAGAAGGTAGTTTGTTGATATATTACGAGAAGGTTTGTATGAATTCTACGTACCTAAACATTGGTTGTTAATAAATTGTTATTTCGATTGAGTACTTCGATAAATGGCAATAGTTTATAATTTTTAGAATTTTGAGTTGTTTTTAAATATTGAATTTGTGATGTTTTTAAAAATATTAAAATATGATATTTATAATTTATAAATGACCTAAAAAATTGTAATGCATTTACATATATGAAAAGATGACATTTATAAATGTCATTACAAATCTTATAGTGTATATATATATATATATATAGGATTGTTCCCCTGCACCCTAGTGTGCAGGGCGCCACCACTTTTTTTTTTTAAAAAAAAAAATTGCGCTTAAAGTTGGGCCCAATTTATGAAATGAAGCTTCGTCTTCCTCAATACAGAGAAAACTCCATCTCTGTTCCCAACCATCTTCACAATCATCATCTTGGCCATCTCCTCGGCCGTTCAAAATTTCTGCCCAGCTTTGGCCTTCGCCTCCGCCTCCGCTTCCGCCTCCACCTCCGGGCACCATATCCATCTACCATCGCCTCAGTCGCCGCCAGTGTTGAAACCGTTGCCATGGGGCTCCGGATCATAGCAGGACGGCGCAGCGGCCTTTTTCTCCGGCGTGTCCGCCACCCTTCTCCAACAGAACCTCTACTCGACCACCAAATGGGATTCTACGACGTGCTCAATAAGAAATGGACAGACCCCAACACCAACAATCTATTTGTGGCTAGCAAGGTCACCGCCGGCCTCGTGTTCGGTGCCGTTGGTGCCACGGTGGGGAACCCCGCCGACATGGCCATGGTCTGGATAGAGGCCGACGGCCGGCCGGCTTAGAAAAACTTTAAAAAAGAAGAAAAGGGGTTTCTGAAATCCCGAGTAAAAAAAACAGAAAGAAAAAGGTGACATGGGCCAAGAAGCTGAAGAAGCGTGAGGCAAAGAAGAAGAAGAATCATCCCCAGCATGAGTTCTCAGAGTACGACACAATTTATTTTTAAAAAAGAAGAAAATACACCTGGCGCCCAAGGGTGCAGGGGAACAAAATCGTGTGTATATATATATATATATGAAAAGATGACATTTATAAATGTCTTTACAAATCTTATGGTGAGACTCTTTTTGTCATTATAACAATTATTCATGACATTAGTGGTGTGACTATTTTTATGCTATAGTGACACTAGGAAATGTCACAAAACTTTAGAAGACATCACTATACATGACATTTTAATTTAATATCACTATATCAAAAGTGTCAGGATAAGTAGTATACGATGACACTTTTAAATGCCATTAAAAGCATATATTCTTGTAGTGACATCAGTCTTAATTCTGCTGGTAGACTTTTCCTTACTTATCTGATGCCGAAAAGCCAGAGCATAACAGTGTACTATCATGTCAAAGGATGAAGTTGGAGAAAGAGTTGTGGTGGGGCCAGAGATAATGACAGAAACAGTGAGTCTGATATTTAAGATTAGGGACAGAATTTTGACAGCTCAGAGTCGACAGAAAAGCTATGCCGATCAGCGGCATAGAGACTTGGAATTCGAGATAGGTGACCATGTATTATTGAAGGTGTCACCTTGAAAGGGAGTGATGAGATTTGGGAAGAAAGGAAAATTGAGTCCAAGGTACATAGGACCTTTCGAGATCCTAGAGAAAGTTGGGGATCGAGCTTATCGAGTAGCGTTGCCTCCGAACTTGGCAGGAGTACACAACATTTTTCATATCTCCATGCTGAGGAAGTATGTTTCGAATCCTTCGCATGTGATTCACCATGAACCAGTACAGTGGGAGCCATACTTGTCTTACGAGGAGATGTCATTTCAAATCTTGGAAAGATAAGTTAGGAAGTTGAGGAATCGAGAGATTGGAATGGTGAAAATTTTGTGGCATAAACCGTTAGTAGAAGAAGCCACATGGGAAATTCAGGATGATATGCGTAGTCGTTATCCAGAATTATTTGGTAAGTCAAATTTCGATGATGAAATTATTTTAAGGAGGGTAGAGTTGTAAGGTACAAAAGTTCACTAGCTCGATTACGAAAAATTTTAAATGAATTATATGGTTTTGTGTGTTTTAATTATGAAATTTAAATGTTATGTTTAATTTATGTGATGTTATTTATATGCCTGATATTTGTGTTTTGCCAGTTAGTTTAATGTTTTCAAGTTTGGAGATTAATACTCGACTGAAAGAACGAGACTAGCCTTCGAACGAGTTAAAAAAAATGTTTCATGTTTAATTTAAATTTAAAGTTGGTGCAACATTATTTTATTGGTTGGGAAAATTAGTTTTAAAAGTTTTGTTTGCAACTAATGGACCGACTTTCAAGCCCGTTAGTTACAAATGTTTGAGCGTGATCTTTCCCTCAAACATTCTTTCTTTCACGCCGCCTATTCCCTTCTCCATTTTCCAATTTCACGTTCAAAAGATGGGGCAAGATTCTTCACCATTCGAGGCTATATCATTCACAAAGTGCAGGTTAAATCCAAACTTCAGCAATCGGGCAAGTTTTTAATGTTTTGAAACCACCATTCAATATTATAGTTATTTTTACTATGAAACTTCATGTGTATTGATGTGTATATGTTGTATTATTCATGATTTATGAGAGCTTTTAAAATTCATGATGAAAATTGTAAAGCGTGATTCATTCTTGACGTTTTTAGGTGCAAAAGTTTAAAGAACTTTATGATTTGAGATGTTTTGTGCAGAATTTTGGTGTGTGTATGATGTATGTGAGGTTTTGAATCAAACCTTTGAATAATGGGATGTTTTGAATGGATTTTTACCAAGTTTTGATGCTCTCTCGGGTGTATACTCGTTCTTTTCAAAGTATGGGGAGTATTTTTCTCAAAAAAGAGTCGAGAAAGTGTCAAAAGAGGTCGGAATGACTATTTTTTCTTCCAAGTCGTGCAACGCCGACCTGCCTGAAAAACCCAGGCAGATCACGTCGCTCTTGCACCTAGGCATGAGGGGATTTCCGCCCTAACGGGAAAAGTTCTGTCCAAGAATTTTGTTTTTTCGCATTTGAAGTCCAAAATTCAAGTTTATGATCTTTTAAGCTATTTTAAGTATTTTTAAGATGTTCTATCGAAAAAAATTTCAAATTCGAATGTTTGGGACAGACGAAACGACTCACTTGGATTGATTAAACTATGTAATGCATCTTTATGTCATATTTCTTCATGAAAACTATTTTTACTATGAAAGTCATGAAATCTTATGAAATATTATATGCATGAATGAGTTTACATCTATTTTAGCATGCATGGCGTTTATCACAAAAGTTTTAAGAGCATGAAATGATGAAGTTACAACGTGATAATGCACAAAAATATTTTGATATTGTATGTGACTTTGTGGTGGCAATAAGGGACTGGTAATCCAGGATGAGCTCCGGAGGAGCCTTTCCATATTACATGCTCACGGGACAGAAATACATGATTAAACTCCTGGGATGAGCTCCGGGAGGGCCTTTCCAAATGACATGCTCACGAGATGGAATGTTAGGACTGGCGCCCTGGGATGAGCTCTGGGGGAGACCTTTACAAAGAATCAAAGTTTAAATGGTCGATGCCATATGATAGTTTTACAATGAATCCGTGATCACGGGAAACCATTGACGTGCTCATAACGATGGTTGCCACAAATGCATATATCTCATCACCCTTAAATGACAAGCTTTTATGATATGTTCATGCTTTGCCATTGCATTAAATTTTTTGTTTCGTATATGAATCTTTTATGCATATTATTGATGAGTCTTTAGACTCACTATACTTGAATGGTGCAGGTAATGATGCTCTAGATGAGTTTATTGACGAGTATGGAGTCGGACTTGAAGAAAAGCAAACGGTCGATGTGTAAGGACCCGATTTTAATATGTTAATTAATTTGTGTGTTAAACATATATATTTTTAAATATCGGGTTATATACGATATTAAAATGCATATTTTATTTTTTGAGCACACATGAGTTAAAATAACTCAAACCGGGTCAAGATTTAACCCCAAATAAATAAAAATAAGACACACATTAAACCAATATATATCTAATTAAATGGATATACATATATAGCTATCTTCCACTCTCTCTCCTCCACCTTATTTCCACCGCCTCTCGTCGTTTTATTCGTTCTTTTCTTTCAAAATTTTTTCCGTCGCTTTAAATGGTCGTATCTCCTTCGTTTTTGGCCGGATTTCAATAGTAAATATAGTTCCGGAATCCTCGCGACGTAAGCTTTCTTTTGATACCAATTTTTCAAAGCTTCGTGCACGTTTCGTCGAACCCGTTTCCGACCAGCCGCGTCGTTCTGTCGTCGTGCGTCGCCGGAGGTTAGGGGAAAGTTGTGTCAGTTATTTAGACCTTTAATTCCAAGCTTTGAGGTATTTTCAGTAGCTAAGTTGTCGAATTTTGGGAATTTCGATTCAATTGACTTCCAATAATTTATATTTGATTTATTATTGGTTGTAGGTATTATATCGGAGTCGATTGAAGGTATTGGCTATTTTTCAGAAATTATTCGGCCATTATTTCGAATTTTCAGATTATTATAATTGGGATTTTCGAATTTTTAGGGTTCTTGGAATCAATATTTGGATATTTGAATGTGTAGAATTGTTAGATATGAATTTTAGAATTTATTAGTATTTTCTGAAAATTTCAGATTATTTACCTTTGGGTATTTCGACCTTTTAGAGTCATTTATTGATATTTAGACATTGGTAGGATGATTTAATATGAAATATGGATATTTGGAAATGTTAGTTTGGATTGTTAGACTTAGTTCCTATAATTTTCAGATTTGTACAAGGGAATAGGAATTAATCTGAAATAAATGGTTTTCCACAGGATTGGACTCTTCGAGAAATACTTGAGATATTTTCTGTGGTAAATTAAGTGTTGGTTGAGGTACGTATGAGCTGTTTATATTACGACGCCTATAATGGCATGTAATGATATTGAGTATTTTGTAATGAGTGATAACGTGTTTATGTGCTTATGTGAATTATATGATTGCATTCACTCATTTACATTGATTGTTAATGCGCAGAATTGAGAATAATCCCAATTTTCTTTTAATAAAATAAAATAAATTTCAAATATATTTTTATTGGAAATATTAAGGGATATTCGTCAAATAAGCATGTTAACAATTTTTCATAGCACGTTGAGCCTTGACTCCTTTGATTGCTATTGATATTGATCTCTTGAGATGTATTGAGTCATCATGGAGCGAGTGACATTGTTTAGTGCACTCCTGAGATAGCATGAGGCACGGACAGGTAGCTCCTGTCGCCCTCCAATGCTACGTACGACACTCTTGATGACAACATGAGGCTGGACGGGTCGCTCATGTCACCCTCCGATGCTACGTGTATGGATTAGCAGTGATGATTCGAGGTCTGCTGCGTTCCTGGCACGGGTGGCCACTGAGATTATTGTGATACGATTATTTGGACTCCATTTGGTATCACTTATTCCATTGATACCTGTTACGCATTACATTGCATTTCATTGCATTGTACTTGATTTTATTCATGTCAGTTATATTTGTCGTAATTTTTATAGTTCGTCGTACTGGGGTCTGACCCCTGTTTTCTTTTTATGTTGTGGTTGTTTGTGATTCCATAGCAGGTTATCCAGGGGGATTTGACACATCTGGTGGAGCGTCATCTAGTGGTACCCAGTGAGATGAGCATGGAGTCAAGTTCCCAGATATATGTATATATCAGTTTAGCGAGTTTTATATTTTCCGGGGTGATGCCCTTTGTATCTGTATCGATAGTTTTGGACTTTGTTTTGGATTGTTATTTGTGTGATCAAGCCTTGCCGGCTCTGCATCTGTTTAGTCCTGGCCAGTGCGGCTATAGGTTTGTAAATTGGGGTTGTGTCTCTATTTTTGAGTATATATTGCTGGTTGTGTTGTACAGGATTTTGGGATGTCTTATTTATGAATAGGTCATGCCGAATTTTCTGTAGGCCCAAAATGCAAATTTTTAACTCATTTTTGCTGGTTACATTAATTACTCCTGGTTGTTTGCTCATTAAATATAAATCAGGACACGGGCCCTTTCATTTGGTATTAGAGCATAAACTGGGATATGCTCGAATTAGAGTCTAGGACACTCGAGTTTAGACACTAACAAAATGGTTGCGTATGTGTGTGACTACTTGTTCTTACGTGACTTACTTGTTATGTTGATTATTTGAACTTATCTGATAGAACCAGTAGTTCTTGGCTTTCTAACTTAGTTTATGAATTCTTATTTGAACTCTGAGTTCCTATCCTAGTTTTCTGTTCGTTACGTTCTTTCTACCTGTCTTTAAATCCTTGTGTCTTGTAGAATGGCACCGGGAGGAAGAGTTAGAAAAGGAAAGGAAGTTGTAGAAGAGTCTGCAGCAGAAAATATTAGAAATCTTGATGATATTGTCAGGGGAAGACGTGGTCGACCAGCTGTTCAGCCTCCGAAAGATGTGGAATTAGAGGTGGAACAACATCCACGGGTAAATCTTGACAAAGGAAAATCGATTCAGGCTGAGGCTGATCCAGTTGCCCAATTGACTGAGAAAATGGGAGGAATACAATTAATAATTTCTCAATTTCAGGAGTTGCGTCCTCAAAAGTTCTTTGGCAATGAAGGAATTGAGAAAGCTGCTAGTTGGTTAAAAACTCTCAACAATATGTTTAATGGACTAGAATATCCTGATGAAATTCGACTGAAATTAGTTCATTTTCAACTTAAAGACCGAGCGCAACTTTGGTGGGAAACGACGACAGAAACAATTTCTGCTTCTGGTGAAAAGATCACATGGAAAGTATTTCATACTTAATTTGCACAGGAATATGCACCACCATCATACTATTCTGCTAAGGAAGATGAATTTAATATGTTGGTGCAAGGCAATAAATCTGTTGCTGAATATGCTTCTCAGTTCTCTGCTCTTCTGCCTTATGTCCCACACGTTGCAAAGAATGATCGGTCAAAGCTTTCACATTTTCTGAAGGGGCTTACACGAACGATCCATACTTTGGTGACTACTGGAACTCCATCGACTTATATGAAAGTAGTAGAAAAGGCAAAGAAGATTGAAGCGAGTTTACTCAGAGGTGAACCGCAACCAATCCCAGCATCTGTTCCTCAAGGATCTGGAAGCACTTCGCAAACACCGGTGGGTTTACCTTCATATCAGCCTACGCAATATTCTCAGCAAGCGAAGAAGCCTTGGTTTAAAGCTAGAGGAAAGCCATTTAAAAAGAAGTCGCAGTCTAGTTCTGTAGTAACCTGTATCCAGAATTAACGATTTACAAGTAATTAATAATACGATCATGATTAGATGTAATAAAACGTGATTAAGGGAGTCCCAGATGGATTAGCAGAGTTCGGAAATGGATTTAGAACGCTCGATAATGGTAGAGAGTTGTCGGGTTCGGAGGCTCCGTTGGTGAGTTTGGACGGTCCGATGTCCGAGTTCGGACGGTCCGAAGAGTGGTTCGGACGCTCTGATCGTGCTGCCGACAGTTTTCATGGATGACGTCATTATGCTGACATAAGCAATGACATAATATTGGATTCGGACGATCCGATTGTAAGAGTGGGTGCCCAGTGAGCCAACTGTGTGGCTATGGGCTTTGTTGACTCTTTGTATAAACAATCTTTTGTTTAATATTATTTACACTTTTATGGCAATGACTTTATATTACTTCATATTGTTATATTGTGATATACTATTGTTGTTTTGATAAAGACCTTGAATATACTATAGTGTATGTAAGATGTGGTAGAACATGGAGATGTCTATCATGAAATACATCTTATAGTCACTGTATATTCTAAAACCGTTCCTAGTCGATTGAGCCGTCCGATAATAAGGATAAGGATCGCTCGAGTTTGAGACTAGCATTTGCGATGCGGAGTACCACGTTTCATTGGTAGGGAACATGGAGATGTTCGAAGCATGCAAATGGATATTCATAGGATGAATAGTCGAACTACCCTATCCGGACTTTCCAAGTGGTTATCACTTATCGAGTGGATAAAGTCCGCGGTTTTGGTTGTACACCATTAGTCCTTACGACTTGAAACATCATGGAGACTCTATATGCTAGTACTGTGCTTTGACTCGTTTACCGACTCTGAGGGGGTCATCAGGTGTCGAGATTGGGTACAGTTACGACACATATAGGAGTCAATGCATTGTTGTCAAGGATTCACCACATACTTGCGAGTGTGGATATCCTATGCGATCTGAGGAGATATTAGTGTGACAAATCTCTGGCCAGAGTACTTGATGTGATTTAAGAAATGGTTTCTTAGTAGCACATGCGATGTCACTAATTTGATCTTCAAGATGCATTGCATAGTTATCGAATCTTGAGCGACTCTCGATATACCAATGGTTGTTGATTCGATCGGGATATTTGGATGAAGGGACCGTACTGTACGTTAACCAAAATCTACTGGTTCTTGTAGGCACTATCAGTGATACCTAGGGAATCATGGGGCGATGTTGCTAGGCGCTTTACCATGATTCGTTGGGCAAGTCGGAAAGTGTTGTTCCGAGTCACAAGGAGTTGTGAGCCCACGGCTAGCTGTATCCCTGAACCATTGAGGGTCACACAGTGTAATGGAGTTTTAATCCCCGTTGAGATAGTTAAATTTAAAGAGTTAAATTTAATGAACTAAGGAGTTGGACTTCTTAAATAAGAGTAAGGGAGTAGGATTTCCTAAAATGACATAGGGATGGACATTTTTGGAAACCACTGAATTCGGATTCAGGAAAATTTATTTTGACTTTAAAAACATGCAGAAATAGTTTCTGTGCACATTGGTGAAATCGTTTCATCAATCGGAGTCACGATGAATTTTATATTAATTTCTGAACGAGCGGGCTTTGCTTGTCGGGCCCCAGTTTATGACTAATGGGCCCTAAGGTGTTAGTGGCCTGCATTATAAATAAGTTATTTCAGTACAGAAATTACACACAACAGGTCATTATTTTTGAGAGCAATTTTCGAAAACCCTACCCTCTCAAAACCGATCGGCCGTCCCCTCCCTTTGCTCTGCCCGAGAAAATTCCGGTCTGTGATTTTGAATCGCAGTAAGGAATAACGAATCAGATTCGTGTAATCTCTTCGCAGAAAACTTCTGATAGATTTTCTAGTGCAATCTATCAGAGGGATTAAACCTCTGTTCGTGGACCTGATTGAAGGCGTTCATCGGTTCCAGGGAGAGACAACAAGAGCAGAATTGTTCTGTTGGTGTCCATTAATCTCGTTGCGAGATTTGAGGTAAAATTTATTTAATTGTTATTTAAATTTTACACATACAATAATTCAATCGTTGTATGGTTGATACCCACACCATGGAATCGTTCCATGAGAAAATTTTTAAACTTCCGCTGCACCGGGTATCAATCGTAATTGGTCTGGGAACTCGCCAGTTTTCCAACACCGAAGTCCAGTTTGGATGATCCGAACATGTTCGGACGCTCCGAAGTCCATTTCGGACGATCCGAACTCCGTCTATAAATAGGGGGTGCCGAGCTCACATTTGAGTGCACCAATTCCTCTCTTCTCTCTCAATTCCTTAGCCTTCCAGCTCAGATCTAGGGAATTCTAGGCGTCCCGTTGGGAATCCGGAAGTGGCATAGCAGTCCAGGCGTTGTAGCGAAGCTGTGGCCTAATTTTGAGGCATTCGACAGCAAAGAGCTAACGACGGATGAAGGTATAGCTTTTGCTTCCTAAAAATATTTAGGAGTATGCTTTAGCTTAGTTAAGGCTTTTAGAACACTATAATGATAGTAGTATCATTTGGCAGTGTAGCGCGGATTATAGGCGTGGACCTAGGGCTGATAGCACTTGCCTAGTATTTGAGGTACGAAAGTACTGTTCGAGATATCCTGACTGAGTATGCATGTATTATATGACTGCATGATTTATATGTCATTGATTTATGCTGCATTCATTTGCATATTGAGCTATCTCGTTCGAGATCTCTGTTAGTAGGATTTTTCCCTATCCTGTTAGTGGTTGGACTTTCATCGATTTGGGTCCGGCATATCCACTGGTATTTTGGTATGGGAGCCACCTCCTGCAGTGACGGCACAGCGTGCTACATACCAGGGCCCGGTCTGTCTTTGTTCTCTGATCCTTGACCTCGAGTTTTTAGGGAGTTCATTTTGCATGCATGTATACTCATACTCTCGTGCTGAGCGTTTTATGCTCACGTCTCGTACTCTGTGTTTCTGGACACCCTATTCCATGGGAAAGGTTTGCGTTTGGACAAGGCGGGTGGATCCAAGATGGGCTAGGCAGTGGTTGTTCAGCTGGCGCTTCGTTTAGGTTTTTATTCTGTTGTTTTGGGTTTATCAGCTATTCGATTTGGTTGTATATTTTTGGATATTTACAGATTCCTTCTCTTGGGATTGTATAAATGTTATGGTTTTCGCAGTTATATTCTGATTTGTGTTTAATTAAGTTAATTGCATGCCTAAGTTTTGTTTAGTAGGTGATCTGGGTAAGGGTCACTACATTTATGGTATGAGAGCATGCATAATATTTTTGGAATTTAGATTCTGCATAAGGTAACCGTGAGGTACTTTTGTAGATGGCGAACTACGATGACCAGATTAGCCATGGTAGTGGAGGTGGATGCTGGGGAGATGACGATCGTGAGCGTCGTCGGGATTGTCATCATCGTCGTCGTGATGAGGAACGTTTTAGCGTTCGCCGATTCTTACAGATGACACCGAAGCCCTTGGTTGGAGGTGAGTCTCCGGAGGATACGGAGAACTGGTTAGACCGCATGGAGATGACTTTTCAGACTTTCCACTGCACCGAGGAGCAGAAGATGGAGACCCTTGGCTATCTTCTGGATGGGCGAGCTCGTAGGTGGTGGAGGTTTACTTCTGCACCCTTTGTTACGGCGAGAGGGGTGGCCACCTGGGCCGAGTTCCGCACAGCTTTTCAGAAGCTATATTTTCCTCCTGCACTCCGTCAGTCGAAGGTGGGCGAGCTACTGAGTCTGCGACAGGGAGCCATGTCTATTGACAAGTATCAGCAGAAGTTCTTTGATCTGCTATCCTATTGCCCTGAGATTTCTGACAGCTCTGGGATGAAGTATAATCTGTTTCATCAGGGCCTTAACCCTGATATCCACGAGCGTGTGGCGGTCGGCGATGACATGTCCTACAAGGGTTTGGTGAGCCGTTGTCACCAGGTAGAGGACAGCATTCGGTGGAACAGGTTTTTCTCTCAGTCGAGGCCTGCTAGTTCTTTGGGTCCCCATGCCCAATCATTCAAGAAGTCCGGATCTACTTCTTCCTCTGGTTCTGGAGGGGTTGTTCGCTTTGGGAAGAAGGACAAGTGCGACCATTGCGGGAAGAACCATCCGTCAGACAAGTGCCGTAGAGCTTCTAGAGCTTGTTTTCGATGTGGAGAGGTTGGTCATATCCGAAGGGATTGTCCACTATCTGGGGGAGGCGGTTCTGGTTCAGGATCAGGTTCTTAGGCCACCGTTCAGCAGAGGTCGCAGGGACAGTGTAGTGACCCTTACCCGGATCACCTACTAAACAGAACTTATGCATGCAATAAACTTAATTAAACAGATATCAGAATAAAACTGCGAAATCCATAAACAAATACAATCCCAAGTAAAGGAATCTGTAATTTATCCAATAATATACAACCAAATCGAATAGCTGTATAAACCCAAACAACAGTAATAAAAACCAAAGCGAAGCTCCAACTGGCCAACCACTGACTAGCCCCTCCTGGATCCACCCTCCTCGTCCAATCGCAAACCTGCCCCATGGAATAGGGTGTCCAAAAAAATACAGAGTACGAGACGTGAGCATATAACGCTCAGTGCGAGAGTATGAGTATACATGCATGCAAAGTTAACTCCCTATAGACTCGAGGTCAAGGATCAGATAACAGAGACAGACCGGGCCCTGGTATGTAGCACGCTGTGCCGTCGCTTCAGGAGGTGGCTCCCATACCGAGATAACCGTGGATACGCCGGACCCAAATCGATGAAAGTCCATCCACTAACAGGATAGGGTACAACCCTACTAACAGACATCTCGAAAGAGATACAGCAAGATGCAAATGAATGTAGCATAATATCATGGCATATAAATCATGCAGTCACATAATACATGCATACTCAGTCAGGATATCTCGAACAGTACTTTCGTACCTCAATACAGTGCAAGCTCTACCAAATCTAGGTCCACGCCTATAGTCTGCTCTACACTGCCAAATGATACTACTATCATTAAAGTGCTCTAAAAGCCTTAACTAAGCTATTGCATACTCCTAAATATTTATAGGAAGCAAAAGCTATACCTTCGTCCGTCGTTAGCCCTTTGATGTCGATGCCTCCAGAACTTGGGCACAACTCCGCTACGACTACTGAACGCCTCGCCGACCTCCGGACCAAGCCTAAGAAGACTAGAACAGCTCCAAAAGGACTAGAAAGGAGAGGAGAACTCGGAATTGGCAAATGAAAGTGAAGTCTCGGCCTTCTATTTATAGACAACGATCGGAACTTCCGATCCTTGATCGGAACGTCCGAACCTCAATCAGAACGTCCGATCCTGCCATCGAAGCTTCCGAAGATCCTGATCTGCCACGTGTCAAAATATCACTTGTTGACTCCGGATAGGGGTGATCGGAGCTTCCGGTCCTGATCGGAGCTTCCGATCTTGCCACACGTCATGCCTGACGTAAAACCGATCGGAGCTTCCGATCCTGTTCGGAGCTTCTGATCTCACCTTTGGAGCTTCCGAACTCTACCCAAGTAATTATGATTAATTCCTTTAATTACCCAATTAGGGTACGGGCTACTACAGACAGTCTGCTGGGAGTTCTCATTTGAGGCCGCGGGCTTCTGGTCAGGTGTTTGCCTTGAGGCATGATCAGGCTATGGAGGAGAATGAGAAGGTCATCGCAGGTATATTTCTACTTTATGGTATATCTGCTATCGTACTTATTGACACTGGTGCATCTCATTCCTTCATTTCTGCACGTTTTGTTAAGAGACATAAGTTATCATGCATTGCACTAGACGTAGTAGTTTCTATTTCTACTCCGACGGGTCAATCTGCTTTGGCCAAGCGTCTAGTGATGGGTTGCCCTTTAGAGTTCGAAGGGAATATTCTGGTACCGAATCTCATGGTCCTTGCGATGGACGATTTTGATTGTATTCTGGGGATAGACATGCTAACTACCTATCGAGCTTCAGTGGACTGCTATCAGAGATTAGTACGCTTTCATCCAGATGGGAGTGATAGCTGGTTTTTCTATGGTGAGGGAGCGCGACCCCCGATGCCTTTGGTATCAGCTTTGAGAGCCTGTCGAGCTCTAGAGTCTGGCGGGGAAGGCTACCTTATCTATGCAGTTGATTTGTCCGCTGAGAGTATTGGGATAGAGAGCATTCCTGTTGTGGATGAATTTCCAGATGTATTTCCAGATAAGATTCCGGGTTTTCCTCCTGCTAGGAAAGTCGAGTTTGACATAGATTTGATGTCGGGTACTTCGCCTATTTCTCGAGCACCGTATTGTCTGGCTCCGTCAGAGATGCGAGAGTTGAAGAATCAGTTACAGGATCTTTTGGACAAGGGGTACATCCGTCCTTGGGGAGCTCCTGTTCTTTTTGTAAAGAAGAAGGATGGGTCTATGCGGTTGTGCATTGACTATCGGCAGCTGAATCGAGTTACTGTGAAGAACAAGTATCCGTTGTCTTGCATTGATGACTTGTTTGATCAGTTGCAGGGTACTTCGGTTTACTCCAAGATTGATTTGAGATCTGGGTATCATCAGTTGAGAGTCTGAGATCAGGATATAGCCAAGACTGCATTCCGTACTCGCTATGGGCATTACGAGTTTCTAGTGATGCCATTTGGTTTGACTAATGCGCTGGCTATATTTATGGATCTGATGAACTGCGTCTTCAGGGAGTATTTAGACAAGTTTGTCGTGGTCTTCATTGATGATATCTTGGTGTATTCGCGTAATGCGGAGGAGCATGTTTCTCACTTGCAAGTGGTACTGCAGACTCTTCGGGACGAGCAGTTGTACGCAAAACTGAGAAAGTGTGAGTTCTGGATGGATCGAGTGGTCTTTCTTGGCCATATCATATCCAGGGAGGGGATTTCTGTTGATCCGAGCAAGATTGAGGCTGTGCTTAATTGGTCGCATCCAACGACGGTTGCTGAGATCTGAAGTTTTCTGGGTCTAGTAGGATATTATCGACGCTTCATTCTGAACTTCTCTCAGCTAGCTCGACCGTTGACGCAGCTTACCCGCAAGGGTGTGGATTTTGAGTGGTCCTCCGAGTGTGAGGAAAATTTCTATGAGCTTTGACGGCGGTTGACTTCTGCGCCGGTGTTGGCATTACCGTCAGGATTAGGAGGGTATGTGGTATACACTGATGTTTCTTTTCAGGGGTTAGGTTGTGTCCTGACTCAGAATGGGCATGTGATTGCATACGCTTCTAGACAGCTAAAGCTTCACGAGGACAACTATCCAGTTCATGATTTGGAATTGGCAGCCATTGTGTTCGCTTTGAAAATCTGGCGTCATTATCTGTATGGAGAGAAATTTGAGATCTTCACCGAACACAAGAGTCTCAAGTATTTGTTCACTCAGGCGGAGTTGAACACGAGGCAGAGACATTGGATGGATTTGCTTAAGGTTTATGATTGCGAGATTAAGTACCATCTGGGAGCTGCTAATTTCACCGCTGATGCTTTGAGTCGCAAGGTGCGACTATCCGCACTGCAGACTTGTTCGATGTCTAGTGCAATCAGTGACTGTTGTAATTCGGGGTATACCTTCAAGCATAAGAAAGGTATGCAGAGTGTCCAGATGTTTGCGATACTATCTGAGCCAGCTTTGTATTCGAGGATTCGGGATGCTCAGATGTCTGATTCGAAGATCCAGCGTTTAGCTCGCCTAGCTAACGAGGGTAGCTCGTCTGGATTTCACTATCAGTCAGATGGTTTTCTGTGTTTGTCTGGTAGACTTGTGATTCCGCAGGATGAAGAGTTGCGAGAGAAGATCTTGTCTCAGGCACATCGCACCAAGTTGAGTATTCATCCGGGAAGTAACAAGATGTACAAGGATCTACGTACTCGGTTTTGGTGGAAGGGGATGAAATGCAGCATGTATCAGTATGTCTCGAGATGTTTGGTGTGTCAGCAGGTCAAGGCAAAACACCGACGACCTGGAGGTTTGCTTCACAGTCTGCCTATTCCTGAGTGGAAATGGGAGTTTATCACGATGGATTTTGTGACCCATTTGCCGATGTCCTCGAGGAATTGTGATGCTATCTGGGTTGTGGTGGACCGACTCACCAAGTCAGCGCATTTCATCGCCTATAGTCGAGAGTACTCTGTGGATCGCATGGCACGTCTGTATGTTCAGGAGATCGTTCGACTTCATGGAGTGCCTGTGAGCATTGTTAAGGA
The DNA here is from genome assembly GCF_033568475.1 of Henckelia pumila. Lineage (NCBI taxonomy): Eukaryota > Viridiplantae > Streptophyta > Magnoliopsida > Lamiales > Gesneriaceae > Henckelia > Henckelia pumila. The sequence continues at coordinate 79,113,116 of NC_133121.1, forward strand.
TCGAGACCCCAGGTTCACTTCTAGGTTCTGGGGGAGTGTTCAGCGTGTGATGGGTACTACTCTCAGTTTGAGTACTGCCTATCATCCGAAGACAGATGGTCAGTCAGAGCGCACTATCCGTACTTTGGAGGATATGCTTTGAGCTTGCACTATGGATTTTGGTTCAGCCTGGCAGGATCAATTCCCATTGATCGAGTTCGCGTACAACAACAGCTATCATACTAGCATTGGGATGACACCTTTTGAGGCGTTGTACGGGCGATGTTGTCGTACTCCACTCTTTTGGGAAGAAGTGGGGGAGAGACAGGCTGAGAGACCGAAGTTTATCCAGCAGGCAGTGGATATTGTTGATCAAATCAAGAAACGGATTAAGACTGCACAGGATCGTCAGGTCAGCTATGCTAACACTAAGCGTAGGCCTTTGAAGTTTGATGTTGGGGAGAAAGTGTTTCTGAGAGTGTCACCTTTCCACAGGATTCTGAGATTTGGTCTTAAGGGCAAGTTGTCTTCCAGATTTATCGGTCCGTTTGAGATCTTGGAGAGCATTGGCGATTTGGATTATCGTTTGGCTTTGCCACCGTATCTGTCCAATATTCACAACGTGTTCCACGTATCTCTGTTGCGACGGTATGTGGCAGATCCGTCTCATATTCTGCAGTGGTCTGAAGTTCAAGTGGATAAGGATTTGACCTATGTTGAAAGACCTATTCGTATCCTGGATCATAAGGATAAGGTCTTGCGGAACAAAGTCATTCCTCTGGTTTTAGTGCAGTGGCAGCGCCGAGGCACTGAGGAAGCTACTTGGGAGCTCGAAAGAGGGATGCGTAAAGAACATCCTGAGTTGTTTTAATTTCATTTTGAGTTGTAATCAGTTGTGAACTCTGTAATCATTTAGTTGAATAAAGAATGTTTTTGATTGTTGTTTTACATTCGGTACTTAAGATCGGATTTCGAGGACGAAATATCTTAACTGGGGGAGAATGTAGTAACCCGTATCCAAAATTAACGATTTACAAGTAATTAATAATACGATCATGTTTAGATGTAATAAAACATGATTAAGGGAGTCCCAGATGGATTAGCAGAGTTCGGAAATGGATTCAGAACGCTCGATAATGGTAGAGGGTTGTCGGGTTCGGAGGCTCCGTTGGTGAGTTCGGACGGTCCGAAGTCCGAGTTCGGACAGTCCGAAGAGTGGTTCGGACTCTCCGATCGTGCTGCCGACAGTCATCATGGATGACGTCATTATGCTGACGTAAGCAATGACGTAATATTGGGTTCGGACGCTCCGAAGTCCAGTTCGGACGATCCGAACTCCGTCTATAAATAGGGGGTGCCGAGCTCACATTTGAGTGCACCAATTCCTCTCTTCTCTCTCGATTCCTTAGCCTTCCAGCTCAGATCTAGGGAATTCTAGGCGTCCCGTTGGGAATCCGGAAGTGGCGTAGCAGTCGAGGCGTTGTAGCGAAGCTGTGGCCTAGTTTTGAGGCATTCGACAGCAAAGGGCTAACGACGGACGAAGGTATAGCTTTTGCTTCCTAAAAATATTTAGGAGTATGCTTTAGCTTAGTTAAGGCTTTTAGAACACTATAATGATAGTAGTATCATTTGGCAGTGTAGCGCGGATTATAGGCTTGGACCTAGGGCTGATAGCACTTGCCTAGTATTTGAGGTACAAAAGTACTGTTTGAGATATCCTGACTGAGTATGCATGTATTATGTGACTGCATGATTTATATGTCATTGATTTAAGCTGTATTCATTTGCATATTGAGCTATCTCGTTTGAGATCTCTGTTAGTAGGGTTTTTCCCTATCCTGTTAGTGGTTGGACTTCCATCGATTTAGGTCCGGCATATCCACTGGTATTTTGGTATGGGAGCCACCTCCTGCAGCGACGGCACAACGTGCTACATACCAGGGCCCGGTCTGTCTTTGTTCTCTGATCCTTGACCTCGAGTTTTTAGGGAGTTCACTTTGCATGCATGTATACTCATACTCTCGTGCTGAGCGTTTTATGCTCACGTCTCGTACTCTGTGTTTCTGGACACCCTATTCCATGGGACAGGTTTGTGTTTGGACGAGGCGGGTGGATCCAAGAGGGGCTAGGCAGTGGTTGTTCAGCTGGCGCTTCGTTTAGGTTTTTATTATGTTGTTTTGGGTTTATACAGCTATTCGATTTGGTTGTATATTTTTGGATATTTACAGATTCCTTCTCTTGGGATTGTATAAATGTTATGGTTTCCGCAGTTGTATTCTGATTTCTGTTTTATTAAGTTAATTGCATGCCTAAGTTCTGTTTAGTAGGTGATCTGGGTAAGGGTCACTACAAGTTCATCCAGTTCCAGTGGTAGTCGTGGTAGAAGTTCAGCTGGTTCTTCTGGTAGGGTGTACTGTGATAGATGTGGTGGTAATCATGTGAGTGCACAATGTACAGGATTTCCTTGGACTTGTTATACTTCTGGGCCAGCTGGACATTCGTCTAGAGTATGTCCAAATGTTGGAAGACAGCAAGTGCAACCACAACAGTTTGGCCAGTTTCCTCGGAGACCATCGTCCAGGCCATATACTCCTGTACCACAGTTTGCTCCTACACAGCCTTATGTTCCGGTACAGCCAACGCATCAGCCTAGGTATCCATCTTAGAGTCAGCAGCGTTTTCCAGGTCCACAGCAGGCTCAAGTGCATGCCATGACTCAATCAGGCACAAGATGCACTTGGGTGAGTTATTGCAGGTATTTGTTATATTTTTTAGTATCCTGCACGTATCTTGATAGACACAGGAGCATCTCATTCATTTTTATCTGTTACATTTGCTGATGAGCATGAGATTGCTTTTACTCCGTTGTTGGATATTGTGTCTATAGCTACTCCTGCTGGTGTTTTCTTGATGTCTAATGAGATAGTTTTGAATTGTGTGATTAGATTTGAGGATAAGATCATGATAATCAATATAATCAAACTAGCTATGCCTGATTTTGACTGTATTCTGGTTATGGATACACTGATGAATTATAGAGCTACTGTTGATTGTTTCCATGGAATTGTGAGATTTAGACCGTATTATGGAAATAAGTGGAATTTTTATGGTAATGATTCACAATCTCGCATTCCATTAGTATCGGAAATGGAAATGTTTATATTATTGTCGATAGGAAATGAAGGATTTATGATCTATGCTCTTGATACGACGAAGGATGAGAAATTGAAAGTGTCAGATATTCCTGTCGTCAAGGATTTTCCTGATGTATTTCCTGATGAGATTCCTTGTTTTCCGCCTCAGAGGGAAGTAGATCTTAGCATTGAGTTGATGCCAGGGACAAGTCCTATTTTCCGAACCCCATATCGATTAGCTCCAGCAGAATTGAAAGAACTCAAGACACAATTGTAAGATTTTCTCGAAAAAGGTTATATTAGACCAAGTGTGTCGCCTTGGGGTGCTCCAGTCTTGTTTGTGAAGAAGAAAGACGGAACTATGAGAATGTGCATCGATTATCGGCAATTGAACCAGGCTACTGTGAAGAATAAGTATCCTTTGCCACGAATTGATGACTTGTTTGATCAGTTGCAGGGTACATCTGTGTATTCTAAAATTGATTTTCGTTTCGGATATCATCAACTTCGAGTTCGAGAGGAAGATGTTCCCAAGACAGCATTTCGAATGCGTTACGGACATTATGAATTCTTAGTTGTGCCTTTTGGGCTGACAAATGCTCCAGCGGTTTTTATGGATTTAATGAATCTTGTGTTTCGGGAATTCATAGATCGATTTGTTATCGTTTTCATTGATGACATTTTGATTTATTCTAATTCAAGGAAGGGGCATAAAGAACATTTGACATTAGTACTTCAGAAACTCAGAACATCACAATTATATGCTAAGTTTTCTAAGTGCGAATTTTGGTTGGATAGAGTATTATTTCTAGGACATGTGATATCAGCACAAGGGGTATCTGTCGATCCTAGTAAAGTTGAAATTGTTCTTAATTGGTCTAGTCCAACCAATGTCTCTGAGATTCGTAGCTTTTTGGATCTGGCTGGATATTACAGACGTTTTATTAAGGGATTTTCTGAAATAGCTAGGCCTATGACAATATTGACTCAAAAAGATTGACGTTTTGTGTGGACAGGAGAATGTGAGTCTAGTTTTCAGACTTTGAAAGAAAAATTGACTACGGCTCCAGTACTAGCATTACCTTCAGGCTCAGGTGGATTTGTTGTATGTACAGATGCTTCTTTGAATGGACTGGGTTGTGTTTTGATGCAAAATGGACGCGTGATTGCGTATGCATCTCGTCAATTGAAATCACATGAGACTCGTTATCCAGTTCATTATTTGGAATTGGCTGCCATTGTGCATGCATTGAAAATATGGCATCATTATATGTACGGTGAATATTTTATGATTTATTCTGATCATAAGAGTCTGAAATATTTATTCACACAGTCTGATTTGAATATGAGACAACGTCGATGGTTAGAATTGCTGAAGGATTTTGACTATGATATTCAATACCAGCCAGGAAACGTGAATCAAGTTGCAGATGCTTTGAGCAAAAAAGTTCATACTAAGATGTTGGCATCTTTAACTATTTCTAAAGTTCATGAGCATTTGGGAACTTTAGGATGGACTTATCGAGCTAAAGGTAATCATTTCATAGTTTCATCTATTCAAGTTGAACCACGAATAATTTTGAAAATCAAAGCAGCACAAAAGACTGATCCACACGTTCATCACTTGAAAGAATTAACTCCAGCTGGTCAGTCAGGGAAATTCCTTGTTGCTTTTGATGGATGTTTGCGTTATAATGGTATACTTGTGGTTCCGAATTTGATAGATTTGAAAGAAGATATACTACGAGAAGCTCATTGTAGTCGACATAGTGTACATCCTGGAATTAGAAAGATGTATCATATTTTGAAAGCCCATTACTGGTGGGAAGGCATGAAGAAAGATATTTCTGACTTTGTGGCTAAGTGTTTGACGTGTCAACAAGTTAAGGCCGAAAGAATGAGACCAGGTGTTATTTTACTTAGTCTTGAAGTACCACAGTGGAATTGGGAACACATTACTATGGATTTCGTGACACACCTATCTCGATCTAATCGCGGTTGTGATGCCATTTGGGTTATTATGGATAGATTGTCTAAATCTGCCCATTTTATTCCATATGATCGTACTTAGACATATACGAAAATGGCGAAAATGTACATTGATCAGATAGTGCGATTGCATGGTGTGCCAGTTACTATAGTATCAGACCGTGATCCCAGATTTACTTCTAAGTTTTGGTCTAGTTTGCAATCAGCTTTGGGTTCTAAATTGGCCATGAGTACTTCCTATCATCCACAGACAGATGGTCAATCTGAAAGAACTATTCAGACACTCGAGGATTTATTACGAGATGTTGTGATGGATTTCAGTGGTGGTTGGCAAGAATCATTAGCTTTGGTGGAATTCTCTTACAATAATAGTTATCAAGTATCTATCGGGATGACACCATTTGAAGTCTTGTATGACAGAAAATGTAGATCTTCGATATGTTGGGAAGAAGTAGGAGAACGACAATTGTCGGGACCAGAGTTTATTCAAGAGATGAAAGAAAAAGTTGAACTGATCAGGAAAAGAATGAAAGCAGCCCAGGATTGTCAAGCCAGCTATGCTAATAACAGGCGTAGACCTTTAAAATTTCAGGTTGGCGATTTTGTTTTCTTAAAAGTATCACCATTTCGTGGTACTATGAGATTTGGGCGTAAAGGGAAATTAGCTCCTCGTTATATCGGTCCGTACGAGATTGTTGAGAAGATTGGTATTTTGGAGTATCGTTTGAACTTGCCGTAGAGTTTGTCTGCGATACATGATGTATTTCATGTATCTATGCTGCGGAAGTATGAACCAGATCCTTCTCATATCTTGAGGGCTGATGATGTGGAGTTGGATAGTTCCCTTAGCTATGTTGAGTATCCAGTGCAGATTCTTGATCGTAAAGAAAAGCAACTTAGGAACAAGACGATTCCTTTGGTTATGGTGGAATGGAGTAGACATGGGAGAGAAGAAGCTACGTGGGAATTGGAGTCTAGAATTCATCAAGAATGGCCTCATTTGTTTAACAATGTCATGAATTATTCCATGTACTCCGATTTTCCTATGTATTATCAATGGTAGATGTTTGACTACTTTGTATAGAAGTTTGATGTGTGTTAATTTCGAGGACGAAATCTTCTTTTTAGAGGGGGAGAAATGTAAGGACCCGATTTTAATATGTTAATTAATTTGTGTGTTAAACATATGTATTTATAAATATCGGGTTATAGACGATATTAAAATGCATATTTTATTTATCGAGCACACAGGAGTTAAAATAACTCGAACCGGGTCAAGATTTAACCCCGAATGAATAAAAATAAGACACACATTAAACCAATATATATCTAATTAAATGGATATACATATACAGCTATCTTCCACTCTCTCTCCTCCACCTTATTTCCACCGCCTCTCGTCGTCTTCTTCGTTCTTTTCTTTCAAAATTTTTTCCGTCGCTTTAAATGGTCGTATCTCCTTCGTTTTTGGCCGGATTTCAATAGTAAATATAGTTCCGGAATCCTCGCGACGTAAGCTTTCTTTTGATACCAATTTTTCAAAGTTGTGTCAGTTATTTAGACCTTTAATTCCAAGCTTTGAGGTATTTTCAGTAGCTAAGTTGTCGAATTTTGGGAATTTCGATTCAATTGACTTCCGATAATTGATATTTGATTTATTATTGGTTGTAGGTATTATATCGGAGTCAATTAAAGGTATTGGCTATTTTTCAGAAATTATTCGGCCATTATTTCGAATTTTCAGATTATTATAATTGGGATTTTCGAATTTTTAGGGTTCTTGGAATCAATATTTGGATATTTGAATGTGTAGAATTGTTAGATATGAATTTTGGAATTTATTAGTATTTTCTGAAAATTTCAGATTATTTACCTTTGGGTATTTCGACCTTTTAGAGTCATTTATTGATATTTAGACATTGATAGGATGATTTAATATGAAATATAGATATTTGGAAATGTTAGTTTGGATTGTTAGACTTGGTTCCTATAATTTTCAGATTTGTACAAGGGAATAGGAATTAATCTGAAATAAATGGTTTTCCACAGGATTGGACTCTTCGAGAAATACTTGAGATATTTTCTGTGGTAAATTAAGTATTGGTTGAGGTACGTATGAGCTGTTTATATTACGACGCCTATAATGACATGTAATGATATTGAGTATTTTGTAATGAGTGATAACGTGTTTATGTGCTTATGTGAATTATATGATTGCATTCACTTATTTACATTAATTGTTAATGTGCAGAATTGAGAATAATCCCAATTTTCTTTTAATAAAATAAAATAAATTTCAAATATATTTTTATTGGAAATATTAAGGGATATTCGTCAAATAAGCATGTTAACAATTTTTCATAGCACGTTGAGCCTTGACTCCTTTGATTGCTATTGATATTGATCTCTTGAGATGTATTGAGTCATCATGGAGCGAGTGACATTGTTTAGTGCACTCCTGAGATAGCATGAGTCACGGACAGGTAGCTCCTGTCGCCCTCCGATGCTACGTACGACACTCTTGATGACAACATAAGGCTGGACGGGTCGCTCCTGTCACCCTCCGATGCTACGTGTATGGATTAGCAGTGATGATTCGAGGTCTGCTGCGTTCCTGGCATGGGTGGCCACTGAGATTATTGTGATATGATTATTTGGACTCCATTTGGTATCCCTTATTTTATTGATACATGTCACGCATTACATTGCATTTCATTGCATTGTACTTGATTTTATTCATGTCAGTTATATTTGTCGTAATTTTTCTAGTTCTTCGTACTGGGGTCCGACCCCTGTTTTCTTTTTATACTGTGGTTGTTTGTGATTCCATAGCAGGTTATCCAGGGGGATTTGACGCATCTGGTGGAGCGTCATCTAGTGGTACCCAGTGAGACGAGCGTGGAGTCAAGTTCCCAGATATATGTATATATCAGTTTAGCGAGTTTTATATTTGTCGGGGTGATGCCCTGTGTATCTGTATCGATAGTTTTGGACTTTTTTTTGGATTGTTATTTGTGTGATCGAGTCTTGCCGGCTCTGCATGTGTTTAATCCTGGCCAGTGCGGCTATATGTTTGTAAATTGGGGTTGTGTCTCTATTTTCGAGTATATATTGCTGGTTGTGTTGTACAGGTTTTTGGGATGTCCTATTTATGAACAGGTCATGCCAAATTTTCTGTAGGCCCAAAACGCAAATTTTTAACTCGTTTTCGCTGGTTACATTAATTACTCCTGGTTGTTTGCTCATTAAATATAAATCAGAACACGGGCCCTTTCAAGATGAGTAGAAGATGCATGAGCACGTTGTCGAGAGAATGTTTTACCATGCATGTTTTATGTTATTTGGAAGGAAAACAAGTTTCAATTATTTTAAATGTCGGCTTTGATTGACATTGATGTCGAGAATTATTTAAATTATCGTTGGTGCACATTTTTTCCCTTTTAATAAATATTTTATTTCCGCAAATTTTCCCAAAAGTTTAAAGTATGTATGTTAGTAGCGTTCTTGAGTTTTGGGACGTTACAGCTTGGTATCAGAGTGGATGGATCTGAGAGACAGTGCGTGCATGCATTCTCGCCACGACTCGGATGCTTCGTCTTCAAGTCTGAAAGTTTTAAGGTTTTAATGATTGAGTTACCTGATATCATGTTAGACTTATGAATTATGTATGTTAAATATTATGTTTGGTTATGTAAAAGTCATGACTGAGCGTTGTGGACGATGTTGGACATCAGAATAATGACTACCCGTAGATGACAAAACACCAATAAGGCTAATGATCAGAACAATCAGAATAACCAGAACAACTAGTTTCTGACGGGACTAGCCATGTTACTGCGAGAACAGAGTCGTGCTCAAGGGGACCAGATTTAGCAGTTTTTACAGGCTCAGATGGCCAATGCAGCAAATAACCACACTGCAGTGGTCATAAACCCCATTTTCAAGCAGTTCAAAGACTTGGGGCCGAGAGAGTTCAAGGGGTCAGCCGATCCCATTATGGCTGAGGAATGGATTCAGTCCCTAGAGAACATATTTGAATTCATGTAGCTTACTGATGCATATCGTGTGAGGTGTGCCATTTTCATGTTCCGAGACGATTCCCCTGTCTGGTGGCAAGGAGCCCGATCTGCAGTGAACCTAGCCACGTTGACTTGGAATGAGTTCAAGGAGGTGTTCTATGGGAAGTATTTTACAATGAGCACGAGGACTAGACTTGCAAGGAAGTTTCTGGAGCTTTTTCAGGGAAGCATGAGCATTGCTGAATATGTTAAGAAGTTCGAGAGGGGACGGTATTTTGTGCCCATGATTTCTAGGAACCTGCTGAGGAGCTGAAACACTTCATGGAGGGACTGAATGCCTAAATCCGTAAAGATTTTAGGTTGAGTGGGGCGGCCACTTACAGGGAGGCGGTGGACCAGTCTATGCTGTCAAGAAAATATAGGAATGAAATCATAAAGAATCGCAGGCGAAGAGAACGAGTTACCAAGGCCGTGATCAGCATGGGCCTAGTCGAGAGAGACCGTAACAGGCTCCACCTCAGGGCACAACAACAGTTGCAACCACAAACGCAAGGGCCACGGCCAGCGACGATTAATGTTCCAAAAACTACTAACGGAGCGGCATGCTAGAAGTGTGGGAAGATTCACTTAGGTCAGTGTATGTGGGGATCAAATGTTTGCTTTCTGTGCAAAAAGCCGAGAAACTATCAAAAGGACTGCCCCCAGTCCAAGGAGCCAGTCAAGGGAAGAATTTTTGCGATGACTCATGATAAAGTGGACCAGACTCTGCGATTGTCACAAATATGATTAGTATTGCTAGTTTTTCCGCTCATGTTTTGATAGGTACTGGAGCTACACATTCTTTCATGTCTGTGAAATTCATGACTAAGTTGTGAGTATTACTGGATGGGTCTCTTTTGGGGTTTAGTGTTTCGTTGCCTTCAGGAGAGGAATTGGGGAGTAACAGTGTCGTGAGAAATTGTAAAATTCAGATGCAGGGTCACGATTTGCGTGCAGATCTCATTGTTCTGGATATGGCGGATTTCAACGTAATTTTTGGGATGAATTGGTTGTCTCAGCATGAGGCCACCATAGACTCTAAAAAACGAACATTTTGTTTAAAAACCCAGAGCAAAGAATTGTTTGTTTTCTATGCTGTGCACAGGCAGAGACTACCTCAGGTCATATGATATTACCAATTTGTTGTTTGTCATTTCATCTTTATCAATTTTTTATAATTTTCATATCACCTGTCAGTTGTTAAATTATCATATGATAAATATCAATTTGAAAATTATCATTTTGCTCAAATTCTATCATATATAAATATCGATATCATCATGTTCCAGAATGAGCAAATTACAAAACTACATATACTCAAAGAACTAATTATTACATTTGACGAAACGAACAAAAAAGCTTTACAAAAAAAGAATGTATGTGGATGCAACACACGCAATGTTGCTGTTATACAAATCGAGATAGAATTTGTGTGGGAAGCTACGATTTTTTGTTTCTTGCTAACTGTTTATTACATTCCATTTTTCATATGTATGTGTTGCTTTCATGTTCAATCGATTTTTTTAAAAAATAATCTCACTAAAAAATTAAAATTAAAATTAAATTTAAATTTAAATTAAAATTTAATGATTTTCAATATAATTTATATAAATGTAATTTTCATGCAGAAAATGGCTACAAAAAAAAAATTAAAGAGAGGTATATTAGAGATTTTAAAGATTATACCAAGATATTATTTATTCTCTATTATGATTCGAGTATTATATTTCTAGATAGAGATAGATGAACAATTTTATTCATTTATCTATTTTAGTTTTTCCAGAGCTATTTATCTATTTTAATTTACGTGACTATTGATATGGAAATTTTGGGGCAGTTAGCAAAATAATTTCTATCAAACACATTTTTTTTAAAAACGATGCTTCCATGTGCATATACTTGGAGAGATTTATTTTTCAACCAGTGAAGTTTGATCGATATTATTTTCTGAGATCTTCATCCATAAAAAGAGATAATTCTCAAATTAGGTTCCGTTTGTACATATATTGTAAAAATATTTTTAATTTTTTGAAAGTAAAAAAGCTGTTTATACTGTGTTTGGATAAATTTTTTGTAAAATATTTTTATAAAGGTTATACAAGTGTAATTCTTTAAAAAATAATTGAGAGATGTTTTTACAATGAAAGACAATGATGAAAATCAAAACACATTGCTTTTGAAATATTAAAATATTGTTATAGAATAGTTGTTCAAATACATATTTATTCTTGAAACAACATTTGAAACGTTTTATATACAATTTTTTAAAAAAACTTTTATAAAAACGCTTTATAAGTAATTGTTCAAACGAAACCTCAGTGTCTCGTTTTATGAATCGGTTTTCTTCTCCATTTCCAATCGATCCGAATTTATCATCCATTTTTCTTACGTTTTTCGAAATTGCTCCTTCCTTCCATTTTTCTTAGAACCAATCCTTAATCAATTTACTTCCTCCTAAATCCTCGCAACACCTAAGCTCTTCACAATATTACAAGCCCAAAGCTCTTCTTCTCTTCTCCTAAAATACAACAAGCTTTATCAATTTCAAACTTTTTCAGCAACACTAGAGGAAACCCACAAAGGATTTTGTAAATTTCTTTAGTAATCAAACCCATTCTTATAGTGGTTTATCTCTGGAGTCCAAAACATAAGAGTGACGTGATCAAATCAATTTGCATCTAACCCACACATATTTCCCATCTTTCAGCATCAAAAGTAAACTATGTAAGATAAAAAAAAACACCATACATAACCAATTCTAAGAATCGACGAATACATCTATCTAGTTTGTAGAGGTTGCTTCAGTACCGAGAAATTCACAGAGGAAAACGGGTTTGATATTCATGTTGCTGTCATTTTCTTCAACTGCTACATAGATCGATGGATTATTGAACAATTCGAGTGGCCAAATTATAGGACAAATCGTGCGGAAATATTCAATTGCTAGGTCGAGATAGAACATAGATCGGTTGATTCTTGAAAAAATTGAGATAAAGTATTTTTATTGTTAGATCGAGATAGAAATTGAAGAAAAACCGATAAAAAAACTATAAGACAACGATAAAATCGATTACTTCAACTTATTATATAAATCATTCCATCTATTTTAACACCCGATTAGATAGAACCAATTGTAATAAGAAAGAAGGACAGATTGCTGCAAAAAAACATAGAAATGAAAGATCAAAATAGGATCTATAATAAAGCGAGAGACTAAATTAGAAATCAGAAACATATAACCCCATTGTTTGAGCTAGACCTGGCCAAGGGCCGGGTTGGACCCGGACCCGGACCGGAACCGGCCCGTGGTCAACGGGCCGGTTAACCGGGTCAACGGGTCCAACCCGGAACCGGGACCGAACCGGCCACTAGGCGGTCCGGTCCCGGTTTTCCCTTTAGAAAATCGCCGACCCGACCGGTTCAACCCGGCGGGTTCGACCCTCCGGGTTTGCCGGGTTGACCCAGCGGATTTACCTTTTTAAAATAATATTTTAATTTTATTTTAAATAATATATATTTGATATTCATACATGGGTGAGATTTGAACCCAAAACCAAATGATTTTGGGTCTTCATTCTTGCCACTAGACCAAGTGTTAATTTGTTAATATTTTGTGATTGAATATAATTAAATGTAATAATATTTTTTATACAAGATGTTTAAAGTTTAAATGTAATATATTTTTTATTAAAATAAATAGAGTTTTTAATTGAGATAAATAGAGTTTTTAATATAAGATGTTGAAATATAATATATATTTTTATTGAATAAATATAATAAATTTTTTATTGATATATATAATTTTTAATATAAGTTGTGAAAAGTTGAAATGCAATATATTTTTTATTTAATAAATATATATATTTTTTATTGAATTAGATAGAGTTTTTAATATACAATGTTGAAAGATGAAATGCTATATATTTTTTATTGAATAAATGTAATATTATAAGATGTTAAAAATTGAAATATAATATATTTTTATTTAATATATGTATTAGCTTTTTATTGAGATAATGAAATATTTGATAGAGTTTTTAAAGTTCAATTTTACAAATTTTTTATTTTTATTTTTTTTAAAAAAACAAGGTTCGAACCGGACCCAAAACCGATGGTTAACCGGGCACGGACCGGAACCGGCCACGGGCGGGCCGGTTAAGGGTCGGCCTATTGCCGACCAGGACCCGGTGGGTCCGACCCGGCCCCAGACCGGACCCGGCCCGTGGCCAGGTCTAGTTTGAGCGAGTCATTTTTGGGAAGAAGCTATATTGTATTGTATTGTATTGTATTTATTTTTTTTGTGGAGAATAAGCTTATATTGCATTTGATAATTGATCACCACCTTATACACGCACACAGACCAGTCAAGATGTTTTCACCGCTCTTACCAGGATTATCAAGGCAGATCTGGATGTAATCGGAAAGCTTCAGCTCCTTCACAAATGGCCCGAATCTTCGAGTACTTCGTGGTGTGCGGAATCGGGCCAGAAATCCGAACCCTTGATGGGAACAAAGGATACCATGGCAATGGCGTCATGTACTTGCCCTCTCTGTTAGATCAATACCCTCCTCACAATCACACCCTTTATCCTCCGCCTCCTCCTCAACTGCCCACTTGTGTTTTGCCAGCCGGCGTGCAGTTCTACGATTCCAATCACCCTTCATCCGATCCCAGGAGTTACCCCATTGTGTTAACTGAAGGAGATGGATCCAAGATTTATGTCAGCTGCATTGCATTTAGGGATCCAGTGTGTGAAGACATAGCTGAGGCGTATCGCATTACTGCTGGCTCTTTCGCGGATAAATGCATTTGTTTGGTCTCGCGGGCGCCTAGTTTTCGCATTTTGCGGGATGCGTTGGAGGAAATATTCTTACTCTGTTTCTCCACTTCGGGAAGCAGGTACTAATGGTTCGTTGAGGTTGCTTGTTTTTCGATTGTTTTTGGGTTGATTTATGATGTGTGTGATTAATGTTTTGGAGTTTATGTCAATTTTTAGGTGCACCCAGTTGCTAAAAAGCTTATGTTTTGAGATCTGTCAATAATAGATTACAAATTACTTTACAAGATCATATTCTAACTGTTATCATACTTGCTAGTTTTATCTCATCAAACGTCCAAGTTGTCGATCAATGTAGTCCTCAAACTAGTGGTTGTGAAATATATATGTTTCTGTGTGTCTTGATACACAGGCATCTTCTAGGCATAGGTATATATCCGTGGCTTCATACTTCCTTGATTGGCGGCCATCATGGTTTTTTAGAGTGGTCTCGTTGGTTTACTTCAAATCATTACCACAAAGAGAAATGATGATCATTAGTTAGAACCCTGTTAAATGATGGGTGAATGATATCCTGTTTTATGAAAGATTAAATGTTGAAATCAAAGTGATGAATGTTTTTCCAAACCCTAAATTACCAACTTTTTTGCTAGTACTGATGGATACGAGGCTCTATAGATGATCTGACGATGAAGTTAAAAGAAATTTTACAGTCATTCAGTCCATGCCTGCAAGATCACTTCCAATGCATTAGAATGAAAATGTTGTCTATTTGCCGTCCTTTCCGTATTAATTACTATTGTTTGAAGAGTGTTTTTACTGTGCTCAGCTTTAAAACTTTTCAGCAAGCCACTCTGGGACGTTATAGCTTGTTTAGTCTCTAAAGTACCTCTGCCTGAACCTGGAAAGGACCGAGTGTTGTTTGCAATTGAAAATAGTCTGCTCGCTGTTGAGGTCCCACCCAAGGATGGACTTCCTCATGTTGATGTGGGTCACATACTTTCTTTCCCATTCAAATTATGTTCCATTGAATGTTTTAATCTTCTGGTCTGTACCTACCTGTACTCTATTTTCATGTCATGACAGATATCCTTCCAGCCTTTGTTCCAGTGTCTGGACGTTGATAATTTCATCAAACTATTTACAGCTGTACTGCTTGAAAGGAGGATTTTACTTCGCTCAGACAAGTATTTTCCTTTTGAATTATTTGTTGCTTAAGTATCGAATTTATGAACGTCATTGTTACTATTATTTTTGGTGTCAACCGTCTAGTGGATTCTTACAGGGGTATATCTTAGCTGTGTTGCTTAGAGTTCTTTTTTTTAATTGTTTTGAAATGCTACATATTAAATGAGATTTCTGTTATCCTCCTTCTGAGTTGAATATTACCAACTATCTAGTTATAAACTTAAATTTACGTTCTACTATCTACATGAAAAGGGTATAACTCTTATCACGCCTCCTTTCAGACTTGTCACTAACCCAGCAAATGGGTTTCTATGGTGGCACCCTGGGCACATATTGCTGCAGAAATTTTATGTGTGATGCCCCTGTCTTTTCTAACCGATGCCAAAGTAGTAGACGTGTCTGCTGTAAGCCCGATAGAGAGTTATATGACTTGTTATAATGCAAGTATTAAGGTTACAGCTCACTGGATTATTTGATAACACTAATAACACAGAATACAAGGGCACAAAAAGAATTCCGATTTCTGTTCATTGATCTAAAGGTTACCATCAGCTCTCGCCACTAAAACCAGCTGGTAAAAAAATGATTCTTTCAATGGATTGGATGTTGTCTATAAACAACTCACACCATCACCATGCTGAACATTATTTCGACTTTGGGTGTGTTCTCCTAAATAAGGGAAGCAAAACTTTTATTTTCTCACCCTTAACTATGTCTATTAGATGCATAATCTTATCCTCCCAAAATGGTGATTCGAAGAATAAACACCTCACCCTCTTTCAACAAAATAGCAATAACTCTTTAGTAGTGGGTACCAGAAACACGTTTGGAGGCTGTGATGTTTCTGTTTTACAAATCCTAACCCAGCGAGGACTCAGTGAAGGAAATCTGACTCGACAACTTCATAATAAACTTGAAAATCTTGTGTCATATACGTAATACTACAAAATTCTTGCAATTTGCAACTTGGTGGTAGGGTAAACACAATATTTTATGAAGAAGGCAGTTCATTTCTTATGAGACAATGGGATTGGAGTTGGAGAAAAAATGGAGATAAAGAGGTGCAGAAGCGATGTGGTGGATTTGGGGTATCATATATTTAGATTATTAACAGGGGTACTAGAGTATACATATTACTTAATATAAAATATTTGAATATTTTTATTTGTATTATTATACATTTTGTTTATTTATTATATTTATAAAACGTTAATAAATATATTATGTTTCACAAGTGGCTTACCGAGGAGTTAAATAGAACAAGTTGGCCTTAATTTGGTTCTGCTAGAATTCCATATTCTTGAATTTGAATCATATTTTATTTAAGTTGAATTGATTCAATCGAACATCTAGTGAAGGTGAGTACCACAACCATTAGGTTTTGTAATTTGTGGTCTCAAGGGCCTCATAAATACAAATGTGTTGTCATAGTGGCGAAGTGTTGTCAAATAAATTAATTAAGTATTTTGTTACAATAAGAAAGTTTACAGATGAGGGATTTCCTTTGGGATAGGGCTTATGGTGACAAACATTGTCATTTGGTTGCTTGGGAGCAGGTGTGCAAACCAGTGTTTTCAATAGCGCGCTATAGCGTGCTATAGCGCATTTTAGGGATTGAGCGCTACATAGCGCTTCTTCCTTGGCGATCTGCACAAATGGCGCACACTATTTGTCAGCTGGAGGCTCTTTTGCCCAAATAGCGTGCACTATCACGCTATTCTCAGAATAGCGTGCGCTATTTGGGCCAGAATTCAGGCCCAAATTTGGCAGATTTATGTCACAAACAATATTCGTTACTCAAAACCCTCCCCAAACTAAAAACCCTAGAGCCGATTTCAGGTGTAAATTTTTGCTTTCTTGGGTGATTTTGGGTCGATTATTGGGTTCAATTGCTGTGCAGATTCTGTTGGCAGATTTTGTTAGGCAGATTGATGAATTTTGGGTAGATTTTGTTGGATTTGTGGGCTGAATTTCTGGGCAGATTGTTGCATTAAAATTAGTTGTAAATGTCTACAAAACTGATTTGTGGATGGGTTTATTTTGGCATGTAAATATGAATTATTATGATTTCATGACTAATTATATTTTTTTACTTATATAAGTATATTTATATTTTTTTAATTAAATAATAGACGCGCACGAATAGCTTACGCTATGTGCCGCACTATTTACGCTACGCTATGACAAGACAAAAACGCTATGGGTCAACGCTACGCTTTTTAAAACACTGGTGCAAACCCAAAGACAGAGGAGGGTTGGGAATTGGGAACATCTATTTGAGGAACTGGGCATTGTTGGGGAAATGGTGATGGAGGTTTTATGTCGAGGACGAACCGTGGAAAAGGATCATAATGAGTAAATAGGGGTTACAATAGAATGGATGGGATGGTGGCTTAGCAAGGAATGTTACTTTCAGGTGCCTATAAAATTTATTTCTAGATCTTACTCGGCTTTTCACCAATTAGTGAGGACGGTGGTTAAAGGGGGTACCAAGGTCAGGTTTTGGGAGGATAAGTGGTGGGGGATTCTTCCTTTCTTTATTTCAGATTTCATCGGTCCACAATATGCCTATTTCTTATTTTGCTATGTTCGAGACCCTTTTTCTTCCCTCTCATGAGACTTGCAATTCCAAGGGTTCTGAGCGATGAGGAATTAGATGAGTTGAGCTCTTCGTTAGGTAGATTAGAGATGGTAAGGTTGATTGAAGGGGTAGACGATATCAGAGTGTGGGATGGGTCCTTCAGGTCTCTTTTCAGTTAAGTCCTTCGAGTCATTCTTTTCGAGTAGTAGCTTTCCTGTTTTTCCTTCTTCAATGTTACATGGAAGGTTCCGATCCCAGCGAAGGTCCAAGTATTTTCGTGGACTGTGGTGTTGGGCAAGTTGTCGACTTCGGAGATGATGCAAAAGAGGTGGCCCACATGTGCTCTGTGCCCAAGTTGGTGTGTATTGTGTCGGAAAGATAGGGAGACGCAGGACCACATGTTGATTCATTGTACTTTTACGAGTGGGTTGTGGGCTAGAGTTTTGGCAGAAGAGGTTGGTTTGGGTGGTTCCAAGATCATCGCAAGAATTATTTGCTACAGATCTTGGACATCTTCTTGGCAAGAAGGGCATAATTTTTTGGATAGTGGTGGTTCGTGGCATATGTTGGTTCGTGTGGTTGGAGAGGAATAGAAGAATTTTCGACAACATTGAAGACTCGATTGACAAGTGCTGGGAAAAGATCAGAATTCGAATATCTACTTGGATTGGGTCTCATGTAGAGTTTGAGAATGTCTCAATCTCATATTTATTAAGAGATTGGATTTTTGTCTATTGTTAATATGAGTAGGGTCATGCTTAAACTTTTGTTGTTAACAGATCACTTGTCCGCCTATTGTAATTAATATAATATTGTTTCTTATTAAAAAAAAAGTTTACAAGTTTGGTTGGAAAGGAATAATCTAGAAGACTCTCTTGAAGAATGTTGGGATAAGATCCGGGTTTAGAGTCACAAGTTGGAGTGTAGCGCCGTAACCCGAGCCACTACTAAACAGAATAATAAACATGCATAATTAAGCTTAACACATCAAATAAACAGCGGAAACAACTTAAGTACTTTGACAACCCCAAATGAAAACAGAGGATAATCCCAGTTTTAAACATTAATACAACCATAATAGTAATCACAATCCCGCGTGAGAATACGAGAAACCAAATAAACTTCAACTGGATCACCACCGAGAACTCAACTGCTCTAGCCACTGCCCTAGCCGTCCGATCCGTCCAACTTAAGATCTGCCCCGTCGACTGGGGTGTCCAAGATGAAAATAAGGACATGAGTGAAAATCGCCCTATACGAGAATATATGAGTATATAAAACCGATATGATGCATGCCAATACAATATGCTCGGATATCAAGGATCAAGTCTAGAATATCATGCTCAGTCTAGAGGCGCCTGAGTGTGTAGTCTCTGATTTGCCCTAGACATGTTTTGGCTTCCACACTCATCAACAAGACGTGGACTTACAATGTCCAGGGTCGTCAGAGCTCGCGTCACTGTAGCTCTCGATACCCAACCGTCCACGATACAGAACAGAGCTGAGTGGCCCCAACAAACGAGGTCATGCATAATATGCCAAACCAGTAAATCATGTATAATGCAACAGATAAGAATGCAACATATATGTGTTGTATAATATGCTTGGATATCTCAATCAGTGCATCACATACCTCTCTAAACAAAATCACCAAAGTCTACTCGTCAGAACCTAAACAATACCAACATATTGAAATTACTATCATACCAGATCCAGAATTACTAAATACTTCTTAACTCACTACTGAAGGCTTTACGTTATACCTGCGTTCGTCGTCGGCCGGTTTATGAAGTCTCGATCTAATGGTGATCCCTCCTCAAGCCGACACTAGCTTCGAAGCTTCCCAACACTAAACTGCCCTAGAAATGGCTAGAAAACCTAAGTTATATTGCTAGAACTCGAGAGAGAAGCTGAGGAAAATTGGTGAAGAAAACCAATAAAATCGATCCGGATTAGGTCAGAAGATCAGAACTTTATCTTATCCGACGTGTGTCACAATCTCATTCGTCTAGTTGGATTACTTGGGATAAGGTAATCTGAATTAGATTGGTCGGTGGACATATGCTGATCCTCAATTAATCGATTCATTAACAATGCTTAAATAACTACTCTTTAATCATGTCTCAAATTATACTTTATTCAAATAAGGATTTGAGTTATTACATGGAGTTTGAAGAATACCAAGTTTAATCATTTTCGATGTCAGATCTGTATAAGAGCCTGGAGTTTTATATTTTGTTTGCAGCTTTTGAGCCCAAGTTAGGCGTGGACTTTTGGTCCACTTTTTGTAATTAATCTACCTATTAATATATTATCGTTTTCTACTTAAAAAAAGAAGAAAGTATTCAGTATAAAAAATGAAGAAAGGAGGTGTGGTTGAGGGTTGTTAAAGCAAATGGAGGCATGATGCTGGTTTTGAGGTCGGATTTTGGGAAAGATGGGTGGGAGGAGAGGGAGCTGCGAATGGAGGTTGGGATGCCGGATGAGGATGGTAATTAACTACCGAGCCCTTGTGTAAGGTGCCTTCCTCTCCAATAACTATTGTAATTACCACTCCGCTCTTTTAATACATGGGATTCACTGAACTTAGAGTGGCTTTTCCTGATGATTTTTCTGATCTGTCATTTGTCTTCTGCAAATGTTAGCACCTGTAATACACTTTCTTATACCACTTGGGCAAATGATCTATTATCTCATAAAATTTCATCGCTTCAATAGGAAAGGTTGAATATGGATTTCAATTTCCTTCTTCACGCGTCAAGATTTCTTAAAATTACAGTTGGGGCGATTTAGGGTTGATCGTTAAGATCCATGATTTTTTTTTTAATTGGAGGCTCGTTAGTGAGACTCTCATTATCTCTTAGATTCAAGGCTTGTCATGAGAGAATCCCACGATTTTTTTTAACCCTTACAATTTAAGAATTCGATGATCTTTTATTTATTTTCCATGCAATTTAAATACGAGATTTCTCTCTAACTCAATCAAATGAAATTACAAAAAGCTCAAGGATAGTCAATAGCTAAATGGTTTTCTCTAATGGGAAAATCTTTATTAGATATCTTACAGTCCTATTCATCATCTTAGAAATTTTCGTTTCTTGGCTTTTTCGGATTTAAACCTACCACGTGCAAGCCTTTTGTATACAATTGGTTTTATTGGGCTGTTTGTTGCATGCATGCGCTTTCCATGTCACTGTTTAGGGTTCCGAAGGGCATAGCGGAGGTGATGGAGAAGACTATGATGGACTTTATTTGGGACAGAGTTGATGGTGAATCACGAAACCATTTGGTTGCATGGGAGCAAGTGTGCAAGCCTAAAGGTCGAGGGGGTTGGGAATTGAGAACATTTGTTTGAGGAATAGGGCTTTGTTGGGGAAATGGTGGGGAGGTTCTATATTGAAAATGAGCCTCTGTGGAAGAAGGTCATTGTGAGTAAGTATGGGTCACAAGATAATGGTTGGGATGCTGGTTTAGCAATGAATGTTACGTTCAGGTGCCCATGGAAGTTTATATCTAGAACTTACTCGCCTTTTCATTCTTTAGTGAGGACAAGGGCCAAAAGGGTACCAATGTTAGGTTTTAGGTTTTGGGAAGATAGATGGTGGGAGAGTCTACGTTTCAGGATTTGTTTCCACCTGTTTTTCAGATTTCTTCGGTACATCATAGGCCTATAGCTCATTTTGCGTTGTGTGATGATTTGGCCACTTCTTTCCCCCTTTCATGAGATTTGCATTTTCGTAGGGATTTGAGGGATGAGGATGTTGTAGAGCTGAATGCGTTGTCGAGAGTTAAATAGGGTTAGATTGATTGCTGGGTTGGATGTAGGGGTGTCAAAACTCATCCTAACCCGCCAACCCAACACGAATCGACCCGAAAAATATCGGGTTAGGGTTGAGGGTTTTTGGGTTCGGGTCGAATCAGGTTGACCCGAAAGCTAACCCGAAAAAATTAACCAGGTTCAGGTTGGGTAGGTTGACCCGAGATGACCCGAGATGACCCGAAACTTTTTATTATTATTATTTTTATATAAAATTAAGAAAGATTTGCTATATTTTTATTAGTTGTATGTTTGAAAAATTTAATTGTATATTGATATAATAAATTTTCGTCATTTAATGTTTATTTTGTACAAATTTTATTTTTTGTAGCAAGTATACTTTAGTTTTTTTAAAACTAGATATTCAAATTTAAATTATATATGAGCTTAGATTTTGTTATTATGTGATTAAATTAAATATTACTATATTATTGTGTGTTTTTATTTAATTATTTTGTTTAAAAAATATATAAAATAAAAAATAAAATCGGTTGGTTCGGGTTGATCAGGTTAGCCGTTTTCGGGTTCGCCATTTTCGGGTTGAGAAATTTTTAAAAAATATTTTCGTTGACCCGAACCCACCCGACCCACCCGAATTGACACCCCTAGGTCCCTAGGGTGGATGATATCAGAGTGTGGGGCGAGGAGTCTTCAGGTCTATTCTGTTAGATTGATTGCTGGGGTGGATGATATCAGAGAGTGGGGTGAGGGGTCTTCAGGTCTATTCTCAGTTAAATCTTTTGTCGAGTCATTCTTTCCAATCGGTAGCTTCCCGTGTTTTCTTTTTTCAATGTCATTTGGAAAGTTCTGATCCCAACAAAGATTCCAGTTTTCTCGTGGACTGTGGTGTTGGGAAAGTTTCCTCCATCGGAAATGATGCAAATACGATGACCTTCTTGTGCTCTGAGCCCAAACTGGTGTGTGCTGTGTTGGAAATAAAGGGAGACTCAGGGCCACATGCGAATCCATTGTTCTTTCACGAGAGCGTTGTGAGCTAGAGCTCTGGTGGAGACGAGATTAGTGTGGGTGACCCCAAGATCAACTCATGATTTATTCGCCACAGATCTTGGACACTTTTTGGCAAGAGGGAAAGACATTTTTGGATGGTGGTGGTTCATGGTATTTGTTGGTCGGTGAAGTTGGAGGGGAATAGAAGAATATTCGAAAATATTGAAGAGTCTTTAGAAGAATGTTGGGAAAATATCAAGATTCGAACTTCTACTTGGATTGGGTCGCATGTAGAGTTTAAGAGCGTTTTAATCTCAGATTTATTAAGAGATTGGTCATTTGGTCTTTTGTTTACTGTTGTTATGATTAGGGTTTTGACCTTGTCCTTTTGTCGTACGCGGATCACTTGTACTAATAACTTTTACATATTTAATATATTACTGTTTCTTATATAAAGAAAATGTCTTGTATAATGGGAAAGTTTAGGGAAGGTGGTTCAGTAGACTTAATGCTTTCTGAATACGTTTGTCGGTGCTAACTGGGTTACCTGCTTGGTATTTGCAGATACTCTCTTTTAACCCTTGTATCCGAGGCTGTATGCCATTTAATATATCCATTTCGGTGGCAGGTATGTCATATTTTTTTTAACCATGGCTTATGAGTAGAATTATTTTTGCTGTTTGAGAAACACCCATGTACTTTTAAGTAATATTATATTTATTCTTTGAAATTTTCAAATGAATGCTTTCTAATGATTCGATGTTTGCTATTCTGAAGCATGTCTACATTCCGTTACTATTTTTCAGTGGAGTTGACTACATTGATGCCCCCACCCCCTACATGATGGGCCTTCATTCAGGTGTTGATACTTTTGGGCTTGTCATGGATGGGGTATGTTCTTCCTTCGATATAAATATTTTGGTTCTTTTACTTTTAAGATCGTTTTCAAGTTCACACACCATTGTTGTTGCTTTTATTGTATTTATATCTTATTTCTTTGAATTTTTTTCTCCTGAGGATGCTTTGAAACATGCTATTCAATCATTGGGAGTAACTAAAGGTTGTTTGCAGGGAAGGAAAAAATTAGGATTTTTGTTGTTTATATTGAATACTTGATTGTCATAATCATTTATCTTAATGGTTTCCTAGATGTTTTCACATGTAAATACAACTAGTTATTTGGTGCATGAAGTGCACCCGTCTTGGTCCCCGTAAATGAAACATTGCTCTTTAAAAACCTAAGCATGCTTATTAAATTTGGAGTTAACATCAGTTAATGATTAATTTATTTGGACGGTTATTTTTTAAAAAAAACTATAAAACTGGTTGCCTGAGTTGTTTTACTCTTTTGACGAGTCTTTGCATTTTTTTATTGTTGAAAGATACGTCAATTCTAATGACGAACAATGAAATAGTATTTTGTTGGTTGGTATAGATATTCATATCATTCCCTTATAAGAGTACAGTGAAGCAGCGACAGAATTGAAGTTAGTGAATGGGCCAAGCCGCTTTGAGTTCTCATGAATAATACCTGGGTAACCAAGGATAGGAAAGTATCTAAATAAATTATGCAGGAAAATTATCGTCATTTCAATTCAGAGGAGGCAACTGCTCCTTTCTTCTATCCATTCATCACGCAGTGTTAAAACTGTATTATTGTATGCTGCTGGTTATAGAATTTGAATATTGTCCGTTTTGTCATGGGCTTACAACATTAGGTTCCACAAGAAGATCATTGCCATTATGTGTTATGGGTATAATGGGACGTCATGTGAACTTTGCAAGAATGATTTCTTGTCGAAGTTATTTTTTATTTTTAATGTTTTAAATCTCTAACTCTGTTATTAACAACTTTTCTGAGGATAATTCTCCACTCTGATAAATCTTTAAGCTTTCAGATTAATTATTTACAGTATGGCCTTGTTCTGTTCTCTTTTGACTTGTTCATGATCATGATGTAACATTGACGTGACATTTCGCCGCTGGAAGAATGTGGTATTTGCTTGGGTGCTTAAAGTTGCCATTGACCTCATCGGTCAATCTCTTATCCTGTATTAGTACTGCTTCATCATACACAATTATGATGACTTTTGATTCAGTGACATGCCTGTAATTGATATTATGTGTTTTTCCTTCATTTTGTTGCAGGTAGTGGTGGTTGACCTCGAGCATAATCTCATCACCACATCGGAGGAAATTCCTCCCATACCTGAACCAGAGTATAGCTTTTTGCGTGGAGAAATATTGAAGTTGCTATATCCAAATGTTGTTGGCATTGACCAGATGAAGGGAGGTTCCTTCTTTGAACAATGCCCAAGAGGTGGTGGCAGGACTTGGGGAGAGGATCATGATCTCCATCTTAGGTGATTCTTGTTGACCTATTTGAATTCTCATACTGTAATCATTGATGGGTTTATGCTTTCATCCTAACTGAATGTAGATTGTGGTGACTGATTATGCCCTTTTTTTTAACATAGATTATGCCCTTTTCAATTGAAGATTTTTATGAGCTTCCCATTAAGTAAAATCATCATTGTTCTTGAAAACATCTGGTTCTCAATTTTTAATTTCTTACATGACGTACTACCACTATTTTTCACATTGATTTGGTTGAATGGGTAAAGCTTTTTGAATATTTATGACAAGGAAATCTGGTAAGGTTATCCGTTTGCTGGTTATATTCGAAATCCCTGTTAGTTATCATTTGATTCTTCTGATTTCTGTAGATATATTTAATGGTTTGTGTGTCAAGGGTTTTTACTCATATTTTACTAGTGTATGAATCATCTCTCTGCTAGTAACTCAGATATTTTCCTCTTTGACTAGCAATTATTTGAAACTAACAATTAATGGGCAATTTTTTCATCAATGTCCTCCATGCATATTGATGGATGTCGTCTTTGTGAAGTGCATCATGAAGTCATGCGATAATGGATCTCACTGCTTAATTACTGAACTATTTTTCTCCTTCCGATTCTCTTCATGGTTGAGTTATACTTATGTATATGATGCTCCACTCTTCATTTCACATAATTTTTTTTGGTCGTGACTCAAGGTGAATAGATTCACTGATTCAGGTATGTAATTTTATGCTTTATTTTGTTCAAACTCTATGAACATGATCAAATTGCTTTATATATGGTGACAGTTTTTGTTTTGGGTAAATTTGTATGTCTAAGATTTGTATGATTGAGGTTCCCTTTAGTCGGAATCCATGCATTAAATGAGCCCACAACCATACTTCTGCTTCGGTTAGAAAGTGAAATTTGGATGTTTAATCATTTTACTTGTGCATTTTTCTGTGTTATATGCATGTGTTTGTGAGTGATACTCAATGAGCTTTTACCTTCTTTTTACCATGATGTTCCCGCTGAATAATTATTTTCCCAGCCTCAAAGAATAAATGGATTGATTAGCAAAAACTTCCCACTATTTAATATGTCTATCTCAACCTTGGGACACTTTTTTATTCTTGCAGGTTTATATTCCTGAAATTCTTTGCATCAATATTAGGTGGCTATCGTAATTTTATAGTATGGAGCTTTTTTACCTTACATTTCTATAATTTAAATACTTTATTCAATAATCTGAATCAAAGTAACTGAATTGTTTTTTGTCAGGAAAATACCGCAACTCATGTCTTCAATAGCCAGGCGTTTTTGAAAAAGCGTTCTCGGTCGACAAACCAGCCTCCGGATCCAATGGTGGGTCTTTTCATCTTTTTTTAGGAAACAAAATTATATTAATAGAGACATAAACGATAGTAATTATAAAAGTAGACCAGAGGTCCACACAAAAGAGATAAAAGCCAGAGTCAACTTAGCATAATATAAGACTCCAATTCCCATACAAATCTGTAACCAAAAATGTTTTTGAACTCCACAGAGGAAACCGTGAATTTTATCTTGTCCCAGCAATCACCAACCTATTCTTCCCCATTATAAAAAATCCTCATGTTTATTTCCAACCTAACCAACCAACAAATACAATGGATTAACCCTATCAAAAAAATTCTACCCTTCCTACCTAAATTGTAGCCGAGATCTGCTTCAAATAAATCCCTTGCTGATCATTGGGATATCCAAACCAAGCCAAACTCCACCAAAGCTCTGAACCAAAGAACACTTGTGAATGGACAATGAATGAGCAAATGGTCTCGCGTCTCCACCTCTACCTATACAATACACACCAACTCGGGCACAGAGAACAAGAGGGATACCTCTTTTGCATCATCTCACGAGTCAGTAGTTTTCCAAGTACAGCAGTCCACGAAAACACTTGAACATTAGACGGAATTGGTGCTTTTCTAATAGATGTAAAAAGAGAAAATGATGGACTAATATTCTGGAAAGAAGGATTGAAAAGAAGATTTTACCTAGAAAAGCCCTGAAGAATCCCAAACCCAAATCTTAATGTCATCTGCTCCCTCAATCAAATTAACTCTCTCCAAGGACTCCAACGAGACACTCAAATCTATCACTTCATCATCCCTCAAATCCCGATGAAAGTGTAAGTTCCAAGAAAGAGTATGAAAGTTGTGAGATGAGTCTGTCTGGAATAAGTAAGAGATAGGCTGACTGCGAGCCAAAGAAATATGGAACAAGGATGGATAGATTTTGTGAAAGGATGAATCCCCAACCGCCAATCCTCCCAAAACCTGATCTTATTTCCCCCTCTTATTATCGCCTTCACTAATCGAAGAAAATACGGGTATATCTTCGAAATAAATTTCCAAAGACTCTTAAAAGTCGCGCTCCTAGCTAGACCCGCATCCCAACCATTCTCAGCACAATCTTCTTCCACAAAGACTTCCACTCGCTGCAGAATCTCCACCACTATTTCCCACGTAGGCCCTATTCCTCAAGAATGTTACCAATACCCAAGCCGCCTTTTTCCTTTGGTTACAAACTTGATCCCACTTGACTAAGAAGGTGTTTGACTGAGCTTATAAGCTCCAAAATAGCTTATAAACTGCTTTCGTGCTTATAAGCTGTTAAAATTTGTTTGGTAAATTTTTTTCCAAACAACTTATAAGGAGTCAAAATAAGCTTATTGACAGCTTATAAGCTATTTTTTTTAAAAAAATCTTATTTTAACATTTTATCTTTCCAAAATATCCTTACATATTTTAATAAATCCCAATCATATCCTCCACCCATTAAATATTATTTTAAAACAATTTCCAAATAGCATAAATTATTTTAAATTTAAATATAAAATCATTTATTTTTTTGAATATAGGTTTCTTCTAAAACTCGTTACATTATCTTCATATCAATATACGCTTTTTGGTAATTTTGACAATAAAAAGATTTTATAATACCAAACATATAAACATCTTTAAGTTGTTTAAAATAAGTTTATCCAAAAGTTTTAACTGGATAAAATAAGTCCTGACAACTTATAAGCTCCTAAAACAACTTTTAAGTTCGAGAAGCTTATAAGCTATTTTTAATAAGTTTAGCCGAATACCATCTAAGTTTCAATGTTACTCCCCAGTCCCCATCAGGTCCGTCCTACAAGAAATCCCTCATAATCTTCTCCACGGCTTCCGATATCCCTCGAGGGATCTTGAATAACAACAAAAAATACAATGTTAGAGCATTTAACACTGCTGAAATAAGAGTTAATCTTCCCCTTTTTGATATAAACACTTTCTTCCAACTCGCTAGCTTTTTTGACATCTTGAATAGTACCGGCTCCCAGAAAGAGACCTTTAAAGGATTCCCACCTAATGGACCCCCAAATATGTAATGGGCCAAGACCTTGTGACACAACCAATCCCTTGTTAATCCTTCCACTTCCACCACCTCACGGTTAAGCCCCAGTAAAGGGTTTTTACCCAAATTGATCTTTAACCCTGACATCTCGCAAAAGGAATGCATAGTCTCCACCAGAAATTTTAAATGATTATTGATTATCATTATTTACAAAGAACAGCGAAGCATCTGCAAACTGAATGTGCGATATCTCGACCCTATCTCTTCTTACCTCACAACCTCGAATGAGCTCCAATGCATTCGCCTTATCGATGAGCCTTCCCATCATATCTACTACCAAATTGAACAAAAAGGGGGAGAGTGGATCATCTTTTTACCCTTGAATTTACGTCTCGGCCTTCCGTTGATGATAATCGAAAAAGACAGTCAAAAGTTAACCTTTAATCCATAATCTCCACCGATCCCCAAAACCCTTCTTCCTTAGCACAAAATCCAAGAAACTCCAATCGACATTGCCGTAAGCCTTCTGAAAATCCACCTTAAGAATCCCATCCACTCCTTTTCTTAAACCTAAATTCCTCCACTAGCTCATTTGCTACAAGACAACAATCAAGGATCTGCCTTCCTTCAATGAAGGCACTCTGAGAATTTGCTATAGTGAAAGACATTACCTTATTTAATCTTGAGGACAAAAATTTTGCAATGATCTTGTAAAGACTAGTGACCAAGCTGATAGGGCGAAAGTCTTTAACTTGAACAACTTCTTGTTTTTTTGGTATCAAACATAAGTATGTTTCATTGGTAATTGCCATTGATGATACCCCCTTCATCGAAAACCTTCTTCAAATCCCCCTTTACAATGTCCCAACATTCCTGGTTAACTGCTTTCTTTATCTCCTCTGAAAAAGGACTCTCGAGCTCCATCATAGCCCCATCAGTATTAAAAACTGCTTTCTTTTCATCTTTTTTCACTGGAACAAATTAATAATCGTAATAAGCTAGTTATAAAATTTCTATTAGTTAAATGCATTTATATTTTTTTATGGAAAAAATAAGATCCCTTAATTTTCTATTCCGTGCAATTACAACAGATTAGCCAGTTTGTAGAGTCCCAAGGTTTCTTTGACTATTTAGAGAGAGGCCTTGGTTCGGAAGCAAACGGAAACAATCTTCTTGACAAGTTGCAAGATGCTATTGGCCGAGGACAAAACCCCATGACAATTCTCCCCACACTTTTAACAGAGCCTGAGATCATAACTATTTCTGATCCTGGTGTGGCGACATCAGGTAAACTTGATGTTTCGTGAACTGGATGGTACTAGATTAGAATATATACAAAGAGGTTCCTTACATAACTTGAACTGGTTGTGGTACTATTTTCTTCTTGGTTCAGGTACCAAATATTGTCATGATAGGTTTCCTTCAAACATCCTATCAAAAGAGCTGGAAGACAAGAGGAAGCAGATACTAGCCGCAGCAAGCGGTGCTCTTGAATATAAGCATACTCCAAGGTAGATTGTATATGAATTAAGATCTCTGTTATACTTCTAACTAAATGAATTTGCCTTCTTACTGAAACTAACTCCGTTTCGTTTTATGGCATGTAGTTCACCTTCAGTTTTTGTTGGTAAAGACAATAAGCCTGAAAGCTTGAGTCCAAGGGAGAGGGCTGTGAGTATCCTAATATATCTGTATAGCAGTCAAGCGCTAACCAACGCAACAGCTATTGTTACTTTCAGATGAATTTCTATTTCTTACAGGCTGAAAGAGAGCGCATGGTTTTAGACATTAAAGTGAAGCTACAGGTGCATTGTTTTCTGTGTATACATTTTCTCAAAGATATATCATAATTTGGTGGAATATATTTTCCTGTATTCCTAGTCCTCTTGGTTTTACCAAAGATTCTCTTTGTAATTATCTTTAATGATTGCTAATTAGGTGGTGGAAAGTGGAAACTACTTTTTTCACTAACACAGTTATATACACTTATGGTTGACTATGATATAGTTGTGTAAGTTGGGCATTATTCAATGTCTAGGTTACACTGGTTGTTCACAATTCTCATATCCTGCATCCTAGCCAGACATTATGGAATTTGAATGCATCTTCTGTATTTTAAAATGCTTTATGGATTGTGCTTGGTGTGTTTGAAAATAGTACTATTCTTTGGTTGGGTGTTATAGTTTTGGCTACTTATCTTTTGCTATTTGAATTTTTGCATAGAGCGACCTATGCCAGGTTAAACAAGTATCCTTTACTTTCTAAATCCTTGGATCTGATCATTATATGCAAAACAATTTTGGCAAACAAAGTCAACATCACAATACATGTTATTTGGGTTTGCAGTATAGTTTCTGTGGTGTGATCTTCGTGTGTGATAAAGTACAAGAGGATCATAGTGTCATACCAGTTAGATGGGACTGTGACACTCTTCAAATCACCATCTTTTTAACTTCAAAATGGATGTATTTGTAACCCGATGACCTCTATGTGTGCATCTGTTTTCAATCTCTACTTTCTTTGCAAGAAATTGCCTCTGAGCAAAATATCTTTTTCTGTTTTGCGTTCTTTGGAATTTTTTTCTTCTATATAGGGATTGTGGCTCAGGCTTTTGAAATTAGGGGCTACTGATGATCCTCTTTCGTCATTTGAGTATGGAACCATCCTTGGTATGCTTTTTGTGCTCCCACTGAGTTTAAATATGTTTTCTTCAGCATCGCTGATAAATTTACTTGATCATATTTGTTACATTGTCAGCTTTAATTGAGTCCGATGCTGAGGGAATTGGTGGTAGTGGTTTTGTTGAATGTATAAGAGAGAACATTCATTCGGTATGTTTTATCTTGACAAGCACAATCAATTATTATAAGTGAATCCTCCGCATGTTGACGTTCTAACTCAAGTACTCTCAACCCCTATAGGGTTGGACCTGTCAGTTGACTGAAGAGCAGTTCATCGCAGTGAAAGAATTGGTTAGTTAAGCTTCCACATCTTGAGAAATTCACACAATGCAAACATTTAGATCTTTTAATTCTTAAAAATAATTGTAAATGACTATTTTTCGCTTCATTATACTTTATACCGCAAGGTATTTTTTTCTCATCAATCATGTTACTAGGTTTGTCGTAGTTTGGTCTTTGATGATCGCTGCACCTTCTTTACTTTTGATATTCCATCGGTGATAGAGCTTCATTTTGGCTTCGATCGTGTTATCTTCTCCGGCACGTTTGAAGACTGCCATCTTGGTGGATTGGTTCAGAGCAGGATAATACCATTGTGTGAAAATTCCTCCACATGAAACTCACCGATCTATGACATTTAAATGTTTGTCTTGGTGTTGTCCTGTTCAGATCCAGCTCTTAAAGCACAAGTTCTTTCTTTCATGGTGGTAACTTTGGTCACTTCCTTTGTCTCAACTAGGGGTGTAATCGAGTCGAGGCGAGCCGAGTAGCACACTACTCGTGCTCGAGCTCGATCGAGTAGTAAATTTCGTGCTCGAGCTCGTATATAATTCGAGTACTCGAGCTCGAAAATTTTATATATATATATATATATATATATATATGAATAAAAGATATATTAATAAATAAATAAATATAATATTATATTTATTTATATTATATTATATATATTTATGTGTTATCGAGTAGCTCGCGAGCTACTCGAACAAAGATATTTAAAGCTCGAGCTCGAGCTCGGTCAAATCGAGCACGAGTCGAGTTTTGACCGAGCTACTCACGAATTACTCGCGAGTAGCTCGGCTCGTTTGCACCCCTAGTCTCAACACAGGCTATGATCAAACCCCTCTTTGAATTTTGTATCTGTTTATGTTCTACATGTTGGGTTTTGTCTTAATCCCATCTTGCTTGAAGATTTTCATTGAAAAATAAGGTAGTGTTTGGATTTAAGGATTTTAAAAGACTAGATTGGAGAGTGGAATTGAAATTAAAGTAAAAGAATATACTTGGGCAACAGATTTCAAAATAAAATAAATCTTGAGATGTGGATTTGAAATCAAATCCACTCTAACCCTTTCCAAATGCAACCTAAAAGAAAATTATTTGAAATTGAAATTCTTTAAGTATCATTTGTATTTCTGTTTTGAAAAAAGAAAGTAAGATGATCAGTCCTATAACTGAGACTCTATCCATGGTCTCGGTTTGTAGCTTTCCGCCTCATGTGCTTGAGAGATAGTTCATACACTGGGAATTGTAAGTTTTAGTTAACTTGCTCATAAATTTGAGTCTTCTTTAAAACTTTTACAAAATACCATTTATCTAAAATCTATATTATCGATTCACACGATTATATTATCAATAAAAAAGAATTTTAAAATAAGCAATACAATTTTTTTAATATAAATAATGTTATTTTTAAATGCCAAATAAAATTCCAAATGATATTTTAAATTCTTGCCAAACAGCAAAATGAAATTCCAATTCCATAGATTTAAAATCCAAATCCAATTCCAAATCCCATTTTTTATTAATCCAAACACACTGTCAGTAATCTAAACGTATGGAAAATTGGTGAACATCAAAATGAGAGATGTGCACTGATCAGTTATGATATGCTGTAAATACGGACTCTCTAATTTAGGTGCAAATGTGCTAGCATTTTTATTTGATTGCAACTAGATGCCATCACATGTGTATGAAAACAACAGTATCAGTCAAACTGATTCTGTACTCAACTTTCCTGAAAGTAACCTGTGATTCAACCGTATGGACTGGTTGGCGACACATGTTGCACCCCTCTAAATATTTACCTCGATTCTAGTCATTTAATATGAGCGTTTTTATGGAACATGCATGTTGTATGACTTTCAACATTCTTTGTTGGTAGAAAGTGTACAAAATGCTGACTATTATCTAAGTTGGCCCAAAAATGCAAATATTAGTAATTTTAACATGTGCAACACTTTCATATTGGCTAGTGAAAAAGGGCACCTTGCTAACCTGAAAGTGATATGTTTGGCTTAATCACAGCTTAAAACAGCAATCAATCTTGCTACAGCTCGGAATGACATGGCCACTATTAGAGATGCTCTCGAAGTGTCGTCTGAGATGCATAAAAAGGATGTGAACAATGTTTCAGATTATGTTCAGAGACACCTACGGTCTCTTACAATCTGGGAGGAATTACGGTAGGCATTCTTATTTGGTATGATGCAGCTACCTCTACTGGCAAGTGCTCATAATTATCCTCAATTCCTGAAAATTATAGTGGAAATTGCTAGAAAAGCGCAAACAAATTTGCGACCTTTTTTCATTTGATTATTGGAAAATAAGTTTATAAATGATCAATGTTAATAAAAAAATAAGAAATGTGAATCAATGAAAATATTAAATAAATTCTTAAATATAACAAAAACTGGACTCATTGCCAAATTTACTACCTAATGTAGTAATATGATTACATTTGAAAATTCCTGTTGTAAATTGTAATTGAAGCCCCTTGTGAACTTTTTTGTTGTTAAAAGGACAATTATCTGTTGAGTAATAGTGAATCTTTCAAATTCTTTTAATCTATCTTTCACCATCTAAAATTGTAGGAAATTTCTGAAACCTTTGAGAACATTCCGAAAAATGGAGATTTTGCAAAAAAGAAATGTTAATTGTATTTCATTTCGGTTTGTAATGAATCCAAAATCTGGTTCCAAAATCCAAATAACTGCTGCATCATGAAAATATTAGACAAATGACGCTCTACTTAATAAGTTCACAAATATTCCTTTGGTTGACTTTGAGACGAAACTGATTGAGATCATAGCATGGCAACTTGAACTTTAATTATGATCCATGACTTTTATAGTGCACCTTAATGCTGACACTCTCCTGGTAAGGCAATGAAATTTTTGTATACTTTCTGTTTTAAAGTATTGAATTACATCCACAGATAATTAGTATTCAGTGGGAAAAGATTAATCGGTTACTGCCCACTGGATAGGTTCTGATTCAGAACAAAGAGAATTAATTCCAGTGAGAACATTAGTTCAGATCCTTGAAATACCCGTTCATTTGATATTTGGGCCAAAGATTGACTGCATATATTTTACATGGAAAGCTTTTGGTGTACGGTTTTGTTGCAGCTTTTGGGAAGGATATTTTGACTACCTGCTCGACTGCTCCTCCAGCAAGTAAGGATATCATCATTTTGATGCTCCTTTCTTGAGACGTTTCATGCAACCAAATAAGCAAGTTATTATGACCCTTATTGGCATAAAATTGTCTTTGCAATTCTGATTGGTTGTGTTCCTGGACTAAAGCTAAAAAAATGCTTGCTCAAGAGTTTTCGTTATTTGAAACTCATTTATTGAGGTGTCTCACTTTGTTTCTGCATGGTCCATGGTCTGCTGAGGAAAGTGTCTAACATCTAGTTACAAGGATCTGCTTCTTTATGAAGACGTAAGCAAGTATCAAGTAAAATACAAGCCCAATATAGACACCTCAATGCATCACTATATATTTAGGAATGAGGGAGACAGACAAAATGAAAAGCTAAAAAATGGTGCTTGTATAACACAATTTTGAAAGTTAACGTGAAAGGTAATGTTATTGATGCAGGGCATTGCATGTATACAAAGATGAAATGAAAAAAGTGATTGATTAGTTATCATCTTAAAGAATGATGATTTGACACGTAAATGATGTGGTGTTAGAAAAAATGTAGAAGAAAGAAAGGAGTGAACAATGTCAAATGCACTTGAGTGGAATAAGAGAGAAGATAAATAAAGCTCCAAGCAATCACGACCTAGCCTCCAAGCTTGCATTGGTTTCTACAATGGTAATTCTCTGTAGTTGATGAAGAACCCATAATCTAATGTGTACTGGTATCTTGCTTTAATGGTTAAGTTGGTGGCAAGTAGTGGGATTATATTAGGGGCGAAGTAGGACAAAATAATTTTTTTCTGTACCAGAGTTGCAACTTCAATCATTTATTAATTGCTTTGTGTGATATATTCACCGGTTGTAATCAATGCAGAGGACTCACACAAATTTTTTGGCATATGTTCTCCCCCCAAAAGGAAATATTGGTTGAAAAACAAGTAATGATCAAAATCAAAAGTGAAGGCATGTGCCTCACGGATTTGTTTTATTTATTTATTTATTTATTTTTCTGTTTTTGTTGTGTCAGGTCTACCAATTATGCAACATTAGTTACAGCGCAGTTAATCATTGTGGCAACACATATGGTATTTCTTCTGCCTGCTCTCTCTTGGTTTCTGACTCTATTCCCTCTCTTGAAGTTTTTGTTCTTACTCTCTTTGCTGTCAAATTCTCTTTGGTAATGTTATGAAGGCTGGTTTGGGACTTCCTGATACGGATGCTTGGTATATAATTGAGACGATTGCAGGAAAGAATAACATTGGATACAAGCACATTGTAAGTTACTTTCCCTTCCTTCTCAGATGGTCTTAGTTTGCTTGCACTCTTTGGTTCTAAAATGGATGGCTTGGACTTTGGAGTCTTTCGTTCTTTTCAAATTATGTGATTTGCAAGCTGCAACCTATAAAAATAAAAACATGTAAAATTTGGCTTGTTCGCTTCCGATTCTCATTATTTATGATGAGTTACAATATTAATTAATGATATAGATTATGTTTACAGGGTAAGACATCCTCGCAACTTAATAGTTTCATCGTTAGTTTCCTTCCATAAATACGACAAATCAGGATTTTTTCTTGGTTAGAACTACACATTCGGGATTTTTTTAGGTTTCAATCTTCTTGTAACTTGCTGAAGTTGGTCTATATTACAACTTTCAACAATATTTGGTAGTAGAAGGCTGGAAGTTGCATGAGTGGTTGATCTCATGTGATGGGCTCATGAATGTTATCCCTGCCTGGAAGACATTTGCGAGACTGGATGGTAGAAATTGCACACAAAGAGGGTTGTATAGACACCCACCAAACATTTCGTTGAGCAATTGAAATTTGCTGATTAGCCTTTAAGAACCATGGGATGGGTCTGAAATGCTCACGAGTTTTTGAAAAGCTAGAAAGGTCATATGTTGATTGTGCATTTATCATTTTGGCGCATCAGAAAAATTTTGTACTACTAGTAATCAGTGTGAAACGGCCTGCTAATAATGCAAAGCGTCTTAGCATCAAGCAGGTACACAAGTACTGCTGTCTAGATATCACTGGCAAATTTGCCTCCAATAATGGAGATTCTAAAAGTTATTCCTTTTACGTCTTTAAAAAAGTTTAGACCACTCTTTTGATAGTCTAACATTTTACTATTTCACAAATATATTTATCAGATAAAGCTCCGAGGATTCCTGTCTCATATCCGACAAGTTTGCAATGGATATTGGGGAATCTCTTCTGGAAAATTCCAATCTGCCCCTTCATATGGATTGCCTTCTCCACGTCCACAAGATGTTTCCGATACCACTCAGCAATCTTCCGAAGCTTCGGTTGTTGGAAGAAGCTGGGTCCAGAGCATGTTTAGCCGGGATAGAGCCAGTTCTTTTAGTCGTGTCCGTAAGTGGACATCTGATAGTGGCAGTATAGGTAGACATCCAGCGTCTTGAGTAGAATGTGACATTACTTGATTATATTGCAATGAGACCATTGTATACTATGCCTTTTACAGACATCAATGAGAATGGATCTCTGTACAAGCAAGATGTACATGCAGCTGGGCAGAAAAAGGTGCAAACCAACATCCGCTTGCTAAGAGGTCACACTGGAGCAGTCACTGCCTTACATTGTGTGACCAAAAGAGAAGTGTGGGATTTAGTCGGTGACAGGGAAGATGCGGGATTTTTTATTAGTGGAAGCACAGACTGCACGGTGAGATAAAATAGTATATTAGAAGTTGAGTGATGAAAATTTTATTTTTGTACCATTTATAGAGGCCATTCTATGTGGTTGTTCATTCTCTTCCGCTTTTTGTTTCCTCGAAATACACACTACCCCTTGTTTTTTGGAGACAAAAGCTTCTTTTGACCATTATGTCTACGACACTATTCTGAGCATGTGGTGTTTTTTTTTTTCTGCAAATCTAGAGGTGATTTTTTAAATGTAACCACAGGTTAAGATATGGGACCCCAGTCTTCGTGGTTCTGAACTTAGAGCAACTTTGAAGGGGCATACTAGGTAATAGCAATACCTCTTTTTTGAGTGTGTTTGTGTGGATACAAGGCATGGTCTTCTCGTGCATGCAGTTACAGAATGATCTTCGCAAAGGGCCAAAGCCGTTCTAAATACAGTTTCTACTGAAATGTTTGAGGGTTGATATTGTCATTTTCTATGTTATACTTTCTCTACAGAACTGTGCGAGCCATAAGTTCTGATAGAGGGAAGGTGGTATCTGGATCTGATGACCAGTCTGTTCTTGTGTGGGATAAACAGACAACTCAGCTTCTAGAAGAACTGAAGGGACATGATGCACAGGTATGGGAGCTCTGTTATATCGTAGTGTGTTGTGTTTCTGGGCACATGGTTGTACTAAAAAATCATTTCAATAATATGCTAAGTTGAGGATTCAAGCAATGTGCGACGGAAAAGAATTACATTGTGGAGGGTTATCAGATTGAGCTGTTAATCCTTTGAAAATAGAGAACACATGAACTCATTCAACGTCACCAAGATGGCGACATTCTGGAGATTAGCCATTTCTTATTTCTTGAAATCTAACTGCCTTTTGTCTATTGTTGATATGAGTAGGGTCATGCTTAGACTTTTGTTGTTAGCAGATCACTTGTTCGCCTATTGTAATTAATAGCTTCCCGTAATTAATATAATATTGGTTCTTATCCAAAAATAAACTGCCTTTTGTGAACACATCGTAGATCTCTGTGTACAACATTAAAATATGTGCTTAATTTTGCTTATTTTGAATTTGAATTGCGAAAGTGATGAACCCATTCAGCATTGGGTTGTGCAATGGTGAATGTATGGTTACATCGTTCCACAGTTCAATTCCCTTTAAGTCAATTTCATATTTGCCAAATATAGAGTGCATCTATTCCTGCAACATCAGTGTTTATTCTATGATTTAAGCGATTTCATAACCATGCAAGAAATTAGTTGGGTGTTGTCAAAACTGGTGTTCTAACACATAAAACATCGCCTTGAATTTGGAGGCAGGATCATATGGTTATTCACTGCCCGTTTTCTGGTTCCTTGTGGAACCTAGCTCTCAAGGAATTGGGATTATCTTGGGTAATTCCGAACTCAACAAAAGACTTACATGCTACTGATTTAGGAGGTCGGCTTGGAGAGAGAGGGAGAGTCTTTTGGTTAATAGTGGTTCATTGCGTGTGTTGGTCGTTATGGCTGGAATGGAACAGAAGAATTTTTGAAGGCAGTGAAGAAGAGGCGAAAGAACTTTGGGACAGGATCAAATTGAGAGTATCCATTTGGGCTCACAAGGGTTCAAATTTTCAATCTTTGGCGATATTAGACTTGTATAGGGATTGAAAATTGGCTTTGATTTAGATTGATAGCTGACTTTGTTTGCTTTGGAAACTAGTTTGCTTTTGTGGACCACTGGTCCACTGTTTGTATTCCAAGTAATTTCATATTATCAATAATATTATAGTTTCTTATCAAAAAAAAAAAAATAGATTTTCAGAGTCAGCGATGTTGTACATTATCTACTTGTCCCTCTTGGAGCCTCTACTTGAAATGCTATGCATTTGGGTCAAGCATTTTACTCTTACTCTTTATTTATTTATTTTCTTATGTCTTATCTAGCATTCTTTGAATACTGAATGTGAAGTATATATGATCTAATCACTGTGATCTGATATTGTATTTGTAAACTTCATGTAACTGATACCTCATGCGACTGGGTTCAGTGTTGTAACTTAATGCTGTTCATCCTTTTGTTAGGTAGCGCATTTGATGCATGAATATGTGTTAAATAAATCTTTATTTGCCTTTACTTTTGTTGAATGTTTCTGTAGTCCCATCCCATCTAATTGACAAGCATATTAGTGTGTTGATGTCTTGTTTCCTACTTTGGCTAATGCTTGACATGCTATCTTTTAGGTCAGCATTGTAAGAATGCTCTCTGGTGAGCGTGTCCTCACCGCTGCACATGATGGAACTGTGAAGATGTGGGATGTAAGGACGGATACCTGTGTGGCTACTGTAGGTCGCTGTTCAGGTGCTGTTGTCTGCATGGAATATGATGATTCCACTGGGATCTTGGCTGCTGGAGGCCGAGATACGTATGCACTTGAACTTAAAAACTTTGATAAATGCAACTTAGATATTATCACTATGGTGACCTTATCTCCTCTGACATCTTGGAACATCCATTTAAAGGGTTGCAAACATTTGGGACATTCGTGCTGGAAAGCAGATGCACAAGTTTTTAGGACATTCAAAATGGATTAGGCGAGTCGCAATTTTGTAAATAACCATTTATCGCAGCATGTTACAAGTGTGGAATCTTAGGCATGCTTTGCCTGTTCGTACAGGTCTATCAGAATGGTTGGAGACACTTTACTAACAGGTAGTGATGATTGGACTGCTCGAATCTGGTCTGTCTCTCAAGGAACATGCGATGCTGTCCTAGCCTGTCATGATGGTCCAGTTTTATGTGTTGAATATTCCGTGTCAGATAAAGGGATCGTAACAGGTTATAATAATATTTCCTTGATACTTGTGGTTTACTTTGGATGCTGTCAAGGTTGTGTTGCTTACAAATTGATTCAAGCAATGACTTTATGCACTAATTGTTTTTGACGTTTCTATATATTCAGGATCAAATGATGGGCTACTACGTTTTTGGGAAAATGATGATGGTAAGAGTTTGAGATAATAAGACTTTTTTCTGAATACCTCAATTTGCAATTTAAGTTAAAGATATTGACAAATTGCATCAAATTATTTTAGAAACTGCTAGGTTACCCCTAGAGTATTTCAGTATCGAGAGCTCGATCTCCTTTTAGTACTCAATCCTGTTCAGTCAGATCTTGTGTAAATTTGGATCATTCGCTTTTCATTTTTCAGAAGTGAAGTCCTCTCTGGGTGTACTTTCAGTATATTGCCAACATATGCTTGACATGAATAGTGCATTCTAGGCTATGTAGCGTGGACATGACCAAATTTTATTTATTTTTTTGAAGTGTCAGACACGATAAATACGCGTGTCGGACACGGAAAAAACCATGTTGTTGACTTTTTAAAGGTTTTACCAGTCGGACACGGCTCGGACGCGTTTCTGGACACGTTTGGGCTGAATTGCAAAAAAATTTAAAGTTTCAAGGGTTAAATTGAAAAACAATAAATTTCTGAGGATTAATTAATAAATAAATTAAATGAATTGGGCCTAAAAAAGCCCTGCATCAGTCATTCTTTCTTCACTCTTTCTCGTTCCCGTTTCTTTCCTGGTCTCGTTCTTTCATCATCGATGAAATATGATTTTCTATTCTAAGATTTTAAAATTTTAATACTAAAACACGGTGGTGGGTTTTAGTTGTTTTTGTTTTTGATTTTTTGCACCACTAAAACCCACCATCGGGTTTTAGTGGTCGGGCATGAAGTGGGGAGGAATTGTTGGGCAGCTGAAAACTCCTATATATATATATATATATATATATATATATATATATATAATATTTTTGTAGTTTTTAATAATCGTCGTATCCTAACCGTATCGTTTTTTATATTTTAAAAATTTTCCGTGTCGTCGTCGCCGTGTCGTATCTGCTACGATACCCGTACCCTTGCTACATAGATTCTAGGGCTACACAACTTAGCCCCAGATGTAGTAAAATACCCTTCAAAAAGTATTGTTCAAGTTTTCATGCTCTTTATAGTTCCAAGCAAATGGTTTTGCTGTTGTGGCTTGTAATTTTACCAGAAATCGAAAGTATATTGGGATTGTTTGGAATGGTTGGAATGTAAATTAATAAACACATAATTTAAACTTTTATGATATATTTCATGTTGTAGCTATCTATCTTATTATTTCAACTATCATGATACCATCATATGCCTAACACTTCATTTATGATAAACTTAGGTGGTATAAGATGTATCAAGAATGTTACTATTCATACGTCTTCCATATTATCTATCAATGCGGGCGAACACTGGTTAGGAATAGGAGCAGCTGATAATTCAATGTCTCTCTTCCATCGGCCTCAAGAGAGACTTGGTGGACTCTCTAGCTCAAGTTCAAGAATGGCTGGGTGGCAACTCTACAGGACCCCACAAAAAACAGTTGCAATGGTAAGGTTTTACCTCTATTTTCTTTATCATATTCGCAGTGAAGCCCTTGATTCTTTATTTTATGAACAAATATCGTGTTTGTTATTCTTCAAGCATCATAGATACTGTTTCCTCAATGAATTGCATGTAGACGTACACATGTTGGGTTCTATCACAATGCCCTGGGTTATGTATGGTAGCTATGTTATCATAATAGACTTTCACGGGTGACATCTTTTCAACTTTTCCTCAACAACCAGTCTAAGCCAAATCAACGTACATATTCCAAGTGTAATTGCTTTAAGCTCTGCTTTTACCCTGCTATGAGTCATTACACTTATTTTCTTTGTTTTCCTCCTGCTATAACCAAATTTCCTCGTACTCTTGTCATAATCTAATGTGACTTCTGTTTTCAGTTGAACCTGCCAGTTTATGACTGTAAAACACTTTGATTCCTCTTTGTTCTTTCTGAACTACAGTTACAAGCCATTTCCATAGAGTTTGTTGAGAGTCGTGCAAAGTGCTGTTTGCATGACTAATGTTTTAAACTAGGTTGGAAATGAATCTAGGGATACTTGAAGACTACCGGACCAAGGTGCCACACGTCATTTTGTTTAGGCTATTTTTTATTATTATTATTTTTTGGGGATAGGGAACACTTTGTTTAGACTCGACACTTCAATCTTTGATGCTAGAATTTGTTCACATTTGTGTTGTCCACTTAATTAGTACGGGCCTTTGTTCTCCTCCTCAGCAGTTCCAACTTCCGATCATTCTTCCCAAACTAAAATCATGAAATGCACAAATTTGTTGGGAAAAATAACACACCACTATCTAGCAGTCTATGTTGATCCATATTTATCATCAACTTCTGAGAATTCATCCTGTGATCATATCCAACAGTGCAGGATCCCAGATCCTCAGTTTCATATAATTTGGTCTTTATACTATTATAAAGAGTGGTTATTCGGTGGCACGCTTTTTAAACCTGGCTGTATGTAATGCCTTTCATTGAACATCAAAAGATTACTCCCAACTGCATTTTACTCCATCTTCTCTCTGTGACGCTAAAATGATATCATTTAACAGAATCTTGATGTTTTACAATTTACTCGTGATGGATTTTCAGGTTAGATGTGTTGCTTCGGATCTTGAAAGGAAGAGAATCTGTAGTGGTGGACGCAACGGGATGCTTAGGTTGTGGGATGCAACTATTAACATCTGACTTCTTCATACCCTTGTCCCATTTGATCTCTACGCTTCTTCACATCTCTGTGTACTTAGTCGGTGAAGACCATATAATGTTGCTGCTACCACTCTGTTATCCTTTGTATCTCATGTCATCTAAACTATCTATGTAACCGAGGAGGGCTTTATATATGGTAACTATGTTTGGTCACTTGGGTGTTTTCATTGTAAATTTACTCACTCTTTTTCATGTCTGAAAAATATGAACGAAAAGTCTCATTGCTACAGATGAAACCCATTTGTTGTAACGTCCCGTATTTTTAAACATTTTTAAGTAAGATGTGGAAAAGCGTGGAAATTTTTTTCAAATACAGCAGTGCAGGGCATGCATCGTATTTGCAAGTTTAACAATCCGTGATTGAAATTAAAATCTATGCAAATAACACTTAAAATATTAATGACTCTAATGTGCATAAAATATTTGAAATAAGGATGCAATCCTACAGACAATGACTGTTTTTTATACGGACATGCCAAAAACTACTACTAATAATATAGCAAACCTAAATCGATTATTAAAATCTTAGGAAACCAGGTGA
Source organism: Henckelia pumila (assembly GCF_033568475.1). Taxonomy (NCBI): domain Eukaryota; kingdom Viridiplantae; phylum Streptophyta; class Magnoliopsida; order Lamiales; family Gesneriaceae; genus Henckelia; species Henckelia pumila. The sequence goes on from NC_133121.1 coordinate 79,156,272, forward strand.
ACTATGAGTTTAATAAAATAAACGTAGTGCGGAAATACTTTTTAAAACATTAGAAAAACCAATCATAAACTTTCAAATGAAATAATCAACATAAAAGGTTACAACTTAAAATCATAAAACTCATCGTCACGAGACAGCCAATGAAAACACTCAAAATTAAACTTTACTCAAAACTAACTTTTAAAGGCCATGCATAAAATAATATAACAACAAAAGAACAATAAACATATGCAAAACTTCTCGCTTTAAAATCCCAGAGATTTGAACAGTTGTCTCATGCAATGTCTTCGCCTCTTGGATTATTCAGCCTTTCCACCAAAGCTTTTAAACATCTCAAATCTAACTGCATCAATCAAGTATAGTGAGTCTAAAGACTCAACAAACATATACATACATATATCGTATATGAAATAAAAACTTAATGCAATGACATAACATAAACATATCGTAAAAACTTGTCATTTAAGGGTGATGAGATATATGCATTTGTAGCAACCGTCGTTATGAGCACGTATTTTGGAAAGGTGATCCTCGGAGCTCATCCCAGGGTGTCAGTTCCACATTCTTGTGAGCACGTATTTGGAAATAATGTGGCATCGGGTTTGGACCGCAGGGAACCATAACATGGGGGGACGTCTAATTCTTTTGCCGCCGCAAGGTAGGCTAATCGTACGCAGCAAATCCTATTCGTCATAAAGATATAGAAACCAGGGAAACCCTTTCTTTCGTCCCTGCCACCATTCCCTGAATAACTATTCATACGTTGTTGAATAGAAATACGGGCTGGAGCGCAGCCATCTTATCCACTGAACTAGCTAGAAGCTATCGCTTCGGGTCGAAACATTAAAAGAAAAGGACCGGAAAATGTTCGGCCCTTTCAGGGTTTTTAAAAGAAACCCTGAGCTAAATGAGCAAGCGCTGGGATCTCTAGGTAGAGAGCCCGCCTTGAACGGGGGTTTCTTAGTCCTTTCCCGCATTGAATGATCCTCCTTTCTTGCGTAAGACATGCAATTTTAGAATTCTCGAATTTATCATCTGGTTGAATTGAAATGGAGGCAACATCTACCTACACAAGCTCGATCAGGAGAGTGACAAATGGGAAATTTATGGAAAGTTACAATCCCCACCAAAAGGTATCTGTCCTCTCATTCTTGTGAGCACGTATTTTGGAAAGGCCCTCTCGGAGCTCATCCCAGAAGTCCAAATCCTGTGATTTCCATCTCATGAGCATGCATTTTGGAAAGTCCTCCCGGAGCTCATCCCGAAAGTCTGTTTCTGTATTACCACCACAAAGTCACATACAACATCAAAATATTTTCATGCATCATTACATCATAACTTCGTCATACTTCCTCATAATAACATCGTCTTCATAAGCATTTTCTGCATAAATTTTATCATAACTTCATCATATCCATCATAAAATATTTGCATCAAAAATTTTTTATCGTTCATGAAACATACTTAAAACTATCTTAAAATCATCATGTCATCATGAACTTTGAAAATAACTTGAAACTTATCTGTCATGCTCTTCAAAATCCTTTCATACTTGAAAATCATGCGCGCTAATTAAATAAAAATGAGAACATCATCTTTACATTCATAAAATTTCATGCTTTCATAATGAATATAACTTTCGTGAGAACCTACTAGCATATAATGCATTTTATAACTAAACTGATCCACGTGAGTCGTTTTTTTCGTTCTTGACATTAAAACTTGAAATTTTTTGCGTAGAACGTCTTAAAAATACTTAAAACACCTTAAAATATCATAAACATGAATTTAGGATTAAAAAACGACGTAAAAATATTTCCGGGGCAGAACTGCCCGTGTAGGGGCACCAAAAAATGGCGCCCATGCGCTACAGTGGGCGCTGGGGAGCCCAAAAGGAGGCGCCCCTGCGTGACCCCCAGTGCGGGGGCACTACAAAAACTACGCCCCTGCATTGGTGCTGCTGCCTGCGCATGCAGGGTGCGAAAATCACTTCTTTTGCTCTTTTTCAGTCTTTTTCGATTCCAAATCAAATCTACTCACTCACCCATTGAAACTTATGATCAAACACATGAAAAACTTCAAAAACGTTGAAAAGTATTCACCCAAAACATCCATCTTCAAAAGATTTACATCTGATTTTTTCATTCAAAATACACACACCAAAATTCCAGATTCATAACTTTTTCATCAAATCTTAAAAATATTTAGACGAAACATTCACTCGTTGAAACCTTTATTTCTCACATAAAAAATCTTAAAAACTTGAAAGGATTCATTCAAGAACACCACAACTTCAAAAGCTTTAATCTAAAAATACATACATCAAGAATACTCATATTCAAACATCTTTCTCAAAATCTTCAACATCTTTCTCAAAAATCTTTAACTAAAACATCAAGAACGATTTACGTTTCACAGTTCTACATCATGCTCTTCAAAATCTCATAGAATCAATGCAATATACATAACTTACACATCAACATACATTTTTTTTTTAATCCAAATACATATATTCTCGATTGGTTTCAAAAGCATTTAAAACTTGTCTGATCGTTGTAGGTTGGAGATAACCGGTACCTTGGTAGCGATCCTAGTCTTGCACAAACTAGATTTGGAAAGTTTTCTTCTTCCTTGGTGCAGCGTTTGAACGAGAGAAGGGAGAGAGAAAAAGGGGTAGGCGACGGCTAGTGGTGAGAAAAGAAGGTTTGAGGAAAATAATTACACGCTCAAGTTATTTGTGACTAATGTGCTTGGAAATCGGCCCATTAGCTGCAAACACAGTCTTATTTTTAAAATTTACTTCCCAAATATTAAAATACTGCACCAACCTACAACTTAAAATAACATGAAATATTTTCTTAACTCGTTCGAAGGCTAGTCTCGTTCCTCAGTCTAGAATTAATCCCAACCTGGAAACATCAAAAGCTAACTTGCAACCGTTAAACATCAGATAAATTGCATAATATTAAATAATTTAACAAAACATTTAAAAATATATTTTTAACACCTAAAATCTCAACTTGAAACATAAAATCTACGCAAAATAAATAGCATGAAATCTTTTAAACCTAACTTTTAAATCATGAATATATCACATAAAATCATTTAGTTAAACACAACTTTTTAAATCATAATAAATAGAATAGAATCACTTAAAAATTTATTTAAAATTTTTTTAATACTCGTGAGTGGATAAATGGATTTTGCGGGTATTACACTTGTAGTCTCTCATTATTGCATGCCGATTTGATCTTTTTCAGGTTAGTTTATTAAGAATGAATTATTTGAACAAACGGTGGCCGCATACTTCTCCACTAGCCTCCTTTAGGGACCTAAAACCAGACCTGGCCAAGGGCCGGGTCTAACCCGAACCTGTACCAAAACCGGCCCGTTGTCAACAACCGGTGGCCGCGTACTTCTCCACTAGCCTCCTTTAGGGACCTAAAACTAGACCTGGCCAGACAACAGGTTGGTTAACCGGGTCAACGGGTTTGACCCAGAACCATGATCGGATCGGCCATTAGGCGGTCTGGTTACGGTAACGGGGCCGGTTAACCGGGTCAACGGGTTTGAGCCAAAATCGTGACCGGGCCGACCATTAGGCGGTCTAGTTACGGTTGACACAATAGGCAGTCCAACACGATTTACGGATGTCAAACCTGTTGACTCGCTAGGTTGGACGGGTTCGACCCAGCGTGTTGGCCCTATATATATATATATGGAATATGTAATGTAATGCGAGTGAATGTGGTTATGTGGTTGAATATAATGAAATGTAATATATTTTTTGTATAAGATGATGAGAGTTGAAATGTTATATATTTTTTATGAGTAAAAATTATTTGGTACACGAATTATTGATAAAATATCAAATTGATACATAAGCTATTGGAAATGATTTAATTGATATATGATCAAACTAAAAATTCAATTTTGACATTTACTTAATTGTTTTTAAGTCCAATATTGTTATTAAATTTAAATATATATATTTCACTTTTTAAATTATTTTATTGATTAAAAATAAAATTTTTAAAAAAATCTTATTTACTATACTATAATAATAAAATTGTATATCATTCATCCGAAAAAAAATATTAAACATGAAATTTGTGTGTCATGAGTGAAAAGGCACGTACATATCATTGGGAAAAAAATCAGTATCAGTAGTCTATAGATAGGCTCGTCAATTCGGGTTTGGCCCTTCGGGTCAATCCGTCCAACCATTAAAAATGATGGGTTGGGTCATGCTTTTGGCGGCCCGTCAGGAAGTAGGCATAAACGGGCTAGGCCCGTTTGGGCAAAGGGCAAAGCGGGCCTGCCCGTCATTTTTTTTTTAAAAAATATATTATAATTAATATTTTAAATATTTTATATATGATTGATAAGTTTTGAATAATTTTTATTTTGTTGAAATGTTTTATAAATGATTATAAGCACTAAATGATTTATACGATTTATTATCATTTATTTTAATTGATTAATTTTAAAAATTTATATTTTATAATGATTTATTTATTGTTAATGAGTTTTTAAATATGTATATCATTGATAATTATTTATGTATGATTTTTTTAAAAAAATTCATATTTTTTTAAAAAAAATTTGATTTTTTTTTTGCGGGTTGGCCCACCCAACCTGCAACCTATGGCGGGTTTGATTGGGTTGGATTATTCTCAACCCGCCGATCGGGCTGGACAAGCTTACTTGTAGAGGTCGAAAAAACAACACAACATCACATTAATCTTGCTTAGTATCTCGATTTTTAATATTATGATTATCGAAAAATTTTGTACTTGGTATAGACATTTATGACAAATTACAATATTTTTTAATTATATTTTTAATTAAATATTTAAATATAAAAAAATTTATTTTATAACATTTGTATAAATATAATAAATTATATTTTATTTATGTATATTCTGATTTATCGATAAATTGTAATTTTATAAATATAAATGATAATATTATAACATAGATAAAGAGAAAAACATTATTTATTATATATTTTTAATTTTTTTTAAAATTTTTTTAGAGTGAAATTTTTTTAATTTATATATGTGTGTGTATGTTTATATTAATTAATAATTATAATGTTTTTGTACAATGAGTTTAATATATTTTATAATATAAAATTTAAATAAATATAAATTTATGTTTATAATTGTAATCAATAAAGTAATTTTGAAAAAAAAAATGTGTATTTATTTGAATTCAAAAAAATTATTGGACTTTACTTTACAATAAATTAAGTAAAGGGTAGAAGTGACTTTATAACTTGATTATGAACAAATTAAACCATTTTCGATAGTTCAGGTATCAATTTGACATTTTTTCAATAGTTCTTATACCAAATAAATTTTATCTATTTTTTATTGACTAAATGTAATAGATTTTTTTTATTGAGACTAGTTTTCCGCTGCACGCGTTGCGTGCTCGTACATTTCATTTTTTTAAAGAAAAAAATACAAATAAATTGTAAAATTTTAAAAATAAAAAATATAGATTTGTCCTAAATAAATATCACAAAACACAAATAAATATATCAATTTTATAGAGTGAGTGACATTTTCGTAAATAAAAAAATATCAAATGACATATAGTGAGTGTCATTTTGGCAAATAATAAAACATCAAACGGCTAAAAAAGAAGAATTTGTCTAATAATTTTGGTTTTATTGAAATTTAAGTTAGAATATAATAGTAATTTCAAATCAAGCTTCACCTTAATTGAAAGTTAATAAATTAGAGGGTCTCTACTATAATAATATAGTAAGATGATGAAATATTTGATAGAAATTTTATAAGTACAATTGCGTCAAATTTTTTTAAAAAAAAATTGTTAGGATCATGAGCGTGTGTAGGAGGGAGGAGGTGGGGTGAATATACACTTAAAAATATTTTATAGCTACAATAGCTCGTTCTTGAAATGTTAAAAAATTAACAGAGCACCGAGAGATTATGTCGAATTTGGTTTTCAAATCGAGCGGAAAACACTCAAAATAATCTCTCTAAAAACCGATTAAACATTTTAGAAATCGTTTGAAAAGAATGAAAGTTCAAATGATAAAAAATAGTTTGGTTGAAGTATTTTATCAAACACTTTGTATGCAATATTTTTGTATTTGATCAAACACATAAAATTCTTCAACAATGCAATCCAAACCAGTAGCAATAAATAAATGCAAGAAATAAAGAGAAGAATTTGTTTATGGATATTCGGAGATAAAACTCATATGTCACCTCTTCTTTCCCTTGGAAGGATCCACTAAAAGACTTTTATTTATACAACTCTTTGTACAAACCCAATCCGGTCTAGGACTTACCCATTTCCTAAACAAGAACTCCTAGCACACTCGATTGTAGGCCTTAACCTCATAATCCGCATAATGTTTAACGTCTGCCAAGACTACAAACACAATCTTTAATATCTTTGTGCTAAAACTCTCACTCAACTAATATTTCAAAGAACATCTCTCATATGTGTGTGGGTGAGCTCTCTTTTACTAATATTTAATAACATTTGGATGTGGAAGAGCGTTCTATAAACTTGATTTGGTTTGGATGATTTAACTTTGAAAGCTCATCTCTCTTCTTCTTCCTCATACCTTGTGCTTGTTCTCATTATAGCTTGTTTATCTTCTATAATCAGCCCATGCTTTTAATTCCCAAAAAAAGTTGTTGTTTGATCTTCAAAGTGTTGTATTTATAGCCTCCAATAATGATGTGAAGGTTAGATTCAAGAATATGACCGTTTGGAAAGTTTCTAGACACTTTCTGATGTTGAAACAGTCATATTTGAGTTGCTGGCAATTTTCTGAAGTTGAGCTTATTTTACTGTTCATCGGACTGGTTAGATTGATTTGGTCTGGTCCAACTTTGATCTGGTATAGTCCAACTTTGATATGGTCTGGTCCAACTGATCTGGTCTGTTCTCTTGATTATAGCTCTTGATTAACTGATTTCTAGGCAACATGATGACATGAAAGTTGTATCTCTTTGTCTTGGCTTTACATGGATTCAAGACGCACTCGATTTTGAGTTTGTACGAGAGAGATATGCTCGAAATACTCAGCTGTGCCAGAAATTCTGTTATGCAAAATTTCAGTGCAGAACCAGAGAATTCAATGCAGTTTATCAGCTTTTCAAGATCCGATTCAGACTTTGACTTGTGAATATTATTTGTATATCATTGTCTTCGCTTTGTATCACATATTGAATTGTTTCATTTGGATAAATGAGCTGGAAGTTATGACCAAAATACCAAAACTGGTCATGTTTGATCTGGTTGCTATATCAATTTCATCCAGCTTGATATTGCGACCACCATTTTGTCTGGATAACTTACAAATTAACTGATATGGCCTGAAATATGACATGTAGATATTTGAATATGACTTCAAACCGTTTTGACCACTAGTCATTTGGATCATCGAGATATGAGATATGCTCGAATCAATCAACTGCGCCAAAATTCCAGCTTGAATAAATTTAAGTTCCAACTTCACAAAACTTCCGACTTTGATCTACCAACTACACACTTGATTAAATATGTTAGAAACACAATAACAAGTTTGTTATTATCAAAATCAAGATTGTTTGTGCTTCACAACCCAATATTAATTATTTAAATATTTATTTAAAGATAATTATTTTTTAAAAAATAAAAGGGTCGTCTCAGACCCGGAACTGGCGGTTAACCGAACCTGGACTCGGACTGTCGATTCAGCAACCTTAATCGTAACTGACCACGGGCAGGGTAGTTAATGGTCGGTCTTTTATCGAGCCAAACCGATGGAACCTGACTCGACCCAGCCCATGCGTGGGTCTACGTAAAACTGCCTAAAATATATACAAATGTTCTCAAAGATCAAATTTTGCATTCTTTCTCCCAAGAAAACAAAAATATCTTAGTATCGATTTTGGAAAAATATTTATTAAAAGTTTTATAAAAGTGTTTTTTTTAATTTTTTTTTAAAAATATTTTAAAAACGATTTTAATGAATAATATGCATTTGGACAAATTATTCTATTAAAATGGTTTTAGAGTTAAAAACAATATGTTTTGATTTTCTTCATTGCATTCAATTCTAAAACCATAAAAATAATATCTTTCACTTGTTTTTTTAAAAACTATATTTGAAGAATATTTTTTTAAAAAATATTTTTCACAACGTTTTACAAAAATTTGACATAAATACATATTTTAAGTTGTTTTTTATTTATAAAAATATTTTTAAAGTACTTGTTTTATGTTATTTTCCTACCATTTTGGGCTCTTAAGCACCTAAGATTCACAAATCACACAAGAGTAGGACCCGACAAGTTTTGGGCCAAGAAAGTGAGGATTGGGCCCAGAAAAAAAGGCTGACAAATGGGCCATACGCGTGACTAGACCAACCGGTGGAAAAATGAAATTCTTGTGTTTGGCTATCGACTTGGAATAAAGAAGGAACTATCGTCTTTCTTAAGTCATCAACTGACTCTGACGGATAGATAACAGAATAAAGCTCGAGTTAAAGAATTAGAGAGAATACAAAGAAGAATCTGAGACACAAAAAATTATCCATAGAAATCAAGGAGTGCCGAAACTTGATTGTGAATCTGTATTGTGTTATAGCTTGATTAAAGATTATGTATTGTATTCGATTTGAGTTGTATCTCCATTCTTGTGATTAATGAAAAGTGGATGTGATTGTTCTCCCGTGGAGTAGGCTTGGATAATCAGCCGAACCACGTAAATTCTTGAGTGGTTTCTGATTGAATTTGTGGGGACCTCGGGTTGCTAATCTCGTCTTAGGGTAACTAATGATTAATTAAACAATTAATCAAACAATTAAAAGTAATAAACCAAGAGCAGAATTTTTTTTTTTTTAAATTTTGGTCAGGATCGATCCTGGGAACTTCCAGGATTGATCCTGTGACTTTAGAAAAGTTTCTGCCCAGCATCATTTTGTGCAAGGATCGATCCTGTGAAATTCCAGGATCGATCCTGGAGCTTTGTTCTGGAAAAAAATAAGGTTTCAGAAGAATTCTGGTGCTGTCAAATTCGTGCACCAACAATCTAATTCACCAAAAGCATGCTACAATATCTAGGAACATGCATAAAATCATATATAACGACTTGAGCATATAATCATACAATTCTTACATCAAACAGATAACGTAAAAGACATTAAATCACAAGCTACACCAATGACATAAGTGAGCTTCAAGTCTCAAGTCTTCTACTAGGTTTGATGTACTCTAATACATATTCGTTCAGCTATAAACCCGAGTCCTCACGTGCTAAATCTCGCTCCCAAGCTGTCAATGTCATCTCAGACCAGCTCTTGCCCCATCTGTTGTGATGCACACATACAAAACAAAACAACAGCCGGATAAACTCCGGTGAGAAATCATTCTCAGTATAATCGACATATAAATGCGTTAAATAAATTCATATCTACTCTAAACATGTCAACTCAAGAATAGAATAAAAATAACGCATATGTCGACTCAAATTTCAAATCAAGACTTTAATTTATATAGCGCACTTATATCAAGAATTGATTCTTATCACTTCATTGCCATCAAGATTCGTAACCGATCTTGATATGGATATCCATCTATCGTAGCCATTCCGGGCTAGAAAATAAGGTTAACCACAACCTTGGCATAGAATCAATTCAATTTACAATCATATCGACTCAAAATCAAAGATCCACTATCTGAGATGGATCGACAACATCAAACATAAATCAAAACATATCAAGTATGTGATTTTCGCAGGCCAACTCAAGAATAGTCGTTCTTGAGTTTCAAAGTCCCTAACTCGTGATGTCGTCATTATACCTGTCATTCTCGAGTTTGCGATGCTCCACACCTGGATACATCTTCAAGAACATCAATCATATCCTCTCAAGCTCAACATCTAATCTTCAATGAAAAGTATATTAAAATCTGCTCAAGACTCAATTCAAGCTTCAAGGTATAACAACTTCCACCTTGATCAATCCTTTCTCGTTTCAAAAGCTGACTTCTTGAGTCGTCTCACTTCATTAACAATCTGAAATCAAGGTTATCATAAGCTCGAAAGACCAAGTATAAAATCATTTCATTTTCAGCTATATCACAAATTAATCATCATTCAATTTCATCCAATTTCTCAAGATCAAAATGGCTTCAATCTTTGAACAAATTTGCATTAAATCGAATTCCAAATTCTCGAGTTTGTTAGCCTCTTATCAAAGCTGGAAATGAAGTATAACAATCTATCAATATCAGCTATAGAGTTATAACATCTTCAGTTTAATCATACGACCCAAAACGGCTTCAAATCCCAAGTCGATGGCATAACGACTAAAACTCGGTAACCGAAACGATATCGAATCAATTCTAACAAGCATATCCATGCTACAACAGTTCATACCAGCTTACACACACCATATACCAACCAAACTCAGAAGGTATAACATCCAACAAAATCTGGAATCATAATAAGTGCATACAACATCAAATCGTCGATTCGTTTTCGATACCGAACCCAAAACTTAAATTTTAAACGTAACTTCTAAGTTATGTTCCATCATCAATTCGAAACCTTGCTAAATTATAAGAACACTTACATCAAATCGAAGTCCATGTCGCAAGGATTCCAGAACTCTTTTCGAAATTAAAATCGGACGAGCGGATCAAAAGTTACGAGGCTTTGAACAAATCGAAAACAAAGAAAACGAGAAGGGTTCTCGGCACTTAAGCTCTCTGCTGAAATTTTGCTGAATGTTGCATGTGAATACACGTATCAACTGACTATTATACATAAAAATCGGATATGTATAAAGTAAATTGTAATTGAGTCCCTGAGACTTCATAATTTGCAATTCAATCCTCGACCTTCTTTTTAATTCAATTTCAATCCTAAATAATTTAAGAATATTCGAATTTAAATTAAAACTCTAAATATTCCCAAATTAAATATACTCGGATAGAGATTAAATAAATTTGGATTAATTAAATAATCCCGGCCGTTTGCATTCTAGTCCTCGAAACTTCAATATTATCAAATCAGTCTCTGATCGGGTTTCACCTTTAAAATAACTCATATTAATTCCCGAAACATGGAATTAAATCTTAAATTCCATAAATATTCAAATCGAATATTTATTCTTTTAATTTAAGAATTCTCGAAATTTAATTCTCAAAATCCGTAAATTCTCAAATTAAATATTTTTGGCTCGGAAATTAAATCTATCATTTCCATAACTTCTCAAATCAATATTAGCCCATAATATGAAATTTAATTCTCAAATCCCATAATTATTAATTTAATATTTCTGGGCCTTACAATTCCTCCCCTCTAAGGAATGATTTCATCCTCGAAATCGTAGTCAATCGAACTATTCAATTTGATATACTGAATGATTATCTGAAGTGATTCTCACTTCAATCATCCAACTCTAATCTTCGTATCTTATCTCTTCATCTCTTCCTTTGTACTTTAATTCACTGAAAAGAATTCTCTTTGAGCTGTTTCTTTCTTCAATCAAGGATTTGTCGACTAATCGACTTAACTCAGAATCTTTTTATTATCTATTTCATTTGATTAAAGTACATGGAAAAAAATCAAACTGATACTTCCTTAACTTGGATATGTGGAACAAATCAGATCCATCATATCAAGCTGAAAAGAAAATCATCAATTCTATCTAACCTCTCAGTCAATGAAATTCAGCTTCAGTGACAACTTGTTTCATTCTCTTTATCATTCTATGCTATGCATAAAAAACATATCAAGTCTACACTGTCATTCAGTTCATCGTTTCAAGATCAGTATTCATATTCTGAATCTGTATCTCAACTTCGTTCTTTCTCAATTCTGAATCGAATGATGTCCAGGAATAACTTTTTTGCTTAACGAGTCAGTTTCAGCTTCAAAAGTTATATCTATCCTTCAATTACTTTTTCTGATTCTTCTTTTCTGTTTTCATTTCATACAGATTCATCTTCAACATCTTCGTGTCTCTCAAATCAAATCGGATCTGATATCGACAAATCATGGTTGATCTGATATTATATACTTCAATAGTAGCATTTCAACACAAAGAAAATCGGATTTTCTTTCATCATATCATCATAACATTATCTCAAAATCGATTCATTAGCTGTTACAGGAATTATAATCATCAAGTGGCAACACATCAAGACAAGTAATACCGAATCAGGTATTAAAGTTCTGAGAATAGTCTCAATATCTAGAAAATCAACTCAGATAATCCATCAATCGACAAATGGTATAATGCAATCACATATAACCAACTCTCAGAACATCAATCAATCAATGGATGCCACATATGTCGAATAAATCTAAAGTCTTACTCCTGACAATAGATTGTAATCATTACTGTAATTCATCATATCTCTATCTTCTTCACAGATCTGAATCGATAGTTGTTATTCACATCTCATACAGTGTATTCCACAAATCTGATTAGTCTATTCGGATTATTTCGTAATCAGAGTTTATGCTGTATTCACAGATTTTAACGTATTCAGAACTGTTGATAATCGGTATCATATCAGATAAAATTTCATTCTCGAAATTCAATTCATCTTCTCTGATTATTCTTCCAATTCAAGGATAACATGTTGTACCTTTATCTCAAAAAGTACTCAAAGTCTTCGAATCATCTGTATTACAATGTAATAGTAAACCCAATGTTTCAATCTGAAACATTATTTCTTGGCTTACTGTTCGTCTTACAACGAATCTAATCACAATTCAGTGATTTGATCATACAGACAAATCATCGTAGATAGTAATTTCCATCAATCTGTTCATAACTACCACCTGTTTACATCATCTAAACTGTTTCATCATGGTAGTTTCGCAAAATATTCTTTCAAATCACAATCTCGTAACAATTCTGGAGTTTCTAAACTATCACTGAACTCATCTGGTCAATGATTTTCAAATTCATCGGAAACTCTCTATACGTTTAACTTCGAAAACGTACTAATTCTGTTACTTCTATTTGCTTTATCGTCTGATAAAACAATTATCGGATGAATATTGAATTCATTGTTGTGCAATTCTTCAAATTCTGATATCTCTTTTCGGAAATATCAGGCACAATCAAATAATCAATCATAATAGAATTCATTCATTCTGATCTGAGGCTTCAATTCATATCTCTATATAGCATTCTGTACTGAATTCTCATCACTTCAGTTACTTTCTGTGTTTCTTTCATCTTCTAAACAGTTCTGGATTGCTTTCAATCAAAAATCATTCTGATTGGTCATATATTCATCTGAATATTCAAACCAAAATACACAAAATCTGAAATCAATTGATCGAATGCCTGTTTCGTTCTTCATTTCTATTTCTCAATTGAATTCTAATAACTTGATCTCATCTCAATGTGCTTTAATCCTTCAAAATCAATTCTCACTTAATTTGAATTACAGCAATTCGGACTGTTTTAGTATCTATCTCGATACTCAAGCGCATAAATTCAAAAGATCAATCAATCACACATTCATCTCTTTTCTTCGTTCTATTTCCCAAATCTCAATTGGAAATTCTATCAGTTACGAGTCCAAAAATATTATAATATACTGAATGTATACATCAACCAATCAGTAACTCTTGAAATTCATAATCAGGGAAACTCACTTAAGTCAAAGTCATCCACAGAACAATAATATGAATGACAATATGCTAAGTAAAAACAACTCACTAGCATCTCAACTCAAGACGAGTAGATCAAATCAGACTCTATAAAAAAAATAAGAGTCAATCAAAATCGATTGATGTCGGTACCAAAACCTCAAAATCAATATCAAGAATTTCAAAAATCATGATTTTATGATGTAATAACTTCAGTAAAATCAAATAAAGACTCATCTGTAACTGATTTTCATATCATCATCTATTTTGTAAACCTCAAAAGCAGTATTCAATTCATAAACTCATCAATTCTCTGATAAATTCCAGTTCACAACTTAAACTATAGTCAAGAATCTTACTGAAATATATCTGTCATCTCTACTCATCGGCATATCTTTCAATTCTGGTTTAGATCATGAACATATTTAGTGCATTGAATATACTTATTTCAGAATATTTCTGTAATCAAACATCATATAGCAAACCGAAATCACAGAATCTTAATTCGAGATTCTATATCATCATATTCAATTGCACATTATGTTCTTACTGATCTAATTTAATCGCTTCTTATCATCAATTCTTCTACTAATTTGTATTCGATTATTGCATCATCATCTATCATGCAACATAAACATATATTTCAATACGAACAAAATCATCTTCAGTTTTAGTTCATCGAAGCAATAGTTCCATTCTTCAGTTCAATTCACACAATCTCTTTTCTGATACAGAGGTGATCATATAATAAGCTTTCAGCTATCATGAATCTATTGCACCAATAATAGACAGGTCAAAACAAAATAAATCTGTTACCTGAAATTTCATTCTTAGGTGCAATTTCATTCTGATTCTTGCTATACTTCTGGAATAGAAATTGTAGCTAAATATGTGTTTCTCTCACACACTATAGCATCTTTACAATTTCAGTCCTTTTGCTTCATCATTCAGCTTCAGTTCTATTAAACAAGACTATGTCTTTCATAACATGTTTCAGTCATCAACATTTATTCAGACATATTCTTCGAATTCAAGCCATAATTAAACAACTCAATCTTGAGCTTTTTCATCATCTCCAATTCAAAGAATTATAATAGGCTTGAAAATCTAATAAAACATTCTTCAATACTCAAAATATTCAGCTTCTAAAAGGTATATTTGTCTTTCTGATCATTTCTATCTGTTGTGGCAAAGAACTATAAACAAAAATCATGTTCTAAGCACTTACCAAAAAATTAATATACCTCTGTTCTTTCATCATTTCTTCATCAAAATTCATCAGCTGATTGCTAGGTTTCGAAGTTGGTATTCAATCAATCTGATACGTCATCCATCTGTATCTTTCAGGTATCTGAACGATTGATCAAGTTCTTCAGGCCAACTTCCACCTGCAATAACATCTATTCATTGGCTGATATGCTGTTCTGTTCTATTCAATCAGAGATACTTCTTTCAGCTGAGCAATAATACAGTTCTGTTCAATCTGACCATACCATTCTGTTCAGTCTGGCCATACTATACTGTCAGTCTGGGGTGCTTACGTCACCCAAATAACACTATTCTCTTCGATTCTGGGTGCTTACATCACCCGGGAAAATTCTTATAATAACATCGACAAGAATTCGAAAATTTACAAATCAGTAAATTAATCAATTCAATTTCAAAGGTAGATCAAGAGCACATGCAATTTATTAAATCATCAAATCAAATACTGCATAATCATGCAATACTATAAATGCATGTGACTCACTCTACCCCGCTAAGCTTCTATCTCAGTCCAGAACCTACTCTCTGATACCACCTCTTGTGGGGACCTCGGGTTGCTAATCTCGTCTTAGGGCAACTAATGATTAATTAAACAATTAATCAAACAATTAAAAGTAATAAACCAAGAGCAGAATTTTTTTTTTAAATTTTGGTCAGGATCGATCCTGGGAACTTCCAGGATCGATCCTGGGACTTTAGAAAAGTTTCTGCCCAGCATCATTTTGTGCCAGGATCGATCCTGTGAAATTCCAGGATCGATCCTGGAGCTCTGTTCTGGAAAAAAAATAATGTTTCGGAAGAATTCTGGTGCTGTCAAATTCGTGCACCAACAATCTAATTCACCAAAAGCATGCTACAATATCTAGGAACATGCATAAAATCATATATAATGACTTGAGCATATAATCATACAATTCTTACATCAAACAGATAACGTAAAAGACATTAAATCACAAGCTACACCAATGACATAAGTGAGCTTCAAGTCTCAAGTCTTCTACTAGGTTTGATGTACTCTAATACATATTCGTTCAGCTATAAACCCGAGTCCTCACGTGCTAAATCTCGCTCCCAAGCTGTCAATGTCATCTCAGACCAACTCCTGCCCCATCTGTTGTGATGCACACATACAAAACAAAACAACAGCCGGATAAACTTCGGTGAGAAATCATTCTCAGTATAATCGACATATAAATGCGTTAAATAAATTCATATCTACTCTAAACATGTCAACTCAAGAATAGAGTAAAAATAACGCATATATCGACTCAAATTTCAAATCAAGACTTCAATTTATATAGCACGCTTATCTCAAGAATTGATTCTTTTCACTTCATTGCCATCAATATTCGTAACCGATCTTGACATGGATATCCATCTATCGTAGCCATTCCGGGCTAGAAAATAAGGTTAACCGCAACCTTGGCATAGAATCAATTCAATATACAATCATATCGACTCAAAATCAAAGATCCACTACTTGAGATGGATTGACAACATCAAACATAAATCAAAACATATCAAGCATGTGATTTTTGCAGGCCAACTCAAGAATAGTCGTTCTTGAGTTTCAAAGTCCCTAACTCGTGATGTCGTCATTATACCTGTCATTCTCGAGTTTGCGATGCTCCACACCTGGATACATCTTCAAGAACATCAATCATATCCTCTCAAGCTCAACATCTAATCTTCAATGAAAAGTATATTAAAATCTGCTCAAGACTCAATTCAAGCTTCAAGGTATAACAACTTCCACCTTGATCAATCCTTTCTCGTTTCAAAAGCTGACTTCTTGAGTCGTCTCACTTCATTAACAATCTGAAATCAAGGTTATCATAAGCTCGAAAGACCAAGTATAAAATCATTTCATTTTCAGCTATATCACAAATTAATCATCATTCAATTTCATCCAATTTCTCAAGATCAAAATGGCTTCAATCTTTGAACAAATTTGCATTAAATCGAATTCCGAATTCTCGAGTTTGTTAGCCTCTTATAAAAGCTGGAAATGAAGTATAACAATATATCAATATCAGCTATAGAGTTATAACATCTTCAGTTTAATCATACGACCCAAAACGGCTTCAAATCACAAGTCGACGGCATAACGACTAAAACTCGGTAACCGAAACGATATCGAATCAATTCTAACAAGCATATCCATGCTACAACAGTTCATACCAGCTTACACACACCATATACCAACCAAACTCAGAAGGTATAACATCCAACAAAATCTAGAATCATAATAAGTGCATACAACATCAAATCGTCGATTCGTTTTCGATACCGAACCCAAAACATAAATTTTAAACGTAACTTCTAAGTTATGTTCCATCATCAATTCGAAACCTTGCTAAATTATAAGAACACTTACATCAAATCGAAGTCCATGTCGCAAGGATTCCAGAACTCTTTTCGGAATTAAAATCGGACGAGGGGATCAAAAGTTACGAGGTTTTGAACAAATTGAAAACAAAGAAAACAAGAAGGGTTCTCGGCACTTAAGCTCTCTGCTGAAATTTTGCTGAATGTTGCATGTGAATACACGTATCAACTGACTATTATACATAAAAATCGGATATGTATAAAGTAAATTGTAATTGAGTCCCTGAGACTTCATAATTTGCAATTCAATCCTCGGCCTTCTTTTTAATTCAATTTCAATCCTAAATAATTTAAGAATATTTTAATTTAAATCGAAACTCTAAATATTCCCAAATTAAATATACTCGGATAGAGATTAAATAAATTCAAATTAATTAAATAATCCCGGCCGTTTGCATTCTAGTCCTCGAAACTTCAATATTATCAAATCAGTCTCTGATCTGGTTTCACCTTTAAAATAACTCATATTAATTCACGAAACATGTAATTAAATCTTAAATTCCATAAATATTCAAATCGAATATTTATTCTTTTAATTTAAGAATTCTCGGAATTTAATTCTCAAAATCCGTAAATTCTCAAATTAAATATTTTCGGCTCGGAAATTAAATCTATCATTTCCATAACTTCTCAAATCAATATTATCCCATAATATGGAATTTAATTCTCAAATCCCATAATTATTAATTTAGTATTTCTGGGCCTTACAGAATTACTTATCTGTTTTGTGTGATTGTTTTAAGAGATTGATTAGTGCGTTCTTGAGTTGGTTTACTTCTTGTTTTGTGATTGAGAGGATCTTGTGGTTCTTGAGTCTGATTATCAAGTTTGCGGTAGTTTGAGCCATTGATTTAGGTGTTAAAATTTCGTTTAGATCCCAACAAGTGGCGCCGTTTGTGGGAAACACAAAATGGTGGGATCTATGAACTTTGATATTGAGAAATTAATTGGAAAAAAACTGACTTCTCACTGTTGAGAATTAAAATACGAGCAATCTTAGTACAACAAGGACTAGTAGAAGCTCTTAATAAAAAGGAAGAAATGTCTACGAAAATCAAAGATAAAGATTATTTGCTAGAGAAAGATCATAGATTATAATCCTATGTTTAGGTGATAGGCCACTTCGTGAAGTAGCTAGAGAGACATCTGCAGCTGATGTGTGGACTAAACTTAAGGGTTTGTATATAACGAAGTCCTTTGCAATCGGTTATACATAAAATAGAGATTGTACTCATTTGTGATAAAAAGATGACAAGAATCTAGAAGATCAGATTGAAGAATTCACCAAGATTCTAGATGAATTAGAGAAAATAGAAGTGAAACTTGAAGAGGAAGACCGGGCCCTGTTCCTGTTGAATGCACTCCCAAAGACATATGAGAATTTTAGAGATGCATTGCTCTATGGAAGGGAACAGACTATAACCTTGGAAGAATTCATGTCTGCTATACAATCCAAGGATCTTCAAAGGAAATCAAATGCAATTATTGAATCACAAGGAGAAGGTCTTATGATCACAAGAAGAAGTTAAAAGATGTCCTTTACAGGGAAAAATTTTAGGTCTAGATAAAGAAGCTAAGGAAAATACCAGAAGAAAAAATTGGGAAATTTAAGATGTATTACTTGCCATAAGCAAGGACATTTCAGAAGGGATTGTCCAGAAATAAAAGGGAAGCAAACTGATAAACCAAAGGATGATGGAACAGTTGTTATAGTCTCAGATGGATATGAATCAACAAAAGTTTTGACAGTCACTAACAATGAAATAATCACTGCTTGGATACTTGATTCAGGCTGTTCATTTCACGTGTGCCCCATCAGATCATGGTCTGAAAGTCTAGAGGAATCTTACCAAGGATTAGTGCTCTTAGGAAACAATAAGGCCTGCAAGGTAAAAGGATCTGGATGTGTGACAATCAGGATGTATGATGGGATAAACAGGCTGCTAACCAATGTGAGATATGTGCCAGAGCTAAAAAAGAACCTAATATAATTAGGTGCCCTGGACACTCAGGGTTTTTCATTCAAATCATAAGTTGGACAACTAAAAGTATGTAAGGGATCTTTGGTTGTGATGAGAGCTGTCAAAAAGAACTTCATGTATGTATTACAAAGGGAAACCATAGTTAGTGGTATTGCAAGCATCCAGGAACACCTGAATAAAACAAAACTATGGCATCTAATGCTAGGACATGTGAGTGAAAAAGGCTTTCAAGAGTTATCTAAACAAGGTCTTCTGTATGGAGATAAGATTCAATCAATCGAATTGTGAGATAGTGTAGTAACCCGTATTCAGAATTAGCGATTAATGAGTATATTAATCGTGTAATCATGTTTAGATTAAGAAAAACATGATTCAGGAAATCCCAAATGGGTTAACGAAGTCCAGAAATGGATTCAGGACACTCAAAATAGCCGGGAAGGTCCCGAAGGTCCGGAGGGTTCGGAAGCTCCGAACCAAGTCAGGAGGCTCCGAACTGGATCGGAGGATCCGAACTCAGGATCGGAGGCTCCGAAGTAGATCGGAAGCTCCGACGGTAAGATCGGACGTTCCGATCGGGAACAGGGCACGTGTCATCGCTGACGTCAGCAAGGTGACGTCATGGCTGACGTAATATTGAGCGATCGGACGCTCCGAAGATGGGATCGGAGGATCCGATCGTGTTCGGACGTTCCAAACCAGGTTCGGAGGCTCCGAACTTTGTCTATAAATAGGGGGCCGAGATTTCATTTCAATGTGCACCTTTCCCTCTCTTCTCTCTGATTCTGAAGCCTTCTAACTCAGATCTAGGGAGTTCTAGGCATCCTATTAGGAATCCGGAAGTGGCATAGCGATCCCGACGTCGAGAAAAAGATGTGCCTAAGTTTTGAGGCAATTGTCATCAGTAGGCTGACGACAGACGCAGGTATAGCTATGATTTCCTTAAATTATTTAGGAGTATGCAATAGCTTAATTAAGGCTTTTTAGAGCTTAATTATTGATGCATGGGTATTTGCATTGTAGAGTTGATGATAGGCTTGGAACCTAGAGTAGGACTGCTAGGACTGCCTGTAGTAAGGTACGTAAGTACTGATTGAGATAGCCAGCGGGTTTGCATGCTTATATGTTGCATTTGTGTGTCATATTATTATGCAGCATGTGCATATCATATTGTGCCTGTCCATATTTTGAGATGAGCCATGTAGGGCCGCTCAGCCCTGTTAGGACGGTTGATGTCTAGGGCCCAGTGACTGACGGGTCATGGGTGGCTAGCATCGGGGGACACGGTCCACGTCCTGTAGGAATGAGTAGTGTACGCAGGGTTTGCTCCCCGGGTTGTACCACTCATGTCCTAGGCGCCATTACTGAGCAGTTATATACAGTTATCCCAGATATGGATACCCTATCATTTGCATGCATCATATTTGTATGTTTTACCCAGTGCTTTTGTATTGAGCTTAGAGCTCAAGTCCAATCTTTTCTGTGTATCAGGACACCCCATTCGACGGGGCAGGTGTAGGTGCAGGGTGTAGCACCAGGAGCTTGGAGTAGCCAGTGACCAGTGAAGATAGCAGGATTAGCTGTAGGTTTTGCCTTTAGGCTATTTATTCGACTTGGTTGTATAAATCGAATTGGTTTAACCGGTTGTATTCTGCCGGTCTGTTTTTATTTAAGTCTTCCGCAGCGATTTATTTAATGCATATTTAATTATGCTCTTAACTCTGATTAGGTAGCGGATCCGGGTAGGGTCACTACATTTATTGGTATCAGAGCATATACATGCAAGAGACTTGGGATATAGTAAAGAGAATTTGGGTTATCCTTATAGGATGGATGAGACCTTGGAAGAGGTGATGATGCGGCGATTAAGTTGCCCGAAGACTATCATCATCGGCAGGATTTCTAAAGATTTGGCTTATGGGATTCCAGCAAGTGCGGATAGGAGTGATGGATCGTGATCGAGTTTTCAAGATTTCTACTCAGGTGGATCCTAGTTTTGGATCAAGTATCGGATGCCAGAGGATTGGTGGGGAATTACTTGATGCTTGCATCTTTACAGTCATTACCATGATGACACTACTCTGAAGATTCTCCAGTCGTAGTTGGAGAGATTTTCATGCGGAACATAGTTTTGCCAGTATGCTTGTATCGATGCGTTCGGTAGGCACACGGGAAACTTCATGTTCAGAAGCATGAGTTGGTTACAAGAAGAACGCTGATGGTAGATCGTGAGCAGAAGGAGTCGACTGACATGCACTGACGCAGAGCATAGCTGGTTAGCTATCACGAGCCATTTCTACGGAGTTCTTTGTAGGAGGACATGTAGAGATACTTGGTCGGGAGTATGCTTGTATCGATGCGTGTGTCGATTAGAAGCTTCATGCTCAAGAAACGAAGACTAGTACGATGATTTAAATACTGTATTGATGTAGTTGTAAACAGTATTTCAGTTGTAAAGCATCATCATACTTTGGTTGTATCATTTCAAGTTCGATTGTACATTTCATTGTATTTTGAATACTGTATGTATTACATGGGATTGTAATTGAGAAATTGTACATAAATGGAAGCAATGATACATGTTTTATTTATCCAGCAATTCGTGAATGATTGCGAGTGATTTTGCTAGGATTGACATTGTTTTAGTTGATTAGTGTTCAACTGCTGTAGCTCATGGGATTTGAGTGAGCCAACTGTGACTGTTTGACTTGTGGTTAGTCTAGGCGTTTTCCTAGGATTGACCTAGTTGGTCGGTGGACTAAGTTAGTGCCAGCGATGAGTGGACTCATCTGGAGGCATTAAGGGTATTGTTGGTTTAGAACGTTGGGCTTCATTCTAAGTTGTTTCCTTAGAATAGTAGGCTGTCTGACCTTTGTTAGGTTGAGACTTGTGATGATGGGTTTTCATCGGGATACCAGGTCCAGTATATGCCGAGAGTTGTGGACTATGACCAGGACTAGACATGATGGGGCGCGACCCTATGCCAGTATTACTCTGGGAGTATTTGTATTTCAGAGGGTACCTGGGAGCCTTTGTGCTTCAAGAGATGGCGGTGGGAAGGCTACTCAGTCTAGGGATTTGGTGACAGACACGACGAGGTATGACCTTGGATTAGATATCAGGTTTGATATCGATGGTTTGATATCATCTGGTGTGCCAGAGATATAGTTTGAGTGTTCTGTTGTGGGAACCAGTCTTGGAGGGATTTCCTTGATAAGTGTGTATTCTGAGCAGTTAGATTTTAACCTTTTGGTTACTGCTAGACGTGTGGATCTAGTAGGTGGACGGATTTCTACCAGCGATGACTATGGGTTGTCATCAGAGTTGTGGTTAGAATTTCCTTTTGATAGGAATTATCCAAGAACTTGGATGGGATGCTGTTTTAAGACTTCAACTCGAATACAAGGACTACTCCTTGATGATTGGCTTCATTAGTATTGGATTATATCAGATGTTGATTATTGTGCAGGACTATTTGAGATGTGAGGGAAGCGTGGCCTATGACCGTGAAACCTTGGTGGTTGTCCAGGTGGGTTATTGAGGTAAGCTACCTTAGTCTTGAACTGTTGCACAATCTTAATAAGGGATATGATCAGGAGAGTGTTCGAAGATTGTGGAAATCTTTGGGATTCTTTAGTTATTGTTCTTGGACTTGACGAGCCGTGGTGTTCATTCTGAATGAACGAGGTAAGGATAGTGAGTCCAGTGTTTGCGCTAAGTACTGTCTGATATTTTCAGAGATTGAGCGTAGGATTTTCCATGGGATGGAAATGGGCTTAGTTATCTTGATGTTTGCCTTGGGTGAACAAGACAACGATTAGTAGTGCTAAGGTGGCACGGGATCTGTGCTAGTGACTACTAGTGGTTATTGGCTAACTCTGTCAGAGTTAGGATGATTAAGTTCAGAATACGAAGCAGCGGTTAGTAGTGCTGAAAAGGCGCAGGACTTGTGCCAAATAAACTACTTATGTACTGTAATCTGACACCGTTTGGAAATCGTTCTTTTTGGCAGCTGAGTCATAGTTATTGACCTAGGTTGGATGATCAGTGGTGGTCTGATCTGATAAGTGCGAGCTTAAGTAGATCGACAAATTTGATTGGTTGAGCCAATCAGGGTTGATCAGGATGTGGAAATTAAGAAATACTTGGGATAGTATTTTGTCGAGTAATGCTTATGGGATGAGTACTAAATACCATCTCAGAGAAATCGGAGATTTGAGTTATTTAGTCTCAATGATTGCCAGAAATGAATCTTTTGGGATTGCTGTAATCAGGAACGATTGTAAGTGGACTTGTATGATCAAGTTAGGTGCTAACTTGACAGTGGAGACAAACAAGGGAATTGGTAGTTTCCAGTATGGTGCATTCTTGTTAAGAAGGAAGCTGATATTGATTCAATCGATTGCTTAGTGATAGCAATAGGTCAGGAAAGGATCATGTTGTTGTTTCATGTGAGAGTTTTCCATTGAACAACAATAGTTAAGATTGTTGATCGGAAATTTCGGTTAAGTGAGGGCATCTATGTGTACCGTTGTGGTTGAATCCGACGAGTAGTTGGAAATGCTAATGGACATTAGCAAGGAAACATCAGTTTTCTGATCCGTGTGACATTAGCTAGGATCTAATCATCGAGATCTAGCAGGATGTGTCACTAGTCTTCTAGCGTGTGATGAACGATGTCTCTGAAATGACAGAGATAGTCAAGGGTCGACTTAGCCAACGAGGTTTGCCTTTGGGATCGAAGATTTTGCAAGATCGTGACGGATCGAAATTGTTCTTTCGAGTCAGTGAATCACATCTATGCGGATTGTTTGGTCAAGAATATTGCGCGTTAGCAATAATCGATATTCGGATGTGCGTCGGTTGGCAAGTTACTTCGAGCACAAGTATTTCCCAGGATTGACTAGGAAATCGACGAATTAGATCGTTCAGTGCTGAGACTGATGCGTTCGGCAAGGGAGCGATTTGACTATTGAGAATCCGTTGGGATTTAGTGCCAGGATCAGTATGTTCAACCTTGGGAGGTTGGTATGAGCTGATGGTATTATCAGAGACTCTGAGTTGAGTTATACCAGGTGCAATGACTGTCGAGTTTCGAGACGGAATAGGAAGCATTTCCATATGTCTGTGCACTGTGGAAAGTCCCAGTCGAGCATATTGGTGGAAGCTTGCCTTAGTCTTGATGTGTGTACAGTGGTTGCGATTATGTATAACTATCAGGAGGATGTTTATTGATTAAATTCATGAGGTGAATAACCTATGATCGAGATGGTGTAGATCATCAGAGGCGTGATGACTTCCATTGCAATGTATGCGTGATTTCGCAGGCCAATGGCTAGGAGATGACGTAGCGTCATGAATTGCAAGTGATGATAGTTATCATCAGGGCACAGTGTTGAGGTTATGCTAAGAAACGTGGACAACAGAATGCACTAGACATGATGGTTTAAGTTCCCAGTATTTCTTGGGAAGCCGGTTGTGCTTCAGGGAGAGTGGGGAGGGTAACCAGTCTAGGAAACATTGTGAGCAGTTACGTTGAAGTATAGACTTGAGTCCACTGGATTATATTAAAGCGAGATTCATGTTAGAATGTGTCAACACAATGTTGGAAATAGTGTTTCCTAACTAGTAGTGTTGAACACCGAGAAATTTTGAAACCATTAGATGGTTAGATTCAATAAGTAATTCGACGAATGCAGTAAAACCAGTCAGGTTATGACTTGGTATTCGTCAGTATAAGATTTCCTTTGAGACGATAATCTTGATCAAGCGGGTATTGTATCCTTCGTGATCAGGAAGATCGTGGTCCGAGTGAAAGATGTATCAGTGTTACGATACGCTAGTGCTAGAGGAGTTCAATTGTCGACCAGTAGTGCAGTAATTTTCAACTGGGAAAATGTTAATGCGGTTCAACATTAATGAAGCTTGCAGAGAATTCGACGGGAGTCTGAGTGTGTCGGAGGATATTTCGACCAGACACTCGAGCAAAGGTTTATTGTATGTTCTCGAGGTATTACCTTAGATTTCGAGGATGAAATCTTTTAAGGGGGGGAGAATGTAGTAACCCGTATCCAGAATTAGCGATTAATGAGTATATTAATCGTGTAATCATGTTTAGATTAAGTAAAACATGATTCAGGAAATCCCAAATGGGTTAATGAAGTCCAGAAATGGATTCAGGACACTCAAAATAGCCGGGAAGGTCCCGAAGGTTCGGAGGGTTCGGAAGCTCCGAACTAAGTCAGGAGGCTCCGAACTGGATCGGAGGATCCAAACTCAGGATCGGAGGCTCTGAAGTGGATCGGAAGCTCCGTCGGTAAGATCGGACGTTCCGATCGGGAACAGGGCACGTGTCATCACTGACGTCAGCAAGGTGACATCATGGCTGACGTAATATTGAGCGATCGGACGATCCGAAGATGGGATCGGAGGATCCGATCGTGTTCGGACGTTCCAAACCGGGTTTGGAGGCTCCGAACTTCGTCTATAAATAAGGGGCCGAGATTTCATTTCAAAGTGCACCTTTCCCTCTCTTCTCTTTGATTCCGAAGCCTTCTAACTCAGATCTAGGGAGTTCTAGGCATCCTATTGGGAATCCGGAAGTGGCATAGCGATCCCGACGTCGAGGCGAAGATGTGCCTAAGTTTTGAGGCAATTGTCATCAGTGGGCTGACGGCGGACGCAGGTATAGCTATGGTCTCCTTAAATTATTTAGGAGTATGCAATAGCTTAATTAAGGCTTTTTAGAGCTTAATTATTGATGCATGGGTATTTGCATTGTAGAGTTGATGATAGGCTTGGAACCTAGAGTGGGACTGCTAGGACTGCCTGTAGTAAGGTACGTAAGTACTGACTGAGATAGCCAGCGGGTTTGCATGCTTATATGTTGCATTTGTGTGTCATATTATTATGCAGCATGTGCATATCATATTGTGCCTGTCCATCTTTTGAGATGAGCCATGTAGGGCCGCTCAGCCCTGTTAGGACGGTTGATGTCTAGGGCCCAGTGACTGACGGGTCATGGGTGGCTAGCATCGGGGGACATGGTCCACGTCCTGTAGGAATGAGCAGTGTACACAGGGTTTGCTCCCCGGGTTGTACCACTCATGTCCTAGGCTCCATTACTGAGCAGTTATATACAGTTATCCCAAATATGGATACCCTATCATTTGCATGCATCATATTTGTATGTTTTACCCAGTGCTTTCGTATTGAGCTTAGAGCTCACGTCCAGTCTTTTCTGTGTATCTGGACACCCCATTCGACGGGGCAGGTGTAGGTGCAGGGTGGAGCACCAGGAGCTTGGAGTAGCCAATGACCAGTGAAGACAGCAGGATTAGCTGTAGGTTTTGCCTTTAGGCTATTTATTCGATTTGGTTGTATAAATAGAATTGGTTTAACCGGTTGTATTCTTCCGGTCTGTTTTTATTTAAGTCTTCCGCAGCGATTTATTTAATGCATGTTTAATTATGCTCTTAACTCTGATTAGGTAGCAGATCCGGGTAGGGTCACTACAGATAGTTGTGCACTTGGCAAGGCCAAGAGAGTACTTTCACTCAGGGAAAACACAACACTGAGCATCCATAGGCATACATTCATTCGGCCCTATCGAGTCCTTCTAGGACACAAACTCATGGTGTAGTGACCCGTCCCGAAATCACTAAGTAGTCAAAGCTTAAGCATGCAAAATAACTTAATATGCAATAATCAGATAAATCAGCGGAAACTTAAACAATTCAACTGAAAAATACCGGCATGAATACAACCGATCCCAAAACAATTACTGATAAATGTTATTCAACCCAATCAAGGATAATTCTTAACTCCACAAAGGGAAACCTGATACAGTACAATCCACCCTGCTGCTGCTCAACGATCGCTACCACCCGGTCCATCCAACCTAAGTCCTGTCCCGTGGAATGGGGTGTCCAGAACCAAAACCAAGGACGTGAGCTAAAAACTCTCAGTACGAAAGTACGAGTATACACATGCTATGAATGCTAAATTCAAATGATCGGGTACCGGAAAACTATCACAGTAGAAACTCTTGCTCAACAAATGGCGCCATGTTAAGTAGCACACTGGGTCGTCGCATCAGGAGGTACTCCCATACCATAAGAAATAAGTGGTTTATCCGGACCCAAATCCATGGCATCCATCCACGACAAAGGATACTTTTTCTTAACCGTCGCTTGGTTCAACTGTCTGTAGTCGATACAGAGACGCATGTAACCATATTTTTTCTTGACAAAAAGAACTGGCGCTCCCCAAGGTGAAACACTCGATCGGATATATCCCTTATACAACAAGTCCTGCAATTGCTGCTGCAACTCCCTCATCTCTGTTGGTGCTATACGATAAGGTGCACGAGAAATCGGTGTCGTCCCTTGTGAGACCTCGGTTCTAAACATCAATTAAAGGAGTAATTAAAATAAGCAAGCATTAAAAGCCAACACATAAGTTTTTTTTTTTTTTAAAAGAGGCCCACGCGGGCGCGCATGACGCCCTGCCCGGAAAGGGGCGCAGGCGCGCGGGCGCGCCTCCCTGACTGCTCCGGTGCTAGAAATTTCCAAAATCAAGAACATCAAGCCATACAATATTTCAAAACATAAACATGCGTTACAAACTTGATTCCTCGAATTAAAACATGAGTTCTGGAGTTCAACAACCAAACCAAAGTCGAGAACATGCAAAAACAATATAACGATGAAGTTCGATAACTAAACATGTTCTAACATAAACTAGATTGGCATGCTGAAATCGACTTCTAAACCGAATCTCACTTCTACATCTTTCCCTCGAAGCTAACCATGCCTCTTCTGACTTGTTCCTGACCCACCTGTTGCCAAGTACACATACAAAACAAAGCAACAGCCGGATAACCGGTGAGAATGATAATCCCAGTAAAAGCAACATATCAAGTAATACAACAATAAACATGCTTTCAAGACAACAACGTAATCAATAACAATGAAATGAAATGCATGTCTTTAAACCGGGATATCAAATCTGATAAACGAGGGATTGCTGCTGTGCTTTTGGGATCCCGAGGATGAGATCACGTAACGACTCACTGACTCTCCCAATCGAGGTAGTGCCACGTATCCCACTCCTCTAGACTTTGAGCAACTATAATGAGTATGCTAGCACCAGGCGAAACGACTACGACCTAGGCCACTCAATCATAGTTCCCAAACGTCTAAACAAAAAGGGGCGGTTCTTCCCGCTAGAAACAAGATTGGCTCAAGATGAATGCATAACAAAACATAAACATAAGCCACATAAACAACTCAAATAACAACCAAAATACAAGTTCCACATGCTAGAACAAGTATTGATACAATATGTGATTTGAAAGGGAAACTCGAGAACCAACAGTCCCGAGTATGCTATCCCGCTACGATGACTGCTTTTACCTTTCAATGTCGTAGATCCAACTCCGGACAAGCTACAACAAAAGATTTTATCAACAAATATACAACCTAAACAACAAACAACGGTTCAAGGAAATCTCTTTACCGTTCTTCGTCCAACTCTCGACGAACAATGCTGCTAACACAGGGCTCGACAAACTCCAAACGAATATGTTCAGATACAAATCAAAGATCAATAACCATGATCAACTTACAAGCCAAGTTCAACAACTCAAAAATGGTTCGAAATCCCAAAACTCAAACCGACGGCATAACGGCTAAAAACTGAACAAACCGAAAACGCAGACAGCAGTTCAATACCGATATAACCTTATATCAATGCCCAAAACAACAATAACAAAGCAAACCCATCAATCTCAAAATCCACATTTTCGAAAATGGCTTCCAAAAATCATAACAAATCCGAACGTCGCTCTAATTCAAAACCGACAGATAATAAACGATCAGAACTCTGTCAAGAACAACATACTCGAATCTCAAACGATTCTAACAACATCCAAAAACTAGAATGTATCCGATCGTAGAAGAACTTACAATAAAACAGAGCTCTCACTGCAGTGATCGATAATCTGCCTTCAGAAATAATTTCCAACGGCCGGATCGAGCTCTGACTGGATTCTGAAAGCTTGAAGAGGCGTTTCCCCAAGCTTCAATGGAAGAAAACGATGGAAGGGAAGAAGGAGAAGAAAATGAGACTAAGTCAAATCTCTTCCAAGTGTAGATAATATATTAAACTCAATATTTGCATTTTAGTCCCTGAAATTTCCAAAATTTGCAAAAAGGACCCTGATCAAAATCAAGTCGGCTCTTGAACTCTGAAATCTCCAATTAACTCAAATAAACTCATTTAAGATAAAAATGGGGCGTTACAATTCTCCCCCACTAAGAAGAGATTTCGTCCTCGAAATCAACGAGAACCACAACTCATAAGATAGAATAAAGAACTAAAGACAGTAAGAAAAACTCACGTCATCCGAATAACTCCGGAAATCGCTGTCTCATGACAGATTCTGTCTCCCAAGTCGCTTCCTAGATGCCGTGACGGCTCCACTGCACTTTCACTAACGGAATCAACTTGGTTCTGAGTTGCTTTTCCTTCTGATCAAGGATCTGAATCGGTCGCTCAAAGTAGCTCAGAGTCTCGTCTAACTCGGCTTCATCAGGCTGAAGGATATGAGAAGGATCTGGATGATACTTTCGCAGCATAGAGACGTGAAAAAAGTCGTGAATACCAGATAAAGACGGAGGAAGTGCAAGTCTGTAGGCAAGATCGCCTATCTTCTCGAGAATCTCGTACGGCCCGATGAATCTCGGAGATAACTTCCCTCTGTTACCGAATCTGACAGTGCCTCTGAAAGGTGAAATCTTCAGAAAGACTCGGTCTCCCTGATCAAAACTTAGAGGTCTATGCCTGACATTCGCATACTTTGCCTGCCTATCTTGAGCTGACTTCATTCTGGTCTGAATGATCTTAACCTGCTCTGCCATATCTCGAAGCATATCCGGCCCCAAATCTGGTGACTCGGACAAATCATCCCAAAACAGCGGAGATCGGCATTTCTTACCGTACAAAGCCTCAAAAGGCGCCATACCGATACTCTCTTGGAAGCTGTTGTTGTAAGAAAACTCGACAAGAGGCAAAGAATCCTGCCAACTAGTGCCAAAGTCTAGCAGTATCGCTCGCAGCATATCCTCTAACGTCTGAATAGTCCTCTCTGACTGTCCATCTGTCTGCGGATGATAAGCTGTACTCAAATGCAATCGAGTACCAAGTGCCTCCTGAAGACTGTGCCAGAAGTGAGAAGTGAATCTAGGATCTCTGTCTGAAACGATCGACTTCGGCACACCATGCAACCTCACAACATTGCTAACATACAACTCAGCCATCTGGTCGTGACGATACGTCATCTTGTACGGAATAAAACATGCAGACTTCGTCAATCGGTCGATCACTACCCAAATAGCATCGCATCCTCGAACTGATCGTGGTAGCTTCGTGACAAAATCCATAGAAATGTGATCCCATTTCCATTTAGGAACAGATAGACTGTGCAACAGACCCCCTGGTCGCTTCCGCTCTGCTTTCACTTGCTGACAATTCAAACACCGAGATACAAACCTCGCTACGTCGCTCTTCATTCTCTTCCACAAAAACTGAATCTTCAGATCGTTGTACATTTTACGACCTCCAGGATGAACACTGAACCGAATGCAATGAGCCTCTCGGAGAATACGCTGTCTTAACTCCGAAATATCAGACACAACAACATGGTTATTCACAAACAAAACATCATCTCTAACCTGGAATTTAGACTGATGTCCCGATCTAACTTTCTCTACTAAAATCTGAATGCTCGGCTCAGACTTTTGTTCTCTCTGATTGCAACAAACAACTCCGGCTCGGCTTGAATAGCAAACACTCTGATAGTCTCCCTATCTGTTTCAAACTCTAAACCAGCAGTGCAACAATCATCGATCAACTGAGAAACACCGATAGTAGAAAGAGATAAAGAACATAGCTTTCGGCTCAAGGCATCTGCAACTGTATTCGACTTTCCCGGATAATACTTGATTTCACAGTCGAAATCCTTTAACAGATCTAACCATCTTCTCTGTCTCATATTGAGCTCTGCTTGAGAAAATAAGTACTTAAGGCTCTTATGGTCAGAAAAGATCTCGAAAGACTCACCAAACAGATAGTGACGCCAGATCTTCAGAGCAAAGACGATCGCAGCTAGTTCAATATCATGAACCGGATAACGAGTCTCGTGTGGTTTCAGCTGCCTCGATGCATACGCCACCACATGCTTATGCTGCATAAGAACACAACCCAATCCTCGGTTAGAAGCATCACAATAGACTGTGAAACCTCCAGTACCCTTCGGAATAGAAAGAATCGGAGCACTGGTTAGTCTCCTCTTCAGGTCAACAAAGCTAGTCTCACAATCTGCAGTCCAGACAAAAGGTGCATTCTTCTGAGTCAGCTGGGTAATAGGCTTGGCAATAGACGAGAAACCCTCAATGAATCTGCGATAATAACCAGCTAAACCCATGAAGCTTCGGATCTCAGGTACTGATGTTGGTCTAGGCCAATTCATAACTGCATCAATCTTGGTGGGATCGACAGAAATCCCATCTCCAGAAATGATATGACCGAGAAAGACAACTTGATCCAACCAGAATTCACACTTAGACAACTTGGCAAACAACTGCTCAACGCGCAAAATCCGTAGTACGGTCCTCAAGTGCTCTGCATGGTCAGTACGGTTCTTTGAGTAGATAAGAATATCATCGATAAAGATAATGACGAACTCATCTAAGTAACGCTGAAAGATACGGTTCATCAAACCCATAAAAACCGCTGGAGCGTTAGTCAAACCGAATGGCATGACTATAAACTCAAAATGACCATACCTCGTTCTGAATGCGGTCTTAGGAACATCTTCCTCTCGCACTCTCAGCTGGTGATAGCCTGACCTCAGATCAATTTTAGAATAGACAGAAGAACCCTGCAGCTGATCAAAAAGGTCATCTATTCTGGGTAAAGGATACCTGTTCTTGACTATAGCTTGATTCAGTTGACGGTAGTCAATACAGAGTCGCATAGAACCATCCTTCTTCCGAACAAACAGAATAGGAGCACCCCAAGGCGATACACTAGGTCTGATGTATCCCTTGGCAATCAAATCCTCAAGCTGCTCCTTTAACTCTCTCAGTTCAGTAGGTGCCATACGATAAGGAGCTTTGGAAATAGGTTGAGTACCTGGCACCAAATCAATGCTGAATTCGATCTCTCGAATAGGTGGCAATCCAGGAACATCTTCCGGAAACACATCAGCAAAATCTCTAACCGCTGGTAAATCTACCAAAGCTGGGCTAGATTTCAGTACATCAATCGCATAAACCAAAAATCCTTCTGCACCTCTCTGTAACAAACGAGTCATAGATAACACTGAAATCAAAGGAATTCTAGAAAGAGAACCCTTAACAAAGAATTTCCACTCGTCTGCCATTTCAGGTCTGAACCTGACAACCTTCAGAAAACAATCAACTGTTGCCCTGTACTTGGTCAAAGCATCTATACCGACAATACAATCAAAATCTGACAGTCCAAGCACAATACAGTCGAATTCTAACAAATTCCCCTCAAAACAAAGTTCACAGTTACTGACTAGTCTGACAGAAACAATTCCTCCACCCAACGGTGAAGTAACATCTACTATAGTAGGCAACAACTCAGTAGGAAAGGCATGCAATAACACAAATTTCTCAGAGATAAAGGAATGGAAAGCACCAGTATCTATCAAAACATGAGCAGAATAACCAAAAATCGAACAGTTACCTTCTATAACATCGTCAGGTGTTGCCTGAGCCTGATCCTCTGTCAAAGCAAAGACTCGTGCCTGCTATCTCAGAGGCTGGTTTGCACTAGTATTACCTCCCTGTCTGTTCTGCTGCTGCTGAGGTTGGAAAGAGTGAACTGCAGAAGACTGCCTCTCAGGCTGAGCTGTAGGTCTAGACGAACTCCCACTCTGAGCTCTATCTCTATTACGCTGAGGGAACACCTTAGAGAAGTGTCCCGGTTGCTGACAGGTGTTGCAGTTACCAAAGACTCCCATACACTGATCTGGTGAGTGTCTTCCCCCACACTTGCTGCAGTACAAGGATGATGATCCATAACTCTGTCCTGAACTGAATTGCTTCGAACCACTGGAACTAGAAGAACTGTTCCCCTGTCTCTTAAACTGTTTCCCTCTTGCCTTGTACTGATCCTTTCTGTTTCCCCCACTACTACCACCTTCATACCTCTGCTGCTGGTTCGGATGCTGAGGTGGCTGATTCTGATACTGAGATGGTTGGTTCTGATACTGCCTCTTCTGCTGAGGTGCCACCTGATTACCTCTTTACCTCCACAAGCCTGCTTCTGCTCCCTTTGCGTGATTCATGGCATCCGCAAAGTTGTTAAGCCTGTTGGTGTTCACCAACGTGAAGACATCTGGGTTCAAACCATTGATAAACTGATCGGCCTTTGCTTCCTCATCTCCGGCAATTAGCGGTGCGAAACACAACATACTATCAAACTTGGCTACGTACTCTTCAATGTTCAGATTCCCTTGCCTCAGATTGGCAAACTCTACTCCCTTATCTTTACGGTACGAGATAGGAAAAAACCGCTTATAAAACTCAGATTTAAAAAGAGTCCAAGTAACTTCCGTACCTCTACTCTCCATTGCTTTCTTTGTCATGATCCACCAGCTCTTAGCAACCCCATGAAGCTGATGAATGACTAACCTGATTCGGCGGTCATCGGTGTAGTCAATGGAATCGAACAACTAATCAATATCATCCAACCAACTCTCACAGTCAACTGGATTTTCTGAACCCATCAACAACGGCGGATTGAACGACTAAAACCTTTTCAGCAAGGTCTCCATAGGCATCGATGTAGCATCCATCTGATCAACTTCAGTGCTAGCTTGCTCAGTCGCAGGGATAACTGGCAGTGTGTTTCTATTTATCACTCGACGAGGACCCATCTGATAATCAAAGGTTAGGACACGAGATATCTCAATCGCTACAATCAGTGCCCTTACTGTTGGACAACACGGCGATCAGATCAATTAGGATTGATACCCGGTGCAGCGGAAGTTTAAAATTTTTATATGGAACGATTCCATAATGGGTATCAACCTTACGATTAAATTGTGTGTGTAAAAATTAAATAACGATTATAAAATTTTTACCTTTAATCTCGAATCGAGATTTTGGACACCAACAGATTTCTCTGCTCTTGTTGTATATCCCTGGAACTGATGGACGAACTGTTCTTCAATCAGGTCCACGAATGGATATTTAATCCCTCTGATAGATTGCACTAGAAAATCTATCAGAAGTTTCTACGAAGAGATTAACGAATTTGATCCGTTAAACCAGACTGTAATTCAAAATTCACAGGCTGGATTTTTCGAGCAGAGGGAGGGAGGGGGCGGCCACTTATTAAAAACACAGCTAGGGTTTTAAAAATATTTTGTGACCTGTTGTGTCTAATTTCTGTACTGCAATAACTTATTTATAATGTAGGCCACTAACAGCTTAGGGCCCATTAGTCATAAGTTCAAGCCCGACAAGCAAAGCCCGCATGTTCAGAAATTAATATAAAATTCATCGTGACTTCGATTGATAAACCGATTTCATCAATGTGCACAGAAACCATTTCTGCACCTTTTAAAGTTAAGATAAATTTTTCTGAATCCGAATTCAGTGATTTCCAAAAATGCCCATCCCTATGTCATTTTAGGAAATCTTACTCCTCTACTCTTAATTAAGAAGTCCAACTTCTTTGTTCATTAAATTTAACTCTTTAAATTTAACTATCTCAACGGGGATTAAAAATCCATTACACTGTGTGACCCTCAATGGTTCAGGGATACAGCTAGCCGTGGGCTCACAACTCCTTGTGACTCGGAACAACAATTTCCGACTTGCCCATCGAATCATGGTAAGAGCGTCTAGCAACATCGCCCCATGATTCCCTAGGTATCACTGATAGTGCCTACAAGAACCAATAGATTTTGGTTAGCGTACAGTACGGTCCCTTCATCCATATATCCCGATCGAATCAACAACCATTGGTATATCGAGAGTCGCTCGAGATTCGATAACTATGCAATACATCTTGAAGATCAAATAGTGACATCGCATGTGCTACTAAGAAACCATTTCTTAAATCACATCATGTAATCTGGCCAGAGATTCGTCACACTAATATCTCCTCAGATCGCATAGGATATCCACACTCGCAAGTATGTGGTGAATCCTTGACAACAAAGCATCGACTCCTATATGTGTTGTAACTGTACCCAATCCCGACACCTGATGACCCCAATAGAGTCGGTAAATGAGTCAAAGCACAGTACTAGCATATAGAGTCTCAATGATGTTTCAAGTAGTAAGGACTAATGGTGTACAACCAAAACCGCGGACTATATCCACTCGATAATTGATAACCACTTGGAAAGTCCGGATAGGGTAGTTCGATCATTCATCATATGAATATCCATTTGCATGCTTCGAACATCTCTATGTTCCTTACCAATGAAACGTGGTACTCTGCATCGCAAATGCTAGTCTCAAACTCGAGCGATCCTTATCCTTATTATCGGACGGCTCAATCGACTAGGAACAGTTTAGAATATACAGTGACTATAAGATGTGTTTCATGATAGACATCTACATGTTCTAACACATCTTACATACACTATAGTATATTCAAGGTCTTTATCAAAACAACAATAGTATATCACAATATAACAATATGAAGAAAGATAAAGTCATTGCCATTAATAAAAGTGTAAATAATATTAAACAAAAGATTGTTTATAGAAAGAGTCATCAAAGCCCTTAGCCACAAGTTGGCTCACCGGGCACCCACTCTTTCAATCTCCCACTTGCCCTATAGCCAACTAGTCATACTAAGTAGACCCATTGTTTCGCGATGTTTGTCAAATAATGGTCCTGGCAAGGGCTTAGTAAGTGGATCAGCGATATTGTCTGCAGAGGCCACTCTTTCGACAGTGATGTCTCCTCTTTCCACAATCTCCCGGATGATGTGGTATTTCCTCAGTACGTGTTTGGATCTTTGATGAGACCTTGGTTCCTTTGCCTGAGCAACGGCACCCGTGTTGTCACAGTACACCGGGACTGGACCAACA
This sequence comes from Henckelia pumila, assembly GCF_033568475.1. NCBI lineage: Eukaryota > Viridiplantae > Streptophyta > Magnoliopsida > Lamiales > Gesneriaceae > Henckelia > Henckelia pumila. The sequence continues at coordinate 79,192,704 of NC_133121.1, forward strand.
ACTTTAGGAATAAAGCCCAACTCTTGGACGAAATTCCTCATCCAAACGGCCTCTTTAGCAGCAGCTGATGCTGCAATGTATTCTGCTTCAGTGGTGGAATCCGCTGTGGTGTCCTGCTTGGAACTCTTCCAAGATACAGCACCACCATTGAGCATGAACACAAATCCAGAGGTTGACTTCGAGTCATCCACGTCACTTTGGAAGCTAGAGTCGGTATAGCCTTCCAATTTTAGTTCTCTTCCTCCATATACCATGAACATATTCTTAGTCCTTCGTAAGTACTTAAGAATGTCCTTCATGGCTTTCCAATGCATTTGACCGGGATTAGCTTGATATCTGCTCGTGACACTCAGAGCAAATGCTACATCCAGTCTGGTAGATATCATCCCATACATGATACTACCTATGGCTGACGCATATGGTACATGTGTCATTTTCTCTATCTCTTCATCCGTCTTGGGACACATAGACTTGGATAGAGAAACTCCATGACACATGGGTAGATGTCCTTTCTTGGACCCATCCATTGAAAACCATTTCAATATGGTGTCGATGTAGGTTGACTGAGTGAGTCCTATCATTCTCTTAGATCTATCTCTATAGATCTGTATCCCTAGAATATAGGATGCCTCACCCAAATCCTTCATCGAGAATCTACCTGATAACCCTATCTTTGTTGACTGTAACATCCCTACATCATTCCCAATGAGTAGGATGTCATCAACATAAAGTACTAAGAATGTCACAGCATCCTTAACTACTTTCTTGTACACGCATGGTTCCTCCGGGTTCTTGATAAAACCAAAATCCTTTATTGTTTCATCAAATTTCTGGTTCCAACTTCTTGATGCTTGTTTTAGACCATAAATTGATCTCTGAAGCTTGCATACCTTATGCTCGCTTCCCATGGATGTGTATCCCTCAGGCTGCTTCATATAGATTTCTTCCTTAATGTCTCCATTAAGAAAAGCAGTCTTCACATCCATTTGCCATATCTCATAGTCATACCAAGCAGCTATGGCAATAAGGATTCTTATGAACTTGAACATTGCAACTGGTGAAAAGGTTTCATCATAGTCAACTCCTTGCCTTTGAGTATAACCTTTCGCCACCAATCGCGCCTTGTAGGTCAATACCTTACCATCAGGCCCAAGCTTTCTCTTGTAGATCCATTTACACCCTATTGGAACAATTCCATCGGGAGGATCTACTAAAGACCAAACTTGGTTTGTATGCATCGAATCTATTTCCGACTGCATAGCTTCAAGCCATAAATTTGAATCCGCATCAGAAATTGCTTCCTTGAAGTTTCTTGGATCACATCCAACATCGGGTTCATCTTGATCCCCTTCAAGAAGAAGACCATATCGAATAGGAGGTCTAGAAGTCCTCTCGGATCTTCTAGGTACAGGCGTGTCTATCAATGGTTCCTGAGGTGTAGGATCGTTATTTTGTATTTCGGGTTCTTCTTGAATTTCTTCGAGTTCCATCATCTCGCCTTTCTTATCCAATAAGAACTCCTTCTCCAACAAGGTGGCATTCCTTGAAACAAACACCTTTGTTTCAGCAGGATAATAGAAATAATATCCGATTGAATTCTTCGGATACCCTACAAAATAACATAAGCTGGATCGACTATCCAACTTATCTCCCACTGTCCGCTTCACGTAAGCAGGACATCCCCAAATCCTCAAGTACGAATACTTAGGAGTTTTGCCATTCCATAACTCGTATGGTGTTTTGTCCACTGCTTTAGTGTGGACGTTGTTCAACAACAATACCGCCGTTTCAAGCGCATAGCCCCAAAACGAAGGTGGAAGCTCAGTGAAGCTCATCATGGATCAAACCATGTCCAACAAAGTTCGATTACGACGCTCCGATACACCATTCAGCTGTGGTGTCATAGGAGGAGTCCACTGAGATAGAATCTCATTCTCTTTTAGATAGTCCAAAAACTCGGTACTTAAGTATTCTCCACCTCGATCCGATCGAAGTGCTTTAATACTTTTACCTAGCTTGTTTTCTACTTCAGCCTTGAATTCTTTGAACTTTTCAAATGCTTCAGACTTATATTTCATTAAATATAAATACCCATACCTTGAATAATCATCAGTAAAGGTAATGAAGTAGGTGTGGCCAAATTGAGTACCAACTCTAAATGGACCACAAACATCTGTATGGATCAAATCCAACAGATTTTGACTACGCTCAGGTTTCCCCTTAAAAGGAGATTTAGTCATTTTTCCTTTTAGGCAGGATTCACAAGTAGGTAGAGAGTTAATATCAGACATATCAAACATGTCTTCTCCCACTAGCTTGTTCATCCTCCTTGAGGAAATGTGACCTAGCCTAGCATGCCAAAGGTTTGCCGGGTTTTGACTATCGATTTTCCTTTTGTTTGTTGTTGCCGGTTTATCAACATAATTTATTGGAACGTCTTTTAGTTTTAAGTTGTATAGATCGTTTTCAAGTTGTCCATTTCCAATCAAACATTCATTCTTGTAAATATTGCAAATCTCATTCACAAAATTGCAAGAATAACCATCTCTATCAAGCATAGAAACATAAATAATGTTTTTAATCAAATCCGGAACAAATAAAACATCTCTTAAAAGTAACTTAAAATCGTTCTGCAAAATTAAATAAACATCTCCCACGGCTTTAGCTTCAACTCTGGAACCATTTCCGAGCCTCAGCTGGGTCTCACCCATTCTAAGCCTGCGACTTCTTGTCATCACCTGCAAATCATTGCAAATGTGAGATCCACATCCGGTATCCAATACCCAAGAAGTAGTATTAAGTGAAACATTTATTTCAATATAGAACATACCCTTCGCAGTTCGCAACTGCTCTAGATATTCCTTGCAGTTACGCTTCTAATGACCGGGCTTCTTGCAGTAATGGCAAACATCCTTGGATTTTTCCATGTTTGAAGCCTTTGTCTTGTACTTCTTCTCGGGTTCGATTTTTTTGGGTGGGGCAGAACGTTTCTTGCCCTTTGTACTTGGCCCCTTCTTAGCAGAAGAAGAGGAGCCCACCAAGAAAGCCGGTTTATCCTTCTTTAATGTGGATTCATATGTCACAAGCATATTGACCATCTCTTCAAGGGAGGCCTCTATCTTGTTCATATTGAAATTCACCACAAATCCATCAAACAAAGAAGGAAGAGACAGAAGTAGTAAATCCACGTTGAGTTCATGCTCCAACACCAAATCAAGGGTTACCAACTTCTGTATGAGCCAAATCACTCGTACCCCATGATCACGGACCGAAGTCCCTTTACGCATGCGATACGTCATTAGCTCCTTTACAGTAGCGAACCTTTCAGCCCTCGATTGAGCCCCAAAAAGTTCCTCGAGTTGAACGTGAATGTCAGCAGCATTCACGGTGTCCTCAAATCGCCTCTGGAGTTCATCAGACATCGAGGCTTGCATATAGCATTTGGTCTTGATATCATGGTCCCACCATGTATCAAGTTTGGCTAACTCTTCCGGACTTACGTCAGCTAGTGCTTCCTTCGGAGGAGATTTTTCTAACACGTAGAGCATCTTCTCCGAAGTCAAGACAATCTTCAACTTACGGAACCATTCCGTATAGTTTGCGCCAGTCAACTTATTTTGTTCGAGGATCGAGAAAAGTGGATTACGCGAATTCATCTTATGAAATACTGAAAAGAAACAGACAAATATCAGTGATTGTTTAAGCAATTTACTAAGACATAAAATAGGCGATATTTATTTTATGAATCTCACTCCCACTATTTTAACGATTTCACTACCCTCTAGTGAAAACGGGAAACTGTTTTCCTTAGTGAGAACATGGAGTCCAATTGACAATCTATGGTCCCGAATAATATCAGCCAACCATAATTTCAAAAGGTAGAGCCCAATTGCTTCCAAAGCAACCTCCATGTTTTTACCTCATGTCCAATAAGGGCCCAATAATATGACGCCATTTATTGTGACATGTCAAGATGACCCATCAATATTAAGTTGTGATGGACGGTCGCCATGTGGATCCCCCAATAATATGAGCCGATCCCATGGGAGTTCCACCCAACTTACAACATGTGTCGATCCAATGTACAGCTTTCCGACGAACGGGCCCCCCCAATAATATGAGCCAGACCGTATCCGCGGGTAGCATCTCATACATTGATCGTTGATGGAAGGTAGGAACATTTAAACAAATTTAAATTTCCTTTATTTATCTTGATATCAATTTTAAATCATATTTAAAATGAGGGATTTTAATTATAAAAATTTGTCTCATCATTTTTAAAATTTTGTATGCTTGCCGGGTTCACACAATTATGTCTAAAACATGCATACAACAATAATATCACATATTATATGAGATGATCGATTCCATTTCTAATCGACCCGTGGTTGCCAATCACGAGTCTTAGTCCAATCCTAGGTAATATGCAGTATGCAATGCAATCCTATTACATTTTCTTCCAATTTACATTTCTTCTGTCTTTATTATCTGCTGGGCCCACCTCTATCTTCAAATCTTGATCTTCCACTAAATCTAATGTATTTACAATAAATAACAATGACAAGTAGGGGATACATTTTAAAGGGGTGGGAACGGGCCATAAACCAAGCCCACTTTTATTACATATGACAATTCATATTGGGCCATAAACCAGGCCCACTAATAAAACCAACAACAATAAAAACAAATGTAAATTCCTAACATACACCTACAAAATTGGTCATGGCAATCGATCATCCTTATCCAATAACATTTAATTCAAAATTAATTTATTGGATAACATGCAATGACAATTTAAATTTAAAAGGACAAAATCATATTTCATATATAAAATCTTATTTTACATACAAAATCATATTTTATCTTTTTATCAAATAAAATCATATTTTATCTATAAAATCCAATTTTATACATAAAATCATATTTTACTCAATATATCCATAAGATCATATCTTATCATCAATTGTACCAAAAATAATTAATTTCAAAATTCAATTTAACGGATAAAATATTTAAATTTTCCAAAAATTCAAATTTATCCAAAAATCAATTTTAAAATTTTCGGACTCGAACAATTCGATCCGACGCCTTGTGGACCAATCAAAAACAATTTTCGATCGGACCAAAAATAGAATTTTAACATATTAAAATTTAATTTAAAAATTAAAAAATAATTTTTTCCCACGGGCCGCCCGGGACATTCCCGGGCTGCCCACGCCCCATAGGGCTTGGGCCGGGCAGCGACGATCGCTGCCCCTGCCCCGGGCAGCGATCCAATCGCTTCCCGGGTTTTTGCCCGAAAAAAAAATTTATTTTTAAATATTTATTTTGTTTCAAAAACCGAGGCTTAAAAATTTTTGTACAATCGATTAATTTAATCGCTTGATCTGAGCAACCTGGCTCTGATACCACTGTTGGACAACACGGCGATCAGATCAATTAGGATTGATACCCGGTGCAGTGGAAGTTTAAAATTTTTATATGGAACGATTCCATAATGGGTATCAACCTTACGATTAAATTGTGTGTGTAAAAATTAAATAACGATTATAAAATTTTTACCTTTAATCTCGAATCGAGATTTTGGACACCAACAGATTTCTCTGCTCTTGTTGTATATCCCTGGAACTGATGGACGAACTGTTCTTCAATCAGGTCCACGAACGGATATTTAATCCCTCTGATAGATTGCACTAGAAAATCTATCAGAAGTTTCTATGAAGAGATTAACGAATTTGATCCGTTAAACCAGACTGTAATTCAAAATTCACAGGCTGGATTTTTCGAGCAAAGGGAGGGAGGGGGCGGCCACTTATTAAAAACGCAGCTAGGGTTTTAAAAATATTTTGTGACCTGTTGTGTCTAATTTCTGTACTGCAATAACTTATTTATAATGTAGGCCACTAACAGCTTAGGGCCCATTAGTCATAAGTTCAAGCCCGACAAGCAAAGCCCGCATGTTCAGAAATTAATATAAAATTCATCGTGACTCCGATTGATAAACCGATTTCACCAATGTGCACAGAAACCATTTCTGCACCTTTTAAAGTCAAGATAAATTTTTCTGAATCCGAATTCAGTGATTTCCAAAAATGCCCATCCCTATGTCATTTTAGGAAATCTTACTTCTCTACTCTTAATTAAGAAGTCCAACTTCTTTGTTCATTAAATTTAACTCTTTAAATTTAACTATCTCAACGGGGATTAAAAATCCATTACACTGTGTGACCCTCAATGGTTCAGGGATACAGCTAGTCGTGGGCTCACAACTCCTTGTGACTCGAAACAACAATTTCCGACTTGCCCATCGAATCATGGTAAGAGCGTCTAGCAACATCGCCCCATGATTCCCTAGGTATCACTGATAGTGCCTACAAGAACCAATAGATTTTGGTTAGCGTACAGTACGGTCCCTTCATCCATATATCCCGATCGAATCAACAACCATTGGTATATCGAGAGTCGCTCGAGATTCGATAACTATGCAATACATCTTGAAGATCAAATAGTGACATCGCATGTGCTACTAAGAAATCATTTCTTAAATCACATCATGTACTCTGGCCAAAGATTCGTCACACTAATATCTCCTCAGATCGCATAGGATATCCACACTCGCAAGTATGTGGTGAATCCTTGACAACAAAGCATCGACTCCTATATGTGTTGTAACTGTACCCAATCCCGACACCTGATGACCCCAATAGAGTCGGTAAACGAGTCAAAGCACAGTACTAGCATATAGAGTCTCAATGATGTTTCAAGTAGTAAGGACTAATGGTGTACAACCAAAACCGCGGACTATATCCACTCGATAAGTGATAACCACTTGGAAAGTCCGGATAGGGTAGTTCGATCATTCATCATATGAATATCCATTTGCATGCTTCGAACATCTCTATGTTCCTTACCAATGAAACGTGGTACTCTGCATCGCAAATGCTAGTCTCAAACTCGAGCGATCCTTATCCTTATTATCGGACGGCTCAATCGACTAGGAACAGTTTAGAATATACAGTGACTATAAGATGTGTTTCATGATAGACATCTCCATGTTCTACCACATCTTACATACACTATAGTATATTCAAGGTCTTCATCAAAACAACAATAGTATATCACAATATAACAATATGAAGAAAGATAAAGTCATTGCCATTAATAAAAGTGTAAATAATATTAAACAAAAGATTGTTTATACAAAGAGTCATCAAAGCCCTTAGCCACAAGTTGGCTCACCGGGCACCCACTCTTTCACTTACAACCGCTTGGAATACCGGGTACCAGTTGATAACAGAAGCAGTTATATCTCAAGTAGTTCATGCTTTATAAATTAAATCACAAAATCATGTAATTCAATTAATTCTCAAATAATAAAGCATGCTCGCATGGAATTAAGTACACAGTTAAATAATTCAAACACATGCGAGGAGTCGATACACGCAGACTCGATCTACCCCGCTCACTCTAGTTCAACCAAGAATCTTAAGGCTCTGATACCACTTAATGTGAGACCTCGGTTCTAAACATCAATTAAAGGAGTAATTAAAATAAGCAAGCATTAAAAGCCAACACATAAGTTTTTTTTTTTTTTTTAAAAAAAGGGCCCGCGCGCGGCTGTGCACGGCGCCCTGGCTCATGCGCGGCCGCGCATGATGCCCTGCCCGAAAAGGGGCGCGCCTCCCTGGCTGCTCCGGTGCTAGAAATTGCCAAAATCAAGAACATCAAGCCATACAATATTTCAAAACATAAACATGTGTTACAAACTTGATTCCTCGAATTAAAACATGAGTTCTGGAGTTCAACAACCAAACCAAAGTCGAGAACATGCAACAACAATATAACGATGAAGTTCGATAACTAAACATGTTCTAACATAAACTAGATTGGCATGCTGAAATAGACTTATAAACCGAGTCTCACTTCTACATCTTTCCCTCGAAGCTAACCATGCCTCTTCTGACTTGTTCCTGACCCACCTATTGCCAAGTACACATACAAAACAAAGCAACAGCCGAATAACCGGTGAGAATGATAATCCCAGTAAAAGCAACATATCAAGTAATACAACAATAAACATGCTTTCAAGACAACAACGTAATCAATAACAATGAAATGAAATGCATGTCTATAAACCGGGATATCAAATGTGATAAATGAGGTATTGCTGCTGTGCTTTTGGGATCCCGAGGATGAGATCACGTAACGACTCACCGACTCTCCCAATCAAGGTGGTGCCACGTATCCCACTCCTCTAGACTTTGAGCAACTATAATGAGTATGCTAGCACCAGGCGAAATGACTACGACCTAGGCCACTCAATCATAGTTCCCAAACGTCTAAACAAAAAGGGGCGGTTCTGCCCGCTAGAAACAAGATTGGCTCAAGATGAATGCATAACAAAACATAAACATAAGCCACATAAACAACTCAAATAACAACCAAAATACAAGTTCCACATGCTAGAACAAGTATTGATGCAATATGTGATTTGAAAGGGAAACTAGAGAACCAACAGTCCCGAGTATGCTATCCCGCTACGATGACTGCTTTTACCTTTCAATGTCGTAGATCCAACTCCGGACAAGCTACAACAAAAGATTGTATCAACAACTATACAACCTAAACAACAAACAACGGTTCAAGGAAATCTCTTTACCGTTCTTCGTCCAACTCTCGACGAACAATGCTGCTAACACAGGGCTCGACAAACTCCAAACGAATCTTTTCAGATACAAATCAAAGATCAATAACCATGATCAACTTACAAGCCAAGTTCAACAACTCAAAAACGGTTCGAAATCCCAAAACTCAAACCGACGGCATAACGGCTAAAAACTGAACAAACCGGAAACGCAGACAGTTGTTCAATACCGATATAACCTCATATCAATGCCCAAAACAACAATAACAAAGAAAACCCATCAATCTCAAAATCCACATTTTTGAAAATGGCTTCCAAAAATCATAACAAATCCGAACGTCGCTCTAATTCAAAATCGACAGATAATAAACGATCAGAACTCTGTCAAGAACAACATACTCGAATCTCAAACGATTCTAACAATATCCAAAAACTAGAATGTATCCGATCGTAGAAGAACTTACAATAAAATAGAGCTCTCACTGCAGTGATCGATAATCTGCCTTCAGAAATAATTTCCAACGGCCGGATCGAGCTCTGACTGGATTTTGAAAGCTTGAAGAGGCGTTTTCCCAAGCTTCAATGGAAGAAAACGATGGAAGGGAAGAAGGAGAAGCAAATGAGACTAAGTCAAATCTCTTCCAAGTGTAGATAATATATTAAACTCAATATTTGCATTTTAGTCCCTGAAATTTCCAAAATTTGCAAAAAGGACCCTGATCAAAATCAAGTCGGCTCTTGAACTCTGAAATCTCCGATTAACTCAAATAAACTCATTTAAGATAAAAATGGGGCGTTACATCCCTGGAACAAGATCAATCCCGAACTCGACCTCTCCAACTAGAGGAAACCCTGTAATTTCATCCGGAAAGACATCTAGTTACTCGCAAACTACTGTTATAACCTCAACAGAATTTCTACCTGTGGACGTATCAATCGCATAGATAAGGTAGTCTTCCCCACATGCCTCTATATCCTGACAAGCCTTCAGAGCTGATATAATAGGCATAAGGGGCCGCGCTCCCTCACCATAGAAAAACAAACTATCGCCCTCAACCGGACGAAACTGAACAACCTTTTGATAGCAATCCACAGTAGCTTGATAAGAATTCAAAACATCGATACCCAAAATACAGTGAAATCTTTCATCTCTAAAATCATAAGATTCGTCAATAACTCAGAGCCATTAAACTGTAATGAAAAACCCAAGACTAGACTCTCGGCCAAAGCCGAATGACCTATCGGGGTAGACACAAAAAGTACTACATTTAGGGGTATGTAGGACAACCTATGGCGCTTAAACAAACATTCCGAAACGAATTAATGCAATGCACCAGTATCTATGAGAACGGAAGAAGGAATTCCACACAAAATAAATGTACCTGCGATAACCTCCTCATTCTCTTTCTGAACCCGATCTTGGTTCAGTGCAAAGAATTTTTCAAGAATACGTGGCCTCTGGTTGGTGCTCCCAACCGACTGTTCTGATGGCCTCTATGGAACCGATGCTTGAGAACCAGAGCCGAATGGTGATAATCCACTCATCTGCAGGAAATCCCTCTTCATGCGACCCATCTGGCCACAACGGAAACAAGCACCACCTGCTCCACGACATCTGTCTGTAGGATGACGTCCCCCACACTTCTCGCACTGACTCTTCTTCTTCCCAAAGTGGAACACACCCCTACCGGAACCTAAACTTGAAAAATAAGACGCACCAGGCTTCTTGAAGGACTGGGCTTTAGGACTGGACCCAAAGAGTTACCTGGTTGGAAGGAGGAGAAGTTCCTGTTATGCTTGATGTTGTCCTCTACCTGCCGACAACGGTTAACCAATACCTCATACGATGTCATATCGTTCTAGATAGCTACACGGTTGTGTATATCTGGATTAAGTCCCTGCAAAAAGTGGTCATACTTGGCCTCAGAGCTGTTGTCAACAAATAATCAATATGGTAGCAGCTCAAAGAACTTCTGTTAGTACTCGTCGATAGTCATGTTGACCTGTTTCAAGTTCATTACCTCATTCGTCTTTTCCTGATGGAGCGTTGGAGGGAAATACAGTTTCATGAATGTCTCGCGTCACTTGGCCCAAGTAGCTAAGCCTCGCACAAATACAAACGGCGTGAAAGTGGACCTCCACCACTTGCGGGCACTCCCTTCCAGAAGGAAGGTAACAGCCTGCATCTTCTACTCATCAGTGCAGTGACAGACCTCAAATCATTTCTCCATACTCTCTAGCCAGTCATCTGTGTCTTCCGGAGTCTCGCCTCATGCCAATGGCTTGGGAGCCATCTGCACAAACCTACGCATGTCGAAGCGGTGTATGCCGTCTCTGTGGTGACGGTGTCTTCGAGGATGATCTCTCCCCTCTTCGTCTCCCAACGACCACCGACACTCCTATGGCTCTCGTCTCCATGTCCTGCCATCTATAAAAGTAACAGAATTTCAACCTTAAGACTGTTTACCTATATCCCAAATCTCAAATGCATGCTCTGATACAAAAAATGTAGTGACCCGTCCCGAAATCATTAAGTAGTCAAAGCTTAAGCATGCAAAATAACTTAATATTCAATAATCAGATAAATCAGCGGTAACTTAAACAATTCAACTAAAAACTACCGGCATGAATAGAGCCGGTCCAAAAATAAGTATTGATAAATGTTATACAACCCAATCGAGGATAATGCTAAACTCCACAAAGGAAAACCTGGTACAGTACAATCCACCCTGCTGCTGCTCAACGACCTCTACCACCCGGTCCATCCAAACTAAGTCCTGCCCCATGGAATAGGGTTTCCAGAACCAAAACCTAGGACGTGAGCTAACAACGCTCAGTATTAAAGTATGTGTAGACACATGCTATGAATACTAAATGCAAATGATCGAGTACCAAAAAGCTATCACAATAGAAACTCTTGCTCAACAAATGGCGCCATGGTATCTAGCACACTGGGCTGTCGCATCAGGAGGTACTCCCATACCATAAGAAATGAGTGGATTATCCGAATTCAAATCCATGTCATCCATCCACATAAAACTCGGGGTTGAGCAACCCCTCTACATGTAATATCAAGGTATAGGCTCAACGTGATAAATGTATGCATCATTATAGTCGTGACATAATAAATTCACATAAGCCATGCCATATAAACCATGCAAACATAGAACATGCATACTCAACCAGAGTATCTCAAATAGTATGTCCGTACTTAGAATAAGTAATCTAGTGATACTGGCTCTCTAGTCCAAGCCTATAAGAAAACAATCACCGTATCACTAAAAGTCTACTAAAAGCCTTAACTAGATTAATAGCTACTCACTGAAGCTAATCAGAGTCTAGTGATATATCTGCGTTCGTAGTCAGCCCTTTGATGATGATGACCTCAAAATCATGGCACAACTCCGCAACGATCCTGGTAGCACCTCGCTATCAACTGGCGCTTGAATACGTCGCCCGAACCCCAAAATCTATCTAGAAAACGAAATAAAGTCCGAGGAAATGAGTGAAGAAAATGAATCTCTCGGCCCCTATTTATAGACCACGATCGAAACTTCCGATCCCTAGTTCAGAGCTTCCGAACATACTTTGGAACTACCGATCATCCTTCTGAACTCTATCTACCGAGCGCGTGTCACTTATTGGAAAATACACTGTTGCAGACATAGTTCGGATCTACCAAACTCTGGTTTGGAGCTTCCGAACTCTCTCAAATCCAATCACCCAATCAAATCCATACCCTGTTATACTGTCACAAGATCGGAGATTCTGATATCTTGTTTGGTGGTACTTCCGATCACCAACTCTGGCTTCCGAACTACTCTTTGGAGCTTTCGAACTGTCCCAATACTTGAAACCCTTGGAACCATTTGATCAATCTAAATCCGATTTTCAACTCCTTAAATCAAAATGAGAATCCTTTAATCATGTTTAGGCAGTAGATTAACTTAATTAAGAGTTGGACTACTACACATGGTGGTATAAGGTATTTCATGTCACTGATAGATGATTACTCAAGAAGAGTATGGATCTTCATATTAAAATCTAAAGATAAAACATATGAGAAATTCAGAGACTGGTTGCAAGCTGTTGGGAATAAAAGTGATCGAAGGGTCAAACACTAAAGAAATATAATGGTTTAGAATATTTTTCAGAAATATTTACTAAATTGTTCAAGGAAAGAGGCATCTCAAGGAATAGGATAGTTGCCTGTACACCACAGCAGAATGGCCTAGCAGTGATAAGTGCATTTTGTGTGCATTATTTTATGTAATTTTTATGTCTATTTTGCATGCATTCGTATTGTCTCATTGTGTTTTTATGTGTTTTTTTTGTGATTTATTTCATGTGTGCATTTCACTCTCCGGGTCGATTTTTGTAGGAATTTGTGAAGAAATCAAGAATTTGGAACAAGAGTAGAGCCACAATAATGAATTACAGAGCAGCAATGGTCAAAAATTCATTTTTAATAATTGAAAGATCCAAATCCAATCTTCACCGTTCAGATTTTAGTTCATGATGTTTTAAAGCTTCTCTCAAAATTTCAGCTCGATCCGACGGTTAGATTGTGAGTATAATTCATTAAAAATTGTCGCGCGCTGTAGAAGAGCATATGCGAGAAACACACTTTTGGGACAAAACATTAGGCGCCTAGGCGGGATTTTTTTACCGCCTAGGACGCGGATTGGAAAAAATCTTAATATTTGAAAATTAAAAGTTGCAATTTTTTTGGGGCTTTATTTGATGGGCTTTCTATCACATATAAAAGGGACATATCAGACGTGAGAAAGAGGGGATAGATCGAAAAGAAGAAGAGACGGCTATCAATCAAAGGAACGAAGTGCGTTTGCGAGGGAGGGAGAAGACAAGAAGAACTCAAGAACCGCCAACACTAGTTTTCTCTTTTCCCTTTTATTTTTGTTGGGATTTAGAGGATCCTACCCCCAAAACTTTGTTTTGATTTTTTCTTGAAGATTGAATTTGGTTTTTAATGTTTTCTTGATTATATTATTGTGTTTATTGATTATTTGAAGATTGATCAACTTCGAATTGATTTTATGTGTTATAATTTGTAATGGAATGGGCCTTTTTCTGCTGGCCCAGCCATATTTTTGTAATGGACTGGGTCTCTCTCTGCTGGCCCAGCCATATTCTAACTCATGGGCCTTCTCCCTACCTGGAAAGGGGAGTTTCATGCCCTCCCCAGGAATCGAACATGTACCACCAGGCTTAAGTACATATTCTTGCTCAATGGTACCAGGAATCAGCAAGAATATGTACTTAAGCCTGGTGGTACATATTCGATTCTTGGGGAGGGCATGAAACTCCCCTTTTCAGGTGGGGAGAAGGCCCATGAGTTAGAATATGGCTGGGCCAGCAGAGAGAGGCTCAGTCCATTACAAAAAAGGGCGCCCTTTTTTGTAATGGACTGGGCCTCTCTGCTGCCCAGCCATTTTTCTACTCATGGCCTTCTTCCCCCTGGTGGGAAGTTTCATGCCCTCCCCAGACTCGAACCTTTCCAGGCTAAGTACAAAGTCTTATCAAGTCTGGTACCATTGAGCTAGACAATTGTAAAGCCCAAAATTTATCTTAATTGAGCTTATTTAAGATAATCAGAGATTATAGAATTTGAGGATCGTCTTGTATTTGATCAGGGACTACTTTGCAATTTTCAAAAATTTCAGGGATTAAAACGCAATTTTGGACTTTAATAGATATTTATAGCTTGTTTTAGCTTCTCCTTCACTCCATCCTCTTCCCCATTGCCTTCTCTACCATTGAAGACTCCCCCAATGTGTTCTTGAGCTTTCAGATTTCTTCCCGAGCTCGATCCGTCCGTTAGAATTTATTTCTGAAGGCAGATTAGCGATCACAGCAGCGAGAGCTTCGTTCTATAGTAAGTTTTTCTTCGATCAGCTAGACGTAAATTTTTTGGATGTCTTCAAAATCGATTGAGTTTCGGTTATGTTGTTCTTAACAGAGTTCTGATCGTTTATTCTCTATCGGTTTTGTAATAGAGCGTCGTTTGGATTTGTTTTGATTTTTGGAAGATTATTCGAAAATTTGAGTTTTGAGATTTGTTGTGTTTGAGCCATTTTTTGTTGTATTAGCATTGCTATGAGTGGGTATCGTTATACTCCTGTTGTCTGTGTTTCCGGTTTGATCAGAATATAGCCGTTGTACCGCCGGTTTGAGTTTTTGGGCTATAGTTTGGTTTGAATTGAATTGAACCATTTTCAGTCGAGTTGGATTGTCGATATTGATCGCGAGCCTTTATTACTTCTTTCTGCAGATTCGTTTGAAGGCCGTTGAGTTGCGAGGTTGCAGGAGTTGTATCATTTTAGAGATTGTAGCCGGTATAGTATCGATTCTCTTATTATCGACTAGGAAGTTTGTTTGAATCTTGAATGAGTATATTGTTGTTGTTTCCAGGTTGGAGCATCGACGTCTTGAGAAGAGGTATAAGATAACTTAGAGTGGAATGGAACGTTTATCTCGAATCTGACTTGATTCGAGTGTTCCGGAGAAATCACATACTTGCATGTTAATGTTCTTGGATTATTGAATGAGCTATGCCTTGCACTTGCATTCATATTGATCCTTTTGAATTCATTCATTTTGATTTAGACGATCTGAGGATTATAGTAGGGGGAATTGGCAGGTGATTTACTGCAATGACCGACTTAACCGTCTATAGTTGCTTCAGAGTCTAGAGGATTGAACTATACACTATCCACCCCGAATGGAGGGTCGGTGTGATTTGTGGGATAGTTCATCCTAGGGATCCCCATAGAGGAAAAAAAGAATCAGACTACCTTTTGATTATCCAGACTTGATAATCCCAGAGTTTTAAAGACATGAATTTCATTCTTGATTTCTTCTTGAATTGCATGTTTGAGATGTTTATATCCTTAGTTGATATATTGAATGATATTGCATGTTTGTTGCTTATACTGGGAATGTTATTCTCACCGGATTATCCGGTTGTTGTCTTGTTTTTGTATGTGTGTATGGCAACAGGTGGGGCAGGACCGAGTCAGAGATCGCATGGCTAGGTGGTCGAGTTGATAAAGTGAGGCCTTGGTGTGTAGAAGTCGATTTTTGTAATCGAACTTAGATTATGTTTCGAATTTGTTGTATTGTGGGAGTTGTTTAACTTAGATCGGAGCATGTTTTAATATGGATTATTGCTTTTGCGTGTATTTTTACACCCCGTGATGTGTATGGATTTGAATGCATGTTGAAGTCGAGCTTGGGAAGATTTATTTGTTGGTCTAGGCATTTCTGCCTAGACTACCCACGCGCGCACGAGCCTTCAATTGGGACTCTAGATGCTTAGCCTACGCGCGCGCGCGAGAGGTTCATCTCGCGTGAGTGCGAGGCGTTAAAAAAATTCTTATGGATTTTAATTGTTTAATCCGAGATTAGTTGTTTAGAATCGAGATCTCACATAATTGACACTGAAAGGAGATTTTATGACATGATAGGGTAATATAATCCATGGATCTATAACTTGTATAGACATATGAAGTTGGATACATGTTGATAGTCATAGTCCAACAGGTCGAAAGCTAGAGGATTCCTGGAATCGTTAATGCAATTGCAATTGTTAATTAACACAAGGACACTTGGTTATTGCAATTTGTTAATTAGATTAACATAGCTCGACAAAGTATATTGATAGATTAGGGAATTCCATCAAGAGCATGACTTGAGAACTTAATTTCAATCGTTAGAGAAGAAAAGTGGTAGGTGAACCGAAATCCTAACAATCGTTTATTTATTTTCTAAATTTAATTTAGTTATTTTTCTTTTGTTTCATATTTTTATTTTAGTTTATTAATTTATTCTCATCTCATCTTTATTAACTAAAGAATAATACTTTAATAATTTTGTCACAAATCAATCTCTGTGGGACGATACTCGTACTTTGTACACTATATTATAACTTGACTCGTGCACTTGCGATTTATTCGAGATTAATTGATAGATATATTAGAGTTGATTTTTAGTGGTAGTATTTGCTCGATCAAGCAGAAAAAATGAATATAAGTATTCTGGAAAGGGTCAGATGCATGTTGATTAATGTCTGTTTGCCTAAATCTTTTTGTGGTGAAGCACTTGCTACAACGTGCTATCTAGTGAATAGGTGTAGTGACCCGTCCCGGAATCACTAACTAAACAAAGCTTAAGTATGCAAAATAACTTAAGCACAATAATCAATTAAACCAACATAAACTTAAGAATAATTCAACTTAAAACTACCGGCATGAATACAATCGTTTATTTTTTTTATAAATTTAATATAGTTATTTTTCTTTTGTTTCATCTTTTTATTTTAGTTTATTAATTTATTCTCATCTCATCTTTATTAACTAAAGAATAATACTTTAGTAATTTTGTCACAAATCAATCTCTGTGGGATGATACTCGTACTTTGTACACTATATTATAACTTGACTCGTGCACTTGCGATTTATTCGAGATTAATTGATAGATATATTAGAGTTGATTTTCAGTGGTAGTATTTGCTCGATCAAGCAGAAAGAATGAATATAAGCATTCTGGAAAGGGTCAGATGCATGTTTATTAATGTCTGTTTGCCTAAATATTTTTGTGGTGAAGCACTTGCTACAACGTGCTATCTAGTGAATAGGTGTAGTGACCCGTCCCGGAATCACTAACTAAACAAAGCTTAAGCATGCAAAATAACTTAAGCACAATAATCAATTAAACCAACATAAACTTAAGAATAATTCAACTTAAAACTACCGGCATGAATACAACCGGTCCCAAAACAAATGTTGATAAAATGTTATACAAATCAATCGAAGATAATGCTAAACTCTACAAAGGGAAACCTGGTATAGTACAATCCACCTTACTGCTGCTCAACGACCGCTACCTCCCGATATGTCCAACCTAAGTCTTGTCCCGTAGAATGGGGTGTCCAAAACCAAAACCGAGGACATGAGCTAACAACTATAAGCCTTAACTGGCTCCCTAGTCCAAGTCTATAAGCAGACAATCACCGTATCACTAAACATCTACTAAAAGTCTTAACGAGTCTAATAGCTACTCACTGAAGCTAATCAGATTCTAGCGATATACCTGCATCCGTAGTCAGCCCTTTGATGACGATGACCTCAAAACTTAGGCACAACTTTGCTACAATCTCGGTAACGCCTTTCTATCGATTGGTCTATGAAACGACGCCTAAAACCCATTATAATTGAGCCGTAAATGAGAGGGAAGAGAGAGAAATGAACAAGGAAGAATGAGCTCTGGGCCCCTATTTATAGACCATGATTGGAACGTTTGATCCCTAGTTCAGAGCTTCCGAATGCACTTTGGAACTACCGATCATCCTTCCGAACTCTCACTACCAAACGCGTGTCTCTGATTGGACAACACATTGTTGCCGACACAGTTCGGATCTATCAAACTCTAGTTCGGAGCTTCCTAACTTTCTCAAGTCTAATCACCCAATTAAACCCATACCTTGTCTGATTGACCCGAGATCGGAGCTTCCGATCTCCAATTCGGTGCTTCAAAACTGTGATGGGTGTCATTTTTACGTGTTTTAGCGCATCGTTTTAGCAGTTGTTTTGCATGATTTTGTGTTTTTAATGCCATTCGTGTTTATTAATCGAGTACTTGTTGCATACGGATCTCTACTCATGATAAATTTTGATTTGTAGGTAAAAAGTGGCAAAATGATGAACTCAAAAAGTGAAGCAAAAATCTGGATAGCAAGGGGTAAGACTCCAGCCATCAAAAGTTGCGACTGGAGCCCAAATTCGGACAATTTTGGAGTTGGGATAGAAGTACAGCATGCTCGAGCCGTCAAATCTTGCGCTCGAGCGCGCCTATGAAAGAAGGAAATAAACTAGGCGGAACCCAGGGCTCCCCAACGCCGCAAATGAGGAGCCCCAGTGCCAATGTTGAAGAACCTGCAGTGCCCCAGCCCCG
Source organism: Henckelia pumila (assembly GCF_033568475.1). NCBI lineage: Eukaryota > Viridiplantae > Streptophyta > Magnoliopsida > Lamiales > Gesneriaceae > Henckelia > Henckelia pumila. The sequence goes on from NC_133121.1 coordinate 79,211,320, forward strand.
ATGAGAAAGCAGGGGCAGCGCGCCTGCGCTACCACCAGGGTGCAGCTGCGCCCTAGGAGAAAACATTGGGCGGCTATGAAACAGTTTTCAGCGCCTAGGCGCGAGCTGTGCAGAAAAGGAAAATTCAGATTTTTGAAATTTTAAAGTCTTGACTTTCCGAGCTTTGTTTTATGGGCTTTCAAGGACATATAAAAAGGAAAGTTGAAACGATTGAGAGAGGAATTTGACACGCAGCCAAAGAGAGGAGGCGTCATCAAGGGGAACGTGAGAGCAAGGGAGATGAAACATGAAGAACTCGATAAGAAACAAGAACCGCATAGAAGCGATTTTCCTCTTTTCTTCTTAGATTACTTTTTTTTGTTGGGATTTATGGGATCCTACCCCCAAAACTATGTTTTCATTTCTTTTTGAAGACTGAATTTGGTTTTTAAGAATTCTTGATTATATTATTGTGTTTACTGAATCTTTGGAGATTGATCAAATTCGAAGTAATTTTATATGTTATAATTGATATCGAATAGAGAATTTATAACATGATAGAGTAATATAATCCATGGATCTACAACTTGCATAGACATATGAGTTTGGGTACATGTTGATAGTCATAGTCCAATATGTCAAAAGCTAGAGGATTCCACGATTCGCTAATGCAATTGCAATTGTTAAATAACACAAGGACACTTGGTTATTGCATTTTGTTAACTATATTAATATATCTCGACAGAGTATATTGATAGATTAGAGAATTCCGTCAAAAAAAAAATTGGGTTAAGAATTGAAATTCAATCATTAGAGAAGATTAAGGGGTAGGTGAACCGAGATCCTAACAATCGTTTATTTATTTTCCGAACTTAATTTATTTATATTGCTTCTGTTTCATCCTTTTATTTTAGTTTATTAATTTAATCTCTATTTTGTTTTAATTAACTAAAGATTTATACTTGAGGTGAATTTGTAATACATCAATCTCTGTGAGACGATACTCGTATTTAGTAAACTATATTATTACTTGACTCGTGCATTTGCGATTTATTCGAGCTTAATTGATATATATATTTACGTTGATTTTCTGTTGTAGTATTTGCTCAATCAAACTTCTTGGTACTTCCGATCACCAACTTTGTCTTCCAAACCAGTTCGGTGCTTCCGAACTACTCTTCGGAGCTTTCGAACTGTCCCAACACTTGAAACCCTCAGAACCAATTTTGATTGTTTTGAATCCGATTTCCAAATTTTTAAACCCGAATGAGAATCCCTTAATCATGTTTAGGCAGTAGATTAGTTTAATTAGGAGTCGGGCAGTATTCTCTCCAACTTAAGAGATTTCGTCCTCAAAATCCAAACTCGGATATCAGAACAATAATCACTGAAACAACCTTATTGCAATACTGCAATTTCAAAATACAACTGAGCTGCTCAAATGAAACAAAATACAATCAAAATAACTCTGGATGCTCGGAACGCATACGACTCTCTAACTCCCAATTCGCTTATTCAGTGCCTCATCACTGCCACTGAACCATAACTAGAGGAATGTGTTTATTCCGATGTAATTTGTCTTTCCGGTCGAGAATCCTAATTGGTCTCTCCATGTACGAAAAATCATGCTCTAGATGAACCTATGCCGGATGCAGAATGTGCGGCTCATCTGCAGTATACTGACGGAGTAACGATACGTTGAACACATTGTGAATGCTGGAGAGATACGGTGGTAATGCCAAATGGTAAGCCACATCTCCAACCTTCTATAGTATCTCGAACGGACCAATGAATCTAGGCACTAACTTTTCCTTTAGACCGAATCTCATCACCTTTCAAAAAGGTGATATTTGCAAAAAACATGTTCTCCCGCCTCAAAATGCAATGGTCTGCTGTGTTGGTATAACTGGTCTGTCTGTCTTGCACGGTCTTGATCCTATTCTTGATCAACTCAACTTTGTCTACGATCTGCTCGATCAATTTCGATCCTTCAACTTGTAGTTCCTCTAACTCATCCCAGAATAAAGATGTCCGACAATGGCGACCATAAAGAGCCTCGAATGGTGCCATGCCAAAGTACGATGATAGCTATTGTTGCAAGCAAACTCTATCATCGACAACTTATATCCTGCCAGGATAATCCAAAATCCATCACTGAAGTCTTCAGCATATCTTCCAATGTCCGAATAGTCCTCTCGGAAAGACCATCATTCTCTGGGTGATATGCAGTACTCAAACTCAAAGTGGTACCCAAGGCTCGCTGAAAGCTACCCAAAACCGTGAGAAGAACCTCGGATATCTATCGCTGACTATGCTCAAAGGAAATCCATGCATTCGCAATATCTCCTAGATGTATAACCTTGCCATGCAATCAAAAGTGAACTCACGGTTGTAGGAATAAAAGTAGCAAATTTGGACAACATGTCCACAATAACCCAAATGGAATCACACTGTCTGGAGGACATTGGCAAGGGGGTGACAAAATACATCGTCACATGCTCACACTTCCACTCCAAAATCTCCAAGCTCTGCATCAGACCACCTGATCGTCGATACTCAGCCTTGACTTGCTGAAAAACAGGACATCTAGAGACAAACTAGTAAACACTATGCTTTATACCTTTCCACCAAAATATTGTACGTAGATCCTTATACATATTGGCACTATCTGGGTGTACAATGAATCTACTACGATGAGCCTGAGACAAAATCCTGTCTTGCAAGGTTGAATCGTCAGGTACCACCACTCTACCAGACAAACACAAAAATCCGTCTGTCTGAAAATGGAAACCAGCTATGTTGTCTCCTTGAGCAAGTCTCGCTAATTTTTGCGTCTTCGGATCAGAAAACTGCACTTGTCGGACGCGAGCAAACAATGATGGCTCAGCCAGTACTGAAAACACTTAGATCCCCTATTGTCCAAAGAACAACACTCCTGAACTAAACTAGTCACTGCACTAGTGCGTAGATCACTAACACTCATCTTACGGCTAAGTGTGTCTGCTACTGGATTCGCAAAACCTGGATGATACTGAATCTCACAATCAGAGTCCTTAAAAATATCCATCCAACAATGCTGCCGCATTTTCAACTCTTCCTGAGTGAACAAATACTTCAAACTCATGTGGTCCGAAAATATCTCGAACCGCTTGCCATACAGATAATGGCACCAAATATTTTGTGCAAATACGATCGCTGCAAGCTCTAGATCATGCAATAGGTAGTTCCCTTCGTGAGTTTTCAACAGTCTTGAAGCATAGGCAATCACATGCCCATTCTGTGTTAACACACAACCCAACCCTTGAAGAGATGCATCGGTGTAAACCACATAGTCTACGGATCCAGATCGTAATGCAAGAACAGGTGTTGTAGTCAGTCGACTCCTCAACTCATCGAAGATCTGCTTACACTCGCTTGACCAAACAAAAAGAACATCTTTCCTTGTAAGGTGTGTCAACGATTTAGCAATTCGTGAGGAATTCTTGATGGATCGTTGGTAATATCCTACTAAAACCAAAAGCTACAAATCTCTGAAGCTGTCTTAGGATGCGACCAATTCGAAATATCTTCAGTATCACTCGGGTCCACTGATACACCTTCCCTAGAAATGACATGACCAAGGAATAATACTCGGTCAATCCAAAACTTTCATTTACTAAACTTGACATATAATTGCTTCTCACGGAGAATCTGCAGTACAAGCCTCAAGTGTTGCGCATTCTCGTCAATACTATGAGACTAGAACAAAATGTCGTCAATAAAAATCATGACAAACTTGTCCAGATAATTGCGGAAGGCACTTTTCACCAAGTCCATGAACACTGCCGGTGCGTTCGTCAATCCAAAAGGCATAACTAAAAACTCGTATTGACCATACCTGCTACAAAACGTCATCTTCGAAACATCCGCATCTCGAACACGCAATTGATGATACCTTGACCTCATATCAATCTTGGAATACACAGAGGTACCTTAAATTTGGTCGAACAAATCATCAATCTGCGGCAAAGGATACTTGTTCTTAACTGTCACTTGGTTCAACTTTATGTATTCGATACAGAGACGCATGGAACCATCCTTCTTCTTGATGAAAAGTACTGATGCTCCCCAAGGTGTAATGCTCGGTCGGATATATCCCTTATCCAACAAATCCTGCAACTGCTGCTGCAACTCCCTCATCTCAGCGTGTGCTAGGCGATAAGGTGTATGAGAAATCGGTGTCATCCCGGGCACAAGGTCTATCCCAAACTCGACTTCTCGAACTATAGGAAACCCTAAAATCTCATCTGGAAAGACATCTGGGTACTCGTAAACTACTGGTAGCTCCTCAACATACCTACTACATGTGGACATATCAATCGCATAGATAAGGTAGCCTTCCCCCACCCGCCTCTATATCCTTACAAGCCGTCAGAGTTGATACCAGAGGCATAAGGGGTCGCGCTCCCTCACCATAGAAAAACCAACTATTGCCCTCAACTAGACAAAATTGAACAACCTTTTGATAAAAATCCACCGTAGCTCTATAAGAGGTCAAAACATCGATACCCAAAATACAGTCAAAATCCTCCATCGTTAAAATCATAAGATTCATCAAATCAGAGCCCTCAAACTCTAATTAAAAACCCAAGACTAGAAGCTTGGCCAAAGCCGAATGGCTGTCGGTGTAAGGGCCGAAAAATATTAAGTTCTTAATTACGGGATTTGAGATTTAAATTCCAAATATGAGAAAATATTACTTTGAAGAATTTGAGAAATTAGAAATTTGATTTCTGGTCGAAAATATTTATTTTGAGGATTTTCGGATTGTAAGATTTTAATATCCGGAATTCTTAAATTAAAAGATTAAAATTATTTGAATTGATATTTATGGAATTTAATATGTGAATTCCAAGATTAGAAATATCAAGGATTAAATTTTAGGATGAAATCTGAGCAAGGACCCGTTTGTATATATTGAGAAGTTCAAGGACTAAAATGTGATAAGGTCCGATATTATTTAATTTTAATCTGAGAATATTTAATTTGAGAATATTTAGAGTTTAGAATTAAATTCTAATATTCTTAAATTATTTAGGATTGAAATTTAATTAAATCGCTTGTTCGGGAACTAGTTTACAATTATGCCAAAGTTCAGGGGCTAAACGGCAAATAGATCAATATATATCTACTTTGACTTAAGAATTCACGTGAGAATCATATTTGGGACAGCAAAAATCGAGAGAGAGAGGGAGAAAGGGGTTCTAAGCCATTTTCAAGACTTCAAGCTCCGATATCTTTTGATCCGCCGGTTTGCATTTTAATCCTATTTCAGTTATAGACTCAACTTAGCAATAAATATCAGATTGATAATGATATGGAGCATGTTTTACACTTCATTTTAGTTGGAAATTGAAGTTCTCAAAGTCGAATCGACGTGTTCGAGCCGTTTGAATATCGAATCCAAAATGAGAGCAACTAAGAGTTGGAGCAGATTGTGAAGAGCAGAAATTTGATAGTTGTGTCTGATCAAGACTTGCACGAGTTCAGATACTTGAATAAGAATAAAGGTATGATTCGACATTATCCTCACCAGGTAGAACAACTCGAGAACATGGTGGTTTTCGAGTTTTCCTAAAATCACATACTTAATTGTTTATATGCTTTCATATGAATTGTTGTTTGTTATTTCTTGGCTTGATTAAATGATTTGAGTGTTCAAGATGTTTTACAGTAGTAATGCATAAAGATTATGTTGCATTAATCTTGAACCCTACCTTGAAAAGCACAGAGGGCTGATTGGCCTAGAGTGCATATGACGTTTGGAGGTCTGTAGTTGAGTGGCACGGAATATAGATTTACTTCCAGAGCTAGAAGACTCACTATAGTTGCACCAAAGTCAGGGGAATTGAGATATTTAACGCCACCTCGATTGGGTGAGTTGGAGGTTAGTTAAGATTTTATTTTCCCGGGATCCCAAGAACTAAGATTTATTGGTATCAGATTTGATAGCCTATTCCTTGAAACATGCATTGCATTTATGCATTAACCTAGAGATTTCTATGGTTTAGAATATGCAATTATAAATTCTAGAATGTTGTGATATGCCATTTTAGATATGAATGTATTGATATGCTTGATATGATATTGCTTTAAATGAATAGCTATGCTATAAAGATTTAAGAATGGAGTATATTTCTATGATTACATGTTGTTACATGTTTTGATGATTTAGAATTCTTATAGCACATAGATTCAATATGATTATATGGTGTATATGCATGTCTTTCATACTGAGATTTATTCTCACCGGAGTTATCGGGCTGTTGCTTTGTTTGTATGTGTGCATTGCATCAGGTTTGGGGCATGAGCGAGTCAGAAGTGGCTTGGATAGCTTGAGATTGAGAAAGATTAGAATGTGGTGACTTCGGGCTAAGAATATATTGCTGTCAAATGCATGTTAGAAGGTGTTGATTTAGTTTGAGCTTTGAAAACTTAAAATTGAGTTTATTGTATTGCACCTTAGAAACATGTATGTGATTATTGTTATGTCTAGATATACATGTGTTTATGCTTGGGATATGTTGAGATTATGTATGCAATTTTTCAGATTTGAAATATAGCCCTAACAACTTTGATCTTTGTTGTATCCTTTGGTAATTTTTGTAAATTTCTGCACCGACCCTTCTTGGTAGAATGATTATAACTTTTTTACTGAAAATTCCGATTAGGGTGCGGTTGGCGGCATTGGAAATCTAAGACAAAGATCTACAATTGTTATGTTTATCATTTTTCCAGATTATGTCCAAAACCCATGCGCGGGCGCGCATGGGGTCCTGAAAAAAAAAATTGGTTCTTTCTGCGACGTGATTTTGCGTCACCAAATGTATAGTTTTGCGTCGCCAAATGTTCTGGTTAATTTTATTCAGATTGAATTATTATTGTCTAATTAATGATGCTTATTTATTAATTTTCCCATAAGATAAGATTAGCACCCGAGGTCCCACAGTCGGGGTAGACACAAAAAGTACTACGTCTAGGGATATGTACGGAAATATATGAAACTTAACAAAACATTCCAAAAGGAATTAATGCGATGCACCAGTATCTATGAGAACAAAAGAAGGAATTCCACAAAAAATAAATGTACATGCGATAACCTCATCATTCTCTTTCTGAACCTGATCTTGTCTCAACGCAAAGAATTGTCCGAGAATATGTGGCCTCTGGTTGATGCTCCCAACCGACTGTCCTGATGGCCTCTATGGAACCGATGTTTGAGAACCAGAGTTGGATGTCGATACTCCACTCGTCTGCGGGAAATCCCTCTTCATGTGACCCATCTGGCCACAACGGAAACAAGCACCACCTGCTCATGACATATTTTGTAGAATGGCGCCCTCCACACTTCTCGCACTGACCTCTATTCTTCCCAAAGTGGAACAAAACCCCACCAGAACCTGAACCTGAAGAAGAAGACGCACCAGGCTTTTTTAAGGATTGGGCATTAGGACTGGACCCAAAGAGTTACCTGGTCGAAAGTAGGATAAGTTCTTGTTATGCTTGATGTTGTCCTTTGCCTTGAGACAACGGTTAACCAGCACCTCATACGATGTCGGATCGTTGTAGATAGCCACACTGAAACTAATCAGAGTCTAGAGATATACATGCATTCGTAGTCGGCCCTTTGATGAAGATAGCCTCAATACTTAGGCACAGCTTTGCTACGATCCCAGTAACTGCTCGCTATCGATTGGTCTCTGAAACGACATTTAAACCCACTAGAATCGAGTCGAAAATGAGAGAGAAGAGAGGAAAATGAGCAAAGAAGAATGAGTTCTCGGCCCTTATGTATAGACCATGATCAGAAGGTGCGATCCCTAGTTCGGAGCTTCTGAACGCACTTCGAAACTACCGATCGTCTTTCCAAACTTCCTCTACCAAATGTGTGTCTCTGATTGGACAACACACAATTTCCGACACTATTCGGATCTACCGAACTCTAGTTCGGAGCTTCCAAACTCTCTCAAGTCAAATCACCTAGTCAAAACTCATATCCTGTCTGATTGACCCGAGATCGGAACTTCCGATCTCCAGTTTGGTGCTTCCGAACTTATCAGTACTTCCGATCATCAACTCAGTTGTCTTCCGAACCAGATCGGTGCTTCCAAACTGCTCTTCGAAGCTTCTGAACTGTCCCAACACTTGAAACCCTTTGAACTAATTTTGATCGTTTTGAATCTGATTTTCAACTCCTTAAACCCAAATGAGAATTTCTTAGTCATGTTTACGCAGTATATTAGTTTAATTAAGAGTCGGGATACTACAATAGGTGTCCTGATAGGAGTCGTTTTTGTGCGTTATTTTGCATGTTTTGTGTTTGTTTTGCTTTCGTTTTGTTCACGTTGTGTCTGTTCCTTACCTTTCTTGTGGTGTTTTATTGTTTTATTATGTTTGTAGTCACTCCTTTGGTTTATTTATTTATATTACAGGAAAGCACAAGGAATTGCTGATTTATAGTGAGAAGGCGTTGCACGCATGCGGCCATGAGAAAAGCAAGAGAAGGGCTTGATTTTTCTGGAAAAATACAGGGCGCCCGGGCGGCTGTTTTCTACCGCCCACGCGCACCCATCCTTGAGCAAAACAGTAGCTAGCATAATTTTCATGCGCCCGGGCGGCTGTTTTCTGCCGCCCGAGCGCACTCTCATTTGAAGGAAATCCTCGAGGCAGAGTGCATGCGCCCGGGCGGCTGTTTTCTACCGCTAGGGCGCCTGCACGTAATTTTGGGAAATATTTTATTTCGGGTATTTGATTTGATGAAGGGCTCTTGGGTCATTTAATTAGGATTTTATTAAACGGGTTTGAGGGTTAGACAGATCGCACAGAGACAGAGGACGGCGGCTAAGAGATTGAAGATTTCTCATCTCCGTTGGGAGTTTTTCTCTTCATCTTTTCTGAATTCTTATGTTAAAAAATTTTTAGATTGGTTTTTGTAATGACGTTCAGTAGCTAAACTTTTATTTTGTTGGAATAGAGGGGATCCGAACCCTGAAACACTGTAGTGTGATTGAATCATGGGACGTATTGAGATATGATTTATGCTTATAATTGGTTTTATCATGTTTTTCTTTCTATGCTGATGATTAGCTACCCTTAACATAGATTCGTAAATTGTGAATTGCTGTCGAGAGATAGGTTCATAATTAGGACGAATGATAGAATCCATGGACTTAAAATATGCATAGAGATATGGTATTTAGTACATGTTGATAGCCATAGATCACCAGATCGAAAGCTGTAAAATTCATAGATCTCATAGCAATCAGTCGTGATAAACAATTAGAGAGATTTAATTGTTTCATTGATTTGATTAGTTTGGCATAACCTCGAGAGAGAGTGTCAATGGTTCAGGAATTTATGTCAAACTTATGCGCATAAATTATGTTCCAATCGTCCAGTTCAATTAAGGGAAAGGTGAACCGAAATTCCAACAAAATCTTTTCAAATTGTTATTTAATTTTCAATCGTGAGAATTAGTTTCTTGGTTGTGAAATTTTTATTTATTTATAATGAGTTCTTATTTTTAAATGGTAGATAGAATCACAAATCAACTTTTCGATACTTTGTGTAGTGAAAAATTTAAGAAACAAATTATTATTGTTTAGTCCCTGAGGACGATACTCGTACTCAGTACATTTTATTATAACTTGAATCGTGCACTTGCGATTATTTCGACTGGAACTGAGAGATTTTTATAGCATATTTGAGTGTTAGTATTCCGTCGATCATGTCCCTACATTGATTTAAACTTTAAAACCCATATAGAAAATTGGAGTAGGACACTTGCATACTACTCTAACTTAAGAGTGTTTGGATGTCTAGCATATGCACATCTTAAACAGGACAAATTGGAAGCAAGGGCAGTGAGGTGTATATTCATAGGATATTCAGAAGGCATCAAAGGGTACAAAGTGTGGAATCCAGAACCTAAAGACCCTAGATGCTTCAATACCAGAGACATAAAGTTTGATGAGTCAAATATGAGATACAATTTGAAGATAAATGACAGGAAACATGAACAAGCAGAAAGTTTGGAACCTCCATTTGAGGTGGTGTACTTGCACACAAAAATTGGCGAGTAAGTGTGTTGCGGGCGTGCCAGGCACGACGTTCCAAAATACGAAAAAATTTAGAAACAAATTCTAACTTCTAAACCAAACAAATATGAGCTCCAGTTCAACTGTCGATCTCAGTCTCTCCATTTAAGCATCTAAAATTAAGAAAAATAATTTGTAAAAAGTGATGAAAATAAATTTGAAAGATTCAATAATTACAATTGAATTAACTTCGTCATTGATTGAAAGAAAATATGCATAAAATTTACAGTAATAGGAATTGAAATAAGCTACTGAAAAGAATGAGGAACTACGAAAGTACAGGTGAAAATATAGACTTAAAAGTTTCTGGAAATATGAAATGAAAATGAAAACTTTCAAATTTGCAGAATTGCTGCTTTAAAAATCAAGAGATTTTGGAGCTTGATTTGGATTGATTGTTGAATGAGTCTGTGTTGAGAGTCTTGTATTTGCCTTTGTTTCTTCCTTTTCATCTGCTGGTTCATTCTAACTGACATCCCACAAAATAACCAACATGAACCATGTCACCTCTCCACTTTCTCCACTTTTGTTTGACTTGGTCTACTATTATAACCTCCAAATCATGACCTATATTCAAACTATTTCTGAAGTATTGCTTTAATTGTCAAGTTCCTCGAGCTGATGCACCATTCCACTTGCTCCACTAACTGTTCCACTAACTTCAGCATGCCCCACTTTCTTGAAACTACTTTGACCTAGTCTTGTTATCTCTTTTGTCTATGATTAGTTCCTCGACATGGTAATCTGAGTGTCCGACTCCACTCCACTAACTTGCAACTATTTTGACATGGTTTTTTCTTTTGTGCCCACTTAGTTCCTCAAGCTGGTTCCTCACGCACCCAAGGTTCCCCGAGTTGGTTCCTTGACTTTTCGGCCTGAATTAGTATTGGATTTGCAGAATACTATCATTCAAATAAATAATTTAGACATTAATTAGTTGGCCTACAAATTAATTAAATAATATATTTTTTAAGTGAAACATGTGGAGCTGCAGACAAATGACCTTGATCCCGAAGTGTAGTAACCTGATTCTGGATTAAGCTAATCAATTGACTAAACATGTTTAAGAGTTAAGAAATGATCAAGGATTCCTCAATTGGGTTTAAAGAGTTGAAAATTAGATTCAAAACGATCAAAAATGGTTCCAAGAGTTTCTTGTGTTCGGACAGTTCGGAAGCTCCGAAGAGCAGTTCGGAAGCACCGAACTTGATCGGAAGAAGTGTTGTAAATCGGAAGTACCGAACAGTTCGAAAGTTTCGAGCTGCATATCGGAAGCTCTGATCTCCTTGTAGTCAGACAGGGTACGTGTTTTGATTGGTGATTGGACTTGACTGGATTAGGAAGCTCCGAACTAGAGTTCGGAAGCTCTGAACTTTGTTGGCAATAGTGTGTTGTCCAATCAGATACACGCATTCGGCAGAGGGAGTTTGGAAAGACGATTAAAAGTTTCGAAGTAAGTTCGGAAGCTCCGAATGAGAGATCGAAAGTTTTGATCGTGGTCTATAAATAGGGGCTCGAGGCAGCCAAATACTTCCCACCATCTAAGTCAATGAAGCTAAGAGCTGACATCACAACTTTTTCCCAAGGAGAACAGGAAACACTTTACGAAGCATGGGAGCGCTACAAAGATCTACTGAGGAGATGTCCACACCACCAATTATCAGACGGTCTTGTGGTACAAACTTTTTATTATGGTCTTTCTCACTCATATCGTACAATGTTAGATGCAGCTGCAGGTGGAAATTTACTGCGAAAATCGTCTGACGATGGTTATGAATTAATTGAGGAAATGGCATCTAGTAGCTATCACCCTCAGTCTGAAAGGAGTGCAACCCGAAAATCTATGGGAATTCATCAGGTTGATGCGTTCACATCAGTGGCCGCTCAACTTGAAGTCATGAACAAGAGAATTGAGGAACTGAGTGTAGGAAACTCTGTGATGCGAGTTCAAGAAGTGTGGTGTGAAAAATACGGTGCAGAGCATTTCACGAAAGACTGTCAAACATTTTCTCAACCAGAGGGAGTTATGGCAAGTTACATGGGAAATCAAAATCGCCCAAGGAATGACCCATTCTCGAATTCCTATAATCCAGGGTGGAGACAGCATCCAAATTTCTCGTGGGGTGGACAGAACAATAAACCATATGGGAATCAGAATTATGGCAGGCAGCCTCAAGAGGAGAAATCAAGCTTGGAGCAGATGATGCAGAAATTTATATCATCTACTGAAACCCGCATGCAGAATCAAGATGCATCGATAAAGAATCTGGAGAATCAAATAGGGCAATTGGCCAAATCAATTTTCAGTAGAGATCAGGGTACTTTGACAAGTGACACTGAGAAGAATCCGAAGGAACAGGTGAAAGCAATTGAATTAAGGAGTGGAAAGACGGTCGAGCCTGAACCACAAAGCAGGAAAAGAGCCAGAAATGGGTACATCAGAAAAAACTTCAGGTAAGTCATCTATCCTAGCTCCTCCACCCACTTCACAATCAAAAATTGTTGTACCACCACCTTTTCCTGCAACTCTTAAGAAGGCCAAACTAGATTCTCAGTTTGGTAAATTCTTGGAAGTATTCAAGAAATTGAATATTAATATTCCCTTCGCTGATGCACTGATGCAAATGCCAAGTTATGCGAAGTTCTTGAAGGAGATCCTTTCCAACAAGAGGAAATTGGACGAGCATGCGATGATAAGTTTGACAGAAAACTGCTCGGCACTTGTGCAGAATAAAATCCCACTAAAGCAAAAGGATCCAGGGAGTTTTTCTATCCCTTGTATAATTAATGATGTTCAGTTTCATAAGGCTTTGTGTGATTTGGGTGCGAGTATAAATTTAATGTCTTACTCTGTTTTCAGGAAACTGAGTTTGGGAGAGCCAAAAACCACAAGAATGTCATTACAACTGGCTGATAGGTCAATTAAATATCCATGGGGGATAATCGAGGACGTGCTTGTAAAAGTGGACAAATTCATCTTCCCCGTGGACTTCGTGGTGCTAAATATGGAAGAGGATTTGGACATGCCACTCATCTTGGGAAGACCTTTCCTGGCAACAGGAAAAGCACTTATAGATGTCCAGAAGGGAGAGTTGCTGTTGAGAGTTGGGAGAAGAGAAAATTTCGTTTGACGTTTTTAATGCTTTAAAATTTCTCAGAATAATGAAGAATGTTTTCAACTAGATGTAGTGGACTCACTGTTATTTGATTATGTGCAGGATACTTTTCAGGAACCATTAGAAGCTGCACTTATATCTGAGCATGTGGACGATTTCAGTGATGAAATTGAAGAGATGACTGCATGTTTGAATGACAACCAGCCCTGGAGAAGAGGTGGAAAGATTAGACTTGAAGACCTTGGTGACCGGAAGGATTTAGTTCTTCAGAAACCAAGCATTGAGGAACCACCTACTGTGGAATTGAAACCATTACCAGTCCATCTCAAATATATGTTTTTAGGTGAGAATGATAAGTTACCTATCATAATATCTTCTTCTTTGACAGGTGAGATGGAGGCCAAACTAATGGAGGTGCTCAAGAAACACAAGAGTGTGTTTTCTTGGAAAGTGGCGGATATCAAAGGAATCAATCCATCTATATGCATGCATAAGATTTTAATGGAAGTGAGCATCAACCCATTGGTCCAACCACAAAGGAGATTGAATCTGAAAATGCAGGAAGTTGTAAAAGCTGAAACAATCAAACTTCTGGATGCAGGTATCATTTATCCTATATCTGATAGTCCATGGGTGAGTCCAATGCAGTGTGTACCAAAGAAGGGGGGGGGGGATAACTGTCATAAAGAATGAGAATAATGAATTAATACCTACTAGGACAGTTACAGGTTGGCGTGTGTGTATAGACTATAGAAAATTAAATGACGCGACCCGTAAGGATCATTTTCCCCTCCCTTTCATTGATCAAATGCTAGAGAGATTGGCTGGGTATGAGTTTTACTATTTTTTAGATGGGTACTCAGGATACAATCAAATAGCGATTGCACCTGAAGACCAGGATAAACGACTTTCACTTGCCCATATGGTATGTTTGCCTATAGACGTATGCCTTTCGGATTGTGTAACGCACCTGCTACTTTTCAGAGATGCATGACTGCCATTTTTCATGATATGGTCGAAAATTTTTTAGAAATTTTCATGGATGATTTCTCTATTTTCGGTCAATCTTTTGATGCATGTCTGCATAACTTGAATTCTGTTTTAATGAGATGCGAGGAGACAAATTTGGTGCTGAACTGGGAAGAGTGTCATTTCATGGTGACAGAAGGTATAGTTTTGGGTCACCGAATTTATGAACAGGGGATCGAGGTGGAAAGAGCCAAGGTGCACGTTATTCAAAATTTTCCTCCACCCACGACAGTCAAGGGAGTCATAAGTTTCTTAGGACATGCTGGGTTTTATCGACGATTTATTAAGGACTTTTCAAAAATTGCCAAACCTCTGTCTTCTTTGCTAATGAAAGATGCCCTTTTTAACTTTGATTCGAATTGTTTGCAGGCTTTTGAGGTGTTGAGAGAAAGACTAGTAACTGCACCAGTACTGACATCGCCGAACTGGGATCTTCCATTTGAGGTAATGTGCGATGCAAGTGACTCTGCTGTTGGCGCGGTGCTTGGCCAATGAATAGACAAGGTATTCCGAACTATATACTACACTAGCAAGACTCTTAATGAAGCTCAACTAAATTATGCCACCACTGAAAAAGAGTTGTTAGCTGTAGTATTTGCATTGGACAAATTTCATTCATACCTTCTACTTTCAAAAATCACAGTATACACAGATCACTCTGCTATTAAGCACTTTTTGGCAAAGAAAGATGCGAAACCTAGATGATTAGGTGGATTTTGCTTTTGCAAGAATTTGATCTAGAGATCAGGGATAAGAAAGGTGTTGAAAATGTAGTAGCTGATCATCCCTCTAGATTAGAATGCATTACAGATGGTACACAAAATGAAATAGAGGACATAGATGATTGGTTCCCCGATGAAAAACTTTTCGCCATAGAGAGTTCACCATGGTATGCAAATTTTGCTAATTATCTGGTCACAAGCACACTCCCACATAATCTATCTTTCCATCAGAAGAAAAAAATTTTATCAGATGTTAAGCATTACTTTTGGGAGGAACCATTTTTGTTTAAAATATGTGCTGACTCCATGATTCGGAGATGTGTGGCGGAAGGAGAAATGCAAAGCATCCTCAGTCATTATCATGATCGTGAGGTAGGTGGCCATGCTGGGCCAGTTAAAACAGCGGCAAAGGTACTTGAATGTGGGTTCTATTGGCCCAACCTCTTTAAGGATGCGCGCTTGTTTGTCTTAGCTTGTGATAGATGTCAGCGAACAGGTAATATCTCTAACCGAAATGCAATGCCTTTAAATAATATCATTGAGTGTGAGATATTTGATGTATGGGGAATCGACTTCATGGGACCATTTCCACTTTCTTTGACAAAAAAATACATTTTGGTCGCAGTCGATTATGTTTCAAAATGGGTAGAGGCTGAAGCTTATGCGACAAATGATGCACAAGTTGTACTGAAATTTTTGAAGAAAAATATTTTTAATCGGTTTGGTACACCCCGTGCAATCATTAGTGATGGTGGCACCCACTTTTGCAATAAACTTTTTGACAAACTTTTAAAAAAATATGGTGTCAAGCATAAAGTCTCTACCCCATATCATCCCTAGACCAGTGGCCAAGTGGAAGTGTCCAATCGAGAAATCAAACAAATTTTGGAGAAAAGTGTGAATACTAATCGGAAAGATTGGGCACTTCGACTTGATGATGCCTTATGGGCCTATAGGACAGCGTTTAAAACACCTATAGGCACTTCCTCCTATAGATTGTTATTTGGAAAGGCATGTCATTTACCTGTTGAGTTAGAACATAGAGCATATTGGGCTACCAAGACCCTAAACTTTGAATTTGCTGCTGCAGGTGAAAAGCGATTGCTAGAGCTTAATCAATTGGAGGAATTCCGCGACAGTGCATATGATATGGCGGTTTCGTACAAGGAACGCACCAAGAGAATACATGACAGGCGCATTCGTCAGCGGGAATTTAAGGAAGGAGACGTTGTCTTGCTATTTAACTCCCGGTTGAGGCTGTTTCCCTTCCCAGGAAACTAAAGTCTAGGTGGTCTGGTCCCTATAAAATCACCAGGGTGTATCCATCGGGGGCCATTGAGATCAAAGATGCCAGAAACGAGTCTTTTACGGTCAATGCTCAAAGGCTCAAGCACTATGTGGGGGGTGACATTGATTACATGCCGGTCATCACCACATTGATTGACCAAAACTAGTCTGGGGAGGAAGAAAAGTCAAGCTCTCGACTTTAAATTGAGAACTACATTCTACTTTCTCTTTGATTTATTTCTGTTTTTGTTAGTTTTAGTTTTAATTTTAATTTTAAAAACCTTTTAATTAGTTTTTTTTTCTGTTCTTATTCGAGTTGAGTATTTTTTTTAAAGTTTTCAAAATTTTGGGGTGCGCCCGAGCGGCTGTTTTTGCCGCCCAGGTGCATGCCCACTGTCCCGTAAATTTTTTTAAAAAGGGGGGTGCGCCCGGGCGGCTATTTTCTACCGCCCGGGCGCATCGCGCAGATTCAAAAAATAAAACCCGATCCCCCTTTCTTTCTCTCACAATTCCTTTTTCAAATTCCTCTTCCTAACCCTAATCTCTCTCGCCTCTCTCTCTCCCATACTTCCCTTTTTCTTTCAAATTCACAGGTGAATCACTTGATTCTTCAAGTTTTGAAGTCATGGCACCCAAGAAACAAAAGTTTGCAACTTCAAGGGCTACCCCATCCAACATCATCGATGGGAAATTCGTCTCCGAAGAAGCCAAGGTGAGATATGAAGACGCCAAATCTAATAGGAATCCAATTGCAGAGAGGGGATTCAATCTCTCTGAAGAATGCACCGCCTCTCTTGGCATAGTGGCTCGAGGATGGACCGATTTTTGCCGCCAACCCCTAGCGGCGATTGTACCCTTGGTAAGAGAGTTCTATGCCAACGCTGTCGAGCGTACAGATAGCACGGCTTTTGTGCGGGGTAAGATGGTTTCTTTCACTCCTGCCGCAATTAATAATTTGTTGAAAACTTTGGATGTAGATGATAGCCAATTTCAAGCATTTAAGGCCAATCCGGACTATTATGAAATCTCTAGGGTCCTGTGCTATGATGAAAACGTGTGGAAAGACCCGGTGAAATTTGTATCGTTTAAAGAAAAATATTTGCGGCTGGAACTGGCCTTGTGGTATGCTTTTCTGACTCACAGGTTGATGCCGGTATCCCACACCCAAACGGTGGTGATGAGCAGGGCAGTGCTGCTATATGCCCTGCACAAGCAATGGCCGCTCAATGTTGGACGGATTATCAACCAAGAGTTGTATACTTCCATTCGCACGTCCAACATTGCAATATTTTTTCCAACAATTGTTTCTGCACTGTGTGTAAAAGCTGGTGTCCCAAGCAGGGACGATGAAGAGTGGTTGCATCCGAAGAAAGAGGTGGATGACTCCATTTTGAAGGCGAAACAGTCGTATCGACTCAAGGAATTTACAGCTCAATACTGGGCATGTTCTGGACCCGGTCAATCATCGAGGACACCTAAGCCACCCCCTGCTCGACGCACCACGAATGACACACTGAGTGAAATCTCTGCCTCGGTGCAGCATATGGACAAATGCCAGGAGGTGAACGCAGCCTACAACGAATCTACCAATGCCATGATGCAAGGGCTGCTCACAAATGCTGGGATGGACCCAGCAGCTTATCCAGTTCCACCGCCATATCCTCCGCCTTTCCAATTCCAATATGCTCCGCCGGTTCGAGATCTGCCCGAAGAATTCGACGAGGAGGACTCTGATTAGTACCAGGGGAGTGTTTAGTGCTTTTTATTTTGTTTTTTTTTAGTGTTCTGTTTTGTTTGTTCTTACTTTTGGAAGTGTCAAGTAGCATTGGGAACAATGCTCGTCTTTAGTTTGGGGAGGGTGTGTGTCTGTTTTCATGCTTTATATGTTCATTCAAGTCTTTTGTAGTGTTGTTGCAAGTGTTGCGAATGAAACCAAATAATCAAGCCAATGATGAAAAAAAAAAATTGAAAAATGGCAGTTTTAAGTCCATGATTATGTTCTTTGCCTGACAAATAGTTTTGAACTAGTTTAACCAAGTCGATGAATGTATCTCTAAACACTCTGTGAGGTACACTTGAATCTGAATTTGAAACACACAAAATTGGATATGATTGAGGCAATTTGTTTGATCTTTGGGCTTAGAATTTTTCGTGAATTACCCCTAGATGCCCAGTTGAACCTTCACGTTTATATAAGCACGAGAGGTGAATAATCTGAAGTTTGTTTTGGTGTAATCATCGCTTACTACTGATGATTTTCTGTTCTGCACTGATTGAGATCTGTATGAGGTAACTGTGAATAAAAATTTGTCTAGAACAAGTTCGAACATCCCTCGAGGCGCAATATGCGTATACTGTGACTTAGGAGTGATATAGGCAATTCTTTCTGAATTTCGTTTGTGCCTTTCAAACCAACCTTGGTGTATTATTATTTCCCTAGTACCTAATTTGAGCTTAATAGAAAACGAATGGCATGCGTGAAAATGTATGGTAAACCTCCATTCAACATTTTTCAATATCCTACAATTACTACCCATAGCTCAAACACTCATTCCTACCTTGTGGGGAGTAAAGTGAATTTAGATTATGTCTTTTCAAGCTCCTGCTGAAAAATTGAGAATGGAATGGTGTGTTGGTTGTTGTTCAAAATGGTGAAAAAGCAAGAAAAGAATGTTGGCAGAAGGCGAAAAAAAAGAAAAAAAATAGAGAAAAAAAAAGGGAAAAAAAAAGAAAAATTATGGAAATCAATGAATGTGAAAAGGTGCAAATTTGTGAATCATAAAGAGTAGACTGTAGAGAATGATCATCATTTACTCTCTCTTTGAATTCTTTTCCTTCATTTGGAGCCATTAGCCTAGCCTGACATCAAAAGCTGACTAAGACCTATTGACCGAGTCACAGTTATCCAATATACTAGTGGAGAGGGGTTGTAAGAATTTTGCTTATGGACTGTTGATAGACATGGTTAAAGAATATGGATTCTTGATCAAAACACGCACACACTATTTTTCATTGAGTTATACCAGTCATGAGTGTGTGTATCAGTGAATATTTCTAAATCTTGATCCTATCATAACTGAAAAAGTCCTTATGATCTGAGGATGTGTGAACTGAATTCGGAGTAGAGTATTCCAAAAACGGAGTTGCGAGATTTTGAAGTTTGCAAGGTTTACTAGTTTGTGTTAATTTTTTTAAAAAAAGGTCAGCATGTTGATTTGATTGGATTGTTTCTCTTTTGGAAAAAGTTCTGAGGCTTGAGAAGGTTAAGTTCACCTACTTGTGTCATCTTTTCGTTGTTTTTGCTTGTTAGTTGTCACCTATTTTGCTCGAGGGCGAGCAAAAGGTTAGTTTGGGGAGGTTGATAGTAGTCGTTTTTGTGCGTTATTTTGCATGTTTTGTGTTTGTTTTGCTTTCGTTTTGTTCACGTTGTGTCTGTTCCTTACCTTTCTTGTGGTGTTTTATTGTTTTATTGTGTTTGTAGTCATTCCTTTGGTTAATTTATATATATTACAGGAAAGCACAAGGAATTGCTGATTTATAGTGAGAAGGCGTTGCACGCATGCGGCCATGAGAAAAGCAAGAGAAGGGCTTGATTTTTCTGGAAAAATACAGGGCACCCGGGCGGCTGTTTTCTACCGCCCACGCGCACCCATCCTTGAGCAAAACAGTAGCTAGCATAATTTTCATGCGCCCGGGCGGCTGTTTTCTGCCGCCCGAGCGCACTCTCATTTGAAGGAAATCCTCGAGGCAGAGTGCATGCGCCCGGGCGGCTGTTTTCTACCGCTAGGGCGCCTGCACGTAATTTTATGAAATATTTTATTTCGTGTATTTGATTTGATGAAGGGCTCTTGGGTCATTTAAATAGGATTTTATTAAACGGGTTTGAGGGTTAGACAGATCGCACAGAGACAGAGGACAACGGCTAAGAGATTGAAGATTTCTCATCTCCATTGGGAGTTTTTCTCTTCATCTTTTCTGAATTCTTATGTTAAACAATTTTTAGATTGGTTTTTGTAATGACGTTCAGTAGCTAAACTTTTATTTTGTTGGAATAGAGGGGATCCGAACCCTGAAACACTGTAGTGTGATTGAATCACGGGACGTATTGAGATATGATTTATGCTTATAATTGGTTTTATCATGTTTTTCTTTCTATGTTGATGATTAGCTACCCTTAACATAGATTCGTAAATTGTGAATTGTTGTCGAGAGATATGTTCATAATTAGGACGAATGATAGAATCTATGGACTTAAAATATGCATAGAGATATGGTATTTAGTACATGTTGATAGCCATAGATCACCAGATCGAAAGCTGTAGAATTCATAGATCGCATAGCAATCAGTCGTGATAAACAATTAGAGAGATTTAATTGTTTCATTGAGTTGATTAGTTTGGCATAACCTCGAGAGAGAGTGTCAATGGTTCAGGAATTTATGTCAAACTTATGCGCATAAATTATGTTCCAATCGTCCAGTTCAATTAAGGGGAAGGTGAACCGAAATTCCAACAAAATCTTTTCAAATTGTTATTTAATTTTCAATCGTGAGAATTAGTTTCTTGGTTGTGAAATTTTTATTTATTTATATTGAGTTCTTATTTTTAAATGGTAGATAGAATCACAAATCAACTTTTTGATACTTTGTGTAGTGAAAAATTTAAGAAACAAATTATTATTGATTAGTCTCTGAGGACGATACTCGTACTCAGTACATTTTATTATAACTTGAATCGTGCACTTGCGATTATTTCGACTGGAACTGAGAGATTTTTATAGCATATTTGAGTGTTAGTATTCCGTCGATCATGTCCCTACATTGATTTAAACTTTAAAACCCATATAGAAAAGTGGAGTAGGACACTTGCATACTACTCTAACTTAAGAGTGTTTGGATGTCTAGCATATGCACATCTTAAACAGGACAAATTGGAAGCAAGGGCAGTGAGGTGTATATTCATAGGATATTCAGAAGGCATCAAAGGGTACAATGTGTGGAATCCGGAACCTAAAGACCCTAGATGCTTCAATACCAGAGACATAAAGTTTGATGAGTCAAATATGGGATACAATTTGAAGATAAATGACAGGAAACATGAACAAGCAGAAAGTTTGGAACCTCCATTTGAGGTGGTGTACTTGCACACAAAAATTGGCGAGTAAGTGTGTTGCGGGCGTGCCAGGCACGTGACGTTCCAAAATACGAAAAAATTTAGAAACAAATTCTAACTTCTAAACCAAACAAATATGAGCTCCAGTTCAACTGTCGGTCTCAGTCTCTCCATTTAAGCATCTAAAATTAAGAAAAATAATTTGTAAAAAGTGATGAAAATAAATTTGAAAGATTCAATAATTACAATCGAATTAACTTCGTCATTGATTGAAAGAAAATATGCATAAAATTTACAGTAATAGGAATTGAAATAAGCTACTGAAAAGAATGAGGAACTACGAAAGTACAGGTGAAAATATAGACTTAAAAGTTTCTGGAAATATGAAATGAAAATGAAAACTTTCAAATTTGCAGAATTGCTGCTTTAAAAATCAAGAGATTTTGGAGCTTGATTTGGATTGATTGTTGAATGAGTCTGTATTGAGAGTCTTGTATTTGCCTTTGTTTCTTCCTTTTAATCTGCTGGTTCATTCTAACTAATATCCCACAAAATAAGCAACATGAACCATGTCACCTCTCCACTTTCTCCAATTTTGTTTGACTTGGTCTACTATTATAACTTCCAAATCATGACCTATATTCAAAATATTTCTGAAGTATTGCTTTAATTGTCAAGTTTCTCGAGCTGATGCACCATTCCACTTGCTCCACTAACTGTTCCACTAACTTCAGCATGCCCCACTTTCTTGAAACTACTTTGACCTAGTCTTGTTATCTCTTTTGTCTATGATTAGTTCCTCGACATGGTAATCTGAGTGTCCGACTCCACTCCACTAACTTGCAACTATTTTGACATGGTTTTTTCTTTTGTGCCCACTTAGTTCCTCAAGCTGGTTCCTCACGCACCCAAGGTTCCCCGAGTTGGTTCCTTGACTTTTCGGCCTGAATTAGTATTGGATTTGCAGAATACTATCATTCAAATAAATAATTTAGACATTAATTAGTTGGCCTACAAATTAATTAAATAATATATTTTTTAAGTAAAACATGTGGAGCTGCAGACAAATGACCTTGATCCCGAAGTGTAGTAACCTGATTCTGGATTAAGCTAATCAATTGACTAAACATGTTTAAGAGTTAAGAAATGATCAAGGATTCCTCAATTGGGTTTAAAGAGTTGAAAATTAGATTCAAAACGATCAAAAATGGTTCCAAGAGTTTCTTGTGTTCGGATAGTTCGGACGCTCCGAAGAGCAGTTCGGAAGCACCGAACTTGATCGGAAGAAGTGTTGTAAATCGGAAGTACCGAACAGTTTGAAAGTTTCGAGCTGCATATCGGAAGCTCTGATCTCCTTGCAGTCAGACAGGGTATGTGTTTTGATTGGTGATTGGACTTGACTGGATTAGGAAGCTCCGAACTAGAGTTCGAAAGCTCTGAACTTTGTCGGCAACAGTGTGTTGTCCAATCAGAGACACGCGTTTGGCAGAGGAAGTTTGGAAAGACGATCGAAAGTTCCGAAGTGAGTTCGGAAGCTCCGAACGAGAGATCGAAAGTTTTGATCGTGGTCTATAAATAGGGGCTCGAGGCAGCCATTTCCTCATACCTTGCTCAAGTTTCCCTCTAGATTCTAGTTAGTTTTAAAGGATTCGAGCGTTGTATTCGAAGGCCAGGCGGTGAAAAAGTGCTAATGGGATCGTAGCAGTGTTGTGCCTTGAGTTTAGGGCAATCTTCATCAAAAGGCTGACTACGGACGCAAGTATATTGCTAGACTCTGATTAGCTTCAATGAGTAGCTATTAGTCTAGTTAATGCGTTTAAAATGGTATAAGTGATATGGTATACATTTTATTATAGGCTTAGATACTAGGTTGTTCACCTAGACTTGACCTATAAAGGTACGTAAATACTGACTGAAATATCCAACTGTATGCATTCTTATGTGTTGCATTTTATCTACCATGTATCCATGTAATTATTGTTCATATGACGTATGATCATTTATCACATTGAGCAGTATCTCCTTCGAGATAGCCATAGTATAGCAGGGCCGCTCAACCCTAGTTCGTGGGCGATTAGATGTAATGAGTCATATGGCAGACATGCACGGAGGGTTGTGATGTTTCCAAGATATTTCCCAATCCACATTCGGTTGTTTTACTAGTGATCCGAAGGGGTACTTTCGAGTGACACCAGATACTTTTGCGCCTTCAGTCTGAGCATGAGTTTCTCATCGATCTAGTCACTCTGTCCACGTCATTTTGCATGCACATATAGGTTTTTATAGTCGTATTTATTGTACTGGACGTTAGAACTCATGATGTGAATCTTATATGTATGAAAAACAAACACATTTATAAATAATATCGCACTCTCAATTCAATAACAAAAAATATTAAATTGTTGTCCCAATCTTTTTGACACAAGTAAGTTTTGGATATTCACCTCTAGTTTATAAGAAACTAGCAATAAATAATCACGAGATAAACAATTGTGATTCAAAAAAACTTTTAAAGAACTTGTCTTTGACAATTCACGATGAAAAAAAATCGACAAATGCCACAAAGTAATTAAACTTTAATAAGTTTGATTTGAAGAACAAAGCAAAGCTTTGGCTAAAATTCTAGAGAGAATTTTGGTTGATAATAATCAAAGCTGAATAATCTTCTATTGAATAATGAATTGTAAGGTTTGCAATATATAATAAATAAAAAATAAGTTTCCTAATAGAATTAGACTATAATTTCTCTAGTTGGACTAAAATTATAAGATTCCTAGTTGGAGTAGACTCCAAAACCTATTTAGACTTGAAATCTCGCCTATAATACCTAGTTATACTAGAAAACCTATCTAAAGTAGTTTTATAGACTTTAAATATGATAAATCTTGGCCCATATCAAATACTAACAAACTAAGCTCTAAAACTAAATTAAATACCCTTAATTGAGACTCTTAAAATAGCAAAAATAAGCCTTCAACTAAATTATGTAATAATCAAGCCCAATAACTTGAACTTCCAAGCATAATCTTTCAAGGTCTTTAATGTCTTCAAATTATCATTCTCTTGATCATTGAGCACTTCAATGATGTTGAAATGCCTTCCAAATTTGTTTCCATGGATCCCAAATCCTTCTAATCTCGATGGAAAATTATGAGACAATTCTTGAAACGTCACGACTTCTCAAAACATCACGACTCTTCGATGCATCTCTTTGAACTTTTTGCCTTGGCTCCTTGATTTTGGACTTTTCGGAAACTTTATCAAGTCCATAGCACCCTTAGCAACTTGATCACTTCGAAGGCTTTTCAGAATCATATCAGCTCACATCCCTATTTTCTTATCTTGGACACCCCATTTCGCGGGGCAGACCTTAGTTTGGATGATGCAGATAGGAGTGAGCCCCGAGGCGAGCAGCAACGCCGTTGAGATTCTTGGCTGTCTGATTTAGTGGATTTTGTGAGGCCTCGATTCTAATCAAAATCTTAGAGTAAAACAATTGATCAACACAATTAAACAATAAGGATTAAGACATCAAAATATTTTTTTTTTAAAGGGTGCCCGCTCGATCGGTAAGATCTTACCGATCGAGCGGCCAAAGAATTCAAAGGCCACTGCCCAGAAATCAGGACGCTCGCTCGATCGGTAAAATCTTACCGATCGAGCGGACACAAAAATGTCCCACTCTCTGTTTGGTACAGGGGTGCTCGCTCGATCGGTAAGATTCAACCGATCGAGCGAGATGTTCTGTACCATAAAATAATTCTGGGTTTCTTCCAAAATTTCAAATCCCAATTCAATCAAAACACAAACCAACAATATGCATAAACTTATTCAACATGCATAAACCATACAAAGTAGTTCTAGAGTTAAACATTCATCCAAACTAATAGAACATGCTTCAATTCTAGGTTTACAATACCAAAATACAAATTGAGTTTGAATTCAATTCAACTCCTAAAACCAAGGGCCTCACTTTTATTCTCTCATCCACCTATCCATGATGTCTTTGGCTTGATCCTGCCCCACCTGTTGCCAAGTACACATACAAACAAAGACAACAGCCGGATAATCCGGTGAGAATAATATTCCCAGTAAAAGAGACTAGCATACAATATCACATAATATATCAAAACATGATATATAATCAAATTCCACATATACCTCAAGTAATTCATTCAATTGCGGAATTAAAATGATATGCATGACTTTAAAACTTCTGGATTATCAGACTCAGATAATCAAAAGGAATTCTTCTTTCTTTCTTTGGTTTGGGATCCAGAGGTTAAAATATCCAACAATCACACCGAACTCCCCTTTCGAGGTGGATGAGGTATATTTTAATCCTCTAGACTCTAGGGCATTATAGTGAGTTAATCGACACTTGTAGTAAATCGCCTACCAATGCCACTCAACTATAATCTCCAGATCGTCTAATTCAAAATGAATAATCAATCGGCTCAAAATGAATGCATATGAAATCTCATGCATTCAATCATCAATTCAATCATAAGTTCAAATAAGCAAATCAACATGCAATATGTGATTTCTTCTAGGACACTCGAATCAATCCGGATTTAAGTTAATCGTCCTATTTCATTCCAAGTCGTCTTATACCTCTTCTTTGTCGTTCCAAAAACTTCAATCGGCTCAACTCTTCTACACTGATCAAGACTGTCGGGTTCACAATCTTCAAGGACTTCAACTCAAACTATCTGAAGAAGTCACAGAGATCAATATCGACATCAAAAACTCATATCAAACTCGGTAAAACTCAAAGCATCAAAACGACGTTCAAACTTCAAACTGACGGCATAACGACTATAAACTGATCAAACCGAAAATACAGACAGCAGGATATCAATTCAATATACTCATTCCAATCCTCAAACATCATATCCAAAACAAAACCAACACATCTCAAAATTCAGATTTTCAAAAATAATAAGAAAATTCGTATCAAATCTGATCGTCGTTAGATCTTCGAACCGTCTTAGATATACTGTCACAGCCAAATAATAATTATCCGCTCCGAATATAAATTAATTCTAACAACATCCAAAAATTCAAACCTCTCAGAATTAAGATAAACTTACATCCAAACGGAGCACTCGAAGCTGTGATCGTAGATATCAAGTCAGAAATAGATTCTATCGGACAGATTGAGCTCAGACTGAAATCTGAAAGCTTGGGAAGCTTTGGAACCGCCTTCAATGGAGCATGGCATCTTGGAGGGGATGAGAAGGAAGTGAGGAAGACTTAGTCAAGTCTCTAAGTTATAACAAAATCCATCTTTGCATTTTAGTCCCTAAAATTTCCAAAAATTTCAAAAAGGTCCCTGATCAATAAAAAGTCGGCTTTCGAATTCTGAAATCACTGATTATCTCAAATGAAGTCAATTAAGATAATTGGGGTGTTACAATTCTCCTCCTCTTAATTAAGATTTCGTCCTCGAAATCATCAATATCAACTCATAAGAAGATAATTAAGAATTCAGAACAGAATTAAGAACTCACATCAGATGAATAAATCAGGGAATCTCTGTCTCATTTTGGATTCTGTCTCCCAAGTCGCTTCCTCGACTCCGTGACAACTCCACTGAACTTTCACCAAAGGGATCGATTTGGTTCTGAGCTATTTCTCCTTTCTGTCAAGGATCTGAATCGGTCTCTCGAAATAACTCAGAGTTTCATCAAGTTTGGCTTCGTCAGGTTGAATAACATGAGAAGGATCGGGGTGATATTTCCTCAATATCGAGACGTGAAATACGTCATGAATTCCAGATAAATAAGGAGGAAGTGCTAATCTGTAGGCTAGATCGCCTATCTTCTGCAAAATCTCATACGGACCGATGAATCTCGGTGACAACTTTCCTCTCTTTCCAAATCTAACAGTACCTCTAAACGGAGAAATCTTCAAGAATACTCGTTCTACCTGATCGAAAGATAGAGGTCTGCGACGGATATTCGCATACTTCGCTTGACGGTCCTGAGCAGTCTTCATTCTCAATCAAATAATCTTCACCTGCTCAGCCATATCACGAATCATATCCGGTCCCAAGCCTGGGGACTCAGACATCTCATCCCAGTACAGAGGAGATCTGCACTTCTTTCCGTACAACGCTTCGAATGGTGTCATTCCTATACTCGTCTGGAAGCTGTTGTTGTACAAAAACTCAATGAGAGGCAATGAATCTTGCCAAGTAGTGCCAAAGTCAAGCACCACTGCTTGTAACATATCCTCCAGAGTCTGAATCGTCCATTCTGATTGACCGTCGGTCTGAGGATGGTATGATGTACTCAAGTGCAAACGAGTACCAAAAGCCTCCTGTAGACTGTGCTAGAAATGGGAAGTAAACCGAGGATCTCGGTCAGAAACAATGGATCTCTTCACACCGTGCAATCTGACAATCTCTCTAACATACAACTCAACCATCTGATCGTGACGATATGTCATCCGATACGGAATAAAACAAGCAGACTTTGTCAAACGATCAATCACTACCCAAATGGCATCGCATCCTCGAACAGATCGGGGTAGTTTTGTGACGAAATCCATCGAGATATGATCCCACTTCCATTCCAGAATAGATAAACTGTGCAGAAGACCACCCGGCCTCTTTATCTTGGCTTTTACCTGCTGACAGTTCAAACAACGGGATACAAACCTTGCAACGTCACTCTTCATCTTCTTCCACCAAAACTGACTCTTCAGGTCGTTATACATCTTTCGGCCTCCTGGATGAACACTGAACCGACTGCAATGTGCCTCTCGCAGAATACTCTGCCTCATCCCTGACCTAAAACTCAGACTGGTGTCCAGATCTCACTTTCTCTATCGAATTCTGAATACTCTCATCGGATTTCTGTGCTTCTCTGATCGACACAAACAACTCTGGCTCAGCCTGGATAGCACAAACTCTAATAGGAATCCTATCTGATTCAAACTCCAATCCAGAATTGCAACAGTCGTCAATCAAATGAGACACACCGATGGTCGAAAGAGATAAAGAACAAAGCTTGCGACTCAAAGCATCGGCAGCTGCATTCGACTTCCCCGGATAATACTTAATCTCGCAGTCGAAGTCTTTCAATAAATCTAGCCATCTCCTCTGTCTCATATTCAACTAAGACTGTGAAAATAAGTACTTAAGACTCTTATGATCCGAAAAGATCTCAAAAGACTCACCGTACAAATAGTGACGCCAGATCTTCAAGGAAAAAACAATAGCAGCGAGTTCAAGATCGTGAACTGGATAGCGAGTCTCGTGCGGTTTCAACTGCCTCGACGCATACGCTATCACGTGCTTCCTCTGCATAAGAATACATCCAAGACCAAAATGAGAAGCATCGCAATACACCATAAAACCTCCAGAACCTGATGGAATAGAAAGTATCGGAGCACTAGTCAATCTCTTCTTCAACTCGATGAAACTGGTCTCACACTCTTTAGTCCAAACAAAAGGCGCGTTCTTCTAAGTCAGCTGGGTAATCGGCTTCGCAATAGAAGAGAAACCCTGGATAAATAGGCGATAGTAACCAGCTAAACCCATAAAACTTCGAATCTTAGGCACAGAAGTCGGCCTACGCCAGTTCATAACTGCCTCGATCTTGCTGGGGTCGACAGAAATCCCTTCTCCCGAGATAATGTGACCAAGAAAAATGACTCGGTCCAACCAAAACTCGCACTTCGACAGTTTGGCAAACAACTGTTCGGTTCTCAAAATCTGCAAAAAAATCCTCAGATGCTCTGCATGATCAGCACGGCTCTTCGAATAGATCAGGATATCATCAATGAAAATAATAACAAACTCATCTAGAAAACGCTGAAAGATTAGGTTCATCAACCCCATAAAGACTGCTGGGGCGTTAGTCAAACTGAACGGCATGACAAGAAATTCAAAGTGGCCATACCTCGTTCGAAATGCAGTCTTAGGAACATCCTCTTCACAGACTCTCAGCTGATGATACCCAGACCTCAAATCTATCTTCGAATAGATACACGAACCCTGCAATTGGTCAAAAAGATCATCTATATGCGGTAAAGGATACCTGTTCTTAACCTTCGCCTGGTTCAATTGGCGGTAGTCAATGCAGAGACGCATAGAGCCATCTTTCTTTCTAACAAAGAGAACAGGAGCACCCCAAGGCGATACACTAGGTCGAATGTATCCCTTGGCAATTAATTCTTCCAACTGCTCCTTCAATTCCTTCAATTCAATCGGAGCCATTCTATATGGAGCTTTAGAAATCGGCTGAGTACCTGACGTCAATTCGATGCCAAATTCAATCTCACGAATAGGCGGTAATCCCGGAATCTCATCCGAGAACACATCAGGAAACTCTCTAACCACTGGTATGTCATTCAACTCAGGGCTAGACTTCAAAAAATCGACCGCATAAATCAAAAATCCCTCGGCTCCTTTCTGAAACAATCTAAGTCATAGACAATACAGAAATCAAATGAATTCTAGAACGAGAACCCTTACCAAATAATCTCCACTCATCTGACATCTCTGGTCTGAAATGGACTATTTTCTGAAAAACAATCTACTGTAGCCCTGTACTTAGTCAAAACATCTATGCCAACTATGCAGTCAAAGTCAGACAAACCAAGTACAATACAGTCTATCTCGATCAAATTTCCTTCAAAACTCAATCCACAATTTCTAACGAAATTCCTCGCAACAATTCCTCCAACCAAAGGTGAAGTAACAGAAACTACAGCAGGTAATGGCTCAAAAGGCAAGGCATGCATCAACACAAATTTCTCAGATATGAAAGAGTGAGAAGCACCTGTATCTATCAAAATATTAGCAGGACAATCAAAGATCGAACAATTACCTGCAATCACATCATCAGGTGCAGCCTGAGCCTGATCCTCATTCAGAGCATACACTCTTGCCTGCTGTCTAGGAGGTTGGTTTAAATTCTGGTTGCCTCCTTGACGATTCTGTTGTTGAGGTTGGAAAGAGTGAACTGCATTCAATTGCCTCTGAGGCTGAGATGATTGTCGAGAAGCATTTCCACTCTGTGCTTGCTTAGAGCCCCGTTGAGGACAAAGTCTAGCATAATGCCCCGTCTGCTGACAAATATATCAATTCCCAAATATTCCCCTACACTAGTCACTTGAGTGACGACCTCCACACTTGCTACAAGAAGTACTAGAGGAACCTGAACCTTGGCTGTAACTGTTCTGTTTCGAGCCACCAGAACTTGAAGAACTGCTTCCCGAGTTTTTAAACTGCTTTCCTTTGGGACGAAAATAATTCTTCTTATTACCTCCACTACTACCACCTTCAATCCTCGGTGGTTGATTCTGGTATTGGGACGGTTGGGCCTGAAACTGCCTCTTTTGTTGCTGAGGGGCAAACTGATTCCCTCTCTGCCTTAACAGTCTAGCTTCCGCACCCTTGGTCCATTGCATCAGAAAAGTTATTCGGCCTTCCGGTATTCACCAGAACAAAGATATCAGGGTTCAGACCGTTAATAAAGTGGTCAGCTTTCGCTTCCTCATTGTCAGAAATGTGTGGAGCAAACCTCAATAGACTGTCAAATTTGGTAACATAATCTTCGATACTCAAATTTCCTTGCTTCAAATTTGCGAACTCGACATTCTTATCCTTATGGTATGAAACTGGGAAGAATCGTTTATAAAACTCAGTCTTGAACATAATCCAGTTGATAAGCGTACCTCTGTTCTCCATGGCTTTCTTAGTCGAGGTCCACCATTTCTATGAATAACCAATTTAATTCGTCGGTCATCGGAATAGTAGAGAGAATCAAAAAGCTGATATATATCATCCAACCAGCCCTCGCAATCCACGGGATTCTCCGTACCTTTCAAAATCGGTGGTCGGAAAGACTGAAACCTCTTCAGTAAGGTTTTCATAGGGGTAGCCGTGGCATCCATCTGATTCTCAACCGTATCGCCCTGGTCATTCTGAGGAGTCACTGCAGGTGGAGTTTCAGTCGTAGCAAAAACTGGCGGAGTATTCATGTTCAATCTTCTTCGAGTACCCATCTAAAATCAAAGGGATTAGGACACAGATATCTCAATCTCAAAATTCCAGTGCCCCCACAACCTCTGATCTTCTAACACAATTCAAAAGATGGAACTCGGATCCAATGAATTATTATAGTTCATATCTCAATCAATTCATGCTTTATAAATTAAATCACATAATCATGCAATTCAAATAATTCTCAATCAATAAAGCATGCTCGCATCGTATTTAATAAATCAATTAAATAAATCAACACATGCGAGAAGCCAATAAAGCAGACTCGATCTACCCCGCTTTCTTTTAAATTCAGTACAAGATCTTAACTCTCTGATACCACTTAATGTGAGGCCTCGATTCTAATCAAAATCTTAGAGTAAAACAATTGATCAACACAATTAAACAATAAGGATTAAGACATCAAAATATTTTTTTTTAAAGGGTACCCGCTCGATCGGTAAGATCTTACCGATCGAGCGGCCAAAGAATTCTAAGGCCACTGCCCAGAAATCAGGACGCCCGCTTGATCGGTAAAATCTTACCGATCGAGCGGACACAAAAATGTCCCACTCTCTATTTGGTACAGGGGTGCTCGCTCGATCGGTAAGATTCAACCGATCGAGCGAGATGTTCTGTACCAGAAAATAATTCTTGTTTTCCTCCAAAATTTCAAATCCCAATTCAATCAAAACACAAACCAATAATATGCATAAACTTATTCAACATGCATAAATCATACAAAGTAGTTTTAGAGTTAAACATTCATCCAAACTAATAGAACATGCTTCAATTCTAGGTTTACAATACTGAAATACAAATTGAGTTTGAATTCAATTCAACTCCTAAAACCAAGGGCCTCACTTCTATTCTCTCATCCACTTATCCATGATGTCTCTGGCTTGATCCTGCCCCACCTGTTTCCAAGTACACATACAAACAAAGACAACAGCCGGATAATCCGGTGAGAATAATATTTCCAGTAAAAGAGACTAGCATACAATATCACATAATATATCAAAACATGATATATAATCAAATTCCACATATACCTCAAGTAATTCATTCAATTGCGGAATTAAAATGATATGCAATACTTTAAAACTTCTGGATTATCAGACTCAGATAATCAAAAGGAATTCTTCTTTATTTCTTCGGTTTGGGATCCCGAGGTTAAAATATCCAACAATCACACCGAACTCCCCTTTCGAGGTAGATGAGGTATATTTTAATCCTCTAGACTCTAGGGCATTATAGTGAGTTAATCGACACTTGTAGTAAATCGCCTACCAAGGCCACTCAACTATAATCTCCAGATTGTCTAATTCAAAATGAATAATCAATCGGCTCAAAATGAATGCATATGAAATCTCATGCATTCAATCATCAATTCAATCATAAGTTCAAATAAGCATATCAACATGCAATATGTGATTTCTTCTAGGACACTCGAATCAATCCGGATTCAAGTTAAACGTCCTATTTCATTCCAAGTCGTCTTATACCTCTTCTTTGTCGTTCCAAAAACTTCAATCGGCTCAACTCTTCTACACTGATCAAGACTGTCGGGTTCACAATCTTCAAGGACTTCAACTCAAACTATCTGAAGAAGTCACAAAGATCAAAATCGACATCAAAAACTCATATCAAACTCGGTAAAACTCAAAGCATCAAAACGACGTTCAAACTTCAAACTGACGGCATAACGGCTATAAACTGATCAAACCGAAAATGCAGACAGCAGGATATCAATTCAATATACTCATTCCAATCCTCAAACATCATATCCAAAACAAAACCAACACATATCAAAATTCAGATTTTCGAAAATAATAAGAAAATTCATATCAAATCTGATCGTCGTTAGATCCTCGAACCGTCTTAGATATACTGTCACAGCTATCTAATAATCATCCTATCCGAATATAAATTAATTCTAACAACATCCAAAAATTCAAACCTCTCAGAATTAAGATAAAATTACATCCAAATGGAGCACTCAAAGCTGTGATCGTAGATATCAAGTCAGAAATCGATTCTATCGGACAGATTGAGCTCAGACTGAAATCTGAAAGCTTGGGAAGCTTTGGAACCGCCTTCAATGGAGCATGGCGTCTTGGAGGGGATGAGAAAGAAATGAGGAAGACTTAGTCAAGTCTCTAAGTTATAACAAAATCCATCTTTGCGTTTTAGTCCCTGAAATTTCCAAAAATTGCAAAAAGGTTCCTGATCAATAAAAAATCAGCTTTCGAATTCTGAAATCACTGATTATCTCAAATGAAGTCAATTAAGATAATTGGGGCATTTACATATTTCGAGTTTGGTTTGATACACTGTTATTCAATTTGGTTGTATGCTAATCAGCATTTCAAACTATTATTTTAGATTTGGGATTTGTGCTCTTGTTTTCCCTGATTTTATCTGATTATTTTCATTTAAGATTTAATTGCATGCATAAAAATTACTTAGGTAGATGATTACGGTGCGGGTCGCTACATGGAGATACATTGGATAAAGACTCAACAACAAGTAAGAAAGATAAGGACTTAAGCTCTTATAAACTTTCCAGAGACAGAACCAGGAGGATAATAAGACCTCCAAACAGATTTGGTGAGGGTGATTTAGTCTGGTATGAACTTGCTATAGCTGAAGAAATTGAATACTCAGAACCTACCTCATATGCTGATGATATGACCAATAAACACAAGGAAAGTTGAAGTGAGGCAGTGAATGAGGAGATGAATTCATTACTGAAGAATAACACATGGACACTAGTAGACATGCCAAAAGAAAAGAGGACTTTGGGATGTAAATGGATCTACAAGCTGAAGGAAATGACTCATGGAAAAGAAAGGTTGAAGTATAAGGCTAGGCTAGTTGCAAAAGGATTTGCACAGGTTGAGGGAATGAAATCTATTATGTAGTAGTTAAAAACATCTCTATAAGGATAATCCTTGCTATTGTAACACAATTTGTAGTAGCCTGTACCCTAATTGAGTAATTAAAGGAATTAATCATAATTACTTGGGTAGAGTTCGGAAGCTCCGAAGGTGAGATCGGAAGCTCCGAACAGGATCGGAAGCTCCGATCGGTATTACGTCAGGCATGACGTGTGGCAAGATCGG
Organism: Henckelia pumila; assembly: GCF_033568475.1. Classification (NCBI taxonomy): domain Eukaryota; kingdom Viridiplantae; phylum Streptophyta; class Magnoliopsida; order Lamiales; family Gesneriaceae; genus Henckelia; species Henckelia pumila. The sequence goes on from NC_133121.1 coordinate 79,245,822, forward strand.
AAGCTCCGATCAGGACCGGAAGCTCCGATCACCCCTATCCGGAGTCAACAAGTGATATTTTGACACGTGGCAGATCAGGATCTTCGGAAGCTCCGATGGCAGGATCGGACGTTCCGATCGTTGTCTATAAATAGAAGGCCGAGACTTCACTTTCATTTGCCAATTCCGAGTTCTCCTTTCCTTTCTAGTCCTTTTGGAGCTGTTCTAGTCTTCTTAGGCTTGGTCCGGAGGTCGGCGAGGCGTTCAGTAGTCGTAGCGGAGTTGTGCCCAAGTTCTGGAGGCATCGACATCAAAGGGCTAACGACGGACGAAGGTATAGCTTTTGCTTCCTATAAATATTTAGGAGTATGCAATAGCTTAGTTAAGGCTTTTAGAGCACTTTAATGATAGTAGTATCATTTGGCAGTGTAGAGCAGACTATAGGCGTGGACCTAGAGTTGGTAGAGCTTGCACTGTATTGAGGTACGAAAGTACTGTTCGAGATATCCTGACTGAGTATGCATGTATTATGTGACTGCATGATTTATATACCATGATATTATGCTGCATTCATTTGCATCTTGCTGTATCTCTTTCGAGATGTCTGTTAGTAGGGTTGTACCCTATCCTGTTAGTGGATGGACTTCCATCGATTTGGGTCCGGCGTATCCACGATTATCTCGGTATGGGAGCCACCTCCTAAAGCGACGGCACAGCGTGCTACATACCAGGGCCCGATCTGTCTCTGTTATCCGATCCTTGACCTCGAGTCTATAGGGAGTTCACTTTGCATGCATGTATACTTATACTCTCGCACTGAGCGTTTTATGCTCACGTCTCGTACTCTGTGTTTTCTGGACACCCTATTCCATGGGGCAGGTTTGCGATTGGACGAGGATGGTGGATCCAGGAGGGGCTAGTCAGTGGTTGGCCAGCTGGAGCTTCGCTTAGGTTTTTATTACTGTTGTTTGGGTTTATACAGCTATTCGATTTGGTTGTATATTATTGGATAAATTACAGATTCCTTTACTTGGGATTATATTTGTTTATGGATTCCGCAGTTTTATTCTGATATCTGTTTAAATAATATAATTGCATGCCTAAGTTCTGTTTAGTAGGTGATCTGGGTAAGGGTCACTACATTTATGGTATCAAAGCATGCAAAAGAATTCTTGGGATTTAGTCTCATCTTGAGGTATTTTTGTAGATGTCAAATCGTGACGACCAGAGTTCTCATGGCAGTGTTGGTGGGCGTTGGGGTGATGCCGACCGGGAGCCTCATCGAGAACGGCGTCATCGTCACCATGACGACGAGCGTTTCACTGTGCGTCGATTCTTAGCTATGGGTCCTAAGACCTTAGTTGGAGGTGAGTCTCCGGAGGATGCGGAGAACTGGTTAGACCACATGGAGAAGACTTTTCAGACTTTCCAATGCACCGAGGAGCAGAAGGTGGAGACCCTTGGCTATCTTTTGGATGGGCGTGCGCGCAGGTGGTGGAGGTTTACTTCTGCACCTTTTGTTGCGACGAGAGGAGTGGCCACCTGGGTCGAGTTCCGCACAGCTTTCCAAAAGCGGTATTTTCCTCCTGCACTCCGTCAGTCGAAGGCAGGCGAGCTACTGAGTCTGCGACAGGGAGCCATGTCTATCGATGAGTATCAGCAGAGTTTCTTTGATCTGCTATCCTATTGCCCCGAGATTGCTGATAGCTCAGAGATGAAGTATAATCTATTCCTTCAGGGCCTTAACCCTGAGATTCATGACCGTGTGGCGGTTGGCGACGACATGTCCTACGAGGGTTTGGTGAGCCGTTGTCACCAGGCGGAGGACAGCATTCGGCGGAACAGGTCTTTCCCTCAGTCAAGGCCTGCTAGTTCTTTGGGTCCCCGTGCCCAAACTTTCAAGAAATCTGGATCTTCTTCTTCCTCTGGTTCTGGAGGTGTTGTCCGTTACGGTAAGAAGGACAAGTGTGATCACTGTGGGAAGAACCATCCATCCGACAAGTGCCGTAGAGCTTCTGGAGCTTGTTTCCGTTGTGGAGAGACTGGTCATATCCGAAGGGATTGTCCACTGTCTGGGGGAGGCGGTTCTGGATCGGGTTCAGGATCGGATTCTCAGGCCACCGTTCAGCAGAAGTCGCAGGGACAGTCTGCTGGGAGTTCTCATTTAAGGCCACGAGCTTCTGGCCAGGTGTTTGCCCTGAGACATGATCAGGCTGTGGAGGAGAATGAGAAAGTCATCGCAGGTACATTTCTGCTTTATGGTATACCTGCTCTTGTACTTATTGACACTGGTGCATCTCATTCCTTCATTTCTGCACGTTTTGTTAAGAGGCATAAGTTACCATGCATTGCACTAGACGTAGTGATGTCTGTTTCTACTCCGACGGGCCAATCTGCCTTGGCTAAGCGTCTAGTGATGGGTTGCCCTTTAGAGTTCGAAGGGAACATTCTGTTGGCGAATCTCATGGTCCTGGCGATGGACGACTTTGATTGCATTCTGGGAATAGATATGTTGACTACCTATCAAGCTTCAGTGGACTGCTATCAGAGATTAGTACGCTTTCATCCGGAAGGGAGTGAGAGTTGGTTTTTCTATGGTAAGGGAGCGCGACCCCCGATGCCTTTGGTATCCGCTTTGAGAGCCTGTCGAGCTCTAGAGTCTGGCGGGGAAGGCTACCTTATCTATGCAGTTGATTTGTCCGCTGAGAGTATTGGGATAGAGAGCATTCCTGTTGTGGATGAATTTCCAGATGTATTTCCTGATGAGATTCCGGGTTTTCCTCCTGCTAGGGAAGTCGAGTTTGGCATAGAGTTGATGCCGGGTACTTCGCCTATTTCTAGAGCACCGTATCGTCTGGCTCCGTCAGAGATGCGTGAGTTGAAGAATCAGCTACAGGATCTTTTGGACAAGGGGTACATTCGTCCTAGTGTATCTCCATGGGGAGCTCCTGTTCTCTTCGTGAAGAAGAAGGATGGGTCGATGCGGCTGTGCATTGACTATCGGCAGCTAAATCGAGTCACTGTGAAGAACAAGTATCCGTTGCCTCGTATTGATGACTTGTTTGACCAGCTGCAGGGCACGTCAGTTTACTCCAAGATTGACTTGAGATCTAGGTATCATCAGTTGAGAGTCCGTGATCAGGACGTAGCCAAGACTGCATTCCGTACTCGCTATGGGCATTACGAGTTCCTAGTGATGCCATTTGGTTTGACTAATGCGCCGGCTATATTCATGGATTTGATGAACCGTGTCTTCAGGGAGTACTTGGACAAGTTTGTCATGGTCTTCATTGACGACATCTTGGTTTATTCGCGTAATACGGAAGAGCATGTTTCTCACTTGCGGTTGGTACTGCAGACTCTTCGAGATGAGCAATTGTACGCCAAGCTGAGCAAGTGTGAGTTCTGGATGGATAGAGTGGTCTTTCTTGGCCATATCATATCCAGGGAGGGGATTTCTGTTGATCCAAGCAAGATTGAAGCGGTACTTAATTGGTCGCGTCCGACGACGGTTGCTGAGATCCGTAGTTTTCTGGGTCTAGCAGGGTATTATCGTCGCTTCATTCTGAACTTCTCTCAGTTAGCTCGACCGTTGACGCAGCTTACCCGCAAGGGTGTGGATTTTGAGTGGTCCTCCGAGTGTGAGGAGAATTTTCGTGAGCTTCGACGGCGGTTGACTTCTGCTCCGGTGTTGGCATTACCGTCAGGATCTGGGGGGTATGTAGTTTACACGGATGCTTCTCTTCAGGGGTTAGGTTGTGTCCTGACTCAGAATGGGCATGTGATCGCATACGCTTCTAGACAGCTGAAGCTTCACGAGGACAACTACCCAGTCCATGATTTGGAGTTAGCAGCCATTGTGTTTGCTTTGAAGATCTGGCGTCATTATCTGTATGGCGAGAAATTTGAGATCTTCACCGACCATAAGAGTCTCAAGTATTTGTTCACTCAGTCAGAGTTGAACATGAGGCAGAGACGTTGGATGGACTTGCTTAAGGACTATGATTGCGAGATTAAGTACAATCCGGGAGCTGCTAATCTCACCGCTGATGCTTTGAGTCGCAAGGTGCGACTATCCGCACTTCAGACTTGTTCGATGTCTAGTGCGATTAGTGACTGTTGTACTTCAGGTTTTACCTTCAAGCATAAGAAAGGTATGCAGAGTATCCAGATGTTTGCGATATTATCTGAGCCAGCCTTGTATTCGCGGATCCGAGATGCTCAGATGTCTGATTCGAAGACCCAGCGTTTAGCTCGTCTAGCTAACGAGGGTAGCTCGTCTGGATTTCATTATCAGTCAGATGGCTTTCTGTGTTTGTCTGGTAGGCTTGTGATTCCACAGGATGAAGAGTTGCGAGAGGAGATTTTGTCTCAGGCACATCGCACTAAGTTGAGTATTCATCCTGGGAGGAACAAGATGTACAAGGATCTACGTACTCGTTTCTGGTGGAAGGGAATGAAACGCAGTGTTTATCAGTTTGTTTCGAGATGTTTGGTGTGTCAACAGGTCAAGGCAGAGCACCAACGACCTGGAGGATTGCTTCACAGTCTGCCTATTCCTGAATGGAAATGGGAGTTTATCACAATGGACTTTGTGACCCATTTGCCGGTATCCCCGAAGAACTGTGATGCTATCTGGGTTGTGGTGGACCGACTCACCAAGTCAGCGCATTTCATTGCCTATAGCCGAGAGTACTCTGTGGATCGCATGGCACGGATGTACATTCAGGAGATCTTCCGACTCCATGGAGTGCCTGTGAGCATTGTCAGCGATCGGGACCCCAGGTTTACTTCTAGATTCTGGGGGAGTGTTCAGCGTGCGATGGGTACTACTCTCAGTTTGAGTACAGCCTATCATCCGGAGACTGATGGTCAGTCAGAGCGCACTATCCGTACGTTAGAGGATATGCTTAGAGCGTGCGTCATGGATTTTGGTTCAGCCTGGCAGGATCATTTGCCGTTGATCGAGTTCGCTTACAACAACAGCTATCACACTAGTATTGGGATGGCACCTTTTGAGGCGTTGTATGGGCGACGTTGTCGTACTCCACTCTTCTGGGAATAAGTGGGGGAGAGACAGGCTGAGGGACCGGAGTTTATCCAGCAGGCGATAGACATTGTTGATCAGATCAAGAAACGGATTAAGACTGCACAGGATTGTCAGGCCAGCTATGCTAATATCAAGCGTAGGCCCTTGCAGTTCGAGGTCGGGGAGAAAGTGTTTCTGAGAGTGTCACCTTTCCGCAAGATTTATCGGTCCGTTTGAGATCTTGGAGAGCATTGGCGATTTGGCTTATCGACTAGCTTTGCCACCGCATCTATCCAGTATTCACGACGTTTTCCACGTATCTCTGTTGCGACGGTATGTGGCGGATGAATCTCATATTCTGCAATGGTCTGAGGTTCAGGTAGACAAGGATTTGACTTATGTTGAGAAACCTCTTCGTATCATGGATTATAAGGATAAGGTTTTGCGGAACAAAGTCATTCCTTTGGTTTTAGTTCAGTAGCAGCGCCGAGGCACAGAGGAAGCTACTTGGGAGCTTGAGGACAGGATGCGTAAAGACCATCCTGAGTTGTTTTGATTTCATTCTTTAAAGTTGTATTCAGTTGCAAACTTTGTAACGTTCGATTTGAATAAAAAAAATTTCTGATTTTTGTATTTGCATTCGGTACTTAAGATCTGATTTCGAGGACGAAATATCTTAAGTGGGGGAGAATGTAGTAGCCCGTACCCTAATTAAGTAATTAAAGGAATTAATCATAATTACTTGGGTAGAGTTCAGAAGCTCCAAAGGTGAGATCGGAAGCTCCGAACAAGATCGGAAGCTCCGAATAGGATCGAAAGCTCCGATCGGTATTACGTCAGGCATGACGTGTGGCAAGATCGGAAGCTCCGATCAGGACCGGAAGCTCCGATCACCCCTATCCGGAGTCAACAAGTGATATTTTGACACGTGGCAGATCAGGATCTTTGGAAGCTCCGATGGCAGGATCGGACGTTCCGATCGAGGTTCGGACGTTCCGATCAAGGATCGGAAGTTCCGATCGTTGTCTATAAATAGAAGGCCGAGACTTCACTTTCATTTGCCAATTCTGAGTTCTCCTTTCCTTTCTAGTCCTTTTGGAGCTGTTCTAGTCTTCTTAGGCTTGGTCCGGAGGTCGGCGAGGCGTTCAGTAGTCGTAGCGGAGTTGTGCCCAAGTTCTGGAGGCATCGACATCAAAGGGCTAACGACGGACGAAGGTATAGCTTTTGCTTCCTATAAATATTTAGGAGTATGCAATAGCTTAGTTAAGGCTTTTAGAGCACTTTAATGATAGTAGTATCATTTGGCAGTGTAGAGCAAACTATAGGCGTGGACCTAGAGTTGGTAGAGCTTGCACTGTATTGAGGTACGAAAGTACTGTTCGAGATATCCTGACTGAGTATGCATGTATTATGTGACTGCATGATTTATATACCATGATATTATGCTGCATTCATTTGCATCTTGCTGTATCTCTTTTGAGATGTCTGTTAGTAGGGTTGTACTCTATCCTGTTAGTGGATGGACTTTCATCGATTTGGGTCCGGCGTATCCACGGTTATCTCGGTATGGGAGCCACCTCCTGAAGCGACGGCACAGCGTGCTACATACCAGGGCCCGGTCTGTCTCTGTTATCCGATCCTTGACCTCGAGTCTATAGGGAGTTCACTTTGCATGCATGTATACTCATACTCTCGCACTGAGCGTTTTATGCTTACGTCTCGTACTCTGTGTTTTCTGGACACCCTATTCCATGGGGTAGGTTTGCGATTGGACGAGGATGGTGGATCCAGGAGGGGCTAGTCAGTGGTTGGCCAGCTGGAGCTTCGCTTAGGTTTTTATTACTGTTGTTTGGGTTTATACAGCTATTCGATTTGGTTGTATATTATTGGATAAATTACAGATTCCTTTACTTGAGATTGTATTTGTTTATGGATTCCACAGTTTTATTTTGATATCTGTTTAATTAATATAATTGCATGCCTAAGTTCTGTTTAGTAGGTGATCTGGGTAAGGGTCACTACACAATTAGACCTTGAGTTTGAACAACTTGATGTCAAAACAGCTTTTCTACGTGGTGAACTTGAAGAAACAATATGCATGGATAAAGCAAAGGGATTTGTGCAACCTGGAAATGAGCACAAGGTATGTCTGCTAAGAAAATCACTACATGGACTCAAAAAAAGTCCAAGACAGTGGAATAAGAGGTTTGATGACTTCATGGTCAGCATAGGATTTGTGAAGAGTCATTATGATAGCTGTGTCTATATGAAATTAGTCAAGGATCGAGTTATATTATACTTACTGATCTACGTGGATGACATCTTAATAGCAAGTAAGAGTAAAACTGAAACATCCCACTTGAAACACCAACTCAACTCTGAATTCGAAATGAAAAACTTGGGATGTGCAAGGAGGATCCTTGGGATGGATATAAAGAGATATAGACAGAAACACAAGACACACTTGAGTCAACAAAACTATTTGAAGAAAGTGATACTCAAATACCAAATGAATCAAGAAAAGTCAATATCAATACCTCTAGGAAAACACTTGAAACTTTCATCCAGTTAGTCCCCAAAAAATGAAAGTGACAAAAGAAAAATGGACAGTATACCATATACTAGTAGAGTTGGAAGCCTAATATATGACATGGTATGTAGCAGGCCTGACTTGGCCTATGCTATCAGTGTTGTTTCAAGATTCATGGCTAATCCAAGCCCTGAAGTGGATCCTAAGGTATTTGAAAAACACGACATACCTTGGTTTGCTGTTTGAAAAATAGAAGAGTGGAATGGATCAAGTTGTTGGTTTTGTGGATTCAGATTATGTTGGGAATCTAGATACTCGGAGTCTTTAACAAGGTACATATTCACCATTTTTGGCACAACTGTGACCTGGAAATCCAATCTCCAATTAGTTGTGGCACTCTCCACAACTGAGGAAAAATTCATAGCTGCAACAGAAGAAATAAAGGAAGCTATGTGGCTCAGTGGAATGCTAGCCGAACTTGAGATAAAATAGGAACAAGTAATTGTGTTCTGTGATAACCAGAGTGTCATCCATTTGTAGAAGCACCAGAATTATCATGAAAGATCAAAACATATAGATGATGTAAAGATGCACTTTGTGAGGGATGTGATCTGAAATGGAGAAGTGGTCTTGGACAAAATACCAACATAGGAAAATCCAGCTGATGTTATGACTAAATCATTGCCTTATGCCAACTTCAAGCACTACTTGGATTTGGTAAATATAGTGATGCTAGAATAGCTACATAGGCTAAGAGGAGAACAACCAACATATTGGAACAAGGTGGAGATTGATATTTTATGTTCCTACCAGTTTGGGTTCTTGAGCATCTAAGATTGACAAATCGCACTAGAGTTGGACCGGACAAGTGTTGTGTTGGAGAACGCGGCGATCAGATCAATCAGAATTGATACTCGGTGCAGCGGAAGTTTAAAAATTTTATATGGAACAATTCCATAATGGGTATCAAAATTTTACGATTAAATTGTGTGTGTAAAAATTAAATAACAATTATAAATTTTTACCTCCAATCTTGAAGCGAGATTATGGACACCAACAGATTGCTCTGCTCTTGTTGTATATCCCTGGAACTGATGGACGAACTGTTCTTCAATCAGGTCCACGAACGGATATTTAATCCCTCTGATATATTGCACTAGAAAATCTATCAGAAGTTTCTACGAAGAGAATTAACGAATTTGATCCGTTAAACCAGACTGTAATTTAAAATTCACAGGCTGGATTTTCCTGAGCAGAGGGGAGGGGGGCGGCCACTGTTAGAGAAAATACTTAGGGTTTTCGAAAATTTGTGACCTGTTATGTCTAATTTCTGTACTGTAATAAATTATTTATAATGTAGGCCGCTAACAGCTTAGGGCCCATTAGTCATAAGTTCAAGCCCGACAAGCAAAACCCGCATGTTCAGAAATTAATATAAAATTCATCATGACTCCGATTGATAAACCGATTTCACCAATGTGCACAGAAACCATTTCTGCACCTTTTAAAGTCAAGATAAATTTTTCTGAATCCGAATTTAGTGATTTCCAAAAATGCCCATCCCTATGTCATTTTAGGAAATCTTACTCCTCTACTCTTAAATAAGAAGTCCAACTTCTTTGTTCATTAAATTTAACTCTTTAAATTTAACTATCTCAACGGGAATTAAAAATCCATTACTCTGTGTGACCCTCAATGGTTCAGGGATACAGCTAGCCGTGGGCTCACAACTCCTTGTGACTCGGAACAACAATTTCCGACTTGCCCATCTAATCATGGTAAGAGCGCCTAGCAACATCGCCCCATGATTCCCTAGGTATCACTGATAGTGCCTGCAAGAACCAATAGATTTTGGTTAGCGTACAGTACGGTCCCTTCATCCATATATCCCGATCGAATCAACAACCATTGGTAAATCGAGAGTCGTTCGAGATTCGATAACTATGCAATACATCTTGAAGATCAAATAGTGACATCGCATATGCTACTAAGAAACCATTTCTTAAAACACATCATGTACTCTGGCCAGAGATTCGTCACACTAATATCTCCTCAGATCGCATAGGATATCCACACTCGCAAGTATGTGATGAATCCTTGACAACAAAGCATCGACTCCTATATGTGTTGTAACTGTACCCAATCCTGACACCTGATCACCCCAATAGAGTCGGTAAACGAGTCAAAGCACAGTACTAGCATATAGAGTCTCAATGATGTTTCAAGTAGTAAGGACTAATGGTGTACAACCAAAACCGCGGACTTTATCCACTCGATAAGTGATAACCACTTGAAAAGTTTGGATAGGGTAGTTCGATCATTCATCGTATGAATATCCATTTGCATGCTTCGACTATAAGATGTGTTTCATGATAGACATCTCCATGTTCTACCACATCTTACATACACTATAGTATATTCAAGGTCTTTATCAAAACAACAATAGTATATCACAATATAACAATATGAAGAAAGATAAAGTCATTTCCATTAATAAAAGTGTAAATTATATTAAACAAAAGATTGTTTATACAAAGAGTCATCAAAGCCCTTAGCCACAAGTTGGCTCACCGGACACCTACTCTTTCAATCTCCCACTTGCCCTAAAGCCAACTAGTCATACTACATAGACCCATTGCTTCGCGATGTTTTTCAAATAATGGTCCTGGCAAGGGCTTAGTAAGTGGATCAGCGATATTGTCTGCAGAGGCCACTCTTTCGACAGTGATGTCTCCTCTTTTCACAATCTCCCGGATGATGTGGTATTTTCTTAGTACGTGTTTGGATCTTTGATGAGACCTTGGTTCCTTTGCCTGAGCAACGGCACCCGTGTTGTCACAGTACATCGGGACTGGACCAACAACTTCTGGAATGATGTCCAACTCTTGGACGAAATTCCTCATCCAAACGGCCTCTTTAGCAGCAGCTGATGCTGCAATGTATTCTGCCTCAGTGGTGGAATCCGCTGTGGTGTCCTGCTTGGAACTCTTCCAAGAGACAGCACCGCCATTGAGCATGAACACAAATCCAGAGGTTGACTTCGAGTCATCCACGTCACTTTGGAAGCTAGAGTCGGTATAGCCTTCCAATTTTAGTTCTCTTCCTCCATATACCATGAACATATTCTTAGTCCTTCGTAAGTACTTAAGAATGTCCTTCACGGCTTTTCAATGCATTTGACCGGGATTAGCTTGATATCTGCTCGTGACACTCAGAGCAAATGCTACATCCGGTCTGGTAGATATCATCCCATACATGATACTACCTATGGCTGACGCATATGGTACATGTGTCATTTTCTCTATCTCTTCATCCGTCTTGGGACACATAGACTTGGATAGAGAAACTCCATGACACATGGGTAGATGTCCTCTCTTGGACCCATCCATTGAAAACCGTTTCAATATGGTGTCGATGTAGGTTGATTGAGTGAGTCCTATCATTCTCTTAGATCTATCTCTATAGATCTGTATCCCTAGAATATAGGATGCCTCACCCAAATCCTTCATCGAGAATCTACCTGATAACCATATCTTTGTTGACTGCAACATCCCTACGTCATTCCCAATGAGTAGGATGTCATCAACATAAAGTACTAAGAATGTCACAGCATACTACTTTCTTGTACACGCATGGTTCCTCCGGGTTCTTGATGAAACCAAAATCCTTTATTGTTTCATCAAATTTCTGGTTCCAACTTCTTGATGCTTGTTTTAGACCATAAATTGATCTCTGAAGTTTGCATACCTTATGCTCGCTTCCCATGGATGTGTACCCCTCAGGCTGCTTCATATAAATTTCTTCCTTAATGTCTCCATTAAGAAAAGCAGTCTTCACATCCATTTGCCATATCTCATAGTCATACCAAGCAGCTATGGCAATAAGGATTCTTATGGACTTGAACATTGCAACTGGTGAAAAGGTTTCATCATAGTCAACTCCTTGTCTTTGAGTATAACCTTTCGCCACCAATCGCGCCTTGTAGGTCAATACCTTACCATCAGGCCCAAGATTTCTCTTGTAGATCCATTTACATCCTATTGGAACAATTCCATCGGGAGGATCTACTAAAGACCAAACTTGGTTTGTATGCATCGAATCTATTTTCGATTGCATAGCTTCAAGCCATAAATTTGAATCCGCATCAGAAATTGCTTCCTTGAAGTTTCTTGGATCACATCCAACATCGGGTTCATCTTGATCCCCTTCAAGAAGAAGACCATATCGAATAGGAGGTCTAGAAGTCCTCTCGGATCTTCTAGGTACAGGCGTGTCTATCAATGGTTCCTGAGGTGTAGGATCGTTATTTTGTATTTCGGGTTCTTCTCGAATTTTTTCGAGTTCCATCATCTCGCCTTTCTTATCCAATAAGAACTCCTTCTCCAAGAAGGTGGCATTCCTTGAAACAAACACCTTTGTTTCAGCAGGATAATAGAAATAATATCCGATTGAATTCTTTGGATACCCTACAAAATAACATAAGGTGGATCGACTATCCAACTTATCTCCCACTGTCTGCTTCACGTAAGCAGGACATCCCCAAATCCTCAAGTACGAATACTTAGGAGCTTTGCCATTCCATAACTCGTATGGTGTTTTGTCCACTGCTTTGGTGTGGACGTTGTTCAACAACAATACCGCCGTTTCAAGCGCGTAGCCCCAAAACGAAGGTGGAAGCTCAGTGAAGCTCATCATGGATCGAACCATGTCCAACAAAGTTCGATTACGACGCTCCGATACACCATTCAGCTGTGGTGTCATAGGAGGAGTCCACTGAGAGAGAATTCCATTCTCTTTCAGATAGTCCAAAAACTCGGTACTTAAGTATTCTCCACCTCGATCCGATCGAAGTGCTTTAATACTTTTACCTAGCTTGTTTTCTACTTCAGCCTTGAATTCTTTGAACTTTTCAAATGCTTCAGACTTATATTTCATTAAATATAAATACCCATACCTAGAATAATCATCAGTAAAGGTAATGAAGTAGGTGTGGCCATATTGAGTACCAACTCTAAATGGACCACAAACATCTGTATGGATCAAATCCAACAGATTTTGACTACGCTCAGGTTTCCCCTTAAAAGGAGATTTAGTCATTTTTCCTTTTAGGCAGGATTCACAAGTAGGTAGAGAGTTAAAATCAGACATATCAAACATGCCCTCTCCCACTAGCTTGTTCATCCTCCTTGAGGAAATATGACCTAGCCTAGCGTGCCAAAGGTTTGCCGAGTTTTGGCTATCGATTTTCCTTTTGTTTGTTGTTGCCGGTTTATCAACATAATTTATTGGAACGTCTTTTAGTTTTAAGTTATATAGATCATTTTCAAGTTGTCCATTTCCAATCAAACATTCATTCTTGTAAATATTGCAAATCTCATTCACAAAATTGCAAGAATAACCATCTCTATCAAGCATAGAAACAGAAATAATGTTTTTAATCAAATCCGGAACAAATAAAGCATCTCTCAAAAGTAACTTAAAACCGTTCTGCAAAATTAAATAAATATCTCCCACAGCTTTAGCTTCAACTCTGGAACCATTTCCGAGCCTCAGCTGGGTCTCACCCATTCTAAGCCTGCGACTTCTTGTCATCACCTGCAAATCATTGCAAATGTGCGATCCACATCCGGTATCCAATACCCAAGAAGTAGTATTAAGTGAAACATTTATTTCAATATAGAACATACCCTTCGCAGTTCGCAACTGCTCTAGATATTCCTTGCAGTTACGCTTCCAATGACCGGGCTTCTTGCAGTAATGGCAAACATCCTTGGATTTTTCCATGTTTGAAGCCTTTGTCTTGTACTTCTTCTCGGGTTAGATTTTCTTGGGTGGGGCAGAACGTTTCTTACCCTTTGTACTTGGCCCCTTCTTAGCAGAAGAAGAGGAGCCCACCAAGAAAGCCGGTTTATCCTTCTTTAAAGTGGATTCATATGTCACAAGCATATTGACCATCTCTTCAAGGGAGGCCTCTATCTTGTTCATATTGAAATTCACCACAAATTCGTCAAACGAAGAAGGAAGAGATAGAAGTAGTAAGTCCACGTTGAGTTCATGCTCCAACACCAAATCAAGGGTTACCAACTTTTGTATGAGCCAAATCACTCGTACCCCATGATCACGGACCGAAGTCCCTTCATGCATGCGACACGTCATTAGCTCCTTTACAGTAGCGAACCTTTCAGCCCTCGATTGAGCCCCAAAAAGTTCCTTGAGTTGTACGTGAATGTCAGCAACATTCACGGTGTCCTCAAATCGCCTCTGGAGTTCATCAGACATCGAGGCTTGCATATAGCATTTAGCCTTGATATCATGGTCCCACCATGTATCATGTTTGGCTAACTCTTCCGGACTTATGTCAGCTGGTGCTTCCTTTGGAGGAGATTTTTCTAACACGTAGAGCATCTTCTCCGAAGTCAAGACAATCTTCAACTTACGGAACCATTCCGTATAGTTTGCGCCAATCAATTTATTTTGTTCGAAGATCGAGAAAAGTGGATTACGCGAATTCATCTTTATGAAATACTGAAAAGAAACAGACAAATATCAGTGATTGTTTAATTAATTTACTAAGACATAAAATAGGCGAAATTTATTTTATGAATCTCACTCCCACTATTTTAACGATTTCACTACCCTCTAGTGAAAACGGAAAACTGTTTTCCTTAGTGAGAACATGGAGTCCAATTGACAAACTATGGTCCCGAATAATATCAGCCAACCATAATTTTCAAAAGGTAGAGCCCAATTGCTTCCAAAGCAACCTCCACGTTTTTACCTCATGTCCAATAAGGGCCCAATAATATGACGCCGTTTATTGTGACATGTCAAGATGACCCATCAATATTAAGTTGTGATGGACGGTCGCCATGTGGATCCCCCAATAATATGAGCCGATCCCATGGGAGTTCCACCCAACTTACAACATGTGTCGATCCAATGTACAGCTTTCCGACGAACGGGCCCCCCCAATAATATGAGCCGGACCGTATCCGCGGGTAGCATCTCATACATTGATCGTTGATGGAAGGTAGGAACATTTAAACAATTTTAAATTTCCTTTATTTATCTTGATATCAATTTTAAATCATATTTAAAATGAGGGATTTTAATTTTGAAAATTTGTCTCATCATTTTAAAATTTTGTATGCTTGCCGGATTCACACAATTTAGTCTAAAACATGCATACAACAATAATATCACATATTATATAGGATGATCGATTCCATTTCTAATCGACCCGTGGTTGCCAATCACGAGTCTTAGTCCAATCCTAGGTAATATGCAGTATGCAATGCAATCCTATTACATTGAGCTTCCAATTTACATTTCTTCTGTCTTTATTGTCTGCTGGGCCCACCTCCATCTTCAAATCTTCATCTCCCACTAAGTCTAATGTATTTACAATAAATAACCATGACAAGTAGGGGATACATTTCAAGGGGTGGGAACGGGCCATAAACCAGGCCCACTTTTATTACATATGACAATTCATATTGGGCCATAAACCAGGCCCATTAATAAATCCAACAACAATAAAAACAAATGTAAATTCCTAACATACACCTACAAAATTGGTCATGGCAATCGATCATCCTTATCAATAACATTTAATTCAAAATTAATTTATTGGATAACATGCAATGGCAATTTAAATTTAAAAGGATAAAATCATATTTCATATATAAAATCTTATTTTACATACAAAATCATATTTTATCTTTTTATCAAATAAAATCATATTTTATCTATAAAATCCAATTTTATACATAAAATCATATTTTACTCAATATATCCATAAGATCATATCTTATCATCAATTGTACCAAAAATAATTAATTTCAAAATTCAATTTAACGGATAAAATATTTAAATTTTCCAAAAATTCAAATTTATCCAAAAATCAATTTTAAAATTTTCAAACTCGAACAATTCGATCCGACGCCTCGTGGACCAATCAAAAACAATTTTTGATCGGACCAAAAATAGAATTTTAACATATTAAAATTTAATTTTAAAATTAAAAAATTAATTTTTCCGCGGGCCGCCCGGGACACTCCCGGGCTGCCCCTAGGGCAGCGACGATCGCTGCCCCCCCGGGCAGCGATCCAATCGCTGCCCGGGTTTTGCCCGAAAATTTTTTTTATTTTTAAAATATTTATTTTGTTTCAAAAACCGAGGCTTAAAAATCTTTGTACAATCGATTAATTTAATTGCTTGATCTGAGCAACCTGGCTTTGATACCACTGTTGGAGAACGCGGCGATCAGATCAATCAGAATTGATACCCGGTGCAGCGGAAGTTTAAAAATTTTATATGGAACGATTCCATAATAGGTATCAAAACTTTACGATTAAATTATGTGTGTAAAAATTAAATAACAATTATAAATTTTTACCTCCGATCTCGAAGCGAGATTATGGATACCAATAGATTGCTCTGCTCTTGTTGTATATCCCTGGAACTGATGGACGAACTGTTCTTCAATCAGGTCCACGAACGGATATTTAATCCCTCTGATAGATTGCACTAGAAAATCTATCAGAAGTTTCTACGAAGAGAATTAACGAATTTGATCCGTTAAACCAGACTGTAATTCAAAATTCACAGGCTGGATTTTCCTGAGCAGAGGGGAGGGGGGCGGCCACTGTTAGAGAAAATACTTAGGGTTTTCGAAAATTTGTGACCTGTTGTGTCTAATTTCTGTACTACAATAACTTATTTATAATGTAGGCCGCTAACAGCTTAGGGCCCATTAGTCATAAGTTCAAGCCCGACAAGCAAAGCCCGCATGTTCAGAAATTAATATAAAATTCATCATGACTCCGATTGATAAACCGATTTCACCAATGTGCACAGAAACCATTTCTACACCTTTTAAAGTCAAGATAAATTTTTCTGAATCCGAATTCAGTGATTTCCAAAAATGCCCATCCCTATGTCATTTTAGGAAATCTTACTCCTCTACTCTTAAATAAGAAGTCCAACTTCTTTGTTCATTAAATTTAACTCTTTAAATTTAACTATCTCAACGGGGATTAAAAATCCATTACTCTGTGTGACCCTCAATGGTTCAGGGATACAGCTAGCTGTGGGCTCACAACTCCTTGTGACTCGGAACAACAATTTCCGACTTGCCCATCGAATCATGGTAAGAGCGCCTAGCAACATCGCCCCATGATTCCCTAGGTATCACTGATAGTGCCTGCAAGAACCAATAGATTTTGGTTAGCGTACAGTACGGTCCCTTCATCCATATATCTCGATCGAATCAACAACCATTGGTAAATCGAGAGTCGTTCGAGATTCGATAACTATGCAATACATCTTGAAGATCAAATAGTGACATCGCATGTGCTACTAAGAAACCATTTCTTAAAACACATCATGTACTCTGGCCAGAGATTCGTCACACTAATATCTCCTCAGATCGCATAGGATATCCACACTCGCAAGTATGTGGTGAATCCTTGACAACAAAGCATCGACTCCTATATGTGTTGTAACTGTACCCAATCCCGACACCTGATGACCCCAATAGAGTCGGTAAACGAGTCAAAGCACAGTACTAGCATATAGAGTCTCAATGATGTTTCAAGTAGTAAGGACTAATGGTGTACAACCAAAACCGCGAACTTTATCCACTCGATAAGTGATAACCACTTGGAAAGTCCGGATAGGGTAGTTCGATCATTCATCGTATGAATATCCATTTGCATGCTTTGAACATCTCTATGTTCCTTACCAATGAAACGTGATACTCTGCATCGCAAATGCTAGTCTCAAACTCGAGCGATCCTTATCCTTATTATCGGACGGCTCAATCGACTAGGAACAGTTTAGAATACACAGTGACTATAAGATGTGTTTCATGATAGACATCTCCATGTTCTACCACATCTTACATACACTATAGTATATTCAAGGTCTTTATCAAAACAACAATAGTATATCACAATATAACAATATGAAGAAAGATAAAGTCATTGCCATTAATAAAAGTGTAAATTATATTACACAAAAGATTATTTATACAAAGAGTCATCAAAGCCCTTAGCCACAAGTTGGCTCACCGGGCACCTACTCTTTCATGTTGGGCCAAGAAAGTGAGGATTGGGACGAGAAAAGAAGGATGACAAATGGGCCATAAGTGTGACTAGACCAACCGATGGAAAATGAGATTCTTGTGTTTGGGCTACCGTCTTGGAAGAAAGAATGAACCATCGTCTTTTTTAAGTCACCAACTGACTCCAACAGATAGATAACAAAAGAAAGCTCGAGTTAAAGAATTAGAGAGAATACAGAGAAGAAGCTGAGACACGAAAATTATCCAGAGAAATCAAGGAGTGCCAAAACTTGATTGTGAATCTTGTGAATCTGTATTTTGTTATAGTTTGATTAAAGATTATGTATTGTATTAGAACTGAGCTGTATCTCCATTATTTTGATTAATGAAAAGTGGTTGCGATTGTTCTCCCACGGAGTAGGATTGGATAACCAGCCGAACCACGTAAATTCTTGAGTTGTTTCTTATTGATTTACTTATCTGTTTTGTGTGATCGTTTCAAGAGATTGATTAGTGCATTCTTGAATTGGTTTACTTCTTGTTTTGTGATTGAAAGGATCTTGTAGTTCTTGAGTCTGATTACCAAATTTGTGGTAGTTTGATTTAGGTGTTAAAGTTTCGTTTAGAACCCAACACTTGTCCAAAATGAACTTTACTTCTCACAAAAACATGCATCCACGACATAATGGAGAGGTGATCGGCATTATTTTTTAGAATTATTTAAAATTTTATCATATTCCTAAGTTCACACAAATCACCCCAAAATAATTTGTTAAAAAGTGGTCTTCTCGAAGAATTTGTTTTTGTGTATAAGAGTTGCGACCTCGTGCAATCACCAAAAATTATCTAATACCAAATGTGCTTCTATTATTATAATCATAAAAAAAACTCTTGAAATCATGTTACAGGTTAAATTTGTGAGATAGATTTCCCACTCGATTCATGAAAAATATTATTTTTGATGCTAAAAATATTAAATTTTTTTTACTCTAGATATGAATTAGATTAACATGTCACCCGTCTTAGGGATGTATATTCATTATATCGTCTCACACAAGACTATCATTATTAAAATTAGTGTTATCTACGCATGTTGTGTGCTTGTAACTTGATTTTTTATTTGTGCTTTTGTTAAAAATATTGAAAATTAAAATTAAAAAAAATTAAAATCAAATCAAATTTTTATGATTTTTTAATAAGTTTGTGTAAAAAATTAATTAAATTTCAAAAGCTTTTTGTAAAATAAATAAAATTTGAATAAAAAATTAATTAAAGCAATAGGGGTATTTGAGGAATTTCCTAAGATGATATCATAAGAATTTTAAAACATTATATAGTCGGGTGGTACAATAAATAGTTTTCGATGTGTATTATCCACTGTATAATATTAGATGAGATGGTACAGAATCATTATGGTTCGTTGAATGGCTACAAAGTCATTGTAAGTAGAGGTGTCGAAATGGGCTTGGTCCGTTGGATTGGTCCGTCCCGTCGTACAAAATTAGTGGGTTGGGTTGGCAATTTTTTAATCTATCTAAAAGGTAGGCCGACCCGCACCGCCTCGTCTAATGATGGGTTGTGGTGGGTTGCGGGTTGGCCCGCAAAACCCGTCAATTTACACGTGAGCCCGTCGGGTTGGCCCGCCCCGCCTCCTAAAATAGGTGGGTTGGGTTGGCGTTTTCTCAACCCGCCCCGTCCTGCCTAATGGTGGGTTATGACGGATTATGGGTCGGCCCGTCCCGCTGACCCATTTTGACACCTCTAATTGTAACATCACATCCACAATAAAAAAATCTAAAAAATTATTATTATAAAATGCCACAATTTTATAACACAACAAAATTTAAATTATTTAAAAAATCATTATAAGTACAAAAAAATCTTGTAAAAAAATTATATATAATTTTAATATTTTTTTATGTAGCCTCTAAAGTTTTCGGAAAAAAAATTACTTCAACATAAAAAATATTATTTTTTAAAAAATTATAGCTAATAAAGAGAGAGGTGAACGCTATCTCTTTTTATTTTTTTGAAGTGTTTTTTTAATATTTCAATAATTTCCTTAGTTTAATTTTTAAAAACTTTTATTTATTTATTTATTTTACAAAAATATTCTTATTTTACAACTTAATAACAAAAATCGATGAAAAAACTAAAAATAAATTCACGATGATATAACTTATAAGTGCTCCGGATTGTGTTATATATATACATGTAATATGTGTATAGGATTTTTTTTTTTTTTTGATTTGAAATAAGGGTGAATTTGTGATAAATCCCCAATAGCAAACATGAATTCCTCTTTAGTCCCCGTTTTAGGAATTCTTTGTTCTAAATCCCTGACATAAGACTGTTGTTTGTTACAACTCCCTATTTCGGTCAGTTTACCAAAATGCCCCTAAAATGATTTAAACACCCAACACTACCCCTCACTTTAATTTTCAAATAAAGAAAAAACCAGAAAAGGCAGGGACGATCGGTAGTTTCCCTCCCTCACCCAACCGATTCTTCTCGCAGGAAAGCCATGATCTTTTGCGACAAGGTTTTGAGCTCAGAAAATGGCACCGGTGAAGAGACGAAGCAGACACTCAAAAGATAAGTCAATTAAAGGAGCTTGTGGAGTGAGGAAGGAAAAGAAATCAAGCACTGTGAAGAAGTCGAAGAAATCAAAAATAGGTGAACCCTGTTTTTAATTTTTTAAATCGGCCGCTATATATGATTTGTCTCGAGTAACTGATAAAATTGTTCGTTTAGAGGAATAATTTTGGTTCTTATTGTATGAATCTTTAATATTTATGTTTTTTGTGGCTCAAATGTGTTGCTACCATTCTTGTTTGCATATATTTGTCGAAACATTCGCATCATTATTCCTAATTTTCGTATTTAATTTTGATAGTTCCTCAGTTTAAATTATTTATCCCCAATTTTTAGGGTTTTGTTCTTGAAATTGTTTTTGAAGTATATCTTGGTAAATGAATGTTAAATTGTTATGTTGTTTTGGATTTATTGAATATATATTCAATAATGTTATATTGTTGAAGAAAATTGACAAATTTATGTGCAGAATTACCCAATTATTCCCAAATTTGAAGTTTTTGTTATTTTCCATGCAATATTTCATTTTGTTATTTTTATAATGAAAAAATTTTGTAATGATTTTGAATTATTAGAAATGGCTGATGAAGAGGAAATATGTGATGATTTTGAGTCGATCAAAAGTGGCAAGATTATATTTACTCGATGTTCCCTTGCCATTGTAAAAAAATTATGGAGGAGTTGAAGCTGGTCATAGGGAATGAACAAATGAGCAGAATAAAAAAAACTCCAGTTGGTAAATGGATAGACATGCCTGTTCTACCTGTGAGTAGTGGCAGGGTAGACTATCTGTTTAAAAGATTCGACAGTCCTTCATGCTCGTTCCTTGTTGGTGGTGATATATTCATTCCTTTCACTTCAAGAGACTTCTCCATCGTGTTTGGTTTGCATCAGAGAGGTCAACAAGTTGATTTGGACCTCAAGCTTGAATCAAGATTCCTGTCTCGACACTTCGGAGGAAAAATAAGCAACACTCACAGGATTGTTTTAAAAAAGAAGCTTGTTTCACTTGCGAGTAGTAATGTCGAAGCTGACATTGATGATTTTGTTCGAATGTTCATTTTGTTCATATTTAATTCTGTAATATTCTCGACTGGTAATTATATTACTCCTGTTTTTATCTTTCCTTATATTGATGAACTGAGCACTTTTTTTGAGTTTGGTTGGGGAGATGCTGCGTTTCGGTTTTTATACCGAGAATTAGGCAATCAAGCGAGTAAACTGTATTTGGATGGTTGCACGGTTGGATTGATGGTAAGTATATAATTAGCTGAGTTATTGTGCTATTAATTTGTTGAATTTGTTTACTTATATGATTTTTTGCTTAGGCTTGGTTCTATGAGAGAGTGCCGTCATTAGCCGTACCACGTGGTATTCATATCTGCCCCCGCCTGTTTTGTTTTG
This sequence comes from Henckelia pumila, assembly GCF_033568475.1. Lineage (NCBI taxonomy): Eukaryota > Viridiplantae > Streptophyta > Magnoliopsida > Lamiales > Gesneriaceae > Henckelia > Henckelia pumila. Next base: position 79,267,425 of record NC_133121.1, read on the forward strand.
GAAAAAGCAAGATCCAATTGGATGCTGTGAAAGCTGAAGTGGCTTTTGATGCCATATCGTCAACCAAGATATCTTCTATTTTACTAATCATATTTCGAATGCTAGAGCTTTACATTATATATATATTGTTTGGACCAGGTTTTGTCGATACATCCCTTTCCTGAGGAGGAAATGTTGTTGGAGAACAAGGTAATTTGAGTAGAATCCTTTATTTCACGTTTTAGAAAAAAGAAATATTCTTCATTAATTTCTTTATTGATGTAGTTGTTGCTACTGGTTTCGAAGGAACAAGGAGGCAGGAGAGATAATTGTGAACTAGAAAAAACTGTGAATAGACAAATGACTGAGATTAAAATGTTGAAAAAAATTTGTGCGCAGTTGAAACGTGAGAGAGTTGGAGCTAAGAGGAAGCTGGTTGATTTGAAAAAAAATCTGGTTTTGGAGAAAGAAGTTGCTCGAAATATTGTAGTTGATAAAGATCTGAGTGTTGATGACGCTGCTGATGGAATCAATGAAACCGATGAGGAAGAGGAGTTGAGTGTGAGTCATGACCAAGGTGGTAAGTTATATGATTTTGTTGATGTGTCTATCAAAAATTGTGTTGATTACTCGGTGAAGGAAAAAAGTATTGTTGGTGAATTGGATAAGACCAATGTTCCAGATATTGGTGAATTGAAGATAGGTGAAGATGCATGTGATGATGGATTGGATGTTGGAAATGGAAAAATTGTTGTTGGTGTTGAGCCTGAGGGTGAAAAAAATGCAGAAAGTGGTCACTTGGGAACGAAAAGTAACGAAGCCGATGGACAGAATTCTTGTACTGAGGACCTGAATGAGATTGATCAATTGTTGGATAATCTTGTATCAAAAGTCGTTAAGGAAAATAATGTTTTTGAGGTTGATATTTCAAAAACTGCATTAACCAATGTGTTTTAAAGGGATACTGGTGACTATACCTCTGAAAAAAAGTGGTGGGGTTGATGAGAGTGATGATAATTTGAAGAAGGTTGCAAAAAAAACTAATTTTCAACAAAATAATTGTGTATTCTGCCGCAGGGAGGAAAAATAATTGATGTTAATTAAGCTTGAACAAAATAATGATTTGAGTAACCAGTGGACTAGTCAATATCAAGGTAGAACAGATTTCTGTGGACATGAAGAAGCCACTGCCGAAGAGAAAAAGTTGTTGACAGATTATCTTTCTAGGGATGACATCACGTATGAATTTTCTCACTGAAAGCTCGCTCTATTTGTTTATTACTTTTTCTAAAATCATTTTTAATTTAATGGAATTCATTTATTTTTGTAGTGTCGATGTTTGGCAAGATGAAATTGTCCATATGTCAGGGTTCGTGTTCTGTGGTTTCTTGTTTGATCAGCTTGTTAGCCATGAAATTATCAATGTTCAAATGTGCATGATGGAAAAATACAGTGTGGATAAGGGAAATGAAATATTTTTCATGGACATTTTGGTGCAGGTTAGTAGAAATATAAAAAGCGTGATCGGTGAGTTAGTATACATTTCAGTTAGTTTTTGGTTTTTAATGTTAATTTCTTTTGTCTAACGTAGAGAGAAGTGTTTAATCTCCTCGGAAGAGTCGGGAAAAAAATGAAGGCCCAGAACAATGATTACGACTCCTTTTTTGCGGGACTCTCTGGTGCCTCTAAGTCTTGTTTGCAGAAAATTAACGGAGATACGTTCAAGAGATGCAAATATCTCATTTTCCCAATTAATAGCAGAGTGCATTGGTTTCTGCTAGTATTTCACGCGAAATAGGGGATATTCAAAATGTGGAATTCACTTCCCAATTCTTTCAGCTTAGGGGCGTGTAGAACTTTAGTGAGTCTTTATTGTGTCATGTCATGTGATTTGTACGAATGTTTTTTTAATAATCTTTATCTTTGAAGACACGTTTTCTGGTTGGTTGGGTTTGCCATAATTCAAATTTTGTCATACCCGACTCTAATGTGTTGAGAGAACGTACGCGTCATCAAGGTGTATCGCTTGATTGTGGCATTTTTGCATGCATGTGTGTCTAGCCCGTAACTCGGCTGAGAAGTGGGAATATCAAAATACAGTGAAGATGGACACATATCGTGCTCGACTGACTGCAAGTATTTTATCTCATGAAAGGGGATTGCTAAAAAACAATTTTGATCAACTGTCGTTGTAAGCTTTTGTGATTGATGGAGCAATCTATAGTACGTAAGTCTGTTTATATTATTTTGTAAAACTCCATTTGGGATTAAACAAGTTCGAGTAGCCTCATATTTTGTTCAATTGAATTTAGGAATAAATTATCACATATTAAGAATAATCTCCTGAATAAATGGAATAATCTCTCTTGCGTGGTGCGATTCATGGACTTGAACTGAATTTGTAAGACATATGCAGTGATAGAATACAATATGACTATTTTTCTGATCTACTACAACAATTTGAGGACTACCACTTAGTACAATTTCACTCATCTTTAATAACATGTGACTGGGAGATCGAGCACAACTAGTGCGCATTGTTGGATAAATATTACTCAATCGAGAACAATGTGTTCCGATTATAGGACAAACATTGTGGGCAATGAGAATCACTCACTCCTAGTGGAAGTGTCTTTGGATCACAATGTTCGTTGCCACCAAATGTATGCAATAGGGGCATATTTTTCAAATTCCAAACTCGTGAGATGCTTCATATGATTTTATCTCGTCTACTTAAACAATTTGAGGACTATCATTTACTCTAATTCCACTCAAATTTAGGAACATGCGACCGAGAGATCGAGCACAACTACTACGCATGTATGTGATAAATTTCATTGAATCGAAAACATTGCGTTCCGATTGTAGGACAACCATTGTGGGCCATTAAGATCACACTCCACTAGTGAAAGTGGCTTTGGATCAAAATGTCAGTTATGTAGAACAATATCATTTCAATTTGGAATAATCTTCTTGAATTACGGCACAAGATGACATGTCCTTGTGAACATACTCCAAGATGATCTAATACACTGCAAGACACCCATTCAGAGGATTTTTCAATACCTCGAGATTGGTGAAACCATCACCCGAGTGTTTGTCTAGTAATGTCTTGTGCCACACTTCTTGTCTAAGGTGTAGGAGGAAGACATTGATCATTATCCAATGAGGGCACCATTTGTGGATGTCCATTGCCACTCAATGTACACAATAGAGGTATACTTTCCAAAATCCAAACTCTTAAATTGTTTAATATGATGCTTTCTCATATTTGAGGACTATCAGTTACTCGAATTTCACTCATATTTCAGAACATTTGAGTGCGATATCGAGCACAACTAGTACGCATGGATGAGATAAATATTACTGAATCGAGAACAATCTGTTCCGATTGTAGGACACACATTGTGGGCCATGAGAGTCACACTCTCCTAGTGAAAGTGACTATGGATCAAAATGTCATGTATTAGGAACAATCTTAGAATTATGCAGAATAATCTATTTGATTTGGAGAACATGAAGTCAAGCCCATGTTAGCAAGCACCAAGATCCTATAAAACACTGTATGACACAAGAGAAGAGGATATTTCAATCTCTAGAGATTGTTGGAACCATCACCCAAGTGTTTGTCTTGTAATGTCTTGTGCCCACTTTGTCTAAGGTGTAGGAAGAAGACATTGATCATGACCCAAGGAGGGCACCATTTGTGGATGTCCACTAACAACCAATGTATACTATAGTGGTATATTTTCCAAATTCCAAACCCGAGAGATATTTCATATGATTTTATCTCGTCTACTTCAACAATTTGAGGATTGTCATTTACTCTAACTCCACTCAAATTTAAGAACAAGTGACCAAGAGATCGAGCACAACTAGTAACAACGATGGGATAAATGTCATTCAATCGAGAGCAATGTGTTCCGATTGTAGGACAAACATTGTGAAATGCACCAAGATGCTTCATATGATTGTTTCTTGTCTACGATAACAATTTGAGGATTATCATTTACTTTAATTACACTCAAATTTAGGAACATGTGACCGCCAGATCGAGCACAACTAGCACGAGTGGATAGGATAAATGTCATTTAATCAAGAACAATATGTTCCTATTGTAGGACACACATTGTGGGCCATGAGCAGCACACTACTTTAGTGGACATTGACCAATTAAAGACTTTGACCACCACCTACCCCTCATTATTAAGCTCTGTCGGTACACTTCATCTCTTCCATTCGCTTCTTGGTTCCAGATTAGTTAGGGTTTTGCTTTTCAAAATAAAATTTCAGTTTTCAAGATCGAGCACAATGAAAATGAAGATTGCTCCACAATGTCTACGTGGTTTTGGAGAAATAATATTACGAAGAGCTGGGCCACGTTCGACCTGCCCGGGAGAGTTGTTTTACCTCTGTCCTCGTGAGCTGCAACATCAAAATTGCTTTTTCTGGTACGATGATTATCACGGTGAATCTTTTCAGAAATCATCAAAGTTGAAACCAAACACAAGTAAGCAAGGTAAAGAGAGCTGCGTGTATTCAATGCCTCAACAATCAGCATCCTCCTCCATCCATGATTCAGCGGAACAGTTGAATTACAAGCGTAATGACTATTCGTTCTCTGAGGCGCTACACAAGCAGCCTACCAGTGCACCAGTGCACGACCATATTATAGAAATATGTTGTTGTTTTGGTTGCACATGTTTCGTTCTTGTGCTAATATTACTTGTAACGCTGTTTATTGTAATAATCAGACATTAAGTTCCGAATTTATGCAGCTTTATTCCATATTAAATACAATTTGTACGAAATACATATCAGTTAGCACCTGCCATTTGAAAATTTAAAGCAACGACTTATTTGATTAGTTAACTGAGAAGACATCGTTCACTGAAGCAGTAATGACAAAGATCATTTCTCAAATTCAAACATTACATATTTGTTGACCATAAAACAGAGTTGGTTTCAGAAGAACTTAAGACAACACAATACACTTAACTACACTACGACCCCAGCTCAAGTTAAAATGTGACAGCAGATGGTTCCACAAAAGCCTCAAACCAAGCGCAATCCAGCAATGCTTCCACTCGAACGTGTGTGCCTTTTCAAGGGAAATTTCATGCTCGAACCACCTTTCAGTAATCGCTTTTTTCTGCATATTTTTTGAATAGTCAAGATTAATTTCTGAATAATTTCTGTTAAAAAAGTTATGCAAATAAAAAATAATTGAAACATCATATTTTTAAACAATTACAGCTAATCTATAGGTTCCTTGCAACTGCATATATTGTGTCCTCTCGCATGACAACGATCACATGTTGAGACACGTGTATTAACTTGCGATGGTATTCTCTTCGTCCTTATACGACCGGGTTGACTACGCACAGAAGGAGCTTGGATTATATCGGATTCAGCAACACATGACTCACTGATGTCAAAGGTTGGGATAGGATTAATATGTCCTTTGTACGCAGCGCGATACACTTCGATCTTGAAATACTTGTCACAAAAACAGACATAGATTTAGCCTCAATGGCAGAGCAAGCATGCTTGCACGGAATCTTATTGATATGCCAAACTCTGCATGAACAAGTCATATCCACTAAATCCACGACAAATGACTTTTCACCATCAACAACCTCAAACTTTCAATCACACGAACGCTGAACTCTTAATGTTTGGGATTCGATATATGTGCTTACAACATACTTTTCTTTTCTTGGACTTAATTCCTTGGTCATGAGTAAAGTTGATTCACGTCGTCGGTGCATCATTTTCATTACCTGCACGCGTATGTGATCAACCATAGCAACAATAGGCATATGACGAGCTGGTCTAACCCAACTATTTCAACACTTGGCTATATTTTTATTTATAACACCCCATCTATTGCCAACAAACAATGCATTGGCCCAACTCTGTGGATCAGAATTTACAATAAACCCTCTGGCAAGTGGCATTGACTATAATATATTGTTTATATATTGCTCGTACTCTTGAAAAGACGGAGCATACACAGCTTTCTTGAATACCAAAGACCAATGCTTTTTGTTATGTCTGGGATAACTTATCAACACTTAAAAAAATTAATAAAAATTTAGATTAAGCTTAAAATGAACAGATAATATGAAAAAATTAAAGTAAAATGGCTCAAGGATACGTAATTTTGAATTTACATGCTTAACAAAATTATCCACTAAATGTCTCAAACAATAAGCATGGTGACTCCCAACAAATACTTGATTCACTTCCTTGATGATACTGGGATGTCTGTCCAAGAAAAATGTGAACTCGTCGAATTGAATGCATTGATAGTAAAGGAGCACATGACTCAAATGATAATAAAACCAGTCCCAGTTCGCATTATTCTCCGCATCTACTATGATATAAGCAATTGTGAAAAGATCATCGTTCGCATCTTTCGACACAACAACTAAGACGCATCCTTTATACTTATTCTTTATATGAGTACCATCCAAAAATGTCAATGACCTACAACCACTAACAAAACCGACGGCACATGCATGAAAACAAATGAACAACCGTCTGAATTTTTTAGTCAAAGGTTCAATCTCACACTCTACAACACTACCAGTATTAGTCTTTTTAACAGCAGCACAATACCATCTTAATCTATCATAGCATCCTTCATCTGTGCCATGAATATCATGCATCGCCAACTCTTTACCCTTCCACACTTTGCGGTATTCTAACTCTACCCTAAAATCTCTTTGCAAGTCCATTTGCATTGTACACGGACGATAAGAGGGCTCTCCTCTCAATTTTCCTTTCACAACATTCGCTATTCAATGGGCATCAGCTCTAGGATGCCCTCGGCTACGTAGATTATTCTCACCACAATTATGTTGCAGTTTACATTTTTTGATGGCAAAAAGATTGTCTCTTTTATGTTTCGAAGCATAAATTCTCCAATCGTAGCTCTTTTCAATACAAATCACAATAACCTTCTCGCTGTCATTTTTTACATACATAAATGAACGTCTTGTGACAATAGAAAATTTTTTCAAATAGTTCTTAAATTCACCAGCACCCTTGAATGTTTGTCCTACACCACCAATACAATTAATCCAGGCATCTATAGTATTGGCGCAAGGGGGCTGTTCAACCTCGTTGTCACTCTTCGACTGCGTGTCTTCCTCATCAACCCTTACCAGTTTAATATACAATTAATAAGATAAAAAAGAACAATAACCACAAAAATAAATTTTAAATTTTTAAAAATTAATCTTTGTTTAAAACAGCTAATTGATAATTTATACAAAACAATCTACACTATTTTACCTTTAATTTTTTTTATTAAAAATGTTACTAAACAAATCAAAATAGGAGAATAAAAATACGGGAAATAATAGTACATGTATTTTACCTCCCATCATTCAAGTTGTTGAAGTGCTCATTTTTATTCTCTGCCCTTAATTCAATCGTCGTAAGCTTTACACACATATGAAGATGAATCATATTAAGGACATCATCATCATCATTCAAAGATACAAGCATCTTATGCAATGGAGCTACATATTGAAGAATAATGGATTCCGGAGATATTTCTGCACATTTTTTGCTCATGAAAAACAACTGCTGCTTGAATTTACAGCAACCCAAAAACGAAAGATTGTAAGGATCACTTCCAGATTCAATTCTCAAAGTACAAAAGGAGAATGTTTTCAATACAGTAAATCGAAGCATAATATTGTAAGAGTGGGTGCCCAGTGAGCCAACTGTGTGGCTATGGGCTTTGATGACTCTTTGTATAAACAATCTTTTGTTTAATATTATTTACACTTTTATGGCAATGACTTTATATTACTTCATATTGTTATATTGTGATATACTATTGTTGTTTTGATAAAGACCTTGAATATACTATAGTGTATGTAAGATGTGGTAGAACATGGAGATGTCTATCATGAAATACATCTTATAGTCACTGTATATTCTAAAAACCGTTCCTAGTCGATTGAGCCGTCCGATAATAAGGATAAGGATCGCTCGAGTTTGAGACTAGCATTTGCGATGCGGAGTACCACGTTTCATTGGTAGGGAACATGGAGATGTTCGAAGCATGCAAATGGATATTCATAGGATGAATAATCGAACTACCCTATCCGGACTTTCCAAGTGGTTATCACTTATCGAGTGGATAAAGTCCGCGGTTTTGGTTGTACACCATTAGTCCTTACGACTTGAAACATCATGGAGACTCTATATGCTAGTGCTGTGCTTTGACTCATTTACCGACTCTATGGGGGTCATCAGGTGTCGAGATTGGGTACAGTTACGACACATATAGGAGTCAATGCATTGTTGTCAAGGATTCACCACATACTTGCGAGTGTGGATATCCTATGCGATCTGAGGAGATATTAGTGTGACAAATCTCTGGCCAGAGTACTTGATGTGATTTAAGAAATGGTTTCTTAGTAGCACATGTGATGTCACTAATTTGATCTTCAAGATGCATTGCATAGTTATCGAATCTTGAGCGACTCTCGATATACCAATGGTTGTTGATTCGATCGGGATATATGGATGAAGGGACCGTACTGTACGCTAACCAAAATCTACTGGTTCTTGTAGGCACTATCAGTGATACCTAGGGAATCATGGGGCGATGTTGCTAGGCGCTTTACCATGATTCGTTGGGCAAGTCGGAAAGTGTTGTTCCGAGTTACAAGGAGTTGTGAGCCCACGGCTAGCTGTATCCCTGAACCATTGAGGGTCACACAGTGTAATGGAGTTTTAATCCCCGTTGAGATAGTTAAATTTAAAGAGTTAAATTTAATGAACTAAGGAGTTAGACTTCTTAAATAAGAGTAAGGGAGTAAGATTTCCTAAAATGACATAGGGATGGACATTTTAGGAAACCACTGAATTCGGATTCAGGAAAATTTATTTTGACTTTAAAATGTGCAGAAATGGTTTCTGTGTGCATTGGTAAAATCGGTTTATCAATCGGAGTCACGATGAATTTTATATTAATTTCTGAACGAGCGGGCTTTGCTTGTCGGGCCTCAACTTATGACTAATGGGCCCTAAGGTGTTAGTGGCCTGCATTATAAATAAGTTATTGCAGTACAGAAATTAGACACAACAGGTCATAATTTGAGAGACTGGATTTTTCGAAAAAAAACCCTAGCCTCCCTCTCATAATTCGGCCGCCCCTCCCTTCTCTGCATGAGAAATTCCGGTCTGTGATTTTGAATTGCAGTCTGGAATAGCGAATCAAATTCGTTTATTCTCTTCGTAGAAAACTTCTGATAGATTTTCTAGTGCAATCTATCAGAGGGATTAAACCTCTATTCGTGGACCTGATTGAAGAACAGCTTGTTCATCAGTTCCAGGGAGATACAAGAAGCGCAGAGAAATCTGTGTGGTGTCCAATAATCTCGCTTCGAGATTGAAGGTAAAATTTAATAATTGTTATTTGAATTTTACACACACACTATAATTTAATCGTTGAACGGTTGATACCCACACCATGGAATTGTTCCATGACAAAAATTTTTAAACTTCCGCTGCACCGGGTATCAATCGTGATTGATCTGAGAGCCAGTTTTTCCAACAGTGGTATCAGAGCCAGGTTGCTCAGATCAAACGATTGAATTAATCAATTGTACAAAATTTTTGAGTCTCGATTTTTGAAACAAAATAAATATTTTTAAATAAAATTTTTTTTTTTCGGGGCAAAACCCGGGCAGCGATTGGATCGCAGCCCGGAGGGGGCGGCGATGGTCGCTGCCCCCGGGGGAGGCGCACGGCGCCGCCCAAAGGGGGCGCACGGCGCCGCCCAGCGCAGCGCTGGGCACTGCGCAGGGCAGCGCTCGGCGCTGCCCAGGGCGGCGCACAGCGCTGCCCAGGGCGGCGCACAGCGCCGCCCCTGGCGACGCACGGCGCCGCCCAGCGGCGGCACCAGGCGCCGCCAGGGCAGCGAGAGTCGCTGCCCTAAGGGGGCAGCCGGGCTGCCCCCGACCCGCGCCTCGGGTGCGGGCCGGCCCGGGAGTGTCCCGGGCGGCCCGCTGGAAAAATTAAATTATTATTTAAAATTAATTTTAATGTGATAAAATTTTATTTTTGGTCCGGTCAAAAATTGTTTTTGATTGGTTCACGAGATTTCGGATCGAATTGTTCGAGTCCGTAAATTTTAAAATTGATTTTGGATAAATTTGAATTTTTGGAAAATTTTAATGTTTTATCCGTAAATTGAATTTTGAAATCAATTATTTTGGTACAATTGATGATAAGATATGATCTTATGATATATTGAGTAAAATATGATTTTATTTGTAAAATTGGATTTTATAGATAAAATATGATTTTATTTGATATAGAGATAAAATATGATTTTATATGTGAAATGAGATTTTATATAAAATATGATTTTATCTTGTTTAAATTTGAATTGCCACTGCATGTTATCCAATAAATTAATTTTGAATTAAATGTTATTGGATAAGGATGATCGATTGCCATGACCAATTTTGTAGGTGTATGTTAGGAATTTACATTTTGTTTTTATTGTTGTTGGTTTTGTTAATGGGCCTGGTTTATGGCCCGATATGAATGTCATATGTAATAAAAGTGGGCTTGGTTTATAGCCCGTTCCCACCCCTAAAAATGTATCCCCTACTTGTCATTGTTATTTATTGTAAATGCATTAGATTTAGTGGGAGATCAAGATTTGAAGATGGTGGGCCCAGCAGACAATAAAGACTGAAGAAATGTAAATTGGAAGCACATGTAATAGGATTGCATTGCATACTGCATATTACCTAGGATTGGACTAAGACCCGTGATTGGCAACCACGGGTCAATTAGAAATGGAATCGATCATCCTATATAATATTTGATATTATGATTGTATGCATGTTTAGACATAAATTGCGTGAATCCGGCAAGCATGCAATAAAATGAATATGATGAGACAAATATTTTTATAATTAAAAATCCCTCATTTTAAATATGATTTAAAATTTATATCAAGATAAATAAAGGAAATTTAAATTTGTTTAAATGTTCCCACCTTCCATCAACGGTCAATGTATGTGATGCTACCCGCGGATACGGTCCGGCTCATATTATTGGGGGGGCCCGTCCGTCGAAAAGCTGTACATTGGATCGACAAATGTTGTAAGTTGGGTGGAACTCCCATGGGATCGGCTCATATTATTGGGGGATCCACATGGCGACCGTCCATCACAACTTAATATTGATGGGTCATCTTGACATGTCACTTTAAACGGCGTCATATTATTGGGCCCTTATTGGACATGAGGTAAACACATGGGGGTTGCTTTGGAAGCAATTGGGCTCTACCTTTTGAGAATTATGGTTGGCTGATATTATTCGGGACCATAAGTTTGTCAATTGGACTCCATGTTCTCACTAAGGAAAAAGTTTCCCGTTTTCACTAGAGGGTGGTGAAATCGTTAAAATAGTGGGAGTGAGATTCATAAAATTAAATTCGCCTATTTTATGTCTTAGTAAATTGTTTAAACAATCATTGATATATGTCTGTTTTTCTTTTCAGTATTTCATACAATGAATTCGCGAAATCCATTATTCTCGATCCTCGAACAAAACAAGTTGACTGGCGCAAACTATACGGAATGGTTCCGGAAGTTGAAGATTGTCTTAACTTCGGAGAAAATGCTCTACGTGTTAGAGAAAGCACCTCCGAAGGAAGCACCAGCTGACATAAGTCCGGAGGAATTGGCCAAACTTGATGCATGGTGTGACCATGACATCAAGACCAAATTCTATATGCAAGCCTCGATGTCTGATGAACTCCAGAGGCGATTTGAGGACACGGTGAATGCTGCTGACATTCACGCGCAACTCAAGGAACTTTTTGGGGCTCAGTCGAGGGCTGAAAGGTTCGCTACTGTTAAGGAGTTGATGACGTGCCGCATGCGTGAAGGGACTTCGGTCCGTGATCATGGGGTACGAGTGATTTGGCTCATACAGAAGTTGGCGACCCTAGATTTGGTGTTGGAGCATGAACTCAATGTGGATTTATTGCTTCTGTCTCTTCCTTCTTCATTTTATGGATTTGTGATAAATTTTAATATGAACAAGATAGAGGCCACCCTAGAAGAGATGGTCAATATGCTCGTTACATATGAATCCACACTTAAGAAGGATAAGTCAGCTTTCTTGGTGGGCTCCTCATCTTCTGCTAAGAAGGGGCCAAGTATGAAGGGCAAGAAACGTTCTACCCCACCCAAGAAAGTCGAGCCCGAGAAGAAGCAAAAGACAAAGGCTTCAAACAATGGAAAATCCAAGGATGTTTGCCATTACTGCAAGAAGCCGGGTCATTGGAAGCGCAACTGCAAGGAATATCTTGAGCAGTTGGGAACTGCAAAGGGTATGTTCTATATTGAAATAAACATGTCACTTAATACAACTTCTTGGGTATTGGATACCGGATGTGGATCTCACATTTGCAATGATTTGCAGGTGATGACAAGAAGTCGCAGGCTTAGAATGGGTGAGACCCAGCTGAGGCTCGGGAATGGTTCCAGAGTTGAAGCTACGGCCATTGGAGATGTTTGTTTGACTTTGCAGAACGGTTTTAAATTATTGTTAAGAGATGTTTTATTTGTGCCAGATTTAATTAAAAACATTATTTCTATTTCTATGCTTGATAGAGATGGTTATTCTTGCAATTTTGTGAATGGGATTTGCAATATTTACAAGAATGAATGTTTAATTGGAAATGGACAACTTGAAAACGATCTATACAACTTAAAACTAAAAGACGTTCCAGTGAATTATGTTGATAAACCGGCGACAACAAACAAAAGGAAAATCGATAGTCAAAACCCGGCAAACCTTTGGCATGCTAGGCTAGGTCATATTTCCTCAAGGAGGATGAACAAGCTAGTGGGAGAGGGCATGTTTGATATGTCTGATATTAATTCTCTACCTACTTGTGAATCCTGCCTAAAAGGAAAAATGACTAAATCTCCTTTTAAGGGGAAACCTGAGCGTAGTCAGAATCTGTTGGATTTGATCCATACAGATGTTTGTGGTCCATTTAGAGTAGGGACTCAACATGGCCACACCTACTTCATTACCTTTACTGATGATTATTCAAGGTATGGGTATTTATATTTAATGAAATATAAGTCTGAAGCATTTGAAAAGTTCAAAGAATTCAGGGCTGAAGTAGAAAACAAGCTAGGTAAAAGTATTAAAGCACTTCGATCGGATCGAGGTGGAGAATACTTGAGTACCGAGTTTTTGGACTATCTGAAAGAGAATGGGATTCTCTCTCAGTGGACTCCTCCTATGACACCACAGCTTAATGGTGTATCGGAGCGTCGTAATCGAACTTTGTTGGACATGGTTCGATCTATGATGAGCTTCACTGAGCTTCCACCTTCGTTTTGGGGCTATGCGCTTGAAACGGCGGTATTGTTGTTGAACAACGTCCACACTAAAGCAGTGGACAAAACACCATACGAGTTATGGAATGGCAAAGCTCCTAAGTATTCGTACTTGAGGATTTGGGGATGTCCTGCTTACGTGAAGCGGACAGTGGGAGATAAGTTGGATAGTCGATCCAGCTTATGTTATTTTGTAGGGTATCCGAAGAATTCAATCGGATATTATTTCTATTATCCTGCTGAAACAAAGGTGTTTGTTTCTAGGAATGCCACCTTCTTGGAGAAGGAGTTCTTATTGGATAAGAAAGGCGAGATGATGGAACTCGAAGAAGTTCGAGAAGAACCCGAAATACAAAATAACGATCCTACACCTCAGGAACCATTGCTGGACACGCCTGCACCTAGAAGATCCGAAAGGACTTCTAGACCTCCAGTTCGATATGGTCTTCTTCTTGAAGGGGATCAAGATGAACCCGACATTGGATGTGATCCAAGAAACTTCAAGGAAGCAATTTCTGATGCGGATTCGAATTTATGGCTTGAAGCTATGCAGTCAGAATTGGATTCGATGCATACAAACCAAGTTTGGTCTTTAGTAGATCCTCCCGATGGAATTGTTCCAATAAGGTGTAAATGGATCTACAAGAGAAAGCTTGGGCCTGATGGTAAGGTATTGACCTACAAGGCGCGATTGGTGGCGAAAGGTTATACTCAAAGGCAAGGAGTTGACTATGATGAAACCTTTTCACCAGTTGCAATGTTCAAGTCCATAAGAATCCTGATTGCCATAGCTGCATGGTATGACTATGAGATATGGCAAATGGATGTGAAGACTGCTTTTCTTAATGGAGACATTAAGGAAGAAATCTATATGAAGCAGCCTGAGGGGTACACATCCATGGGAAGCGAGCATAAGGTATGCAAGCTTCAGAGATCAATTTATGGTCTAAAACAAGCATCAAGAAGTTGGAACCAGAAATTTGATGAAACAATAAAAGATTTTGGTTTCATCAAGAACCCGGAGGAACCTTGCGTGTACAAGAAAGTAGTTAAGGATGCGGTGACATTCTTAGTACTTTATGTTGATGACATCCTACTCATTGGGAATGATGTAGGGATGTTGCAGTCAACAAAGATATGGTTATCAGGTAGATTTTCGATGAAGGATTTGGGAGAGGCATCCTACATTCTTGGGATACAGATCTATAGAGATAGGTCTAAGAGAATGATAGGACTCACTCAATCAACCTACATCGATACCATATTGAAACGGTTTTCAATGGATGGGTCCAAAAGAGGACATCTACCCATATGTCATGGAGTTTCTCTATCCAAGTCTATGTGTCCCAAGACTGATGCAGAGATAGAGAATATGACACATGTACCATATGCGTCAGCTATAGGTAGTATCATGTATGGGATGATATCTACCAGACCGGATGTAGCATTTGCTCTGAGTGTCACGAGCAGATATCAGTCTAATCCTGGTCAAATGCATTGGAAAGCCGTGAAGGACATTCTTAAGTACTTGCGAAGGACTAAGAATATGTTCATGGTGTATGGAGGACGAGATCTCAAATTGGAAGGCTATACCGACTCTAGCTTCCAAAGTGATGTGGATGACTCGAAGTCAACCTCTGGATTTGTGTTCATGCTCAATGGCGGTGCTGCCTCTTGGAAGAGTTCCAAGCAGGACACCACAGCGGATTCCACCACTGAGGCTGAATACATTGCAGCATCAGCTGCTGCTAAAGAGGCCGTTTGGATGAGGAAGTTCGTCCAAGAGTTGGGCGTTATTCCTGAATTTGTTGGTCCAGTCCCGGTGTACTATGACAACACGGGTGCCGTTGCTCAAGCAAAGGAACCAAGGTCTCATCAAAGATCCAAACACGTACTGAGGAAATACCACATAATCCGGGAGATTGTGGAAAGAGGAGACATCATTGTCGAACGAGTGGCCTCTGCAGACAATATCGCTGATCCGCTTACTAAGCCCTTGCCAGGACCATTGTTTGACAAACATCGCGAAGCAATGGGTCTACGTAGTATGACTAGTTGGCTATAGGGCAAGTGGGAGATTGTAAGAGTGGGTGCCCAGTGAGCCAACTGTGTGGCTATGGGCTTTGATGACTCTTTGTATAAACAATCTTTTGTTTAATATTATTTACACTTTTATGGCAATGACTTTATATTACTTCATATTGTTATATTGTGATATACTATTGTTGTTTTGATAAAGACCTTGAATATACTATAGTGTATGTAAGATGTGGTAGAACATGGAGATGTCTATCATGAAATACATCTTATAGTCACTGTATATTCTAAAAACCGTTCCTAGTCGATTGAGCCGTCCGATAATAAGGATAAGGATCGCTCGAGTTTGAGACTAGCATTTGCGATGCGGAGTACCACGTTTCATTGGTAGGGAACATGGAGATGTTCGAAGCATGCAAATGGATATTCATAGGATGAATAATCGAACTACCCTATCCGGACTTTCCAAGTGGTTATCACTTATCGAGTGGATAAAGTCCGCGGTTTTGGTTGTACACCATTAGTCCTTACGACTTGAAACATCATGGAGACTCTATATGCTAGTGCTGTGCTTTGACTCGTTTACCGACTCTATGGGGGTCATCAGGTGTCGAGATTGGGTACAGTTACGACACATATAGGAGTCAATGCATTGTTGTCAAGGATTCACCACATACTTGCGAGTGTGGATATCCTATGCGATCTGAGGAGATATTAGTGTGACAAATCTCTGGCCAGAGTACTTGATGTGATTTAAGAAATGGTTTTTTAGTAGCACATGCGATGTCACTAATTTGATCTTCAAGATGCATTGCATAGTTATCGAATCTTGAGCGACTCTCGATATACCAATGGTTGTTGATTCGATCGGGATATATGGATGAAGGGACCGTACTGTACGCTAACCAAAATCTACTGGTTCTTGTAGGCACTATCAGTGATACCTAGGGAATCATGGGGCGATGTTGCTAGGCGCTTTACCATGATTCGTTGGGCAAGTCGGAAAGTGTTGTTCCGAGTCACAAGGAGTTGTGAGCCCACGGCTAGCTGTATCCCTGAACCATTGAGGGTCACACAGTGTAATGGAGTTTTAATCCCCGTTGAGATAGTTAAATTTAAAGAGTTAAATTTAATGAACTAAGGAGTTGGACTTCTTAAATAAGAGTAAGGGAGTAGGATTTCCTAAAATGACATAGGGATGGACATTTTAGGAAACCACTGAATTCGGATTCAGGAAAATTTATTTTGACTTTAAAATGTGCAGAAATGGTTTCTGTGTGCATTGGTAAAATCGGTTTATCAATCGGAGTCACGATGAATTTTATATTAATTTCTGAACGAGCGGGCTTTGCTTGTCGGGCCTCAACTTATGACTAATGGGCCCTAAGGTGTTAGTGGCCTGCATTATAAATAAGTTATTGCAGTACAGAAATTAGACACAACAGGTCATAATTTGAGAGACTGGATTTTTCGAAAAAAAACCCTAGCCTCCCTCTCATAATTCGGCCGCCCCCTCCCTTCTCTGCATGAGAAATTCCGGTCTGTGATTTTGAATTGCAGTCTGGAATAGCGAATCAAATTCGTTTATTCTCTTCGTAGAAAACTTCTGATAGATTTTCTAGTGCAATCTATCAGAGGGATTAAACCTCTATTCGTGGACCTGATTGAAGAACAGCTTGTTCATCAGTTCCAGGGAGATACAAGAAGCGCAGAGAAATCTGTGTGGTGTCCAATAATCTCGCTTCGAGATTGAAGGTAAAATTTAATAATTGTTATTTGAATTTTACACACACACTATAATTTAATCGTTGAACGGTTGATACCCACACCATGGAATTGTTCCATGACAAAAATTTTTAAACTTCCGCTGCACCGGGTATCAATCGTGATTGATCTGAGAGCCAGTTTTTCCAACAAATATATTCTTTTATAATATATTACACACAAACAATACAAAATAACAAATTTAGAATACAAGATTTTAATTCTAATAATTTCAAACACAATAATAATACAGCACTAAAACCCCCCAAATTAAGAATTTAAACATTATAATCGAGAACAATACGAAATATCAGCTAATCTGTCACAAATGCTCATCAAATGAACTGCATTCCCAGCAACGGACGAAAAAATTGATATTGATACGCTAATCTGTAAAACTAAGGAAATGCACGAAAACTCAACACCACTTAAAATCATAAAAAATATCAAACAATTCCATCAATTCAACATTTTAAATTTGTAAGACATACATCAAGTTGTGACAATAATTTATTCGCCCAAAATTTTAAATATTTCAAATCTAAAATCTAACCTGCAAATCTTTGAAACTTTCAGTTTGAGCACAAAGATGGGCAATTTCCTTCAACCCACGTCAATGCAGATATTTAACATTGCCCAACTAAAAATAGATCTGTAACATTTTTGTTGATGGATTAAACGTTTAAGATTGAGAGAGAAAGGTTCAGAAGAGGAAAATCAAGAAGAAGGAAGAGCATCATGTTTTCTTTCTTTTCATTTTCTTCCGTAAATCAATTTAGGGATATTTTGGTAAATTGTTCATAAGAGAAAGTTGAAACAAATAACATGCTTTTGTCAGGGATTGAGAACAAAATTATTCTGCAACGGGGACTGAAAAGGTATGTATGTTTGCTATTGAGTATTTATCACAAATTTTCCGTTGTAATAATGTGTATAGGATGATAACATATAGGACTATGACAATTTATCTTTTCAAAATAATGGGCTAATTGCATTCACACCCCCTGTAAAAAGTCTAAAAGACATAAAACCCTCTAAAAAATATTAATAGGCTAATGCATCCCTTAGTTTTTTAAAATGTAGCATATTTCACCCCTATGTTATACAAACTCGGGCATATTTATACCCTCTCATAGGGGTTTTTATGCTAATTTTTTTAAAACATAGGGTCTAACATGCTATTAATTTTACACAGAGTGTTTTATGTCTTTTAAACTTTTCAAAGGGGATGTGAATGCAATTAGCCTTAAAATAATACTAAAATTATAATTTATTTGTAAAAATAAAAAGAATAATATTTTATTTATGATATTTTGAGAAGAAGTGTGAAAGAGACCAAACCAAACCAAATCAAACCAAACATGTTCTTAAACTGATACAGGCGAGGCGACTACTGTAGTTACTCTGTACATTCATTAATTCCCTTTTCTTCTCCATCCGCTCGGCCATGGAAGAAGTGGCTGAAAACCCTAAGCTTGCTCTCTCTCTCTCTACATGCGCTGACCATTCGCAAAGAGATAGAAAAAGGTAAAACCTGCAAGAATCGAAAGCCCTATCTGGAATTACTACATATCTTTCTCGCTGTGTAGCCGATCGGAAGCTCCATTTCCGGCAGAGATTGATTTGTTTTTTTTAAGGTAATATTTTAACCGTTTATTTGTCAGTTTTCTTGAGAAGAGTCGAAAGAGGGGTTTTCGTGTTTCAAAGAACGGAAATTTGAAATTAAGTAAAGAGTTGTTTTCATTACATACTTTGTTGTAGGTGGGTCAGTTCTAGTTTTTATTGCAGTGCTGTAGTCCTAAGATACCAATATCAAAGAAATGTATTGGTGTGAACTGACTGGGATGAATTACTAGGGATTTTTCTTTTTTTTGTTGTAGGTGGATCAATTTGTGATTTTTATTGCAGTACTATTGTAGTACTATGGTCAGGGGCGGAGCTAGGATTTTTATTCAGTGTAGGCAACAATATACTATAATTAATAAAACAAAAAAGAGCACTGATTAGTAGACAGTTGAAAATAATATTTCTCTAAAGTTCGAACACAATCTACATATAACCAGTAGCACCTGTTACTCGATGTAACTCCAAAACATGACGAAGAACAGCGCATATAGAATCCGCAATTAATTTTTTATGATAAAAAAAATATAAACTCTACATTCGAAAAATATAGTATGCATGAATTCATTCCCGATGAAAAAAGGACACAAAATTTTAAAACAATTGAATGATTGACTGACAATGGAAAAAAACAAACCTAAATTTTGGATTTTATGGACTATATGAAAGATGAAACGGTAAAGAATATGAATTGAAATTATTTTTAATCAAAGTGTATAACATTTGTGACTTGTCAGGTGAAAACAACGTACAGAAATTTGTAAAAATTTGAGCCTAAAATTTAGGTATAAAAAAATATTAAAAGTGAAAAATTATTGTTTTCTTAGATGACTATGGTACCATTTGATACTCACAGAATGTATTGGTGAACCGACTGGGGTGAAATTATGCGGTTTTTGTTGTGTGTTGGAGTGTGGCTTAAAAACTGGATTAATCTCAAATTTCCTCTCAAGTATGAACATGACCAGCTAACCTCATAGTATTAATCACATCATTTTTCATCCACATTTTTTATCCTTCGCATAAGTTATTATGAAACTTAATCTACAGTCTTAAATAACTTATACAAAATTACTTTTAATTTGTATGAATATAAGACCAAGTGTTAAGTTGAATTTTTAAGTATGTGTGCTGTCATTTTAATTATCTTATTTTATCTATTAGTAATTGTTATGAATAACTAAGTATTAGGGCGTCCTTACAGATCAATCATATTCCCTATTTTATTTCTATGAGACAATATCTCCTTTTGGAAAGTGTAATTTGTTGTTCTGTCTAGCTTTATTTAAATAATACTTGTAAAGTCCCGGTACCTGATTATTTGTCTCTTAAACTTATTAGAGACGTATACAGGCTGAGTTGTTGTGGGCTCTCCTTGCGCTTGGTTCATGAGTACGTCTCAAAAATTGTAACAGCAGTTTAAGCATGAAGACTTAGTGCATTTGAAATGAACGACTGATATAAATGGAGTTAAGAATAGTATCACCGTAAGAAGTAGCAACAGCATTCAAAGAATGATAAAGTGAAGGTTACCAGGAATTTTTTTTTTGGGTAGAAATCTCTTGTTCGGCTGAAACCATATTTGGAGACTTGAGAGCTTATGTGCTCATGGGGCTCACATGTACAAAACGTAGTCATGTTGTTTAGTAAACTCGTAGTTTCTGGCAGGACACAGTTGCTTTATATTTTTCTATTCAGTTGGCTGCAAAGCATCTCAAATGACAGAAAACACACACTTTGTGCTAAAAACCAGAGAAAGAAGTGTCGATATTTTGTAAGAAAAGAAATTTCCTACTTCATCCAATTTCATCCCTTTCGTTAATTAAAAATTATTCTTTTGGAATTTGTCTGAAGTTATAAGTTGCGTTACGTAATGAAGATTCTCTGTGCCTTGTGTAATGTAAAACATACTCTTATGAGATACTCTTGATAGATATATAAAAGTATGATGATATAGACACGATTACTCGTTTTCTTGTGATGTGAAGCTCACAACATTCATCACCTACACAGCTCTTCTATGTCATCGTGCTATGAGAAGCAAACTCTTATCAAACACTCCTTATTGATGTATTTTGAGCACAACGATACACATATAATTATTCCTTTCTTTTTTCCTTTTACTGTTGCTGTTATTTGCACGATAATCTCCCTCTTTCTCATGAGTACCTGGTGCGTAACAATTGCAGGGGGGAGAAATGAGCTGGAGAAGAGTAGGAAAGTCATTGCAGCAAGTGGCGGCACACACTTTACTCTTCAGTTTCACTGTTTTGCTAGTTCTGAAGCTTGATCACATAGTTTCCTGCTCTTGGTGGTCTGGTTTCTTTTTCCACTTCTTCTTTGACCCACTCATTCCTTTATTGCGTCCTGTATGGAGTATCTATCAGCAACTATACTTGCCATCGAATATGTTTATTAGGATCTAGCTAAACTGTTATGTCTTCATCTATATGTGATATAAACCTAAGTTTCTGCATAATTTTACTCAAGCTGATAAACATGTCCCTTCAAAGAAACCCCTCATGTTTAGGCACTTTTGTGCAGGGTGATCTTTTTCCCTCTTTGGCTATTTCACGCAGTTGTTGCTCGAGGGAGATTCTCTCTACCAGCCCCTTCTGTTCCTCATGGTCGCCATGTATGACAATATGTCAACTGAGATTTTTAGGAATGCATTTATGATATAATACAACTTTTTTAGATTGGCAGAGGTTGCGTCATTTCCGCAATATCAACTAACAATTATGATGAATTTAAATTCTATTTTTTTCTTATTAAGTTTTGTTAAAACTTGTGAATAGTGGGCCCCATGTCATGCTGTGGTTGCTGTGCCACTGCTTGTCGCTTTCGAACTGCTTCTTTGTATATATCTCGAGAGTACAAATGGTAAGGAAGCAAAACCTCGAATGAATTTTAGCATGTTCTTAGTCTTACTTATAAATGGATCATTTCCATCCTTTTAATATTCAACCTCTAATGAATTTTAGCATGCTCTGGTTATCTCCATCCTTTTAATATGCAATTGTGTTAATTTTCATGAAAGCAAAAGGAAGATTTGTGCACATGCCTCTATTCTGTTCAGTCCTCTTTGTCACATATCAGAGACACAATGATCTGATAATTTGCTTTAGGCAGTTGCTATTGTTTTTAATATTAACTTTTTTCCGTGGTGCAGTTAATGGTTTAGCTGCTGTGAATCTGAAAATCGTCTTCCTTCCTTTATTGGCCTTTGAAGTTATCGTCCTTGTTGACAATTTTAGGTACAGCTTTAACTTGAGGGTCCTAGGCTTTCGGTCTGTTCCCTGGCTAAAACAAAAATCATACTTTGGGATATAAAACAACAATTTGATTCATGTGCCATCAGCCATGATTTCCTTAATATGCCAGGCATAGTATGTTGGAGCTGGAAACATTGACTTGAAAGATAGAGGACTAATTAGATTCATGCACTGTGATTTTCATGTTTCAT
Organism: Henckelia pumila; assembly: GCF_033568475.1. Classification (NCBI taxonomy): domain Eukaryota; kingdom Viridiplantae; phylum Streptophyta; class Magnoliopsida; order Lamiales; family Gesneriaceae; genus Henckelia; species Henckelia pumila. Next base: position 79,289,703 of record NC_133121.1, read on the forward strand.
CAATATGTTAGATAAAGAACGTGGGAGCTGGAACAGATTATCTTATTTTCATGGGAATACAAATTTTATACACTTTATTCTATTGAATGTGATAAATGTATGCATGAGGGTTAAAAAATGGTGTTTTTAATAATTTTAGGTGGGTTCTGTTCCTTTCTTTGTCTATAGTAACTGAACCTTGTATAGGAAGTTTTGCCATAAAATTGACAAACAGTACCATATTCTTTGACACGTGATCATAATTCGTTTCGAATTGTCTTTGGTATTAGAAGTTTACCTTTTTCCCCCTTTTGTATCGATGATACAGAATGTGCAAGGCTTTATTACCTGGAGATGATGACAACATGAGTGACGAGGCAATATGGGAGACACTTCCTGTGAGTTTATTTCTCTTAGTTGAACAGTTACATTCTTTGTAACTTTTAAATAATCAGTAGTTGTCTTGTTGCTTCTATGCATCCTTTTTGCAGTCAGTGAGTAATAAAACAAATTTTTTTTCCCTTAATGGAGTATGAAGCAAGTTAAGTTAGTACATGATTTAAGATTATGCTGCTGTCATTGCATGCCTGTATTTATCCTTTCAGAGAGGTCCATTCCTTTGATTCACAGTATTAATCATCAAAATTAACTGATAACATACTGCTCTGCCTTAGAGGAGGGTAAACAAGTTTCATAAGAGATGCTTTCTTCAAATATTAAGAAATGCATTGGACTCTTGTCGGGTCAACAAATATTCCCAAGGAAGAAGCATGTTTTTACCTCTAAAGTTTTCCCTACTTTCTCAACACCTGTGACAAATAATTGAGCTTCCATACAAACTTGGGAACTCTATATGCTGGCACAAAAGGGCATTCTATATACCTGTCTCATACTGATTGGCTCGTACTGTTACTTATCTGTTGTGCTTTAAAGATAGTCCACTTGGTGAAGAAATTTTGTTACTTCCTTTGTTGGCCTTTGTGGAGAAAAATGTTACCTATGTACCAAAACATTAGTATCTAGTGGAGTACTATAAAAAGTAGTATCGCACTGTATGGAGGTGTGCATGTTATGCATGATTTTCCAGAAGTTTGAGCACCTACTAGGTCCCTTGGATGTGGATTTCAAATCAAGCGGGAGAGGAAAAGGTTGGTTGTTTTCAAGTTGTGCCTAAAGAACTGATGAGCACCAGTTTCTGGTGGAGTTGTATGTTCAATTTCATGGTGCTCACATGGATTGTGAGGACTGCCTCAGGTGGCGCAACTGATGGAAATTTTGGAATAAGTTCTTTAGGGCAGATGGAGAGTCCTGATTTGGTTCTGGTGCTTTGTTCAAATAAGCATATTATGAATAGAAAGAGATGCGACTGTAAGATCCTCAAACTGTTGATTTCTAAAAGGGATGGGTAACATGAGTTGTTTGTAAATGTTGTAAAGTACCATGAACTAAAGGAGGCTTTACCTTTTGCGCTTGTTTCGGGGTGCTGATCTTCGTTGCACAATTTTTTCACTGTTTCTCTAGCTTAAGTCTTGTTAATAAGCAGTTCATGAATTTAGGCCTCTTGCAGGATCTATCGGTTTTTTCCTTTTATTGTATCGTGCTTATATTAATATTCAGTTTACCAGGAACTTGAGGATTTATTACTAATGACAATTTACTGTGGTTAGCACTTCTGGGTTGCAATCTCTATGGTTTTCTTTATTGCGGCAACTGTGTTCACTCTCCTGAAACTGAGTGGTAAAGGACTCTCTCTTTCCTTCTCTTTTGTATTTGCCCGAGTTATGCAAGTCTCTGGTGGATTACTCTGAGTTATTTATCAAGTTAAACTTGTTTTTGTTCTGCATACATGCCATGATGTTTTTTTCCTGGGTTATGATTTTTGTTTTTTAAAAGTATTTATACATTACAGGTGATGTCGGTGCTCTAGGCTGGTGGGATTTGTTCATTAATTATGGGTACCTTTTTCATTTAAAAAGTTTTTCACCTTCATACTTCTTTTTGTCGTCACATGTGAGAGCTGGTTCATTTGTGTTTCTATAGGATCGCAGAATGCTTTGCGTTTCTTGTCTGTACCAAATGGTCTAATCCAGTTATTCATAGAAATGTTCGAACTAGAGAGGAAAGCTCGTCTTCTACTGGTATTAGATACCTTGATTGGAACAGTGGCTTGATGATTTCTTCTGAGGATCATTCAACGGATAGAATCTGCAGCCTGCAAGTCATTGGTGGCCATATCATGAAAATTCCTATTGTTGGTTTTCAAATCCTCCTTTGCATGTGGCTTGAGGTATTAATTATTGTTAGACAGACTGTAATTGGAGCAGCTGTAATGCTTGAGATTTTGTTCAACTAAATGACCAGGGACTTTGAATTAGGGAACCCCACCAAGTGCTAGAAATGTTCCACTTCCGGTTCTCTTCTCTCCTATTTTGCTAGTGCAAGGTGCTGGAGTCTTATTTGCTACATCTAGACTTGTGGAAAAAGTAGTTCTTTTACTACGGAGTGAAGCTGGCAGAGGATTATATTTTATATACTCGGCAAGAGTTCGTGACTGCTTTGGTTTTCTGCACCATGGATCAAGGTAGATTAAAAAAACTGGTTGTATGGAAATCTTTATTGCAGCGACTAAATTTAATGTGCGTTTTTATCTTCAGGCTGCTTGGTTGGTGGTCCATTGATGAAATAAGCAGAGAAGAACAGGCCCGGCTTCTCCATGATGGTATCTCAGGGTAAGACTTTTGCCTTGACCATCCATGTTGCCTACAAGGTCAACTAAAAATTTGCAGACGCTAGCCATGCATTCACTCTATGAGTTACAGTCAATTCAACCTATAGCATCCTTGTCCAAACTGTTAAGAATTTTAGTACTGGTTTTAATTGCCGAAAGCAGTAAAAGTTGGTGAAAATAACACACAAGAACATACAAGATTTATGGACGTTCACTTTATCACTTGCCACAGTTGTAAATTTCCACTATGTAATTAATGGAAGAGTGTTGGGAAAAGATTAAGATACGGATTGCTATGTGGAGTAGAGCGTTTAAAGAATTTCAGAATTTTGCAATATCGGATTTACTAAGGGATTGGTCTTTTGTTTTTTGTTGATATGATTAGGGAGTCGTTAATTTCTTTTGTAATTAGCGGATATCTTGTCCGCCTTTTGTAAGATCTCATTCTCGTATATAATATATAATGTTTCTTATCAAAAAAAGTTGTAAATTTCCACTATATCCATACTGAAACCAAGAATACAAAGAGAATTTTATAAGAAAATGTCGTCCTGAGAACTATTTTCTTTTTACTGTTAGTTTCTCTTACTATGTGATAATTATATATGATGGCTCTTCATAACAATATATTTAATTTTCCTAAATTCCTTGTATAAACAATTAGACTCCATATATTAACATATAAGTGCCTCAAAATGACATTTGTATTATATTCTGCAAATTTTGGTTGGACCACAGTAACTCGTTGAGAAAGAGACATCTTCATGGACAAGCAGGGATGTAAAAAGGTTCACGATACATGTAGGCATTTAATGTTTGTAAATAATTAGCAATATGCTAATTATGTTGGCATGTTGCTAAATATTGTGCCACTGGTGTGTTTGCACATGTCTACGACTTAATAGCTATGAATTTATAGGTTTGGTCAGAATGACCTAGTATAGTTTCTTCAACCTAGTGTGTTATGGCGTTATGTGAACTGCACTGGTTTCTCCGACTGTTGAAACATTTTTATTGCGAGTTAATATTGTACACATCAGTTTCTTCTCTTTTTTGGTCTGAACAATGCTTGAGCGTGGTGGTTGGTCGTTTTGGTTGCCTTATTGCTGTTATAAAATCAATAATTGTGTACAAAAGGATTCCATGGGATGACTTAGCATTCTGATTGTTGCTTTTGCTGATGAAAATCAGTTACAACACTTTTTGTGGTTATCCACCTGAGATAGTGAAGAAAATGCCTAAGAAGGACCTCACGGAGGAGGTATCTGTCACCTTTTTAATTACATATCTTTGTTCACGATCAATTAGCCAGGGTTTTTTTTATTGGTTTCTATCCTTGAAAATATTGCAAAATGCATCATCATTTTCGTTGTTTGTTTTTAGGTTTGGAGGCTTCAAGCAGCGCTCGGTGAGCAAACTCAAATTACGAAATTCAGCCAGCAGGAATATGAGAGACTCCAACATGTAATGATCACAATCCCGATTTTTGGTTTTGGCACACTTGATTATCCGTGGTCACTTGTACGGTTCTTTAATTATCCCCACTCCAAGAATCTCTCTGTGTTCAAAAGTTTAAATTGTTTCAAGCGTGGCCCAATTTCTTCTTTTTTTTTTTTGAGGGAGTGGCCCAATTTCTTCAATAAAAGATTAATGAAAGATTACTATATAATGAGGGAGATCTCTGTGTTTGATGTGAACTGCAGCGTGTTATGTACACTGGTCATAAAGCGTTTCATGAGAAATCATGTTGGCATCTGAGTCGTATTTGTGGAAATGATAAATGCTTTCGGTATGTGAACTGATTTATTTTGACGCACTCCTTGCGATAGAATATAAAAATAGTTTGAAGGTTAAGTTGTTAACCATGCCATTTCACTTTTAGTGGATATTGCTATTTACAATCGAAATTTAGTACATTTTGATGATGCTTGTCCAAATGCTGCTTCCAGGAAAAAATTCTGTGCAGAGTCTGCTTCGAGGGAGAGATCAGTGTTGTACTTCTTCCATGCAGGCACCGCATTTTATGCAGGTAAGAGACCAAATTAAATATTTTGCTGTATAATCTTAGGCTCCATTTGGATTCTCGTGGATTTGATTTCGAATGTCCATATATTAAGAATTTGAGATTTATCATTGTGATTAAAAAAGTACTAATATTATAGCTAAAGAATTTTAAATCCATAGATTTAGAGATTAAACAAACTTGTTTGGATTTGTTTAAATAATTTGAAATCCTTTCATTCGATATCCCTACGTAACTTTAGTGAAATCATTCCCGAAAAAGTTGGTCATCATATGATTTTACTATGGTATATTAATATTTATTTTTCTTTGATTTCGTATAGCCCTTGTTCAGATAAATGTAAGAAATGCCCCATATGCCGAACTTGCATAGAAGAGCGGTTACCTGTGTATGATGTATAGCCGTTGTATATATCTGATTGCACTGAAGGTGTAAAGCTCCGGTGACGATGGGTTTTGTTGACACAACTAACAGTAGCAAGAGGGGGAACTTCGGAGATAGAAATCTGCTCGGTTACAGAAAGCGTATTTATGTATATGCGTACCTATGTATATATATATACACACACACATTAGCTGCCGACACATGATGCAGAAGTCGTGTCTTTAAAAAAGGTGTTATATGAATGAATGGACATGCATAATTGTATAGCTAATGGTTACTGCGTTGAACGTGATGGGCTAATTAAATTTTCTTTGTTCAAAGTCCTAAACGGTATCTCTGTAAGAAGTGCATGATAGTTGGTTACTCCAAATGCGTATCATCGCATAAAAACTCACCATTGCTGAAAAAAACAATAATAAACACAGGGGACCCCTTGGCTTCGACATTTCTCTTCTCCAGTATTTCTGTAAAAAGTGCATGTATGGTTGGTTACTCTAAGAAGCGGAAGAGTTGAACGGCGTTGTAAAGCTCAAAGGTGTTGATTCCGTCGATTTCCGTGATATCGTAGTAGCAGTATGAAGAGTTGCGTGCTGGTGTGTGTTCGAATGGGGGTGTGTGGGTGAGTTAGTGTGTGTTGTTTTGTGTGTGTTTGTGTGAGTCTTGGTGTGTGTTGTGTTGATTTTTGAGGAAAAGAAAAGGATAAAATATTTTATGACTTGTGGTGAATTTACGATTGAGGTTGACGGCATGTTGGATAAGGCTTTCGAATCATAATGCCCACCAAATGAGGTTGACAGCGTGTTGCATAAGGCCTTCGGGTCATAATGTCCCGTCAAACCTAGAATTCTTTGTATTAGCTTCATCAAGTGTCCTGTGGAAGCCCCGGGTTCAATCTACAACACAACAAAGCAACCAAGCCGGGATAAAAGGAAATTTTTTTTTAAAAAAATGGCCAGCAGTGCACCCGCGCCCATAGGCCGGCGCGGCTGCGCTACTACTGTGTAGGGGATGCGCTGCTCCGGCGGCCCAAGCCAACTTTTATCTTTTTTTTTTTTTTTTAATTTCTAACATCAAACCCGGAAATGGTGTGATCTTGATACACAATCAAATCCTACAATAAAAAGGAGTTAAAACACCATAAAACGAGATAAAGATACAACATATTTGTAACGCCCCAAATCTATATTAATTGAGCTTATTTGAGTAAATCGGAGATTTCAGAGTTCAAGGGCCGACTTGATTTTGTTTAGGGACTATTTTGCAAATTTTGGAAATTTCAGGAACTAAAACGCAATTTTGGAGTTTGTTAGATATTTCATATTTATAACTTGGTTGACTATTCTTATCACCTCCATCATCTCCCTTGCACGCCTCCCTCCATTAGAGGCGCCCAAACGTGACTCCAAGCTTCCAGATTTCAGTCCGATCTCGATCCGTCTGTTGGAATTTATTTCTGAAGGCAGATTAGTGATTACTGCAGCGAGAGCTCCGTTATATCGTAAGTATTTCTCCGATCAGATTCGTTCTATTTTTTGAATGTTGTTAGAATCGATTGAGTTGTGAGTATGTTGTTCTTGGTAGAGTTCTGATCGTTTATTCTCAGTCGATTTTGAATTAGGACGTCGTTCGGAATTGTTAGAAATTTTGGAAGTTTATTCTAAAATTTGAGTTTTCAGATTTGTTGGGTTTGAACCTTTATTGTGGTTTTAGCATTGATATGAGTTGTTTGAGATGCTATACTACTGTCTGTATTTTCGGTTTGATCAGTTATAGCCGTTATGCCGCCAGTTTGAGTTTTGGAATATCAATCGTTTATATTGATGAGATTTTGGATTTAGAAGTTGGAATTGAGTTTGAATGGTTTGAATTGGATGGATTGACTTTGGAATTCTTTTATATCTCCTTTCAGATTCAGTTGCAGATCGTGGAGTCCGGAATTGACAGAATTCGAATCGTTAAAGAATTGATCAAGGTTTGGTATCGAGGTTACTTTATTCTTTGACTTGAATCGAATGATTTTTGATTGAGCCTTTCGTGCTTGTAGCTTGTCCGGATTGCAGCTACGTCAATCAAGAAGAGGTAAGAGACGACATCGTTTGGAATGGGACGAGTTCTCGAATCGGAGTTATATTCGAGAGTCCCGAAGAAATCACATACTTGCATGTTATTTGTTTTTACTTGAAATCAGTTGAATGAGTAATATTTTGCATTGCATTCATATTGAGCCAATTACCTTTGTTTTGCGGGCCCAGAGGAGTTAGATGTTCTGTGGACTATAGTTGAGTAACATTGGTTAGCAGATTTTTTTATCAATTGTCGAGAAACACTCTTTATAGGTGCCCAGAGTCTAGAGGAATAAAATATGCATCGTCCACCTCGATCGGGAGAGTAAGTGTGTTGGTGATATTTTGTCCTTGGGATCCCAAATGAGAGAAGAAGAACCTTTACCTTGTGATTATCCAGACTTGATAATCCTGGTTTTAAATACATGCATTGCATTTTATGCATTTGATTTGGAGTTATTGACATGCTATTGAAATTTTTTGTTTGGTTGTTTCATATATCGCGTTTGATATATTATTTGATATGCATGTTTTGTCTCTTTTACTGGGAATTGTATTCTCACCGGATTTATCCGGCTATTGTCTTGTTTTGTATGTGTACTTGGCAACAGGTGGGACAGGATCAAGTCAGCGAAGACTTGGTTAGCAACAAGAGGGAGAGTTAGTAGTGGGACTTCGGTGTAGAAATGAAATTGCATGCCAATCTAGTTATGTTTTGAGAGCTTTTTAGACTCGAATTGTTGTTGAATCTTGTTGTATTGAATAAGTCGACTTTCGTTATCGAATATTGATGTTTTCATGTTGTAATTTCTAATTTGAATTGTTGTTGAAAGTTGGAAAAACCTGTTCTATTTTCTGATGTTTTTTTGGGCTCAGGGTGCGCTCGATCACACGAGTTGGCACGATCGAGCGCATCCCCTTTTATTCTTGGACAGAAGAAAGCGCAGGAGGGTGCGCTCGATCGCACGAGTTCATGTGATCGAGCGCGGCACCTTCAATTTCCCGGCATTGTGTTTTGCTGGATGGCGCGCTCGATCGCACGAGTTCATGCGATCGAGCGCGGCAACTTTGAATTTTTTTTATGTCTTATCTTTTGGATCTTGATTGATTATCGATAGGATTAACTCTTGATTAGACGATTAGAATCGAGGTCTCACATTAAGTGGTATCAGAGCGATAAGTTCTTGGTTGAACTAGAGTGAGCGGGGTAGTTCGAGTCTGCATGAATTGAATTCTCGCATGTGTTTGAATTATTTATTGACTTATTTAAATTTCATGCGAGCATGCTTTATTATGTGAAGATTATTTGAATTGCATGATTTTGTAATTTAAATTGTAAATCATGAATTATCTGGAATATAAACTATAATTGTTTCTCAATTGCAATTGAATATTTCTGAGATAGAAGAAAAGTGTGGAATAGAGATTATGGACACGAGATGATTAATATTGAGATTGAGATGTTTGCGTCCTAATGCTCTCGAATTTGAGATATGTGTTTCTCGATGAATTTTGAACAGGAAACATTCTGCATCGGAATTCGATTGAACGAGGTTATTCTACGACTGAAGAATGGACGTTACACCGACGCCGATGGAAGCCTTGTTGATGAGGTTCTAGACCTTTCAACCCCCAACCCTGAGGAGTACAGAGAGTGCGGTGGAATGTGTAAATTGGTTAGAAGAAATTGACCAGTTGTTTGATTCTCTAGAATACAACGATGACTGTAGAATTCGGTTAGTTATGTACCAACTGCAAGTGACTGCCAAAAGTGGGTGGATTTCTAGGAAGAAGGCCTTAGAGAATCAAGGTTTGGTTGTTCTGTGTAGTTTGTTTAAAGCTGAATTTATTAGGCAGATTCCGTTCCAAAAATCAACCTTGTACAGAGAAAGTACCACTAGGGGTCTTTTGCAACCGAGAGGACGGTCATTCAAGAAGTATGGGAGTAGTTATTCTAGCTCCAGCGGATCAAAACAGTCTGGTTTCGGACATAGTTCAGGATCTTCCGATGTATCTTGCAATAATTGTGGAGGTCAACACCTCAGTGAGCATTGTCTTGGAATTTTTGGATGCTACCATATCTGCCATCTGCCAGGACACTTTGCTAGGAGATGTCCTCAGCGTTATACCTTTGGATCTCAGTCGGGGAGTTCTTTTAGACCGATGGTTCAATAGGAGAGACAAGCTCGTGTGGTTCACTCATTTCAGCCGCCGCACCAGAATCGACATAGAGGCTCTTCAATCATGAATCAACCCCCGATTCAACAGACGTTGAATCTTGCCTCAACGAGGATCCGCAGACTTGGGCTGAACCCGATGATGACACAGCAGGTAACCGTTAAGTATGATTTTATGCTCTTATTCTGATAGTTCTGTTACGCTCATTATTTCTTAACTGAGGATATTACTATGATGCATCCTCTGCCTTTTGAGTTTTTGCATTCCATAGTTGCTATTGTCTGTCGTATGACCGCTTGATTTCAGAATTGTGCGGAGGAATTCTCTTTGTATGCAGTTGATGTCCTAGAATCTAGCCCGAATTGGTTGATAAACCAGTGGTTAGAGAGTTTGATGGTATTTTCAGATGAGATTCCAGGATTGCCTCTGATTTATGAGGTTAGATTCAGCAACGACTTGAGATCAGACATCATCAGCTGTGAGTTAGTAAGAAAGAGGTATGGAAGACTGGATTTGGAATGAGGTATGGCCACTTTGATTTTGTTGTAGTACCGTTTGAATTGTAAACTCGTTTTAGTGTTATAGATAATTTGAACTGAATCTATCAGAGGTATTAGATGAATTTAGAATTCTTATTGATCTTATCGTGTCTGTACCTGAGAGTTAAAGATTATGAGTTCTATAACAGATTCTTCGAGAGATTCTTATCGTCGTGGAGCCGATTTCTCAGCTATCTCCAGAGAATGTACTTTTGTCTGAACCGAATCTTATGAGATCAGTTTGTTTAACCGGAAGATTTATTCTTATTTTATCTACTACAATTATTCTCTTGACCGGTGATTTCTTCACTTCTGGTTGGAGTGTAGATCCGTTCTTATTTTATCTACTATCGGTATTTCTCTTTGATTGACGATTGATATAGTTTCGATTTTGAGTTTGAAGCAGATATGAGAATTCGTTGAAGAAATTCAGATTGGGTTAGCAGTTTGAGTTTCAGTTCAGTGCCGAGATTGTATGTTGTGAGTAATTATTTCTGTTATGCCAGATGTTTCGGGGAAAACAGAGTATCTCAAGATTGGTACTTTGCAGTTATTCAGTATTTTTTCAGATGACAGACGGATATTCAGAGGATTAATGAATTGATCTTTTCGGAACAGATGCAGAAGGAGGTTTGAAGTATTACTACTGATAATCTGAACTATCCACAGCTGGTAGCTGAGAGAGAGATCTGATTTCGGTTGTACAGTTTATTTATTTCAGAATAGAATTGGGAGCATTTGACAGGTGTTGTCGCAGAGCTACCAATCAGTCTGAGTTGAGATGCTGTCCGAGGATGTTGGAACCGTGTTTGATTTCGAAGACGAAATCTCTTCTTAGAGGGGGAGAATTGTAACGCCCCAAATCTATCTTAATTGAGCTTATTTGAGTAAATCGGAGATTTCAGAGTTCAAGAGCCGACTTGATTTTGTTTAGGGACTATTTTGCAAATTTTGGAAATTTTAGGGATTAAAACGCAATTTTGGAGTTTTTTAGATATTTATAACTTGGTTGACTATTCTTATCACCTCCATCATCTCCCTTGCACGCCTCCCTCCATTAGAGGAGCCCAAACGTGACTCCAAGCTTCCAGATTTCAGTCCGAGCTCGATCCGTCCGTTGGAATTTATTTCTGAAGGTAGATTAGCGATCACTGCAGCGAGAGCTCCGTTATATCGTAAGTATTTCTCCGATCAGATTCGTTTTATTTTTCGGATATTGTTATAATCGATTGAGTTGCGAGTATGTTGTTCTTAGTAGATTTCTGATCGTTTATTCTCAGTCGGTTTTGAATTAGGACGTCGTTCGGAATTATTAGGAATTTTGGAAGTTTATTCTAAAATTTGAGTTTTGAGATTTTCTGGGTTTGAACCTTTATTGTGGTTTTAGCATTGATATGAGTTTTTTGAGATGCTGTACTACTGTCTGTATTTTCGGTTTGATCAGTTATAGCCATTATGCTGCCAGTTTGAGTTTTAGAATATCAATCATTTATATTGATAAGATTTTGGATTTAGGAGTTGAAATTGGGTTTGAATGGTTTGAATTGGATGGATTGACTTTGGAATTCTTTTATATCTCCTTTCAGATTCAGTTGCAGATCGTGGAGTCCGGAATTGACAGAATTCGAATCGTTAAAGAATTTATCAAAGTTTGGTATCGAGGTTACTTTATTCTTTGACTTGAATCGAATGATGTTTGATTGAGCCATTCGTGCTTGTAGCTTGTCCGGATTGCAGCTACGTCAATCAAGAAGAGGTAAGAGATGACATCGTTTGGAATGGGATGAGTTCTCGAATCGGAGTTATATTCGAGAGTCCCGAAGAAATCACATACTTGCATGTTATTTGTTTTTAATTGAAATCAGTTGAATGAGTAATATTTTGCATTGTATTCATATTAAGCCAATTACCTTTGTTTTGCGGGCAAGAGAGGCCCAGAGGAGTTAGATGTTCTGTGGACTATAGTTGAGTGACATTGGTTAGCAGATTTTTTACCAATTGTCGAGAAACACTCTCTATAGATGCCCAGAGTCTAGAGGAATAAAATATGCATAGTCCACCTCGATCGGGAGAGTCGGTGTGTTGGTGATATTTTGTCCTCGGGATCCCAAATGAGAGAAGAAGAACCTTTACCTTGTGATTATCCAGACTTGATAATCCTGGTTTTAAAGGCATGCATTTCATTTTATGCTTTTGATTTGGAGTTATTGACATGCTATTGGAATTTCTTGTTTGGTTGTTTCATATATCGCGTTTGATATATTATTTGATATGCATGTTTTGTCTCTTTTACTGGGAATTGTATTCTCAACGGATTTATCCGGCTGTTGTCTTATTTTGTATGTGTACTTGGCAACAAGTGGGGCAGGATCAAGTCAGCGAAGACCTGGTTAGCAACAAGAGGGAGAGTTAGTAGTGGGACTTCAGTTTAGAAATGAAATTGCATGCCAATCTAGTTATGTTTTGAGAGCTTTTTAGACTCGAATTGTTGTTGAATCTTGTTGTATTGAATAAGTCTACTTTGGTTATCAAATATTGATGTTTGCATGTTGTAATTTCTAATTTGAATTGTTGTTGAAAGTTGGAAAAACCTGTTCTGTTTTCTGATGTTTTTCTGGGCTCAGGGTGCGCTCGATCGCACGAGTTGGCACGATCGAGCACAACCCCTTTTATTCTTGGACAGAAGAAAGCGCAGGAGGGCGCGCTCGATCGCACAAGTTCATGTTATCGAGCGCGAAACCTCCAATTTCCCGACAGTGTGTTTTGCTGGATGACGCGCTCGATCGCACGAGTTCATGCGATCGTGCGCGACAACTTTGAAATTATTTTTTTTATTATGTCTTATATTTTGGATCTTGATTGATTATCGATAGGATTAACTCTTGATTAGACGATTAGAATCGAGGTCTCACAATATTCGACAATACAAGTGTTCAACATTTCAAAACAAGTTCGACAACTTGAGTGCTAAATCCGATCTCCACTTCTACTCTAAATCCAATAGCCCTAAAGGTCCTCTAAATCTTGACCCTGAAGCACCTGTTGTAATTCATACACACAAGATAAAGCAACCGTCAGAAAACAGGTGAGAATAAACTCGGTATGAACAACAAGAACATATATAAACATTTAATCATTTTCAATTCAAAATCTAAGTTCATAAATAATCTAAAATGATTGATGCTCAAATGAAATGCATGCTCAATAAAATGAGGGCTATCAAATCTCTGATTCAATCTGAATCTCGGCTATAAGGATCCCAAGAGAAAAGAAAACACAACACCACCTACTCTCCCAATCGGGGTGGGTTTTGGGATTTTCAACCCTGGACTTTGACGCTACTATATAGAGTATTCTAGCCACAGAAGCTGCTCTGCATCCTATGCTACTCAAATATAGACCCAATACGTCTGCTGCAACAAAAGAAATTCTGCCATCAAAGCTCAAGGAAATCTGGCTCAATATGAATGAGATGGTGCAAATCAAATATATCTAAATATCTAATCAATCTGATCATTTCATTTCATCTCATATTTCATATCTTCGATTAATTTAAATAACATGAAAGCAAATATCGATAATCATCGAGCTATCAACAAAGAACATAAATTCATGCTATTCAATAAATCTCATGAATCGAATAAAATAATCAAATTGCACATAATCAAATAATATGTAAGCAAGCGAGTGTGTGGTTTAGGGGCCCGAGAAGTCTCATATCCATCTCGAGGATTCAATCCCAAACTCTTTCATTGTCTGCTCATACCTTCAATCTTATAAATTCTGGAAAAGATCAATTCCTGAAACGATTTAACTCTATCAAATTCAAGCAAAACCATTCGATCAACTCGACATTGTAAAACAAACAAAATCGAACTAACCTCGACCAAATTTCTCAATAAATCAAACTCTTGCAACTTTGAACCGAAACAACTCCAATCAAATCTCAAATGGATAATAAAATTGCACAATATCATTTCTAAACTCCTTGGCTCAATCTAATGCCAATAAACTCTTTCAAAATCAATCCGACGGCATAACAGCTAAAAATCGGATATACCCAAAATCTCAACATCAATAATTCATCAAAATCAACTCAAAATCATTTCAAAAATATCAACAATATTTTGAAATAATCTTCCCAAAAATATGGAAATTTCAAACGTAATATCCAAAAATCACAACATGTTCAAACGATGGTATTTTCTCAAACCTTCTTAGATATACCATCTCTATCAACTCAAGAACATATATATACATTCGAATCTCGAATCTAACATGACCCAAAATTTGGAACTTGGTAGAATCTTAACAAACTTACATAAAACATAGCCCTTGATGCCAGGATTCCAAATATGCAGCTATCTTTAAAATCTAACTGTTGAATGTTGGCGGATCGAAGCTCCAAGGATTGAAAATGGCATTAGAGCTTCTTCTTGGAACCCCTATGCCTCTCTCTCTCGTTTGGAATGGGAAGAAATGAACGTCTCATTTTAATTGGCCAAGTCTAAGTCAAATTCAAAATTGCAATTTAGTCCCCGGTCAAACTTAAAAACTTCAATTCAGTCCCTAAATTTCTGAAACTCGAAATTTAAATCCAAAATACCTTAAATTCATAAATTAAATATTTTTGGGGCATTAAAATTCCTCCCCTCTAATTAAAGATTTCGTCCTCGAAATCAAATCTCAAACTCAGTCCTGATCAAAATAGACTGAATTAAACGCTGAAAAGAATCTGAACTCAAACAAAACAAATTCTGGGTATCTCTGCCTAATATCCTGCTCTAACTCTCAATTTTCTTCTTCAACACCGTGTCTACTCCACTGTACTTTCACTAACTGAATCGACTTATTTCTGAGCTGCTTATCATTTCTGTCTATAATTTGAATTGGTCGCTCAAAATAGCTCAAAGTTTCATCCAATTATGCCTCGTCTGGCTGAAGTACATGGGAAGGATCTGGCTAATACCTTCTCAACATAGACATGTGAAAAACATCATGAATACTTGATAGCGCTGGGGGAAGAGCAAATCTGTAAGCTAGATCACCAACTCTATCTAGAATCTCATACGACCCAATATTCCTCGGTGACAATTTATCCTTCTTTCCAAATCTGATTGTACCCATGAAAGGAGATATCTTCAAGAATACATGATCACCTTGCTCAAAACTCAACGGTCTGCATCTGACATTCGCATATTTGGGTTGTCTATCCTGTGTTGTTCTCATTCTAGACTGAATCAACTTCATCTTTTCTGCCATCTTTCTGATCATGTCTGACCCAATAACTGGCGCCTCTGAAACATCATCCCAAAACAAAGGAGATCTGCACTTCGTACCATATAAGGCTTCAAAAGGAGCCATCTCAATGTTCGCTTGGTAGCTGTTATTGTAGAAAAACTCGACAAGTGGCAAAGAATCCTGCCATCTAGTACAAAAATCAAGAACAACAGCTCTGAACATATCCTCTAATGTCTGGATATTTCGCTCTGACTGTCCGTCTATCTGAGGATGGTATGCTGTACTCAAGTGCAACCGTACCAAGAGCTCCTTGCAAATTGTGCTAAAATTGAGAAGTAAATCTAAGGTCTCACTTTGAAACAATAGATTTCGGCACATCGTGCAATCTCATAACATCTATGATATAAATGCTAGCCATGGTCATGTCTGTATGCCATCTGATAAGGGATAAAACAAGCAGACTTCGTCAATCTACAACGAGTCACCAATCGAATTTTCAATCAATCAATCTCAATATAAACCCAATAAAAAATTTAGAACTCAGAGGGAACTTACGTCAATCAGACAGTTCCTAACATCTTTGACTCATATTCTCTTACCAATCTTCTCAAATCTCTTTGCAACAGAGAAGCAAACTCATATAATGAGTCATTCTCAAATAAGTCAACATCCATACAATGTCCCTTAAATAAAATTCGATCAATCAAGCACCTCACATAATATCAAAATTGAATATCATAAAGTTCCTTCTACGCCGTCATTTCGTATGTTCACATAATCATCTGCGAGTCACAATCTGTTCGCAATTATGTGACAATCACAATTCAAAATGCTCAGAAATTCTTATCATATTCTTCCTATATCAATTCAAATCAAATATCATCATTCGGATAGGCAAGATAAGAATCTGAAATCTTTCATCCAATCATTGAATCGAGATCAAAATTGAATCAATTTTTGTAAATTCAAAAATCATCAGATGTAAACATCTGTCTGTACTGGAACTCAACTATGTACCATTTTCACTAATTCAAGTATCTTCTTCATTGTTCAATCTTGTCCACAGATATCACCAATCAGTTGGAGCTATAGAATAAATACCACAAGTTCACTTCAGAACTAAAACTCGAAATAACGATACATAGATCACATTAGCTCTATCATCAGATCAAATCAATCTGAACAAATTCTCATCTATTTCATTCTTTCTGTTTTCAAGTGTTGGCAATTCAAATAATTTAATTCAATTTCTGGTAATCAAATTCACTCATCTCTTCCAACACTGAAACTTCAATTCATTTCAGAATTCAGAATTCTTCTCTCGGTCAAAATACTGGAATTCCACCAAAAGACCTCTTAAAATCTCTAGAATAATCATCACATCAACCCAAATATTCATAAGATAACATTGTTATCACTGTCTCAACGTGTTAACCAAATTAACTGATTCTAAAAATTTGAGCTGTTCTCGAAACTCTTCTGATTCTCTTTACTAATTCAATTCGAATCAAAACACCTCTATTCGAATCGACTGCGAATCTGCTTCAAAATCTAACTCAAAATACCAAAAATCCTCAATATCCTCAGACTCATGATTCTATCTGGTGTCCGTAAAACATTAAATTTTAATGGTGCTATCAATCACTATCAGTTACGATCCAAAACAATGTCAAGACAATTTTCAATATAACTCAGCTCAATCAATAACTTGCTGGGTCATAATCAAATCTAAATCTAAGGGATATTGTTCAAAACAACATCGAAATACAATATTCTGGGCGACAATTCTGCTAAGTGGAAACAACGAACTTGCAGCTAAATACGAGGGGTGAGTGAATGAAACTCAAGGCTCCATGAACAAGGGATGCAAGCCAATCAATCAATATCAAATCAGGTGATCACCTGTCAACGGGTATGACATCATGACCATCATCAAGAAAAACCAAAATCATGGCTGTCAGCGTGGCCTCACTCACGAGGAAATCCGCACGCACTCGTCGAAAAATAAATAAAGTTTCAAGGCATAATCAGATGTCAACAAAATATAATTGAGATTGTAATGGAATAGAATAACAAAACTCAACCAAATCACTATCCATGTCCAGAATTAGAATTCAAGTTCTCAAGAAATACAAAATGTCAATCGATGCCAAAATGACAGAATCCTCAATGACCAATGTCATGCGAATCAAGAAATGCATGAACTACAAGAAGGATTCCAATATCTCCAGAAGAATCAATAAAATGGCTCAATCGTGATTGATTTTCCGTTATCTCAAAAGCATCAATCAAAACTCAACAAATCTTTTCGATATCAAATCTAGAATCCCATTCATTCAATTAGAATCTTATTTCACAAAGGTTTCTCAATTTATAAGGACAACAGTCAATACATCCCAAATTCGCTCGTACTCCATAAATTCATTATCGGTTTGTCTAAATCAATTCATCAAGAAAATCATCAATATCAAATCGTTATTTTAAAAAAAATCATTTATCATTGTCCAAATTAAAATACATTAATTGAGTTTTGCATTCTACTGAAATATCCTCTTGAATTCCCAAAAGCACCTCTCCACTTCTTCACAATATCAAATAAGCATCAATCAATGCTTAATTAGTCAATTAGGAATATTTCAAAAATTCCCAAAATCTGCAAAATAATTCTCAAGTATTCTGCATACTTAGATTTAATCTCAAATAAATCAGTGTCTCATCAATGAATCTCAACACGATCTGCTTTAGGTACTTCTGTGATATTCATTTCATCAGTTCGAAATAAATTCATACAAGAGATACTCGACATTGAACTTAATTTCTCGGGTTGGGGAAGAACCCGTATTCTCATATGAAACTCCTCAGAAAGTGCGTTGATCACTAGTACATCAACTAGATGAGAACACATATTCAGAATATTGAAGGCATGACTATAACGTCTTCGCTTTTGTCTGCAATACACACATAAAAATACCGACATCATAGGATCCTAACTCAATAATCCTTACCTTTTCGTCTCAATCATCTGACATAACTGGTCGAAATCTGTTAAATCTCTAAAAACAAACCACTACAACTTTGTACTTGGTCAGAATACCAATCTAATGCACATTCAAGTCATTTAAACCCAAGTACAATTGAGTCATCCATCTAGAAACTACTCTCACCTTCGATAGAATTTTTTGTCCCTTTCAAAGTTGGTGGCTTAAATGATTGAAATATTTTCTACAACACCTCCATCGGTGTAGGAGCAACATCTATAGGCTCAATGGCGGCACTGCCTTGAAAGAGTGGGTGCCCGGTTAGCCAACTTGTGGCTAAGGGCTTTTATGACTCTATGTAAAACAATCTTTTGTTTAATATAATTTACACTTTTATAATGGCATTGAATTTATCTTTCTTCATATTGTTATATTATGATATACTATTGTTGTTTTGATAAAGACCTTGAATATACTATAGTGTATGTAAGATGTGGTAGCACATGGGGATGGCTATCATGAAACACATCTTATAGTCACTGTATATTCTAAACTGTTCCTAGTCAATTGAGCCGTCCGCAAATAAGGATAAGGATCGCTCGAGATTGAGACTAGCATTTGCGATGCCGAGTACCACGTTTCATTGGTATGGAACATAGAGATGTTCAAAGCATGCAAATGGATATTCATATGATGAATGATCGAACTACCCTATTCAAACTTTCCAAGTGGTTATCACTTATCGAGTGGATAAAGTCCGCGGTTTTGGTTGTACACCATTAGTACTTATTACTTGAAATATCATTGAGACTCTATATGCTAGTACTGTACTTTGACTCGTTTACCGACTCTATTGGGGTCATCAGGTGTCGGGATTGGGTACAGTTACGACACATATAGGAGTCGATGCTTTGTTGTCAAGGATTCACCACATACTTGCGAGTGTGGATATCCTATGCGATCTGAGGAGATATTAGTGTGACGAATCTCTGGCCAGAGTACATGATGTGTTTTAGGTTAATGGGTTATCCTAGTAACACATGCGATGTCACTATTTGATCTCCAAGATGTTATGCATAGTTATCGAATCTCGAACGACTCTCGATATACCAATGGTTGTTGATTCGATCGGGATATATGGTTGAAGGGACCGTACTGTACGCTAACCAAAATCTACTGGTTCTTGCAGGCGCTATCAGTAATACCTAGGGAATCATGGGGCGATGTTGCTAGGCGCTCTTACCATGATTCGATGGGTAAGTCGGAAATTGTTGTTCCGAGTCACAAGGAGTTGTGAGCCCACGGCTAGCTGTATTCCTGAACCATTGAGGGTTACACAAGTAATGGATTACTAAAACCCCGTAGAGATAGTTAAATTTAAAGAGTTAAATTTAATGAAAGAGAAGTTGGACTTCTTAACTAAAGGGAGTGAGATTTCCTAAAATGACATAGGGATGGGCATTTTTGGAAATCACTGAATTCGGATTCAGAAAAATTATTCTGACTTTAAAAGATGCAGAAATGGTTTTTGTGCACATTGGTAAAATCAGTTTATCAATCGGAGTCACGATGAATTTTATATTAATTTCTATAACAACAAGCTTGGCTTGTTGGGCTTAAGTTATGGATTGTGGGCTTTAAAGAGTTGGAGTCCTGATACAATTATAACTTAATCTAGTCTAGAAATTATCTATAAATATATGTGCAGTGTTCGAAAATTACAGAGAATTCATTCATCAAATTTTCGAACACACACATATTATTTTCTAAGGGTTTTTCGAAAATCCTTGTTCCTTTCGGAGAAAATTCGGTCTTGTGATTTTTGTGAAAAATTACAATCCGGATTAACAGATCATATCTGTTTATTCTCTACGCAAACTTCTGATTGATTTCTAGTGCAGTCAATCAGAGGGTTTTGTTTTCTATTCGTGGACCTGATTGAAGAAACGTTCGTTCATCAGTTCCGGGGATATACAACAAGAGCAGATTAAATTCTGTTGGTGTCCATAATCTCGCTTCGAGATTTTAAGGTAAAATATTTAATTGTGATTATTTATTTTACTTACACAAATTTAATCGTAAAAGTTTTGATACCCAGATATGGAATCGTTCCATATTAATAAAATAAAATTTTTAAACTTTCGCTGCACCGGGTATCAATTCTAATTGATCTGAACACCGATTTCCAACATGCCTTGCTCAATCTGAGGGGCTTCATCTGTCAAAGGCCTATTTCTTGCTCTACGAGGAGACTTATCTGATGTAAAAGAGATCATATAAATAAAATCAAGTAATCATAATCATCACTTCAATTTCGATCATCCTCTTCTTATCATGCACAAGAGTGCACAAATTCTTATAAAGAATCGCTCTGATTCACTTTTCAAATATTACATGCTTTACAAATAATTAAAATAAGAAAGTAGGCATATAATCTTAAAGCAGTAAAGCATGCTCGCATGTAATTCATTTAATCAAGTAATGAAATCAACCTCATGCGAAAATAAAATCAAGTGGACTCGATCTACCCCACTCACAAACTTCTAACTCAATCCAAGACTCTTAATACTCTGATACGACCTAATGTGGAGGCCCCGGGTTCGATATACAACATGAAAAATCAACCAAACCGGGATAAAAGGATTTTTTTTTAAAAAATGGCCAGCAGGGCACCCGGGCCCATCATGGGCGCGGCTGCCCTGCTCTGGCGGCCCAAGCCAACTTTTCTCTTTTTTTATTTTTTTATTTCTAACATCAAACCCAAAAATGGTGCGATCTCGATACACAATAAAATACTACAATTAAAAGGAGTTAAAAAACCATAAAATGAGAAAAAGATACAACATATTCGACAATACAAGTGTTCGACATATCAAAACAAGTTCGAAAACTTGACTGCTAAACCCGAGCTCCACTTCTACTCTCAATCCCATAGCCCTCAAGGTCCTCTAAAGCTTGACCCTGAACCACCTGTTGCAATGCACACACACAAGACAAAGCAACAACCTAAAAATCGATGAGAATAAACTCAGTATGAACGACAAGAGAATATATAAACATTTAAGCATTTTTGATTCAAAATCTAAGTCCATAAATAATTTAAAATGATTGATGCTCAAATGAAATGCATGCTCAATAAAATTAGGGATATCAAATCTCTGATTCAATATGAATCTCGGCTATAGGGATCCCAAGGGAAAAGAAAACACAACAACACCACCTACTCTCCCAATCGGGGTGGGTGTTGGGCTTCTCAACCCCAGACTTTGGCACTGCTATATAGAGTATTCTGGTCATAGGAGCTGCTCTGCTTCCTATGCCACTCAAATATAGACCCAAAACGTCCGCTGCAACAAAGGTAATTCTGTCATCAAAGCTCAAGGAAATCTGTCTCAATATGAACGAGATGATGCAAATCAAATATATCTAAAACTCTGATCAATCTGATCATTTCATCTCATATTTCATATCTTCGATTAATTTAAATAGCATGAAAGCAAATATCGATAATCATCGAGCTATCAACAAAGAACATAAATTCATGCTATTCAATCAATCTCATGAATCGAATAAAATAATCAAATAGCACATAATCAAATAATATATAAGCAAGCGAGTGTGTGGTTTATGAGCCCGAGAAGTCACATAACCATCTCGAGGATTCAATACCAAATTCTTTCATTGTCTGCTTATACCTTCAATCTTCTAAATTCTAGAAAAGCTCAATTCCTGAAACAATTTAACTCAATCAAATTCAAGCAAAACCATTCGATTAACTCGGCATTCTAAAACAATCAAAGCAGAACCAACTTCGACCGAATTTCTCAATAATTCAAACTCTTGCAACTTTGAACCGAAAAAACTCCAATCAAATCTGAAATGGATAATAAAATTGCACTGTAGTGACCCGTATCCGGAATTAAGGATTAATGAGTAATTAATCATGTAATAATGTTTAGATTAAGTAAAACATGATTAAGGAAATTTCAAATAGATTAACGGAGTCCGGAAAATGGATCCAAAAAACTCAAAAATAGTCGAGAAGATTCCAAGTTTTAGACAGGATCGGAGGCTCCGAACCTGAGTTCGGATGATCCGAAGTGTCCAAGTTCGGAGGGCCTGAGAATGATCGGGCGGGTAAAGTTCGGACGATCCGAAGAGGGATCGGACGGTCCAATCTTCATCAGATAAGATAAGATAAGGAAATTATGTGATTGGCCAAAACTAGAGTTCGGATGATCCGAAGTCTCGGATCGGACGATCCGAACAGTATACCAGCCAGGTTTACGAAGGAGTGACGTCAGGAGTGACGTAATATCAGGATCGAACGATCCAAAGTCCCGATCGGACGGTCCGAAGTCCTATCAGGTGACACTTGTCACGCATGCAAAGTTCGGACAATCCGAAGGCAGGATCGGACGGTCCAAACGTGTTCTATAAATATGAGGTCCGAACTCCTCATTTGTGCGAATTCCGAATTCCTCTCCTTCTCCCACGTGGCTCTATTTTAGGGCTTTGGGTACTCTTATTTTAGATTTGGAGTAAGGAATATATGTTAGCACAGTTAGACAGTGTCTGACATAGTAGCAGAGCAGTGCTCGTGTAGTGGAGCCGTGCTTAAGGTTGTGGAGCTACAGCAGGGGTGTACCGCTGGTTGCGGGATAATCGCCATCAGCGGGCTGACGATGGACGCATGTATAACTATGGTCTCCTTAAATTATTTAGGAGTATGCAATAGCTTAGTTAAGACTTTTAGAGCTTATTAAATGATGCATGAGTATTTGCATTGTAGAGTTGATGTTAGGCTTGGAACCTAGAGTGAGACTGCTAGGACTGCCTGTAGTAAGGTATGTAAGTACTGTCTGAGATGAACAACATGATATATATTATATGTGTTGCATGAGTATGTGCTACGTGTTTTGTATGTTTTACTGCTTTAGCACATGCATGTTTTTACGGTAGACTGCATCTGGTATGATGTGAGTCTTGACAGTTTCCATCAGTGAGGCGTTACTTCCTGTGGATTCGTGTCTGGGTACACTCAGCCCCTGGGTTTTTCTATCACTAGGAGCGACCACGACGGTGGGGCAGACACTATAGTTGATAGGTGAATATAGGAGCGGCACCGCAGACTTGCTATCCGACATTGCCTTGTATATTCATGGCGCCTCTGAGTACTGTTTTTACCCTCGTTTTAAATACACTTATGTGATTCATATATTATATATATCATTTCTTCCGTATTGAGTTTAGAGATCACGTACAATATTTTCTGTATGTCTGGATACCCCATTCGATGGGGCAGGCATAGGTGCAGGATTGAACACTGGGAGCTTGGAGTAGCTAGTGACCAGTGAAGACAGCAGGATTAGCTGTACGTCTTTACCCTTAGGATTATTTGTAATTTGATTGGGTTCTCTATTGGCTTATTTAACCGGTTGTATTCTTTCGGTTTGCTTATATTTAAGTCTTCCGCAGCGATTTATTTTAAATGCATGCTTAATTATGCTCTAACTCTGATTAGGTAGTGGATCCTGGTTGGGTCGCTACATTTATTGGTATCAGAGCTGAATGCAAGAGACTTGGGATATAGTAATGAGACTTTTGGGTTATCCTTGTAGGATTGATGAGACCATGGAAGAGATGATGATGTGGCGATTAGGTTGCCCGAAGACTTTCATCATCTGCAGGATTTATAAAGATTTGGCTTATGGGATCACAGCAAGTGCGGACAGGAGCGATGGATCATGTCCAAGTTTTCAAGATTTCTACTCATGTGGATCCTAGTTTTGGATTGAGTACCGAATGCCAGAGGCAGTGGCAGAGGATTGGTGGGGACTTACTCGATGTTTGCATCTGTACAGTCCGTACCATGATGACACTACTCTGAAGATTCTCCAATCATAATTGGAGAGATTGTCATAAAGACCTTCACCAGGGAATGCCTCAAATGGCTAAGGTATTACTGGTTTTGAGGGTAAGGTCTTTAAATTCATGCAGAACATGGTTTTTCCAGTATGCATGTATCGATGCTTTCGGTAGGCACGCGGGAAAATTCATGTTAAAAAGCATGATATGAATGCAAGAAGAATGCTGACGGTAGATCGTGAGCAAAAGAAGTCGACTGACAGGCACTGATGCAGAGCATAGCTGGTTAGCGAGCTCGAGTTATTTCTCCGGAAGTCATGGAAGGACGAGATGCCGAGAGATATTGGGCAGGATTACGCTTGCATTGATGCATGTGTCGATTAGAAGCTTCATGCTCAAGAAACAAAAACTAGTATGATGATTTTAAATACTGTGTTGTTGTAGTTGTAAACAATATTTCAGTTTTAATGAATCATCATACTTTGGTTGTATCATTTCAAGTTGGTTGTACATTTTCATTGTATTTTGGATACTGAATGTATTACATGAGATTGTAATAAAAAAATTGTACATAATTTGAAGAAATGATACGTGTATTGTTATTTCAGCAAATCGTGGATGATTGCATGATTCTGCTAAAGTTAGCATGGGTCTAGTTGATTAGTGTTCAACTGTGGTAACTCATGGGATTTGAGTAGGCCGATTGTAACCGTGTGACTTGTGGTTAATCTAGGCTTTTCCTAGGATTGACCTAGTTAGTCAGTGGACTAAGATAGTGCCAGCGATGAGTGAAATCATCTAGAGGCATGGGAATATTGTTGGGTTTAGAACATTGAGCTTTGTTCTAGGTTGTTTCCTTAGAACAGTAGGCTGTCTGACCTTCTTAGGTTGCGACATTGTGATGATAGGTTTTTCATCATGGAACCAAGTCGAGTATATGCCAAGAGTTGTGGATTATGATCATGACTAGATGTGGTGGGGCGTGACCCTATGCCAGTGTTACTCTGGGAGTCCTTGTACTTCAGAGGTTGCCTAGGAGCCTTCGTGCTTCAGGATTGGCGGTGGGCAGGCTACATAGCCTAGGGATTTGGTAGCAGTCACAATAGGGTATGACCTTGGATTAGATATCAGGTTTGTTATCATTGGCTAGATAGCGTCTGGTGTGCCAGAGATATTAGTTTGAGTGTTCTGCTGGGAGAACCAGTCTTGGAGGGATTTTCTTGACAAATGGGTACTCTGAGCAAATAGGTTTTGACCTATGAGATACTGCTAGAATAGTGGATCTAGTAGTTGATTGTATTCTCTCGAGATAGGATTGATCCAGGAGATAAGATTGTAGACTGTTTGGGACGTTGACTCGGAGATGAGCATTTCTCAGCGATTATAATTTTCCTTAGTAATGGGATTATATCCGATTTTAAAGACTATATAAGACTATTTAAGACGAGAGGGAAGTGTGGCCTATGCCCGTGAAGCCTTTGTGGTTGTCCAGGTGGGTTATCGTGGTAAGCTGCCTCAGTCTTGAATTGTTGCACAATCTTAGCGAGGGATATAATCAGGAGCGTGTCCAGAGATTTTGGGAATCTTTGGGATTCTTTAGGTATAATTTTGGACTTGATTGGCCGTGAAATTCTTTCTGAATGAATGAGGCAATGGATAATGA
This sequence comes from Henckelia pumila, assembly GCF_033568475.1. Classification (NCBI taxonomy): domain Eukaryota; kingdom Viridiplantae; phylum Streptophyta; class Magnoliopsida; order Lamiales; family Gesneriaceae; genus Henckelia; species Henckelia pumila. Next base: position 79,315,347 of record NC_133121.1, read on the forward strand.
GTCCAGTGATTGCGCTATGTATCGTCTGATGCATTCAGAATTAAGCGTATGATTTTTTGTGAGATGGAAATGATCTAGGTTGATAGATCACGAGAATTTCTTGGGTTTAGTTTGCTTTAATATTCGATTCCAGTATACGAGGCAGCTGTCAGTATTAAGGCGCAATATGGTGCTGATAAGACTACTAATAGCTATTGTACGACTATCGAGTATAGGTGTGTCGAAACCAGAGCGAGTTGGGTATTCCAAGTGTTGAGAATAGTGGACTTGTGTCAGCCGAGTCAAGAGTATTGATCAAGCAACGTAGGTTTGATGATCAGTGGTAGTCTGATTTGAGATTCACAGTTGTGCTAAGTGTGAGCCACAGTAAAATCGACGAGGTCGATTAGTTGAGTCCAATCAGTGATGATTAGGACATAGAGAATCAAGAAATACTTGAGATAGTATTTTGTCGTGTAGTGCTTAAGGAGATGAGTACTTGGTACAATCTCAGAGCAGTCGACAATTTGGGTAATTTAGAGTCTCTAGGGTTAGAAATGGATCTTTTGGGATTGCTGCTAATCAGGGGACGATTGCAATTGAACTTGTGATGATCAAGTTAAGCGGTAACTTGGCAGGGAGACATCAGTTGTCTGATAGTGATATGTGACATTAGCTAGGATATAATTCTCTAGATCTAGAAGGATGTGTCACTAATATTTCAGAGAATGATGCGCGATATCTCTGAATTGACTGAGATAGTCAATTTTCGACTTAGTAACCAACGAGGTTTGCCTTTGGAATTGAAGACTTTGCAAGATCGGGACGGATCGAATTCGTTCTTTTCAGTCAGTGAGTCACAACCGTTTGGACTATTTGTCAAAGATATTGCGTTTTAGAAATGGACAATGGTCGGATGCGTGACAGGTAGCTTGTGATGATGGTGTCATCAGAGACTCCGAGGCGAGTTTTACTAGGTGCAAGTGACTGTCGAGTTTCGAGATGGAATAGGAAGAATTTTCATATGTCTGTGCACTGTGGAATGTCCCAGTCGAGCATATTGGTGGGAGCTTGCCTTAGTCTTGATGTGTGTACAGTGATTGCGAGTATGTATAACTATTAGGAGGATGTCCATCAATTGAATTCATTGGTGAATAACCTATGGTCGAGATGATGTAGATCATCAGAGGTATGATGACTTCCATTGCAGTGTATGCATGGCTTCGCAGGACAATGGTTAAGGGATGACTTAGCTTCATTATCGGCAAGAGATGATAGTTTTCATTAAGGCATAGTGTTGAGTTATACTGAGAAACATGAACTGCGATTCTCACTAGACATGGTGGGCTGAATTCCCAATGTTGCTTGGGAAGCTTGTCTGCTTCGGTGGAGCATGGGAAGGATGACCAGTCTGGAAATCGTGTTAAGTAGTTGCGTTGAAGTATAACCTTGTGTCGATTGAATTTTTCTAAGAATAAATTCGAGTGAATACTGTGGCAAGAGCAGCGTTAGGATGAGTGTCTCCTAACTATAAGTATTCTGCACCGAGTATGGTTGAGGAACCAGTGGATGGTTAGATTCAGTTAGTGATTCAAATAATGTCGTAAGCCAGTCAGGTTATGAGTTGGTCTTCGTCAGTCTAAGATTTTCCTTGAAACGATGATCTCGATCAAGCGGGTGTTTGTATCCTTCGTGATCAGAGAGATCGTGGTCATAATGGAAGACGTATCAGTGTTGTGATACATTAGTGCCAAGGAAGTTTGAATGTCGACCAGTAGCGCAGTAATCTTCAATTGGGATTATGTTAATGCGGTTCAACATTAATGGAGCTTACAGATAATTCGACAAGAGTCTAAGCGTGTCGGAAGCTATTTCGACCAGACAACTCGAGCAATTGTCTTTAGTAAGTTCTCGAGGTTCTACCCTAGATTTCGAGGATGAAATCTTTTAAGGGGGGAGAATATAGTGACCCGTATCCGAAATTAACAATTAATGAGTAATTAATCAAGTAATCTTGTTTAGATTAAGTAAAACATGATTAAGGAAATTCCAAATGGATTAATGGAGTCCGAAAAATGGATCCAGAACACTCGGAAATAGTCGGGAAGATTTCGAGTCTTAGATAGGATTGGATGCTCCGAACCTGAGTTCAGATGATCCGAAGTGTCCAAGTTCGGAGGGCCTGAGGATGTTCGGGAGGGCGAAGTTCGGATGATCCGAAGAGGGATCGAACGGTCCGATCTTCATCAGATAAGATAAGATAAGGAAATTATGTGTGTGAAACCCCGTTTCTAATCTTCTATTCTCGAATAATTAAACAAAATCAAACACGATGAGCCGCGTAAAAACTAATCAAATTTTTTTTTTTAACCCAATCGAAAAAAAATAACCCTAAAGGCAAAACCTACAGCTAAATCCTGCTGTCTTCACTGGTCACTGGCTACTCCAAGCTCCTGGTGCCCAACCATGCACCTACAACTGCCCCGTCGAATGGGGTGTCCAGACATACAGAAACACTAGACGTGAGCTCTAAGCTCAATACGAAAGAAATGATATATATAATATATGCAACACATAAATGACTTTAAAATCAGGGTTAAATCACTTTCTCTGGGCGCCTGGAATACACAGTACCGGGCTAGAGAGCGACTCCGCGTGGTACTCGTATATTCCCAAGACACGAATCCTCAGGAAGAATCGCCTCGACTGATGGAAACTGTCATGACTCACATCATCCCGATGCAGTCTCCGTAAAAACATATGCATGTGCTAAAGCCGTAAAACATGGTAAAACATATAGCACATACTCATGCAACACATATAATATATATCATGCTGGCCATCTCAGTCAGTACTTACGTACCTTACTACAGGCAAATCCTAGCAGTCCTACTCTAGGTTCCAAGCCTATCATCAACTCTACAATGCAAATATCCATGCATCATTCAATAAGCTCTAAAAGCCTTAACTAAGATATTGCATACTCCTAAATAATTTAAGGAGACCATAGCTATACCTGCGTCCGTCGTCAGCCCACTGATGGCGACTATCCCGCAACTAGGGGCACACCCCTGCTGCAACTCCACAGCTTCGAGCACTGCTCCGCTACACGAGCACTGCCCCGGTACTATGTCAGACACTGTCTGACTATACTAAAATATATTTCCTACTCCAACTCTAAAATAAGAGTACCCAAAGCCCAAAATAGAGCTACTAGGGCGAAGGAGAGGAATTCGGAATTGACAAGAAATGAGGAGCTCGGACCCTATATTTATAGACGTCGATCGGAAGATCCGTTCCTCGATCGGTCGTTCCGTTCCGGCAGATCGGAAGCTCCGTTCCCCGATCGGACGCTCCGTTTGCCATGTGTCAATTCGGTCCACATGCAACCACACACCTGTCACCGACAGCCATCGGAAGCTCCGTTCTTGATCGGACGTTCCGATCGTCGATCGGACGCTCCGATCCTAGATCATTGCTTCCGATCCCACTCGAGTCTTGGAACCCTCTAAACCAATTTCGAGTGTCCTGGATCCATTTTTGGGCTCCGTTAATCCTCCTAGAATTTCCTTAATCATGTTTTACTTAACCCAAACATGATTACATGATTAATTACTCATTAATCGTTAATCACGGATACGGGTTACTACATTCTCCCCCCCTTAAAAGATTTCGTCCTCAAAATCTAAGGTAAAACCTCGAGAACATGTAAAAGACCCTTGCTTGAGTGCCTGGTCTAAATAGCTTCCGACATACTCAGACTCTTGTCGAATTATATGCAAACTGCATAAATGCTAAATCACAATAGCATTCTCCGAGCTGGAAACCACTGCATTACTTGATGAAAATTAACCTTGCTTGACACTAACGTACCACAACACTGATACGTCCTTCGTCACAATCACGATCTTACTGATCACGAAGCATACAACAATCCACTGGTCACCAAAAGTCCTCAGTGCCCAACACCTCTAGTGAGGAAACACTAATCCCAACACTGTGCTGACACAACAAAGCTCTAATTCTCTTCAAGAGAATCTAAATGACACAGGGTTATATTGCAATATAACTGCTTAACATGATTTCATAGACTGATTATCCTTCCCATGCCTCACCGAAGCAAAACAGCTTCCCAAGGGCAACACTGGGAACTATCCAGTCTAATACCAATCACCGTTCATGTTTCTTAGTATACCTCAGCACCCTGCTATGATGAAAACATCATCACTCACCAATAATGACGCTACGTCATTTCTAGCCTCTGATGATTAACATCATCTCAATCCTAGGTTATTCACCCATGAATTCCATCGATGGACATCCCCCGATAGTTATACATACTCGCAATCACTGTATACAAATCAAGACTAAGGCAAGCTCCCACCAATATGCTCGTCTGGGACATTCCACAGTACACAGACATATAGAAACGCTTCCTATACTGTCTCGAAACTCGACAGTTGTAAGTGCGTGGTATAACTCAACTCGGAGTCTTTGATGATACCATCATCGCATACCAACCTCCCAAGGTTAATCACACTGATCCTGAGACTAAATCCCAACGGATTCTCAATAGTCAAATAGCTTCCCTTGCTGAACTCATCAGTCTTAGCAAATGAAAAGACTAATTCGTCGATTCCCTAGCCGATCCTGGGAAACACTTGTGCTTAGAGTAGTGTGTCACATATAACACCTCCGACTATTGTCTACTGCTGCAACATAATATCTTCGACAAACAGTCTGCACGAATGTGACTTACTAACTTGAAAGAACAAAGTCGCTGCATCGCTGTCTTGCGAAGTCTTCAATTCCCACAACAATCTTGTTGACCACTAAGCCTATCAACGACTGCTTCGATCGTCTTAATAATCTTACGCACCATATGCTAAAAATTAGTGACACCCCCTGCTGGATCTCGAGAACTAAGTCCCAGCTAATGTCACACCTCGCGATCATACAACTGATGTCCATATGAGTATCCAATCCTCGTTGGATCCCAAAATCCAATGGTACACTTTAAGACATCATCACAAAAGCACTATCCTGGAAGTTACCAATTCCTTCACTTGTGTCTCCTGTCAAGTTAACCCTTAACTTGACCCTTCAAGTCAATTGAAACTCTTTGGTGAATTCATCTCTGGCAACCTAGAGATTTCAAAGCACCACCTGCTCCGAGACTGTACCAAGTACTCATCTCTTAAGCATTTGAACGACAAAATACTATCCCAAGTATTTCTCGATTGCTACATCCAAATCATCACCGATTTGACTTACTAATCGACCTCGTCGATTTACTGATTGATACTCACACTTATCAAATCAGATAACCACTGATCGTCAACACCTAAGTGGCTCGATCAATTACTCTTGACTCGACTGTCCCAAGTCTACTATTCCAAACACTGGATTACTCAAAACTCTCTGGTTTCAACAAACCCACGCTTGGTACCGAACCATAGCTATTAGTAATCTAATGACACAATCTCGTGTCTTATTACTGACAGCTATCTCGTACACTGACTTAATCAATCTAACTCTGACAAAGTTAATCATTAACCACTAGTAGTCATTGGCACAAATACTGTGCCGTCTCAGCACTACTACTCGTTTGTCTTGTTTACTCGAGATGATCATCAAGACAAACCAAGTTCAAGATCTTCTCGCGATCTTATAAACTTAGACCATTTCCATCTCAGGGAAAATCCTACGCTCAACCTCCGAAATATTAGACAGTTCTTGGCGCAATCACTGGACTCATTATTCTTGCCTCGTTCTTTCAAGATGAACATCACGATTCTTCAAGTCCAAGAAGCATAACTAACGAATACCAAATACTTTCACAATCTTCGAACATGCTCCGGATCAGATCCCTTGCTAAGACTGTACGACAATTCAAGACTTAGGGTAGCTTACCTCGATAACCCACCTGGACAACCACAAAGGCTTCACGGGTATAGGCCATGCTTCCCTCAGATCTCAATAATCCTTGTACAATACTTATCATATGATCCGACAATTGATGAAATCAATCATCATGAAGTAATTCTTGTATTCGAGTCGAAGTCTCGAAACTGCATCCCATCCTGGATCTCGGATAATTCCTATCTCAAGGAAACTTTATCCACAACTCTGATGACAACCACATGTCATTGCTGGTAGAATTCCATCCACCTACTAGATCCACACGTCTAGAAGTAATCCAAAGGTCAAACTTATCTGCTCATAGCACACACTCGTCAAGGAAATCCCTCCAAGACTGGTTCCCATAGCAGAACACTATCACTGATATCTCTGACACATCAGACGATATCGAACCACCAATATCAAACCTGATATCTAATCCAAGGTCATACCCTGTCGTGACTGTCACCAAATCCCTAGACTGAGTAGCCTTCCCACCGCCGTCTCCTGAAGCACAAGGGCTCCCAGGTAACCTCTGAAGTAAAAAGACTCCCAGAGTAACACTGGCATAGGGTCGCGCCCCATCACGCCTAGTCATGGTCATAGTCCACAAATCTTGGTATATACTGGACCTGGCATCCTGATGAAAACCCATCATCACAAGTCTCAATCTAACGAAGGTCAGACAGCCTACTGTTCCAAGAAACAATCTAGAACAAAGCCCAAATGTTCTAAACTGAACAATATGCCTAATGCCTCTATATGAGTCCACCCATCGCTGGCACTATCTTAGTCCACTGACTAACTAGGTCAATCCTAAGAAAACACCTAGACTACTCGCAAGTCAACAATCACCGTTGGCCCTACTCAAATCCCATGAGTCACCACAGTTGAACACTAATCAACTAGGATCAATGCTAAACTTAGCAAAAACATGTAATCATCCACGAATTGCTAGATTAATAAAACATGTATCATTGCTTCAAGTTATGTACAATTTCTTGATTACAATCCCTATGTAATACAATTACAGTATTCCGAAAATACAAAATGTACAATCAATAACTTGAATGATACAACCGAGTCTGATGATTTATTACAACTGAAACACTGTTTACAACTACAACAATATAGTATTTAAATCATCGTACTAGTCTTCGTTCCTTGAGCATGAAGCTTCTAATCGACACACGCATCGATACAAGCATACTCCCATCCAAGTCTCTCTACATGTCCTCCCGCAAAGAACTCCGGAGAAATGGCACGTGTTAGCTAACCAGCTATGCTCAGCGTCAGTGCATGTCAATCGACCTCTTATGCTCACGATCTACCGTCAGCTTTCTTCTTGTAACTAAATCATGCTTTTGAACATGAAGTTTCCCGTACGCGTACCAAAAGCATCGATACATGCACACCGGCAAAACCATGTTCTGCATGAGTTTAAATGACAATCTCTCCAACTACGAGTAGAGAATCTCTTCGAACTGGAACCACATGGGTTATTACACACCATTCGTTCCAAAAAGCCCTCAGAGATATCTGACGTGATATTCTCTTTATTCTCTCCCAGTATTTTCCTGCTGGAATCCATATGTTCTTCGATCAGCATCCCAATGCATCAAATGATGAACTGTAGTCAGCATATTCATGCTACTACCGGTGTTCTCATCACTGTTGCCTTCCTTATAATGAAAACTCCTGCCGCAGACCTTGGAAATGAAGAAAATTATCCTTAGGTCTCACCAATCCTACAAGGATAATCCAAAATCTCAGTACTATATCCCAAGTCTCTTGCATGCATATGCTCTGATACCAATAAATGTAGCGACCCAGCCCGGATCCACTACCTAATCAGAGTTTAGGAGCATAATTAAACATGCATTAAATAAATCGCTGCGGAAGACTTAAGTTAAAACAGACTGGCAGAATACAACCGGATAAATAAATTCGATTCTACAACCCAATCGAAAAAAAATAACCCTAAAGGCAAAACCTACAGTTAAATCCTGCTGTCTTCACTGGTCACTGGCTACTCCAAGCTCCTGGTGCCCAACCATGCACCTACAACTGCCCCGTCGAATGGGGTGTCCAGACATACAGAAACACTGGACGTGAGCTCTAAGCTCAATACGAAATCAATGATATATATAATATATGCAACATATAAATTGAAAGAGTGGGTGCCCGGTGAGCCAACTTGTGGCTAAGGGCTTTGATGACTCTTTGTATAAACAATCTTTTGTTTAATATAATTTACACTTTTATTAATGGCAATGACTTTATCTTTCTTCATATTGTTATATTGTGATATACTATTGTTGTTTTGATAAAGACCTTGAATATACTATAGTGTATGTAAGATGTGGTAGAACATGGAGATGTCTATCATGAAACACATCTTATAGTTACTGTATATTCTAAACTGTTCCTAGTCGATTGAGCCGTCCGATAATAAGGATAAGGATCGCTCGAGTTTGAGACTAGCATTTGCGATGCGGAGTACCACGTTTCATTGGTAAGGAACATAGAGATGTTCGAAGCATGCAAATGGATATTCATATGATGAATGATCAAACTACCCTATCCGGACTTTCCAAGTGGTTATCACTTATCGAGTGGATATAGTCCGCGGTTTTGGTTGTACACCATTAGTCCTTACTACTTGAAACATCATTGAGACTCTATATGCTAGTACTGTGCTTTGACTCGTTTACCGACTCTATTGGGGTCATCAGGTGTCGGGATTGGGTACAGTTACAACACATATAGGAGTCGATGCTTTGTTGTCAAGGATTCACCACATACTTGCAAGTGTGGATATCCTATGCGATCTGAGGAGATATTAGTGTGATGAATCTCTGGCCAGAGTACATGATGTTATTTAAGAAATGGTTTCTTAGTAGCACATGCGATGTCACTATTTGATCTTCAAGATGTATTGCATAGTTATCGAATCTCGAACGACTCTCGATATACCAATGGTTGTTGATTCGATCGGGATATATGGATGAAGGGACCGTACTGTACGCTAACCAAAATCTATTGGTTCTTGTAGGCACTATCAGTGATACCTAGGGAATCATGGGGCGATGTTGCTAGGCGCTCTTACCATGATTCGATGGGCAAGTCGGAAATTGTTGTTCCGAGTCACAAGGAGTTGTGAGCCCACGACTAGCTGTATCCTTGAACCATTGAGGGTCACACAGTGTAATGGATTTTTAATCCCCGCTGAGATAGTTAAATTTAAAGAGTTAAATTTAATGAACAAAGAAGTTGAACTTCTTAATTATGAGTAGAGGAGTAAGATTTCCTAAAATGACATAGGGATGGACATTTTTGGAAACCACTGAATTCGGATTCAGAAAAATTTATCTTGACTTTAAAAGGTGCAGAAATGGTTTCTGTGCACATTGGTGAAATCGGTTTATCAATCGGAGTCACGATGAATTTTATATTAATTTCTGAACATGCGGGCTTCGCTTGTTGGGCTTGAACTTATGACTAATGGGCCCTAAGCTGTATGTGGCCTACATTATAAATAAGTTATTGCAGTACAGAAATTAAACACAACAAGGTCACAATTTTCGAAAAAAACCCTATTTTTCGAAAAACTAAATTCGATTATATAACCCAATCGAAAAAAAATAACCCTAAAGGCAAAACCTACAGCTAAATCCTGCTGTCTTCACTGGTCACTGGCTACTCCAAGCTCCTGGTGCCCAACCATGCACCTACAACTGCCCCGTCGAATGGGGTGTCCAGACATACAGAAACACTAGACGTGAGCTCTAAGCTCAATACGAAAGAAATGATATATATAATATATGCAACACATAAATGACTTTAAAATCAGGGTTAAATCACTTTCTCTGGGCGCCTGGAATACACAGTACCGGGCTAGAGAGCGACTCCGCGTGGTACTCGTATATTCCCAAGACACGAATCCTCAGGAAGAATCGCCTCGACTGATGGAAACTGTCATGACTCACATCATCCCGATGCAGTCTCCGTAAAAACATATGCATGTGCTAAAGCCGTAAAACATGGTAAAACATATAGCACATACTCATGCAACACATATAATATATATCATGCTGGCCATCTCAGTCAGTACTTACGTACCTTACTACAGGCAAATCCTAGCAGTCCTACTCTAGGTTCCAAGCCTATCATCAACTCTACAATGCAAATATCCATGCATCATTCAATAAGCTCTAAAAGCCTTAACTAAGATATTGCATACTCCTAAATAATTTAAGGAGACCATAGCTATACCTGCGTCCGTCGTCAGCCCACTGATGGCGACTATCCCGCAACTAGGGGCACACCCCTGCTGCAACTCCACAGCTTCGAGCACTGCTCCGCTACACGAGCACTGCCCCGGTACTATGTCAGACACTGTCTGACTATACTAAAATATATTTCCTACTCCAACTCTAAAATAAGAGTACCCAAAGCCCAAAATAGAGCTACTAGGGCGAAGGAGAGGAATTCGGAATTGACAAGAAATGAGGAGCTCGGACCCTATATTTATAGACGTCGATCGGAAGATCCGTTCCTCGATCGGTCGTTCCGTTCCGGCAGATCGGAAGCTCCGTTCCCCGATCGGACGCTCCGTTTGCCATGTGTCAATTCGGTCCACATGCAACCACACACCTGTCACCGACAGCCATCGGAAGCTCCGTTCTTGATCGGACGTTCCGATCGTCGATCGGACGCTCCGATCCTAGATCGTTGCTTCCGATCCCACTCGAGTCTTGGAACCCTCTAAACCAATTTCGAGTGTCCTGGATCCATTTTTGGGCTCCGTTAATCCTCCTAGAATTTCCTTAATCATGTTTTACTTAACCCAAACATGATTACATGATTAATTACTCATTAATCGTTAATCACGGATACGGGTTACTACATTCTCCCCCCCTTAAAAGATTTCGTCCTCAAAATCTAAGGTAAAACCTCGAGAACATGTAAAAGACCCTTGCTTGAGTGCCTGGTCTAAATAGCTTCCGACATACTCAGACTCTTGTCGAATTATATGCAAACTGCATAAATGCTAAATCACAATAGCATTCTCCGAGCTGGAAACCACTGCATTACTTGATGAAAATTAACCTTGCTTGACACTAACGTACCACAACACTGATACGTCCTTCGTCACAATCACGATCTTACTGATCACGAAGCATACAACAATCCACTGGTCACCAAAAGTCCTCAGTGCCCAACACCTCTAGTGAGGAAACACTAATCCCAACACTGTGCTGACACAACAAAGCTCTAATTCTCTTCAAGAGAATCTAAATGACACAGGGTTATATTGCAATATAACTGCTTAACATGATTTCATAGACTGATTATCCTTCCCATGCCTCACCGAAGCAAAACAGCTTCCCAAGGGCAACACTGGGAACTATCCAGTCTAATACCAATCACCGTTCATGTTTCTTAGTATACCTCAGCACCCTGCTATGATGAAAACATCATCACTCACCAATAATGACGCTACGTCATTTCTAGCCTCTGATGATTAACATCATCTCAATCCTAGGTTATTCACCCATGAATTCCATCGATGGACATCCCCCGATAGTTATACATACTCGCAATCACTGTATACAAATCAAGACTAAGGCAAGCTCCCACCAATATGCTCGTCTGGGACAGCAGAGCAGAACAAATGAATTTTTGCGGTGAATAATCGTTTGATTATGCCAGATATTCTAGATATGGAATATCAGATTCTGAAAGAGGCATATGACAATATATTCAGTTGTCTAAACATGTATGACTTACATGTAGTCATTACGTGGAATCAGTATTGGTGAAAGAAATGAAAGCAGATACGACAGAATTACCATTATCAATACTAAAATTCCAGTAAAAGAAGCCGAAAAGAAGAACTCAAGTGGTTTATGTAACAGATTCGTTACATAAGAGTTGAAAGAAGATCAACGTTGTGAACGACTTTAGTTTGAATCTACTCGAATCGTCATGATTTTGCGGTTTAGAGTGTAGTAGATTTCGACAGATTCATGAATATGTTGTATTAGATATAATACAAACATAAAAAGATACTGATTATGCATTTAGCAAGATGATCAGATTACAGGAATTCTTGAAATCTATTGTCGAGATAGAGACTTTAGATTTGTTTTCTAGATTGTGGCATTGATTGTCAGATGTTCTGAGTGTTTGGTTATATGAGATTTCATTATACCATCCTCTGATTAGTGGACTATCAGATGTGATTATCCAGATTTCCGAGGATATTCTCAAAACGATAGTACTAGATTCGGTACTAATTGATTGATTATTTGCCACTTGATTACTATGATTCCTGTGACAGCTATTTGATAGATATAAAGACAGTATTTTGATGATTGATTAATCAGAAACACAGAATTGTCTTTATATTGAAACAATCTTACAGAAATATCAGCTATCAGACCAGATATGAGTCAAGAAACGATAGAGAATGTGAAGATTGCTTCGAACAGAATAAGAATAGAGCAGCATTAACAGAGCTAGTAGATGAGTAACAAATAGAGATTTGAAGCCTGAACAGAATGATCAGTAAAGAAGTTCTTTTCCGAGCATCATTAGGTTCAGAAAGAGATTTTAGAAGCTATGAGTATTTGATCTAGCTAATTAATTAATACTCAATCATGAATTGTCGGATAGATGAATTGTTATCCATATGCATTGGCTGAAGAATATCAGCTATAATATGTATGTGCATTCAATTCAGATACAACAAAAGTCGATAAGATTGTAAGCAAGATAGACGAACTAATGCAGAGTTAGATCACGAGAAAGAGCAACTTAGATATAAGTTGACTCAATGATTATATGTATTGCAGAAGCAATCAGAAAGAAGATTAAGATACGATAGAAGAGAAGATATCAGAATAGATATCGAAAGCTCAGAGAATTGAAGTCAGTATTACTTCATTCAGCTATACAGCTTACGAGAATCAACAGTAAGATCGAATGCGATTTCGAGGACGAAATCATTCCTTAGAGGGGAGGAATTGTAAGGCCCGAAAATATTAAGAAGATTTCAATGTCGGGTCAGAAATATTTAATTTGAGGATTTTCGGATTTTAAGATTTTAATATCCGGAATTCTTAAATTAAAAGATTAAAAATATTTGAATTGATATTTATGGAATTTAAGATGTGAATTCCAAGATGATAAATATCACAAATTTAATTTGAGGATGAAATCCGAGCAAGGACCCATTTGCAAATATTGAGCAATTCAAGGACTAAAATGCGATAAGGTCCGAAATGATTTAATTTTAATCCGAGAATATTTAATTTTAGAATATTTAGAGTTTAGAATTAAATTCTATTATTCTTAAATTATTTAGGATTGAAATTGAATTAAATCGCTTGTCCGGGGACTGAATTGCAATTAGGCCAAAGTTCAGGGACCAAAATGCAATTCCCTTGAAACTTGCAATGTATAAACGTGTAAGGGAAGAAAAGATATCAGATTCCCAGCCAAGAAACGAGAGAATGGGGAGAAATGGTTCCAAGCCAATTTTCAACCTTTCAAGTCCCGATTAAAATCAATCCGCCCGATAGAATTTCCGATTGAACATATATTTGCGATCACAGCTCCGAGTGCTACGTTTTGACGTAAGTTTTATAAATTTCTACCATGTTTGAATTTTAAGTTGTTGTTAGAATTATGATTTGATTGTATATACATGTTCTAGCATATACGACGATAGCATATCTAAGACGGATCGTGAAAAGATCGTCGTTTGAACATATTTTCGATTTTTGAAAGAATTGTTGAAATTCTGAAATTATGGGGTTGCATATTTCGAAATTTAGCTGTAGAATTGGTGATGATATGAGATTGATATGATTGTCATGTTGATGTTTAAGCTTTTGGAAAGACCGAAATCGTACCGTTACGCCGCCGGTTCAAGATTTTGAATTGATATGCATTCTAAATGTCTAGAGCTCATCTTCAAGTTTATTGGGGATTAATTGAATATGAGATTGAGTTTAGAATGTAGATATGATGATATTTGAATCGAAATATTTATCGGACTCGAATAGTTGCGACGTCGATTTGAATTCTGATTGTCTTAGAAAGATTTGAACTGAATAAGCTCTAAAGAATCATCGATTCAGATTGGAACTTGATTTTTAGATATGTTATAATCTATTTCAGATTTGAATTGAAGATTATCGAAGTTGAATCGATGAGTTCGAGTTCTAATGAATTGAAGTGTTTAAGATTGAATCAAGAACACCTTCAATTAGCAAAGATTGAAAAGAGCAGCAGTTGATGACAGATTTGGACAGCTTGTAGTTGATCAAGAATTGACAGAGTGTCAGATCTTTTAATCAGAATACAGGTATGAATAGACATTAATAAGATGGGCAGAATAACTCGAGATTGTTTCTGATTATCGAGTTGCCTAAAATCACATACATGCATGTTTTAATATATGTTATTGTTTACATTTACATAGATGGGATAGATTATTCAAGATAGCTATCTTCTTGAATTCCCAGAATATTTATATAAATGTTTACTTGTCTTCTTTGATTTATATTATGTTCTGTATTGAACATGTTTTATGTATTACATGTGATACTTACAGATTTGTCGGTATCGTTGAATGATTATATGTTCATATGATTATATGATTGATGTGTTCAAGGTGTTTTATAGCAGTTAATGCATACAGAACATGTTGCATTCATCTTGAACTCCAGCCTGAATAGCACAGAGGGCAGAATGGCCGAGAGTGCAAATGACGTTTGGAGAACTGTAGTGAGTGGCATGGAATGTAGATTTACTTCCAGAGTCAGATGACTCATGGCACGGAATATAGATTTATATCCAGAGCTAGATGACTCACTATAGTTGCACCAAAGTCAGGGGAATTGAGATATTTAACACCACCTCGATTGGGAGAGTCGGTGGTTAGTTAAAGATTTTATTCCCCGGGATCCCAAGAACTAAGCTTATTGATATCAGATTTGATAGCCTATTCCTTGGCACATGCATTGCATTTATGCATTAACCTAGAGATTTCTATGGTTTAGAATATGTGTTTATAAATGCTAGCATGTTATGTTATGACATTCAAGATTTGAATGAGTTTATATGCTTGTTATTGAGATGAACAAATATACTATCATATGTTTATTTGATGTATATACATGTTGTTCATACTGAGATTTATTCTCACCGGAGTTATCCGGCTGTTGCTTTGTTTGTATGTATGCATTGCATCAGGTTGGGGAATGATCAAGCTAGAGTTGGCTTGGATAGCTTGAGAAGAGGGATAGCATGTGGTGATTCGGGTTTTAAGCAGATGACATGTATTTAAGATTCGGGTTAGAAAGCAAGAATCATTTGTATATGTTGTTTTTGTCAAGTACTATTGATTTATACTTGATAATTCATGTATTCTAGATCACTTGCTATTAGTTTGAATGCATGTAAATTATCTAACATGATGTTGAGAATTTTATATGAAGTTTGTATGAGATTTGGAATCAAAGTGTACAGCAAAGTTGCATTTTTATTTCCTGGACAGAGTTCCCGCTCGATCGGGTAAAGTTCACGGATCGAGCGCGGCCTGTGTTTGTAAAAACAGAGTATTGAGCTTTTGGGCTCGCTTGATCGGGTGATTTCCACCGATCGAGCGAGGCCAAAATGGATTCAGACCCGAAAGCTGCAATTTTATGCTCGCTCGATCGGTAACATTTACCCGATCGAGCGAGGGGCCTTCTTTTTAAAAAAAAATATTTAGCTCTTGGTTTGAATATTCTTTTATTGTTCGATTAATTGTTTATTAATCGTTAATTGCCCTAAGATGAGATTAGCAACCCGGGTCCCCACACCTCGTGACATCTCCTTTCAACTGCTTCCACCAGAATTGAGTCTTCAAGTCATTATACATCTTCCGGCCTCCAGGATGAACACTGAACCGACTGCAATGCGCCTCTCGAAGAATACACTGTCTCAACTCAGAAACATCGGGCACAACAATACGGCTATTCACGAACAGAACGTCATCCTTGACCTAAAACTCTGACTGGTGACCTGATCTGACCCTCTCTATCGAACTCTGAATACTCGGATCTGATCTCTGTGCCTCTCTGATCAACGAAAACAACTCTGGCTTGGCCTGAATCGCAAAAAATCTGATGGATCTCCTATCGGTCTCAAACTCCAAACCAGACGTACAACAGTCTTCAATCAATCGAGAGACACCAATCGTAGAAAGAGACAAAGAACAAAGCTTTCGACTAAGAGCGTCAGCAGCTGCATTCGACTTTCCAGGATAATACTTGATCTCGCAGTCGAAGTCCTTAAACAAATCCATCCATCTCCTTTGCCTCATATTCAGCTCGGACTGGGAAAACAAGTATTTCAAGCTCTTGTGGTCAGAAAATATCTCAAACGACTCACCATAAATGTAATGGCGCCAAGTCTTCAAAGCAAACACAATTGCAGCTAGCTCGAGATCATGGATCGGATAGCGAGTCTCGTGAGGCTTCAGCTGCCTCGAAGCATAAGCTATGACGTGCTTCCTCTGCATAAGAATACACCCGAGACCACGGTGAGAAGCATCGCAGTACACAAAGAAACCTCCATTACCTGATGGAATATACAAGATCAAAGCGCTGGTCAATCTCTTCTTCAGCTCAATGAAACTAGCCTCACAATGCTCGGACCAAACAAACGGTGCATTCTTCTGGGTCAACTGAGTAATCGGCTTTGCAATGGAAGAGAAACCCTCGATAAATCAGTGATAATACCCCGCTAAACCCATGAAGCTTCGGATTTCTGGCACTGATGTTCGTCTCTGCCAATTCATAACTGCCTCGATCTTACTGGGGTCCACAGATATTCCATCTCCTGATACAATGTGGCCTAGAAAAACAACTCGGTCCAACCAGAACTCGCACTTTGATAGCTTAGCATACAATTGTTCAGCTCGCAAGGTCTGCAATACAATCCTCAAATGCTCGGCATGATCAGAACGGTCTTTGAATAGATCAGAATGTCGTCGATGAAGATGATGACGAACTCATCTAGATACCGCTGAAAGATACGATTCATCAGATCCATAAAAACTGCTGGAGCATTGGTCAAACCAAACGGCATGACTATGAATTTGAAATGCCCATATCTGGTTCTGAAAGCTGTCTTCGGCACAT
This sequence comes from Henckelia pumila, assembly GCF_033568475.1. Classification (NCBI taxonomy): domain Eukaryota; kingdom Viridiplantae; phylum Streptophyta; class Magnoliopsida; order Lamiales; family Gesneriaceae; genus Henckelia; species Henckelia pumila. Next base: position 79,332,428 of record NC_133121.1, read on the forward strand.
CCTCGTCATGAACTCTCAGCTGATGATACCCTGATTGCAGATCTATCTTCAAATACACTGAAGAACCTTGCAGTTGATCAAAAAGATCGTCGATTCTTGGTAGAGGATACTTGTTCTTGACCATCGCTTGATTCAACTTGCGGTAGTCGATGCAAAGTCGCATAGAACCGTCTTTCTTCCTCACAAAAAGCACTGGTGCACCCCAAGGCGATACGCTAGGTCGGACAACTCAGGACTAGACCTTTGAACATCCATTGAACAAAAAGCACTGGTGCACCCAAAGGCGATACGCACTGTTCCTTCAATTCTTTCAACTCTAATGGAGCCATACGGTAAGGTGCTTTTGAAATAGGCTGAGTACCTGGTGCAAGTTCAATGCTAAATTCGATGTCTCGAATAGGCGGTAAACCAAGAATCTCGTCTGGAAAAACATCAAGAAACTCGCTAACAATCGGTATCTCAGACAACTCAGGACTAGACCTTTGAACATCCATTGCATAAATCAAGAATCCCTCTGCTCCTTTCTGTAGCAAACGAGACATGGATAACACAGAAATCAACGGAATTTTGGATCGAGAACCCTTACCGAAAAACTTCCAATCATCTACCATCTCAGGTCTGAATCGAACCACTTTCTGAAAGCAATCTACTGTCGCCCTATACTTGGTCAGAGCATCAATCCCGACAATACAATCAAAATCAGATAATCCAAGTACGATGCAGTCAATCTCAATCGAATTCCCTTCGGATTCTATTACACAATTTCGGACCATTCTCACCGAAACAATTCCTCCACCCAAAGGTGAAGTAATAGAAACAACATCAGATAATGGCTCAGCAAATAAATCATGCATCACGACAAATCTTTCAGAAATAAAATAGTGAGAAGCACCCGTATCAATCAACACAAACGCAGGATAACCAAAAATCGAACAGTTACCTGCTATCACGTCATTCGGGGCTGCATTGGCTTGATCCTCTGTCAAGGCAAACACCCTCGCCTGCTGTCGAGGAGGTTGGTTCTGATTCTGATTACCTCCCTGAAGAGTCTGCTATTGAGTTTGAAAGGAATGAACTGCAAAAGCTGATCTCTCGAGCTAAGCTGGCGGTAGAGAAGAACTGCCGCTCTGAGCTCTATCGGATCCTCGCTGAGGACAAGCTCTAGCAAAGTGACCCGGCTGCTGGCAGATATTGCAACTACCAAACACGCCTCGACACTGATCACTGGGATGACTTTCTCCACACTTGCTGCGCAAAGCTCCAGAAAACCCTGAACTCTGCCCAAAACTGAACTGTCTAGAGCCACTGGAACTCGATGAACTGTTACCAGACTTCTTAAACTGCTTCCCCTTCGGCCTATACTGATCTCGGCTGTTTCTGCCACTGTTGCCTCCCTCAACCCTCTGAGACTGATTCGGCTATTGAGAAGGTTGGTACTGATACTGAGACTGCTGAGGCTGAAACTGAACAGGCTGGTTCTGAAAAGATCTCTGCTGCTGCTGAGGAGCTACCTGATTACCTCGTTGCATCAAGAATCCGGCTTCGGCTCCCTTTGCTTGATCCATAGCATCTACGAAGTTGTTGGGTCTTCCGGTATTGACCAAGGTAAATATCTCAGGGTTCAAGCCATTGATGAAATGGTCGGCTTTGGCTTCCTCGTTATCTGCAACGTGAGGTGCAAACCTCAAGAGACTGTCAAATTTGCTCACATAGTCCTCAATGCTCAAGTTCCCTTGTTTCAGATTCGCAAATTTGGCACCCTTTTCCTTTCGATACGAGACAGGAAAGAAACGCTTAAAGAACTCAGTCTTGAACAAGCTCCAAGTGATGGCGGTGCCTCGGTTCTCATTCGCTCTCTTGGTTGTGGTCCACCAATTCTTAGCAACACCCTGAAACTGATGACTGACTAACCTGATTCTGCGGTCATTGGTATAGTCGAGGGAATCGAAGAGCTCATCCATTTCATCTAGCCAACTTTCACAAGCAACGGAGTTCTCGGTACCCGTTAAAGTAGGCGGTCGAAAAGATCGGAATCTCTTCAAAAGAGTCTCCATCGAGGTCGCGGTTGCATCAAACTGATCCACTCCTGTACTATCCTGATCATTCTGAGGAGTTATAACTGGTGGCGGATTCTCAGTAGAAGGATGAGTCAAAGGTGGTTGATTTCTTCTCAAAGATCGTCGAGGTGCCATCTGATATCAAGGGTTAGGACACAATATCTCAAACTTATTCTCAATCTCATAACCTCGGTGTCCAAAACTCTGCTCTGAGTACTCATGAATCTCAATGATATACGAGAACAGATAATAGCACAAGGACAAATATATATCACGTAATTCATGCTTTATAAATTAAATCACAACTCATGTAATTCAATTAATTCAAGAATCAATAAAGCATGCTCGCACGTATTTAAAAATATCCATTTAAATAAATCAATCACATGCGAGAGTTCAATTCATGCGGACTCGATCTACCCCGCTCACTCTAGTTCGAATCCAAGAATCTTATCTCTCTGATACCACTTAATGTGAGACCCCGTTTCTAATCTTCTATTCTCGAATAATTAAACAAAATCAAACACGATGAGCCGCATAAAAACGAATCAATTTTTTTTTTTTAAAAGAACTCACGCGCGCCCGCGCATGAACCTCGGCCACCATGCGCGCCCGCGCGGTAAAACTCGCGCGCCCGCGCATACTTCTCGGCCAGCCACGCGCGCCCGCGCGTAGTCCTCGGGTTGCTGAATCCTGGGCAAGAAAATATTGACTCTACAAGCTCAAAATGATAATCTAAACAACCAAGGTTCCAATCATAGCTTAAACATGAAATAAGGCGTTCGAAACACCAACAGAACGATGTTTAATAATACAAGTTCGACGGTAGTAATCATTCGACTAAACAAAATAGAATACAAGTCCAAAAGCAACCCTACGACACACGAAGTCTCACTTCTATCATCTCACCCCGAGCTAACCCTAACGACTAGGTCCAGCTCCTGATGCTCCTGTTGCCAAGTACACATACAAACAAAGACAACAGCCGGATAAACCGGTTAGAAATATAATTTCTAAGTAAAAGAGACAGACATACAATATCGATTAAACATCTCATATCGAAATGTAACATTCATCAATAACTCAAAAGAAAGTGAATGTATGCATGGCTTCAAAGCTCGGGACTATCAAGTTAGATAATCGAAGTATCAATCGGTATTCGGTTGGCATCCCAGGGCCAAGTCTTCACAACAACTGACCGACACACCCATTCGGGGTGGAAGTTGTTCAACTCAACCCCTAGACTTTAGAGCAACTATAAGAAGTATTCTGGCACTTGGAAAATCTCGAAATCCAAGACCACTTCAATATAGCTCCCTAAACTATCTATTTCAAAACGAATCGAATATTCGGCACAATATGAATGCAAGTGCAAATAAAATAATCAATCAAGTTCATATAAGAAAATAACATGCAGTATGTGATTTTCGGGGCTTGAGAATCAATCGAACTCGAGTATTCAACCCCATTCAATTCAAAGTCATCTTTTACCTTTCGAGTCCGTCGAGGATTCAAATCTGAAAATAACAACGAACTCAAATAAATAATCAATCGAATCAAAACAATTCAAAACAAAGAAATTCAATCAATATAACTTCTTCAACTCTCGATTCGATTCAACTTCCAAGTTCGATTCAAACCCAAAACTCCAATCCAAAATCTGAAAATGAAGATCATAAGGATTCGGTGTCAATCCAACTACTCAAACAAACCCGGAAATGAACCGAACAAACAAACGATAATCCAAAACTCAATTTCGACGGCATAACGGCTATAACCGGTAAAACCAAAAATCTCCAATAACAATAAACAACTCCAATCAACTCATATCAACTTCTCAACTAACCAATCAATCAAAAATCCAACCAAAACCAAGACCCCATTCTCGAATTAATGCCTCAAAAATCATATAAAATCCAAAATTCGTTCTTTTTCCAAACCGACTTCGAATACACGATCTATACTAGCTCAAGAACGACATACTCCAATATTATCAAATTCTGACAACTCAACAAAATCAAAGTTCAAGAGATCGTAGCAAAACTTACGTCTAAAAGAAGCCCTCGTTGCGGTGATCGTGAATCTCAACTCGGAAATGAAAATCTAACGGTCGGATCGAGCGAATCGGAGGAAGAAGAAGCTCAAAAAGGCGTCTCCCATGGCTTCCTGTTCGGAGAGAGAGAGATCGAGAGAGAGGGAGGAAGGAGAGGAGGAAATGATTGGTCAAGTCAACTTGCTTAATAATAATATATAAAATTCCAATTTTGCATTTCAGTCCTTTATTTCTCCAAGTTTGCAAAATGACCCCCCTGCGAATATCCAAACGATCCTAAAATACTGAAAACCCTGATTATCTCGATTAAACTCAATTAATATAAAATCGGGACATTACAATGTGATTGGCCAAAACTAGAGTTCGGACGATCCAAAGTCTCGGATCGGACGATCCGAACAGTAGTCCAGCCAGGTTTCCAAAGGAGTGACGTCAGGAGTGATGTAATATCGGGATCGGATGATCCGAAGTCCCGATCGGACGGTCCGAAGTGCTATCAGGTGACACTTGTCACGCATGAAGAGTTCGGACGGTCCGAAGGCAGGATCGGACGGTCCGAACGTGTTCTATAAATATGAGGTCCGAGCTCCTCATTTGTAAGAATTCCGAATTCCTTTACTTTGCCCACGTGGCTCTATTTTAGGGCTTTGGGTACTCTTATTTTAGAGTTGGAGTAAAGAATATATGTTTGCACAGTCAGAAAGTATCTGAAATAGTAGTGGAGCAGTTCTCGTGTAGTGGAGTCGTGCTCAAGGCTGTGGAGCTGCAGCAGGGGTATACCCCTGGTTGCGGGATAGTCGCCATCAGCGGGCTGACGACGGACGTAGATATAGCTATGGTCTGCTTAAATTATTTAGGAGTATGCACTAGCTGAGTTAAGGCTTTTAGAGCTTATTAAATGATGCATGAGTATTTGCATTGTAGAGTTGATGTTAGGCTTGGAACCTAGAGTGGGACTGCTAGGACTGCCTGTAGTAAAGTACGTAAGTACTGACTGAGATGACCAACATGATATATATTATATGTGTTGCATGAGTATGTGCTACGTGTTTTGTATGTTTTACTGCTTTAGCACATGCATGTTTTTACGGTATACTGCATCTGGTATGATGTGAGTCTTGACAGTTTCCATCAGTGAGGTGTTACTTCCTGTGGATTCGTGTCTGGGGACACTCAGCCCCTGGGTTTTGCTATCACTAGGAGCGACCACGACGGTGGGGCAGACGCTATAGTTGATAGGTGAATATAGTAGCGGCACCACGGACTTGCTATCCAACATTGCCCTGTATATTTATGGCGCCTCTGAGTACTGTTTTTAGCCTCGTTTTAAATACACTTATGTGCTGCATATATTATATATATCATTGCTTCCGAATTGAGCTTAGAGCTCACGTCCAGTATTTTCTATATGTCTGGACATCCCATTCGATGGGACAGGCATATGTGCAGAATTGAACACCGGGAGCTTGGAGTAGCCAGTGACCAGTAAAGACAGCAGGATTAGCTGTAGGTCTTTACCCTTAGGATTATTTGTAATTCGATTGGGTTGTATATTGGCTTATTTAACCGGTTGTATTTTGCCGGTCTTCTTATATTTAAGTCTTCCGCAGCGATTTATTTTAATGCATGCTTAATTATGATCTAACTCTGATTAGGTAGTGGATCCAGGTTGGGTCGCTACATGCACAATATCATTTCTAAACTCCTTGGCTCAATCCAATGCCAATAAACTCTTTCAAAATCAATCCGACGGCATAACGTCTAAAAATCGGATATACCCAAAATCTCAACATCAATAATTCATCCAAATAAACTCAAAATCATTAAAAAAATATCACCAATATTTCGAAATAATCTTCTCAAAAATCTGGAAATTTCGAACGTAATATCCAAAAATCACAACATGTTCAAACGATGGTATTTTATCAAATCGTCTTAGATATACCATCTCTATCAACTCAAGAACATATATATACATTCGAATCTCGAATCTAACATGACCCAAAATTTGGAACTTGGCAGAATCTTACCAAAATTACGTATAACGTAGCCCTTGATGCCAGGATTCCAAATATGCAACTATCTTTAAAATCTAACAGTTGGATATTGACGGATCGGAGCTCCGAGAATAAAAAATGGCGTTTGAGCTTCTTCTTGGAACCTCTCTCTCTCTCTCTCTCTCTCTCTCTCTCTCTCTCTCTCTCTCTGAATGGGAATGAAGAAATGAAAGTCTCATTTTAATTGGCCAAGTCTGAGTCAAAGTAAAAATCGCAATTTAGTCCCCGGTCAAATTTAAAAACTTCAATTTAGTCCCTAAATTTTTGAAAATGAAATTTTAAATCCAAGATACCATAAATTCCTAAATTAAATAATTTTGGGGCATTACACTTCCATTATAAAAGAATAGGTAGTTTATGAACTATAGGTCTAAAGAAAGAAAATGTTGGGGTTTTATTTTTGAGGTGTAAAGTGTTTGAGGTGTTATTTTTATTTGAGGTGTATGTGTAAAGGGTAAAGTTTAAAGAATAGTGGAGGTTTGTATGCTTGTGTGTGCTTACTTGCATGTGTTAGGTTGAGGATTTTAAATGTTTAAATACAATGAAAATTTTAAAGTTTTTATTTATGTATTTGTTAATTCGGGTATTATTTGCTGGGCCTTTAGGCTAACTAGACTTCATCGATGTAGGTGAGGATGTTTAATGCGGTGCAATATGGTGAGGGGTGGTCGTGAGCAGGCGCCTATCCAAGACCATGATGTTTCCACAATTTTAGAAAATTGTTTATGATTTTTAATATTTTTTTTAGTAGTTGGATTTTTAAAGTTTTGAGAAGCTGTAATATTTTTCATGGTTTGTGTTGCTTTATTTTAATTTAGTTTTTGTACTACTGATAGTTGTTGGAAAACTATTTGATTTATGTTAAGGATCTTTATTTTATTGTATGTTCAATCCCTTCCCATTAAAAAAAATAGCCAGCATTTTACATAATTTTTAGATTATACTACATTAAGAAAAAGGAGGACGTTACAAATGGTCTTGTCACGCTGACCCAAAATCCATCACAAAAGCTCTGAACATGTCCTCAAGAGTGCGAATCGTACTATCAGATTGACCGCCAGTCTCCGAGTGATAAGCAGTGCTCAGACTCAAAGAGACACCCAAAGCACGTTGGAAGCTACCCCAGTGTTGGAACACGGTCGTTCTCCGGATCGAAAAAGAAAGTGATACCCTTTGCAGCGGAAGTTTTAAATTTTTTATATGGAACGATTCCATATCGAGGTTATCAAATTCCTACGATTAAAATTAATAACATAAAATTTAAACAATATAAATTTTACCTTAAAATCTCGAAGCGAGATTATGGACACCAATAGGTTAATCTGCTCTTGTTGTATATCCCAGGAACTGATGAACGAACAATTCTTCAATCAGGTCCACGAACAGAAATTTAATCCCTCTGATAGAATGCACTAGAAAGTCAATCAGAAGTTTCTAAGAAGAGAAAATTAACAGATTTGATCCGTTAAACCAGACTGCAAATTCAAAATTCACAGGCTGGATTTTTCGAACAGAGAGAGGAGAAGGGGCGGCCACACCTAGAGAGAAAAACTAGGGTTTTCGAAAATTTTGTGACCTTGTTGTGTGTAATTTCTGTACTGCAATAACTTATTTATAATGTGGGCTACTAACAGCTTAGGGCCCATTAGTCATAAGTTCAAGCTTGACAAGCAAAGCTCGCATGTTCAGAAATTAATATAAAATTCATCGTGACTCAGATTGATAAACCAATTTCACCAATGTGCACAAAACCATTTCTGCATCTTTTAAAGTCAAGATAAATTTTCTGAATCTGAATTCAGTGGTTTCCAAAAATGTCTATCACTATGTCATTTTAGGAAATCTTACTCCCTCTACTTTTAAATAAGAAGTCCCACTTCTTTATTCACTAAATTTAACTCTTTAAATTTAATTATCTCAATGGGGATTAAAAATCCATTACTTGTGTGACCCTCAATGGTTCAGGGATACAGCTAGCCGTGGGCTCACAACTCCTTGTGACTCGGAACAATAATTTCCGACTTGCCCATCGAATCATGGTAAGAGCGCCTAGCAACATCGCCCCATGATTCCCTAGGTATCACTGATAGTGCCTGCAAGAACCAATAGATTTTGGTTAGCGTACAGTACGGTCCCTTCATGCATATATCCCGATCGAATCAACAACCATTGGTAAATCGAGAGTCGTTCGAGATTCGATAACTATGCATTACATCTTGGAGATCAAATAGTGACATCGCATGTGTTACTAGGAACACCGAGTAACCTAAAACACATCATGTACTCTGGCCAGAGATTCGTCACACTAATATCTCCTCATATCGCATAGGATATCCACACTCGCAAGTATGTGGTGAATCCTTGACAACAAAGCATCGACTCCTATATGTGTCATAACTGTACCCAATCCCGACACCTGATGACCCCAATAGAGTCGGTAAATGAGTCAAAGTACAGTACTAGCATATAGAGTCTCAATGATATTTCAAGTAGTAAGGACTAATGGTGCACAACCAAAACCGCGGACTTTATCAACTCGATAAGTGATAACCACTTGGAAAGTCCGGATAGGGTAGTTCGATCATTCATCATATGAATATCCATTTGCATGCTTTGAATATCTCTATGTTCCATACCAATAAAATGTGGTACTCGGCATCACAAATGCTAGTCTCAATCTCGAGCGATCCTTATCCTTATTAACGGACGGCTCAATCGACTAGGAACTGTTTAGAATATACAGTGACTATAAGATGTGTTTCATGATAGCCATCCCCATGTGCTACCACATCTTACATACACTATAGTATATTCAAGGCCTTCATCTAAACATCTTATAGTATGTCACAACATAATAATATGATAAAAGATAAAGTAAATGCCATTATAAAAGTGTAAATTATATTAAACAAAAGATTGTTTATTCATAGAGTCATAAAAGCCCTTAGCCACAAGTTGGCTCACCGGGCACCCACTCTTTCAATCTCCCACTTGCCTTTAAGCCAACTAGTCATACTATGTAATCCCATTGCTTCACGATGTTTGTCAAATAATGGTCCTGGCAAGGGCTTAGTAAGTGGATCAGTGATATTTTCTGCAGAGGCCACTCTCTCGACAGTGATGTCTACTCTTTCCACGATCTCTCGGATGATGTGGTATTTCCTCAGTACGTGTTTGGATCTTTGATGAGACCTTGGTTCCTTTGCCTGAGTAACGGCACCCGTGTTGTCACAGTACACCGGGACTGGACCAACAACTTCAGGAATAACGCCCAACTCTTGGACGAAATTCCTCATCCAAACGGCCTCTTTAGCAGCAGCTGATGCCGCAATGTATTCTGCCTCAGTGGTGGAATCCGCTGTGGTGTCCTGCTTGGAACTCTTCCAAGAGACAGCACCGCCATTGAGCATGAACACAAATCCAGAGGTTGACTTTGAGTCATCCACGTCACTTTGGAAGCTAGAGTCGGTATAGCCTTCCAATTTCAGTTCCATTCCTCCATAAACCATGAATACATTCTTAGTTCCTCTCAAGTACTTAAGAATATCCTTCAGGGCTTTCCAATGCATTTGACCGGGATTGGCTTGATATCTGCTCGTGACACTCAAAGCAAATGCCACATCCAGTCTGGTAGATATCATCCCATACATGATACTCCCTATGGCTGACGCATATGGTATGTGTGTCATTTTCTCTATCTCTTCTTCAGTCTTGGGACACATAGACTTGGATAGAGAGACTCCATGACACATAGGTAGATGTCCTCTCTTGGACTCATCCATTGAAAACCTTTTCAATATAGTGTCGATGTAGGTAGCTTGAGTAAGTCCTATCATTCTCTTAGATCTATCTCTATAGATCTGTATCCCTAGAATATAGGACGCCTCACCCAAATCCTTCATCGAGAATCTACCTGATAACCATATCTTTGTTGACTGCAACATCCCTACATCATTCCCAATGAGTAAGATGTCATCAACATAAAGTACTAAGAATGTCACAGCATCCTTAACTACTTTCTTGTACACGCACGGTTCCTCCGGGTTCTTGATGAAACCAAAATCCTTTATTGTTTCATCAAATTTCTGGTTCCAACTTCTTGATGCTTGTTTGAGACCATAGATCGATCTCTGAAGCTTGCATACCTTATGCTCGCTTCCCATGTATGTGAATCCCTCGGGCTACATCATATAGATTTCTTCCTTAATGTTTCCATTAAGAAATGCAGTCTTCACATCCATTTGTCATATCTCATAGTCATACCATGCTGCTATGACAATAAGGATTCTTATGGACTTGAACATTGCGACTGGTGAAAAAGTTTCATCATAGTCAACACCTTGTCTTTGAGTATAACCTTTTGCCACCAATCGTGCCTTGTAGGTCAGTACCTTTCCATCAGGCCCAAGTTTTCTCTTGTAGATCCATTTACACCCTATTGGAACAATTCCATCGGGAGGATCTACTAAAGACCAAACTTGGTTTGTATGCATCAAATCTATTTCCGACTGCATAGCTTCAAGCCATAAATTCGAATCCGCATCAGAAATTGCTTCCTTGAAGTTTCTTGGATCACATCCAATGTCGGGTTCATTTTGATCCCCTTCAAGAAGAAGACCATATCTAATAGGAGGCCTAGATGTCCTCTCGGATCTTCTAGTAATAGGCGTGTCAATCAATGGTTCCTGAGGTGTAGGATCATTATTTTGTATATCGGGTTCTTCTCGAATTTCTTCGAGTTCCATCATCTTGCCTTTCTTATCCAATAAGAACTCCTTCTCCAAGAAGGTGACATTCCTTGAAACAAACACTTTTGTTTCAATAGGATGATAGAAATAATATCTGATTGAATTCTTCGGATACCCTACAAAATAACATAAGGTGGATCGACTATCCAACTTATCTCCCACTGTCTGCTTCACGTAAGCAGGATTTCCCCAAATCCTCAAGTACGAATACTTAAGAGCTTTGCCATTCCATAACTCGTATGGTGTTTTGTCCACTGCTTTAGTGTGGACATTGTTCAACAACAATACTGCCGTTTCAAGAGCATAGCCCCAAAACGAAGGTGGGAGCTCAGTGAAGCTCATCATAGATCGAACTATGTCCAACAAGGTTCGATTGCGACGTTCCGAAACACCATTCAGCTGAGGTGTCATAGGAGGAGTCCACTGAGAGAGAATCCCATTCTCTTTTAGATAATCCAAGAACTTGGTACTTAAGTATTCTCCACCTCGATCTGATCGAAGTGCTTTAATACTCTTTCCTAGTTTGTTTTCTACTTCAGCCTTGAATTCTTTGAACTTTTCAAATGATTCAGACTTATATTTCATCAAATATAAGTACCCATGCCTAGAATAATCATCAGTAAAGGTAATGAAGTAGGTGTGACCAAATTTTGTACCAATACTAAATGGTCTACAAACATCTGTATGGATCAAATCTAATAGATTTTGACTACGCTCTGGCTTCCCTTTGAAAGGAGATTTAGTCATTTTTCCTTTGAGGCAGGACTCACAAGTAGGTAGAGAGTTAATATCAGACATATCAAACATGCCCTCTCCCACTAGCTTGTTCATCCTCCTTGAAGAAATATGACCTAGCCTAGCATGCCAAAGGTTTGCTGGGTTTTGACTATTGATTTTCCTTTTGTTCGTTGTTACCGGTTTATCAACATAATTTATTGGAACGTCTTTTAATTTTAAGTTATATGGATCGTTTTCAAGTTGTCCATTTCCAATCAAACATTCATTCTTGTAAATATTGCAAATCCCATTCACAAAATTGCAAGAAAAACCATCTCTATCAAGCATAGAAATAGAAATAATGTTTTTAACCAAATTTGGAACAAATAAAACATCTTTCAAAAGTAACTTAAAATCATTCTGCAAAATTAAATAAATGTCTCCCACAGCTTTGGCTTCAACTCTAGAACCATTTTCGAGCCTCAGCTGGGTCTCACCTATCCTAAGCTTACGACTTCTTGTCATCACCTGCAAATCATTGCAAATGTGAGATCCACATCCGGTATCCAATAACCAAGAATTAGTATTAAGTGAAACATTTATTTCAATGTAAAACATACCCTTTGCAGTTCGCAACTGCTCGAGATATTCCTTGCAGTTACGTTTCCAATGACCGGTTTTCTTGCAGTAATGGCAAGTATCATCATCTTTGTTCCCGTTAGAAGCTTTGTCTTGCCCTTCTTCTTCGGTACTATTTTCTTTGGTGGGGCAGAACGTTTCTTACCCTTTCCACTTGGCCCCTTCTTAGAGTTAGAAGAGGAGCCAACCAAGAGTACCGGTTTATCCTTCTTTAATGTGGCTTCATAAGTTACAAGCATATTGACCATCTCTTCAAGGGAGGCCCCTATCTTGATCATATTGAAATTCACCACAAAACCGTTAAACGATGAAGGAAGAGAGAGAAGTAATAAGTCCACATTGAGTTCATGCTCCAATACCAATTCAAGCGTTACCAACTTCTGAATGAGCCAAATCACGCGTACCCCATGATCACGGACCGAAGTCCCTTCACGCATGCGACACGTCATTAACTCTTTTATAGTAGCGAACCTTTCAGCTCTCGATTGAGCCCAAAAAGTTCCTTGAGTTGTGCGTGAATGTCAGCAGCATTCACGGTATTCTCAAATCGCCTCTGGAGTTTATCAGACATCGAAGCTTGCATATAGCATTTGGCTTTGATATCATGGTCCCACCATTTATCAAGTTTGGCCAACTCTTCCGGACTTATATCAGCTGGTGCTTCCTTCGGAGGAGATTTTTCTAACACGTAGAACATCTTCTCCGAGGTCAAGACAATCTTCAACTTACGGAACCATTCCATATAGTTTGCGCCAGTCAGTTTGTTTTGTTCGAGAATAGAGAATAGTGGATTGCGCGAATTCATCTTAATGAAATACTGAAAAGAAACAGACAATAATCAGTGATTGTTTAATTAATTTACTAAGACATAAAATAAGGCGAAATTTATTTTATGAATCTCACTCCCACTATTTTAACGATTTCACTACCCTCTAGTGAAAACGAGAAACATTTTCTTTAGTGGGAACATGGAGTCCAATTGACAAACTATAGTCCCGAATAATATCAGTCAACCATAATTTTTAAATGGTAGAGCCCAATTGCTTCCAAAGCAACCTCCATGTTTTTACCTCATGTCCAATAAGGGCCCAATAATATGACGCCGTTTATTGTGACACGTCAAGATGACCCATCAATATTAAGTTGTGATGGACGGTCGCCATGTGGATCCCCAATAATATGAGCCAATCCCATGGGAGTTCCATCCAACTTACAACATGTGTCGATCCAATGTACAGCTTTCCGACGAACGGGCCCCCCCCAATAATATGAGCCGGACCGTATCCGCGGGTAGCATCTCATACATTGATCGTTGATGGAAGGTAGGAACATTTAAACAATATTTAAATTCCCTTTTGTTTATCTTGATATCAATTTTAAATCATATTTAAAATGAGGGATTTTAATTTCGAAAATTTGTCTCATCATTTAAAATTTGTATGCTTGCGGGATTCATACAATTTAGTCTAAACATGCATACAATAATAATATCATATATTATTTTAGGATGATCGATTCCATTACTAATCGACCCGTGGTTGCCAATCACGAGTCTAAGTCCAATCCTAGGTAATATGCAAGTATGCAATGCAATCCTATTACATTGAGCTTCCAATTTACATTTCTTTGGTCTTTATTGTCTGCTGGGCCCACCTTTGTCTTCAAATCTTCATCTCCCACTAAGTCTAAAATTTACAATAAATTTCGATGACAAGCAGGGGATACATATTTAAGGGGTGGAAACGGGCCATAAACCAGACCCACTTTTATTACATATGACAATTCATATTGGGCCATAAACCAGGCCCATTAATAAATCCAACAACAATAATTAAACCAAATGTAAACAACCTAACATACACCTATAATATTGGTCATGGCAATCGATCATCCTTATTCAATAATATTTAATTCAAAAATTAATTTATTGGATATCATGCAATGACAATAAATATAAATAGATAAAATCATATTTCATACATAAAATTTTATTTTATATATAAAATCATATTTTATCTAGTTTATCCATAAAATCATATTTTACATATAAAATCCAATTTTATACATAAAATCATATTTTATTATCAATTGTACCAAAATTATTAATTTAAAGATTTAATTTATTGGATTAAATTTATAAATTTCCAAAATTCAAAATTTATCCAAAAATAAATTTTCTTAAAAATTTTGGGCTCAAACAATTTTGACTCATTTCCTCGTGGACCAACTGAAACAATTTTTAATCGGGCCAAAAACTGGGCCCGATAACAATTAACGGGCCGAAATTCAAAATTTCAAAAAAAAATAAAATTTTAATTTTTCTGGGCTGCCCGGGACGATCCCGGGCAGTCCCCGACATTCGGGCCGGGGGCCCAGCCCCGTCGCAGGCACTCTGCGCGCAGGGCAGCGGGCAGTCCCCCCGGAAAATTAAAAAAAAAAAAATTCGTTTTATTTTTCTGAAAAATCGAGGCTTGTACAATTGAACAATATTTTAATCGTAAATCCGAGAACAACCTGGCTCAGATACCACTGTTGGAACACGGTCGTTCTCCGGATCGAAAAAGAAAGTGATACCCTTTGCAGCGGAAGTTTTAAATTTTTTATATGGAACGATTCCATATCGAGGGTATCAAATTCCTACGATTAAAATTAATAACATAAAATTTAAACAATATAAATTTTACCTTAAAATCTCGAATCGAGATTATGGACACCAACAGATTAATCTGCTCTTGTTGTATATCCCAGGAACTGATGAAAAGACAATTCTTCAATCAGGTCCACGAACAGAAATTTAATCCCTCTGATAGACTGCAATAGAAAGTCTATCAGAAGTTTCTACGAAGAGAAAATTAACAGATTTGATCCGTTAAACCAGACTGAAAATTCGAAATTCACAGGCTGGATTTTTCGAACAGAGAGAGGAGAGGGGGCGGCCACACCTAGAGAGAAAAACTAGGGTTTTCGAAAATTTTGTGACCTTGTTGTGTGTAATTTCTGTACAGCAATAACTTATTTATAATGTGGGCTGCTAACAGCTTAGGGCCCATTAGTCATAAGTTCAAGCCTGACAAGCAAAGCCCGCATGTTCAGAAATTAATATAAAATTCATCGTGACTCAAATTGATAAACCAATTTCACCAATGTGCACAGAAACCATTTCTGCATCTTTTAAAGTCAAGATAAATTTTCTGAATTCGAATTCAGTGGTTTCCAAAAATGTCCACCACTATGTCATTTTAGGAAATCTTACTCCCTCTACTTTTAAATAAGAAGACCCACTTCTTTATTCACTAAATTTAACTCTTTATATTTAATTATCTCAACGGGGATTAAAAATCCATTACTTGTGTGACCCTCAATGGTTCAGGGATATAGCTAGCCGTGGGCTCACAACTCCTTGTGACTCGGAACAACAATTTCCGACTTGCCCATCGAATCATGGTAAGAGCGCCTAGCAACATCGCCCCATGATTCCCTAGGTATCACTGATAGTGCCTGCAAGAACCAATAGATTTTGGTTAGCGTACAGTACGGTCCATTCATGCATATATCCCGATCGAATCAACAACCATTGGTAAATCGAGAGTCATTCGAGATTCGATAACTATGCATTACATCTTGGAGATCAAATAGTGACATCGCATGTATTACTAGGAATATCGAGTAACCTAAAACACATCATGTACTCTGGCCAGAGATTCGTCACACTAATATCTCCTCATATCGCATAGGATATCCACACTCGCAAGTATGTGGTGAATCCTTGGCAACAAAGCATCGACTCCTATATGTGTCGTAACTGTACCCAATCCCGATACCTGATGACCCCAATAGAGTCGATAAACGAGTCAAAGTACAGTACTAGCATATAGAGTCTCAATGATGTTTCAAGTAGTAAGGACTAATGGTGTACAACCAAAACCGCGGACTTTATCCACTCGATAAGTGATAACCACTTGGAAAGTCCGGATAGGGTAGTTCGATCATTCATCATATGAATATCCATTTGCATGCTTTGAACATCTCTATGTTCCATACCAATGAAACGTGGTACTCGGCATCGCAAATTCTAGTCTCAATCTCGAGCGATCTTTATCCTTATTAACGGACGGCTCAATCGACTAGGAACTGTTTAGAATATACAGTGACTATAAGATGTGTTTCATGATAGCCATCCCCATGTGCTACCACATCTTACATACACTATAGTATATTCAAGGCCTTCATCTAAACATCTTATAGTATGTCACAACATAGTAATATGATAAAAGATAAAGTAAATGCCATTATAAAAGTGTAAATTATATTAAACAAAAGATTGTTTATTCATAGAGTCATAAAAGCCCTTAGCCACAAGTTGGCTCACCGGGCACCCACTCTTTCACCCAGAACATGGAAGTAAATCTCGGACTTGATCACTAACAATGCTCAATGGAATCCCATGGAGTCTAACAATCTCCTGAATGTACAACCATGTCATACAATCGAAAGTGAAATCTCGATTATACAGAAGGAAGTGTGCAGACTAGAACAATATGTCTACTCAACGCAGATCGCATCAGTGTTCGTGGAAGACTACAGCAAGTGGGTGACAAAGTCAATCGTCACGTGCTCCCACTTCTACTCAGGAATCTCTAAACTTCGAAGCAACTCTCTAGGTCGTCTCTGTACTATGATTTGACCTGCTGGCACACATGGAAACGCAACACAAACTGGTGAACACTGCACTTTAAACCCTTCCACCAAAATCTTGTACGCATATTGATCGAGCAAATACTAATACTTAAAATCGATATAAAAATCTTTCTATTACGCTCAAAATTATCGCAAGTGCACGACTCAAATTATCGTAAAGTGTACTGAGTACGAGTATCGTCCTCAGGGACTATGTCGATAATGATTTATTTATCTTATCTTTTCTTCCCAAAGTATCGAAATTTTGAAATTTGATTATAACTAAAATTTATAACTAATGAACTCAACTTGAATAACTAGAATTAATGTAGATAAAAAAACCAACTTTCAAGATCGAAAAATATAATATGAAAGGATTTTGTTGGAATTTCGGTTCGCCATCCCCTAATTGAATTGGATGATTGAATCTTACTTTAATACACATAAATTTGACAGAAATTCCTGATGTATCGACACTCTCTCTTGAGTTTATGCCAATCTAACTCAAGTCAATGAAACAATTAAATTTCTTTAATTATTTATCATTACTGATTGCTTTGCGTTCTTTGAATTCCTACAACTTTCAACCTGATGGTCTATGGCTATCAACATGTACTAAATATTATATCTCTTTGCATATTTTAAGTCCATGAACTTTATCATTCGTGCTAATCATAAATCTATCTCTCGACAGCAATTCACAACTTACGAATCTATGCTATAGTTAGCTACTCCTCAACATAGAATAATAAACCATGATAAAATCAAATACTAGTATAAATCAAAGTTAATTCGTCCGAAAATTTTAATCACACATACGTGTTTCGGGGTTCGGATCCCCTAAATTCCAACAAAATATAATTTAGCTACTACAACTCATCATAAACTTCAATCTAACAATGTTTTTCAACAAAAAAATTCAGAAATTGCGAAGAAGAAAAAATCCCAACGAGAAGAAGAAGTCTTCGATCTTTAGCAGCCGCCTCCTCTCAATCTTCTATGTGTCGAACCCTTCTAAAGTCTAAAAATCTTCTATTTATATTAACCCAAAAGTCCTTTCTTTTTAAAACACCCGGAATAATGTTTTCCAAAAATGCGCGGGAGTGCTCGAGTGGTAGAAAATTGCAGCTCGGGCACTCAAACTTTCACCAACGTACTGCCTCAGAATCTCGAGCACGCGCTCGAGCGGTAATAAATTACCGCTCGGGCGCATAATTTCTGCCCACCTTCTGTTTTCCTCTTAAATGCATGCGCTCGAGCGATAGAAAACAGCAGCTCGAGCGCAGCTTACTTTTTCAGAAACATTTCTTTTCTTCTTGATTTCCTGCAAAATAACCATAAAAACCAGAGGAGTGAGCGATATGCATGATAAAACACTAAATGCAACAATAATAAATTAAAATAAACAAAATGACACAATACTAATGCAAAACACATAAAAACAATAAAACACGCAAAAACGACTCCTATCAACCTCCCCAAACTAACATTTTGCTCGCCCTCGAGCAAAACAGGTGATAACTAGAATGCAAACACAAAAGCTAGTAAGAAGATTCATGGGAATTCATGGCCTCAGAGAAGTCCCTTCACAACAAAAAATCACCACCGCTCTTAACTTTTCATAATATACCTTTACTTTAACATGAACGTGTGTGTGTGAAATGTCATTGTAAGAGTGGGTTCCCAGTGAGCCAACTGTGTGGCTATGGGCTTTGATGACTCTTTGTATAAACAATCTTTTGTTTAATATTATTTACACTTTTATGGCAATGACTTTATATTACTTCATATTGTTATATTGTGATATACTATTGTTGTTTTGATAAAGACCTTGAATATACTATAGTGTATGTAAGATGTGGTAGAACATGGAGATGTCTATCATGAAATACATCTTATAGTCACTGTATGTTCTAAAACCGTTCCTAGTCGATTGAGCCGTCCGATAATAAGGATAAGGATCGCTCGAGTTTGAGACTAGCATTTGCGATGCGGAGTACCACGTTTCATTGGTAGGGAACATGGAGATGTTCGAAGCATGCAAATGGATATTCATAGGATGAATAATCGAACTACCCTATCCGGACTTTCCAAGTGGTTATCACTTATCGAGTGGATAAAGTCCGCGGTTTTGGTTGTACACCATTAGTCCTTACGACTTGAAACATCATGGAGACTCTATATGCTAGTGCTGTGCTTTGACTCGTTTACCGACTCTATGGGGGTCATCAGGTGTCGAGATTGGGTACAGTTACGACACATATAGGAGTCGATGCATTGTTGTCAAGGATTCACCACATACTTGCGAGTGTGGATATCCTATGCGATCTGAGGAGATATTAGTGTGACAAATCTCTGGCCAGAGTACTTGATGTGATTTAAGAAATGGTTTCTTAGTAGCACATGCGATGTCACTAATTTGATCTTCAAGATGCATTGCATAGTTATCGAATCTTGAGCGACTCTCGATATACCAATGGTTGTTGATTCGATCGGGATATATGGATGAAGGGACCGTACTGTACGCTAACCAAAATCTACTGGTTCTTGTAGGCACTATCAGTGATACCTAGGGAATCATGGGGCGATGTTGCTAGGCGCTTTACCATGATTCGTTGGGCAAGTCGGAAAGTGTTGTTCCGAGTCACAAGGAGTTGTGAGCCCACGGCTAGCTGTATCCCTGAACCATTGAGGGTCACACAGTGTAATGGAGTTTTAATCCCCGTTGAGATAGTTAAATTTAAAGAGTTAAATTTAATGAACTAAGGAGTTGGACTTCTTAAATAAGAGTAAGGGAGTAGGATTTCCTAAAATGACATAGGGATGGACATTTTTGGAAACCACTGAATTCGGATTCAGGAAAATTTATTTTGACTTTAAAATGTGCAGAAATGGTTTCTGTACACATTGGTGAAATCAGTTCATCAATCGGAGTCACGATGAATTTTATATTAATTTCTGAACGAGCGGGCTTTGCTTGTCGGGCCCCAGCTTATGACTAATGGGCCCTAAGGTGTTAGTGGCCTGCATTATAAATAAGTTATTTCAGTACAGAAATTACACACAACAGCTCATAATTTTTTGAGAAGCAAAAATCGAACCCTAGCCTCTCAAAAGTTTCGGCCGTCCCCTCCCTGTCCTCTGCCCGAGAAAATTCCGGTCTGTGATTTTGAATCGCAGTAAGGAATAGCGAATCAGATTTGTTTATTCTCTTCGCAGAAAACTTCTGATAGATTTTCTAGTGCAATCTATCAGAGGGATTAAACCTCTGTTCGTGGACCTGATTGAAGGAGTTCATCGGTTCCAGGGAGAGACAACAAGAGCAGATCAAATCTGTTGGTGTCCATTAATCTCGTTGCGAGATTGGAGGTAAAATTTAATAACTGTTATTTAAATTTTACACACACAATAATTTAATCGTTGAACGGTTGATACCCACACTATGGAATTGTTCCATAACAAAATTTTTAAACTTCCGCTGCACCGGGTATCAATCGTGATTGATCTGAACGCCAGTTATCCAACAGTGGTATCAGAGCCAGGTTGCTCAGATCAAACGATTAAATTAATCAATTGTACAAAATTTTTGAGTCTCGGTTTTTGAAACAAAATAAATATTTTTAAATAAAAAATTTTTTTTTTTTTTTCCGGGGCAAAACCCGGGCAGCGATTGGATCGCTGCCCGGTGGGGCAGCAATTGTTGCTGCCCCGGGCGGCGCACGGCGCCGCCCAAAGGGGGCGCACGGCGCCGCCCAAGGCGGCGACCGTCGCCGCCCAGGGCGGCGCAAGGCGCCGCCCAGGGCAGCGCTGTGCGCTGGGCAGCGCTGTGCGCTGGGCAGCGCTCGGCGCTGCCCAGGGGCGGCGCTCGGCGCCGCCCAGCGCAGCGCTGGGCGCTGCGCAGGGCGGCGCTCGGCGCCGCCCAGGGCTGCGCACGGCGCCGCCAAGGGCGGCGCCAGGCGCTGCCCTAAGGGGGCAGCCGGGCTGCCCCCGGCCCGCGCCCCGGGTGCGGGCCGGCCCGGGAGTGTCCCGGGCGGCCCGCGGGAAAAATTATATTTTTATTTAAAAATTAATTTTAATATTTAAAATTTTATTTTTGGTCCGGTCAAAAATTGTTTTTGATTGGTTCACGAGATTTCGGATCGAATTGTTCGAGTCCGTAAATTTTAAAATTGATTTTGGATAAATTTGAATTTTTGGAAAATTTTAATATTTTATCCGTAAATTGAATTTTGAAATCAATTATTTTGGTACAATTGATGATAAGATATGATCTTATGATATATTAAGTAAAATATGATTTTATTTGTAAAATTGGATTTTATAGATAAAATATGATTTGATATATAGAGATAAAATATGATTTTATATGTGAAATGAGATTTTATATATAAAATATGATTTTATCTTGTTTAAATTTGAATTGCCACTGCATGTTATCCAATAAATTAATTTTGAATTAAATGTTATTGGATAAGGATGATCGATTGCCATGACCAATTTTGTAGGTGTATGTTAGGAATTTACATTTTGTCTTTATTATTGTTGGTTTTATTAATGGGCCTGGTTTATGGCCCGATATGAATGTCATATGTAATAAAAGTGGGCTTGGTTTATAGCCCGTTCCCACCCCCTAAAAATGTATCCCCTACTTGTCATTGTTATTTATTGTAAATACATTAGATTTAGTGGGAGATCAAGATTTGAAGATGGTGGGCCCAGCAGACAATGAAGACTGAAGAAATGTAAATTGGAAGCATATGTAATAGGATTGCATTTGCATACTGCATATTACCTAGGATTGGACTAAGACCCGTGATTGGCAACCACGGGTCAATTAGAAATGGAATCTATCATCCTATATAATATGTGATATTATGATTGTATGCATGTTTAGACATAAATTGCGTGAATCCGGCAATGCATGCAATAAATTAAATATGATGAGACAAATATTTTTATAAATAAAATCCCTCATTTTAAATATGATTTAAAATTTATATCAAGATTAATAAAGGAAATTTAAATATTGTTTAAATGTTCCTACCTTCCATCAACGGTCAATGTATGTGATGCTACCCGCGGATACGGTCCGGCTCATATTATTGGGGGGGCCCGTCCGTCGGAAAGCTGTACATTGGATCGACAAATGTTGTAAGTTGGGTGGAACTCCCATGGGATCGGCTCATATTATTGGGGGATCCACATGGCGACCGTCCATCACAACTTAATATTGATGGGTCATCTTGACATGTCACTTTAAACGGCGTCATATTATTGGGCCCTTATTGGACATGAGGTAAATACATGGGGGTTGCTTTGGAAGCAATTGGGCTCTACCTTTTGAGAATTATGGTTGGCTGATATTATTCGGGACCATAAGTTTGTCAATTGGACTCCATGTTCTCACTAAGGAAAAAGTTTCCCGTTTTCACTAGAGGGTGGTGAAATCGTTAAAATAGTGGGAGTGAGATTCATAAAATTAAATTCGCCTATTTTATGTCTTAGTAAATTGTTAAACAATCATTGATATATGTCTGTTTTCCTTTTCAGTATTTCATACAATGAATTCGCGAAATCCTTTATTCTCGATCCTCGAACAAAACAAGCTGACCGGCGCCAACTATACGGAATGGTTCCGGAAGTTGAAGATTGTCTTAACTTCGGAGAAAATGCTCTATGTGTTAGAGAAAGCACCTCCGAAGGAAGCACCAGCTGATGTTAGTCCGGAGGAATTGGCCAAGCTTGATGCATGGTGGGACCATGACATCAAGACCAAATGCTATATGCAAGCCTCGATGTCTGATGAACTCCAGAGGCGATTTGAGGACACGGTGAATGCTGCTGACATTCACGCGCAACTCAAGGAACTTTTTGGGGCTCAGTCGAGGGCTGAAAGTTTCTCTACTGTTAAGGAGTTGATGACGTGCCGCATGCGTGAAGGGACTTCGGTCCGTGATCATGGGGTACGAGTGATTTGGCTCATACAGAAGTTAGCGACCCTTGATTTGGTGTTGGAGCATGAACTCAATGTGGACTTGCTGCTTCTATCTCTTCCTTCTTCTTTTGATGGATTCGTGATAAATTTTAATATGAACAAGATAGAGGCCACCCTTGAAGAGATGGTCAATATGCTCGTTACATATGAATCCACACTTAAGAAGGATATGTTGGAAAACTGGCGAGTTCCCAGACCAATTACGATTGATACCCGGTGCAGCGGAAGTTTAAAATTTTCTCATGGAACGATTCCATGGTGTGGGTATCAACCATACAACGATTGAATTATTGTGTGTGTAAAATTTAAATAACAATTAAATAAATTTTACCTCAAATCTCGCAACGAGATTAATGGACACCAACAGAACAATTCTGCTCTTGTTGTCTCTCCCTGGAACCGATGAACGCCTTCAATCAGGTCCACGAACAGAGGTTTAATCCCTCTGATAGATTGCACTAGAAAATCTATCAGAAGTTTTCTGCGAAGAGAATACACGAATCTGATTCGTTATTCCTGACCGCGATTCAAAATCACAGACCGGAATTTTCTCGGGCAGAGGGGAAGGGTTCGGCCGAAATTTCTTTTAGAGAGACTAGGGTTTTCGATTTTTGCTCTCAAAAATTATGACCTGTTGTGTTTAATTTCTGTACTGAAATAACTTATTTATAATGCAGGCCACTAACACCTTAGGGCCCATTAATCATAAGCTGGGGCCCGACAAGCAAAGCCCGCTCGTTCAGAAATTAATATAAAATTCATCGTGACTCCGATTGATGAAACGATTTCACCAATGTGCACAGAAACCATTTCTGCACGTTTTAAAGTCAAAATAAATTTTCCTGAATCCGAATTCAGTGGTTTCCAAAAATGTCCATCCCTATGTCATTTTAGGAAACCCTACTCCCTTACTCTTAATTAAGAAGTCCAACTCCTTAGTTCATTAAATTTAACTCTTTAAATTTAACTATCTCAACGGGGATTAAAACTCCATTACACTGTGTGACCCTCAATGGTTCAGGGATACAGCTAGCCGTGGGCTCACAACTCCTTGTGACTCGGAACAACACTTTCCGACTTGCCCAACGAATCATGGTAAAGCGCCTAGCAACATCGCCCCATGATTCCCTAGGTATCACTGATAGTGCCTACAAGAACCAGTAGATTTTGGTTAGCGTACAGTACGGTCCCTTCATCCATATATCCCGATCGAATCAACAACCATTGGTATATCGAGAGTCGCTCAAGATTCGATAACTATGCAATACATCTTGAAGATCAAATTAGTGACATCGCATGTGCTACTAAGAAACCATTTCTTAAATCACATCAAGTACTCTGGCCAGAGATTTGTCACACTAATATCTCCTCAGATCGCATAGGATATCCACACTCGCAAGTATGTGGTGAATCCTTGACAACAATGCATTGACTCCTATATGTGTCGTAACTGTACCCAATCTCGACACCTGATGACCCCCTCAGAGTCGGTAAACGAGTCAAAGCACAGTACTAGCATATAGAGTCTCCATGATGTTTCAAGTCGTAAGGACTAATGATGTACAACCAAAACCGCGGACTTTATCCACTCGATAAGTGATAACCACTTGGAAAGTCCGGATAGGGTAGTTCGACTATTCATCCTATGAATATCCATTTGCATGCTTCGAACATCTCCATGTTCCCTACCAATGAAACGTGGTACTCCGCATCGCAAATGCTAGTCTCAAACTCGAGCGATCCTTATCCTTATTATCGGACGGCTCAATCGACTAGGAACGGTTTTTAGAATATACAGTGACTATAAGATGTATTTCATGATAGACATCTCCATGTTCTACCACATCTTACATACACTATAGTATATTCAAGGTCTTTATCAAAACAACAATAGTATATCACAATATAACAATACGAAGTAATATAAAGTCATTGCCATAAAAGTGTAAATAATATTAAACAAAAGATTGTTTATACAAAGAGTCATCAAAGCCCATAGCCACACAGTTGGCTCACTGGGCACCCACTCTTACAATCTCCCACTTGCCCTATAGCCAACTAGTCATACTACGTAGACCCATTGCTTCGCGATGTTTGTCAAACAATGGTCCTGGCAAAGGCTTAGTAAGCGGATCAGCGATATTGTCTGCAGAGGCCACTCGTTCGACACTGATGTCTCCTCTTTCCACAATCTCCCGGATTATGTGGTATTTCCTCAGTACGTGTTTGGATCTTTGATGAGACCTTGGTTCCTTTGCTTGAGCAACGGCACCCGTGTTGTCGCAGTACACCGGGACTGGACCAACAAATTCAGGAATGACGCCCAACTCTTGGACGAAATTCCTCATCCAAACGGCCTCTTTAGCAGCAGCTGATGCTGCAATGTATTCAGCCTCAGTGGTGGAATCCGCTGTGGTGTCCTGCTTGGAACTCTTCCAAGAGACAGCACCGCCATTGAGCATGAACACAAATCCAGAGGTTGACTTCGAGTCATCCACATCACTTTGGAAGCTAGAGTCGGTATAGCCTTCCAGTCTGAGTTCTCGTCCTCCATAAACCATGAACATATTCTTAGTCCTTCGCAAGTACTTAAGAATGTCCTTCACGGCTTTCCAATGCATCTGACCAGGATTAGACTGATATCTGCTCGTGACACTCAGAGCAAATGCTACATCCGGTCTGGTAGATATCATCCCATACATGATACTACCTATAGCTGACGCATATGGTACATGTGTCATATTCTCTATCTCTGCATCAGTCTTGGGACACATAGACTTGGATAGAGAAACTCCATGACACATGGGTAGATGTCCTCTCTTGGACCCATCCATTGAAAACCGTTTCAATATGGTATCGATGTAGGTTGATTGAGTGAGTCCTATCATTCTCTTAGATCTATCTCTATAGATCTGAATCCCTAGAATGTAGGATGCCTCACCCAAATCCTTCATCGAAAATCTACCTGATAACCATATCTTCGTTGACTGCAACATCCCTACATCATTCCCAATGAGTAGGATGTCATCAACATAAAGTACTAAGAATGTCACCGCATCCTTAACTACTTTCTTGTACACGCAAGGTTCCTCCGGGTTCTTGATGAAACCAAAATCTTTAATTGTTTCATCAAATTTCTGGTTCCAACTTCTTGATGCTTGTTTTAGACCATAAATTGATCTTTGAAGCTTGCATACCTTATGCTCGCTTCCCATGGATGTGTACCCCTCAGGCTGCTTCATATAGATTTCCTCCTTAATGTCTCCATTAAGAAAAGCAGTCTTCACATCCATTTGCCATATCTCATAGTCATACCATGCAGCTATGGCAATAAGGATTCTTATGGACTTGAACATAGCAACTGGTGAAAAGGTTTCATCATAGTCAACTCCTTGCCTTTGAGTATAACCTTTCGCCACCAATCGCGCCTTGTAAGTCAATATCTTACCATCAGGCCCAAGCTTTCTTTTGTAGATCCATTTACACCCTATTGGAACAATTCCATCGGGAGGATCCACTAAAGACCAGACTTGGTTAGTATGCATCGAATCCAATTCAGACTGCATAGCTTCAAGCCATAAATTCGAATCCGCATCAGAAATTGCTTCCTTGAAGCTTCTTGGATCACATCCAATGTCGGGTTCATCTTGACCCTCTTCAAGAAGAAGACCATATCGAACTGGAGGTCTAGAAGTCCTCTCGGATCTTCTAGGTGCAGGCGTGTCCAGCAATGGTTCCTGAGGTGTGGGATCGTTATTTTGTATTTCGGGTTCTTCTCGAACTTCTTCGAGTTCCATCATCTCGCCTTTCTTATCCAATAAGAACTCCTTCTCCAAGAAGGTGGCATTCCGTGAAACAAACACCTTTGTTTCAGCAGGATAATAGAAATAATATCCGATTGAATTCTTCGGATACCCCACAAAATAACACAAGCTGGATCGACTATCCAACTTATCTCCCACTGTCCGCTTCACGTAAGCAGGACATCCCCAAATCCTTAAGTACGAATACTTAGGAGCTTTGCCATTCCATAACTCGTATGGTGTCTTGTCCACTGCTTTAGTGTGGACGTTGTTTAACAACAATACCGCCGTTTCAAGCGCATAGCCCCAAAACGAAGGTGGAAGCTCAGTGAAGCTC
This sequence comes from Henckelia pumila, assembly GCF_033568475.1. NCBI lineage: Eukaryota > Viridiplantae > Streptophyta > Magnoliopsida > Lamiales > Gesneriaceae > Henckelia > Henckelia pumila. The sequence continues at coordinate 79,359,511 of NC_133121.1, forward strand.
ATCATAGATCGAACCATGTCCAACAAAGTTTGATTACGACGCTCCGATACACCATTAAGCTGTGGTGTCATAGGAGGAGTCCACTGAGAGAGAATCCCATTCTCTTTTAGATAGTCCAAAAACTCGGTACTCAAGTATTCTCCACCTCGATCCGATCGAAGTGCTTTAATACTTTTTCCTAGCTTGTTTTCTACTTCAGCCTTGAATTCTTTGAACTTTTCAAATGCTTCAGACTTATATTTCATTAAATATAAATACCCATACCTTGAATAATCATCAGTAAAGGTAATGAAGTAGGTGTGGCCATGTTGAGTCCCTACTCTAAATGGACCACAAACATCTGTATGGATCAAATCCAACAGATTCTGACTACGCTCAGGTTTCCCCTTAAAAGGAGATTTAGTCATTTTTCCTTTTAGGCAGGATTCACAAGTAGGTAGAGAGTTAATATCAGACATATCAAACATGCCCTCTCCCACTAGCTTGTTCATCCTCTTTGAGGAAATATGACCTAGCCTAGCGTGCCAAAGGTTTGCCGGGTTTTGACTATCGAATTTCCTTTTGTTTGTTGTTGCCGGTTTGTCAATACAATTCACTGGAACGTCTTTTAGTTTTAAATTATATAGATCGTTTTCAAGTTGTCCATTTCCAATTAAACATTCATTCTTGTAAATACTGCAAATCCCATTCACAAAATTACAAGAATAACCATCTCTATCAAGCATAGAAATAGAAATAATGTTTTTAATTAAATCTGGCACAAATAAAACATCTCTCAACAATAATTTAAAACCATTCTGCAAAATCAAACAAACATCTCCAATGGCCGTAGCTTCAACTCTGGAACCATTCCCTAGCCTCAGCTGGGTCTCACCCATTCTAAGCCTGCGACTTCTTGTCATCACCTGCAAATCATTGCAAATGTGAGATCCACATCCGGTATCCAATACCCAAGAAGTTGTATTAAGTGACATGTTTATTTCGATATAGAACATACCCTTTGCAGTTCCTAACTGCTCAAGATACTCCTTGCAGTTGCGCTTCCAATGACCCGGCTTCTTGCAGTAATGGCAAACATCCTTGGATTTTCCATTGTTTGAAGCCTTTGTCTTTTGCTTCTTCTCGGGTTCCACTTTCTTGGGTGGGGCAGAACGTTTCTTGCCCTTCATACTTGGCCCCTTCTTTGCAGAAGATGAGGAGCCCACCAAGAAAGCTGGCTTATCCTTCTTAAGTGTGGATTCATATGTAACGAGCATATTGACCATCTCTTCAAGGGTGGCCTCTATCTTGTTCATATTAAAATTTATCACGAATCCATCAAATGAGGAAGGAAGAGATAGAAGCAACAAGTCCACATTGAGTTCATGCTCCAACACCAAATCAAGGGTCGCTAACTTCTGTATGAGCCAAATCACTCGTACCCCATGATCACGGACCGAAGTCCCTTCACGCATGCGGCACGTCATCAACTCCTTAACAGTAGAGAACCTTTCAGCCCTCGACTGAGCCCCAAAAAGTTCCTTGAGTTGCGTATGAATGTCAGCAGCATTCACCGTGTCCTCAAATCGCCTCTGGAGTTCATCAGACATCGAGGCTTGCATATAGCATTTGGTCTTGATGTCATGGTCACACCATACATCAAGTTTGGCCAATTCCTCCGGACTTATGTCAGCTGGTGCTTCCTTTGGAGGTGCTTTCTCTAACACGTAGAGCATTTTCTCCGAAGTTAAGACAATCTTCAACTTCCGGAACCATTCCGTATAGTTGGCGCCAGTCAGCTTGTTTTGTTCGAGGATCGAGAATAAAGGATTTCGCGAATTCATTGTATGAAATACTGAAAAGGAAAACAGACATATATCAATGATTGTTTAACAATTTACTAAGACATAAAATAGGCGAATTTAATTTTATGAATCTCACTCCCATTATTTTAACGATTTCACCACCCTCTAGTGAAAACGGGAAACTTTTTCCTTAGTGAGAACATGGAGTCCAATTGACAAACTTATGGTCCCGAATAATATCAGCCAACCATAATTCTCAAAAGGTAGAGCCCAATTGCTTCCAAAGCAACCCCATGTATTTACCTCATGTCCAATAAGGGCCCAATAATATGACGCCGTTTAAAGTGACATGTCAAGATGACCCATCAATATTAAGTTGTGATGGACGGTCGCCATGTGGATCCCCCAATAATATGAGCCGATCCCATGGGAGTTCCACCCAACTTACAACATTTGTCGATCCAATGTACAGCTTTCCGACGGACGGGCCCCCCCAATAATATGAGCCGGACCGTATCCGCGGGTAGCATCACATACATTGACCGTTGATGGAAGGTAGGAACATTTAAACAATATTTAAATTTCCTTTATTTATCTTGATATAAATTTTAAATCATATTTAAAATGAGGGATTTTATTTATAAAAATATTTGTCTCATCATATTTAATTTATTGCATGCATTGCCGGATTCACGCAATTTATGTCTAAACATGCATACAATCATAATATCACATATTATATAGGATGATCGATTCCATTTCTAATTGACCCGTGGTTGCCAATCACGGGTCTTAGTCCAATCCTAGGTAATATGCAGTATGCAAATGCAATCCTATTACATATGCTTCCAATTTACATTTCTTCAGTCTTCATTGTCTGCTGGGCCCACCATCTTCAAATCTTGATCTCCCACTAAATCTAATGTATTTACAATAAATAACAATGACAAGTAGGAGATACATTTTTAGGGGGTGGGAACGGGCTATAAACCAAGCCCACTTTTATTACATATGACATTCATATCGGGCCATAAACCAGGCCCATTAATAAAACCAACAACAATAAAGACAAAATGTAAATTCCTAACATACACCTACAAAATTGGTCATGGCAATCGATCATCCTTATCCAATAACATTTAATTCAAAATTAATTTATTGGATAACATGCTGTGGCATTTCAAATTTAAACAAGATAAAATCATATTTTATATATAAAATCACATTTCACATATAAAATCATATTTTATCTCCATATCAAATAAAATCATATTTTATCTATAAAATCCAATTTTACAAATAAAATCATATTTTACTCAATATATCATAAGATCATATCTTATCATCAATTGTACCAAAATAATTGATTTCAAAATTCAATTTACGGATAAAATATTAAAATTTTCCAAAAATTCAAATTTATCCAAAATCAATTTTAAAATTTACGGACTCGAACAATTCGATCCGAAATCTCGTGAACCAATCAAAAACAATTTTTGACCGGACCAAAAATAAAATTTTAACATATTAAAATTAATTTTTAATAAAATATTAATTTTTCCCGCGGGCCACCCGGGACACTCCCGGGTTGGCCCGCACCCGGGGCGCGGGCCGGGGCAGCCCGGCTGCCCCCTTAGGGCAGCAACGTTTGCTGCCCTGGCGGCGCCTGGCGCCGCCGCTGGGCGGCGCCGAGCGCCGCCCTGGGCAGCGCCGAGCGCTGCCCTGCGCAGCGCCCAGCGCTGCGCTGGGCAGCGCCGTGCGCCGCCCTGGGCGGTAGGGCAGCAACGTTTGCTGCCCTGGCGGCGCCTGGCGCCGCCGCTGGGCGGCGCTGTGCGCCGCCCTGGGCAGCGCCCAGCGCTGCGCTGGGCAGCGCCGTGCGCCGCCCTGGGCGGCGACGGTCGCCGCCCTGGGCGGCGCCGTGCGCCCCCTTTGGGCGGCGCCGTGCGCTGCCCCTGGGGGCAGCGACCATCGCTGCCCCCTCCGGGCAGCGATCCAATCGCTGCCCGGGTTTCGCCCCCGGAAAAAAATTTTTATTAAAAATATTTATTTTGTTTCAAAAACCGAGACTCAAAAATTTTGTACAATTGATTAATTCAATCGATTGATCTGAGCAACCTGGCTTTGATACCACTGTTGGAAAACTGGCGAGTTCCCAGACCAATTACGATTGATACCCGGTGCAGCGGAAGTTTAAAATTTTCTCATGGAACGATTCCATGGTGTGGGTATCAACCATACAACGATTGAATTATTGTGTGTGTAAAATTTAAATAACAATTAAATAAATTTTACCTCAAATCTCGCAACGAGATTAATGGACACCAACAGAACAATTCTGCTCTTGTTGTCTCTCCCTGGAACCGATGAACGCCTTCAATCAGGTCCACGAACAGAGGTTTAATCCCTCTGATAGATTGCACTAGAAAATCTATCAGAAGTTTTCTGCGAAGAGAATACACGAATCTGATTCGTTATTCCTGACCGCGATTCAAAATCACAGACCGGAATTTTCTCGGGCAGAGGGGAAGGGTTCGGCCGAAATTTCTTTTAGAGAGACTAGGGTTTTCGATTTTTGCTCTCAAAAATTATGACCTGTTGTGTTTAATTTCTGTACTGAAATAACTTATTTATAATGCAGGCCACTAACACCTTAGGGCCCATTAATCATAAGCTGGGGCCCGACAAGCAAAGCCCGCTCGTTCAGAAATTAATATAAAATTCATCGTGACTCCGATTGATGAAACGATTTCACCAATGTGCACAGAAACCATTTCTGCACGTTTTAAAGTCAAAATAAATTTTCCTGAATCCGAATTCAGTGGTTTCCAAAAATGTCCATCCCTATGTCATTTTAGGAAACCCTACTCCCTTACTCTTAATTAAGAAGTCCAACTCCTTAGTTCATTAAATTTAACTCTTTAAATTTAACTATCTCAACGGGGATTAAAACTCCATTACACTGTGTGACCCTCAATGGTTCAGGGATACAGCTAGCCGTGGGCTCACAACTCCTTGTGACTCGGAACAACACTTTCCGACTTGCCCAACGAATCATGGTAAAGCGCCTAGCAACATCGCCCCATGATTCCCTAGGTATCACTGATAGTGCCTACAAGAACCAGTAGATTTTGGTTAGCGTACAGTACGGTCCCTTCATCCATATATCCCGATCGAATCAACAACCATTGGTATATCGAGAGTCGCTCAAGATTCGATAACTATGCAATACATCTTGAAGATCAAATTAGTGACATCGCATGTGCTACTAAGAAACCATTTCTTAAATCACATCAAGTACTCTGGCCAGAGATTTGTCACACTAATATCTCCTCAGATCGCATAGGATATCCACACTCGCAAGTATGTGGTGAATCCTTGACAACAATGCATTGACTCCTATATGTGTCGTAACTGTACCCAATCTCGACACCTGATGACCCCCTCAGAGTCGGTAAACGAGTCAAAGCACAGTACTAGCATATAGAGTCTCCATGATGTTTCAAGTCGTAAGGACTAATGATGTACAACCAAAACCGCGGACTTTATCCACTCGATAAGTGATAACCACTTGGAAAGTCCGGATAGGGTAGTTCGACTATTCATCCTATGAATATCCATTTGCATGCTTCGAACATCTCCATGTTCCCTACCAATGAAACGTGGTACTCCGCATCGCAAATGCTAGTCTCAAACTCGAGCGATCCTTATCCTTATTATCGGACGGCTCAATCGACTAGGAACGGTTTTTAGAATATACAGTGACTATAAGATGTATTTCATGATAGACATCTCCATGTTCTACCACATCTTACATACACTATAGTATATTCAAGGTTTTTATCAAAACAACAATAGTATATCACAATATAACAATATGAAGTAATATAAAGTCATTGCCATAAAAGTGTAAATAATATTAAACAAAAGATTGTTTATACAAAGAGTCATCAAAGCCCATAGCCACACAGTTGGCTCACTGGGCACCCACTCTTACAGGATAAGCCAGCTTTCTTGGTGGGCTCCTCATCTTCTGCTAAGAAGGGGCCAAGTATGAAGGGCAAGAAACGTTCTACCCCACCCAAGAAAGTCGAGCCCGAGAAGAAGCAAAAGACAAAGGCTTCAAACAATGGAAAATCCAAGGATGTTTGCCATTACTGCAAGAAGCCGGGTCATTGGAAGCGCAACTGCAAGGAGTATCTTGAGCAGTTGGGAACTGCAAAGGGTATGTTCTATATCGAAATAAACATGTCACTTAATACAACTTCTTGGGTATTGGATACCGGATGTGGATCTCACATTTGCAATGATTTGCAGGTGATGACAAGAAGTCGCAGGCTTAGAATGGGTGAGACCCAGCTGAGGCTCGGGAATGGTTCCAGAGTTGAAGCTACGGCCATTGGAGATGTTTGTTTGATTTTGCAGAATGGTTTTAAATTATTGTTGAGAGATGTTTTATTTGTGCCAGATTTAATTAAAAACATTATTTCTATTTCTATGCTTGATAGAGATGGTTATTCTTGTAATTTTGTGAATGGGATTTGCAATATTTACAAGAATGAATGTTTAATTGGAAATGGACAACTTGAAAACGATCTATACAATTTAAAACTAAAAGACGTTCCAATTAATTATTTTGATAAACCGGCTACAACAAACAAAAGGAAAATCGATAGTCAAAACCCGGCAAACCTTTGGCACGCTAGGCTAGGTCATATTTCCTCAAAGAGGATGAACAAGCTAGTGGGAGAGGGCATGTTTGATATGTCTGATATTAACTCTCTACCTACTTGTGAATCCTGCCTAAAAGGAAAAATGACTAAATCTCCTTTTAAGGGGAAACCTGAGCGTCGTCAGAATCTGTTGGATTTGATCCATACAGATGTTTGTGGTCCATTTAGAGTAGGGACTCAACATGGCCACACCTACTTCATTACCTTTACTGATGATTATTCAAGGTATGGGTATTTATATTTAATGAAATATAAGTCTGAAGCATTTGAAAAGTTCAAAGAATTCAGGGCTGAAGTAGAAAACAAGCTAGGTAAAAGTATTAAAGCACTTCGATCGGATCGAGGTGGAGAATACTTGAGTACCGAGTTTTTGGACTATCTGAAAGAGAATGGGATTCTCTCTCAGTGGACTCCTCCTATGACACCACAACTTAATGGTGTATCGGAGCGTCGTAATCGAACTTTGTTGGACATGGTTCGATCTATGATGAGCTTCACTGAGATTCCACCTTCGTTTTGGGGCTATGCGCTTGAAACGGCGGTATTGTTGTTGAACAACGTCCACACTAAAGCAGTGGACAAAACACCATACGAGTTATGGAATGGCAAAGCTCCTAAGTATTCGTACTTGAGGATTTGGGGATGTCCTGCTTACGTGAAGCGGACAGTGGGAGATAAGTTGGATAGTCGATCCAGCTTATGTTATTTTGTAGGGTATCCGAAGAATTCAATCGGATATTATTTCTATTATCCTGCTGAAACAAAGGTGTTTGTTTCTAGGAATGCCACCTTCTTGGAGAAGGAGTTCTTATTGGATAAGAAAGGCGAGATGATGGAACTCGAAGAAGTTCGAGAAGAACCCGAAATACAAAATAACGATCCTACACCTCAGGAACCATTGCTGGACACGCCTGAACCTAGAAGATCCGAGAGGACTTCTAGACCTCCTATTCGATATGGTCTTCTTCTTGAAGGGGATCAAGATGAACCCGACATTGGATGTGATCCAAGAAACTTCAAGGAAGCAATTTCTGATGCGGATTCGAATTTATGGCTTGAAGCTATGCAGTCAGAATTGGATTCGATGCATACAAACCAAGTTTGGTCTTTGGTAGAACCTCCCGATGGAATTGTTCCAATAGGGTGTAAATGGATCTACAAAAGAAAGCTTGGGCCTGATGGTAAGGTATTGACCTACAAGGCGCGATTGGTGGCTAAAGGTTATACTCAAAGGCAAGGAGTTGACTATGATGAAACCTTTTCACCAGTTGCAATGTTCAAGTCCATAAGAATCCTAATTGCCATAGCTGCATGGTATGACTATGAGATATGGCAAATGGATGTGAAGACTGCTTTTCTTAATGGAGACATTAAGGAGGAAATCTATATGAAGCAGCCTGAGGGGTACACATCCATGGGAAGCGAGCATAAGGTATGCAAGCTTCAGAGATCAATTTATGGTCTAAAACAAGCATCAAGAAGTTGGAACCAGAAATTTGATGAAACAATAAAAGATTTTGGTTTCATCAAGAACCCGGAGGAACCGTGCGTGTACAAGAAAGTAGTTAAGGATGCTGTGACATTCTTAGTACTTTATGTTGATGACATCCTACTCATTGGGAATGATGTAGGGATGTTGCAGTCAACGAAGATATGGTTATCAGGTAGATTTTCGATGAAGGATTTGGGTGAGGCATCCTACATTCTAGGGATTCAGATCTATAGAGATAGATCTAAGAGAATGATAGGACTCACTCAATCAACCTACATCGATACCATATTGAAACGGTTTTCAATGGATGGGTCCAAAAGAGGACATCTACCCATGTGTCATGGAGTTTCTCTATCCAAGTCTATGTGTCCCAAGACTGATGAAGAGATAGAGAATATGACACATGTACCATATGCGTCAGCTATAGGTAGTATCATGTATGGGATGATATCTACCAGACCGGATGTAGCATTTGCTCTGAGTGTCACGAGCAGATATCAGTCTAATCCTGGTCAAATGCATTGGAAAGCCGTGAAGGACATTCTTAAGTACTTGCGAAGGACTAAGAATATTTTCATGGTTTATGGAGGACGAGAACTCAAATTGGAAGGCTATACCGACTCTAGCTTCCAAAGTGATGTGGATGACTCGAAGTCAACCTCTGGATTTGTGTTCATGCTCAATGGCGGTGCTGTCTCTTGGAAGAGTTCCAAGCAGGACACCACAGCGGATTCCACCACTGAGGCTGAATACATTGCAGCATCAGCTGCTGCTAAAGAGGCTGTTTGGATGAGGAAGTTCGTCCAAGAGTTGGGCGTCATTCCTGAATTTGTTGGTCCAGTCCCGGTGTACTGTGACAACACGGGTGCCGTTGCTCAAGCAAAGGAACCAAGGTCTCATCAAAGATCCAAACACGTACTGAGGAAATACCACATAATCCGGGAGATTGTGGAAAGAGGAGACATCATTGTCGAACGAGTGGCCTCTGCAGACAATATCGCTGATCCGCTTACTAAGCCCTTGCCAGGACCATTGTTTGACAAACATCGCGAAGCAATGGGTCTACGTAGTATGACTAGTTGGCTATAGGGCAAGTGGGAGATTGTAAGAGTGGGTGCCCAGTGAGCCAACTGTGTGGCTATGGGCTTTGATGACTCTTTGTATAAACAATCTTTTGTTTAATATTATTTACACTTTTATGGCAATGACTTTATATTACTTCATATTGTTATATTGTGATATACTATTGTTGTTTTGATAAAGACCTTGAATATACTATAGTGTATGTAAGATGTGGTAGAACATGGAGATGTCTATCATGAAATACATCTTATAGTCACTGTATGTTCTAAAACCGTTCCTAGTCGATTGAGCCGTCCGATAATAAGGATAAGGATCGCTCGAGTTTGAGACTAGCATTTGCGATGCGGAGTACCACGTTTCATTGGTAGGGAACATGGAGATGTTCGAAGCATGCAAATGGATATTCATAGGATGAATAATCGAACTACCCTATCCGGACTTTCCAAGTGGTTATCACTTATCGAGTGGATAAAGTCCGCGGTTTTGGTTGTACACCATTAGTCCTTACGACTTGAAACATCATGGAGACTCTATATGCTAGTGCTGTGCTTTGACTCGTTTACCGACTCTATGGGGGTCATCAGGTGTCGAGATTGGGTACAGTTATGACACATATAGGAGTCGATGCATTGTTGTCAAGGATTCACCACATACTTGCGAGTGTGGATATCCTATGCGATCTGAGGAGATATTAGTGTGACAAATCTCTGGCCAGAGTACTTGATGTGATTTAAGAAATGGTTTCTTAGTAGCACATGCGATGTCACTAATTTGATCTTCAAGATGCATTGCATAGTTATCGAATCTTGAGCGACTCTCGATATACCAATGGTTGTTGATTCGATCGGGATATATGGATGAAGGGACCGTACTGTACGCTAACCAAAATCTACTGGTTCTTGTAGGCACTATCAGTGATACCTAGGGAATCATGGGGCGATGTTGCTAGGCGCTTTACCATGATTCGTTGGGCAAGTCGGAAAGTGTTGTTCCGAGTCACAAGGAGTTGTGAGCCCACGGCTAGCTGTATCCCTGAACCATTGAGGGTCACACAGTGTAATGGAGTTTTAATCCCCATTGAGATAGTTAAATTTAAAGAGTTAAATTTAATGAACTAAGGAGTTGGACTTCTTAAATAAGAGTAAGGGAGTAGGATTTCCTAAAATGACATAGGGATGGACATTTTTGGAAACCACTGAATTCGGATTCAGGAAAATTTATTTTGACTTAAAATGTGCAGAAATGGTTTCTGTACACATTGGTGAAATCAGTTCATCAATCGGAGTCACGATGAATTTTATATTAATTTCTGAACGAGCGGGCTTTGCTTGTCGGGCCCCAGCTTATGACTAATGGGCCCTAAGGTGTTAGTGGCCTGCATTATAAATAAGTTATTTCAGTACAGAAATTACACACAACAGCTCATAATTTTTTGAGAAGCAAAAATCGAACCCTAGCCTCTCAAAAGTTTCGGCCGTCCCCTCCCTGTCCTCTGCCCGAGAAAATTCCGGTCTGTGATTTTGAATCGCAGTAAGGAATAGCGAATCAGATTCGTTTATTCTCTTCGCAGAAAACTTCTGATAGATTTTCTAGTGCAATCTATCAGAGGGATTAAACCTCTGTTCGTGGACCTGATTGAAGGAGTTCATCGGTTCCAGGGAGAGACAACAAGAGCAGATCAAATCTGTTGGTGTCCATTAATCTCGTTGCGAGATTGGAGGTAAAATTTAATAACTGTTATTTAAATTTTACACACACAATAATTTAATCGTTGAACGGTTGATACCCACACTATGGAATTGTTCCATAACAAAATTTTTAAACTTCCGCTGCACCGGGTATCAATCGTGATTGATCTGAACGCCAGTTATCCAACAGTCATTCCAGATTCATACAACTCAGACAGAATCCATTTCAAATCTGCTTAGAGACCTATGACATATCAGTGCAAGTTTCACTCTCAAGTATCCATTCCTTCTAACGACTCTAGACACACCCACCTCCCTTGATATAATGAAATACACACCTCCAGATTTTGCACCCGGTATTGCTTTAGCCCCATTAATTACCCGCTGACATAGCTATAACTGGCTAGGATATGAAAGTTTTATTTTATTATTATTTTTTTCTTTCTAATCCCATCGCGCGTCTATAGCCCGGATGGAGCATCAACCCCATGTAATCCGCATACTTAGCCTTTGATTTAATCTTTTAGGATTTCAATCCATTCAAGGCCCGGATGGAGTTGTATAAATTTTTTTTTTCTATTTTTCTAGGTGCGCCCAAGATCATAAGTGTCATGCTAGCAGCTCGCCAAAATTCATAGAAACAATTAAGATCCACAAAACACCTATTGTTGTGAAATGGTCAAACAGACAGAAATTTCATCTAATCTTTCGTTACAATCCACTGGTCTACCACAAGTGCTTAAAATATTAACGGGTCAACCTACAGTTTCTCATGACAAATCAAGAGCACAACAACAACAAAAATTTCACCCAAAATTCACAACTTCATATCATCATCAGCTGTGACGCCCCGTTTTTATCTTAAATGAGTTTATTTGAGTTAATCGGAGATTGCAGAGTTCACGAGCCGACTTGATTTTGATCAGGGTCCTTTTTGCAAATTTTGGAAATTTCAGGGACTAAAATGCAATTATCGGTTTTTATAGATATTTATAAGGATTTTGGACCCACTCTCTTCTCCATCATCTTCCTCTTCACGCCTCCCTCCTCCATTGTTTAAGAAATCGATTCTTCAAGCTTCCAGATTTCATCCCGAGCTCGATCCGGCCGTTGGAATTTATTTCTGAAGGCAGATTATCGATCACTGCAGTAAGAGCTCTGTTATATTGTAAGTTCTTCTACGATCGGATACATTCTAGTTTTTGGATGTTGTTAGAATCGTTCGAGATTCGAGTATGTTGTTCTAGACAGTGTTCTGATCGTTTATTATCTGTCAGTTTTGAAATAGAGCGACGTTCGGATTTGTTATGATTTTTGGAAGCCATTTTCGAAAATCATGGTTTTGAGATTTGTTGGGTTTGTCTTGTTGTTGTTGTATTAGCATTGAATTGAGTTGTTATCAGTATTGAACTGCTGTCTGCGTTGCCGGTTGGTCAGTTATAGCCGTTATGCCGTCGGTTTGAGTTTTTGGAGATTTTGAACCGTTTTTGAGTTTGAACTTGGCTTGTAAGTTGATCGTGGTTATTGATCAATCATCTCTTGTATCTGAACAGATTCGTTTGGAGTTGTCAAGCCCAGAGTTAGCAGCTGTTTGATCGTTTCAGAGAATTGGACGAAGAACGGTATAAAGAGTTTTCCTTGAACCGTTGCCTTGTTGTTGTTAGATTGTGTAGTTGTTTATACAATCTCTTTTGTAGCTTATCCAGAGTTGGAACTACTGCATTGAAAGGTAAAAGCAGTCATCGTAGCGGGATAGCATACTCGGGACTGTGGTTCTCGAGTTTTCCCTTTTGAAATCTCATACTTGCATGTACACTTGTTCTAGCATGAGGAACTTGTGTATTGTTTGATTGTATTGGTTTTGTTAAAAGGATTATGTTTTATGTTTCTGTTATGCATTCATCTTGAGCCAATCTTGTTTCAGCGGGCAGAACCGTCCTTTTTGTTTAGACGTTTGGGAACTATGATTGAGTGGCCCAGGTCGTAGTCGTTTCGTCTGGTGCTAGCATACTCATTATAGTTGCTCAAAGTCTAGAGGAGTGAGATACGTGGCACCACCTCGATTGGGAGAGTCGGTGAGTTGTTACGTGATCTTATCCTCGGGATCCCAAAGGCACAGCAGCAATCCCTCGTTATCAGATTTGATATCCCTGTTTAAAGACATGCATTTCATTACGATGTTATTGAGTTCGTTATTGTATTGAAAGCATGTTTGTTACTTGTATTACTTGTTATGTTGCTTTTACTGGGAATGTCGTTCTCACCGGTTATCCGGCTGTTGCTTTGTTTTGTATGTGTACTTGGCAACAGGTGGGGCAGGAACAAGTCAGAAGAGGCATGGTTAGCTTCGAGGGCAAGTAGTAGGAGTGAGACTCGATTTAGACTTCTGGTTGTTTTTAGGCCTTCTGAAAGCATGACTTGTTATGGCATGTTTCCCTACACCCTGTTATTGCATATGTATTTGAAGGCATGTCGGAGCAAGCGCGGAATCCTTTCTTTATCTGCAGCCTGAGCATTTTCTGCCCAGGCCTTCCGCGCGCGGGCGAGGCGTTACTCGCGCGCGCGCGAGGCCTCTGTTGGGCCTCTGAATTGTTTGCCCACGCGCGCGCGAGCTTGGTACCTCGCGCGGGCGCGAGCCTTTGGTTGGTCTCGGTTGTTGAAGCCCGCGCACACGCGAGCTTGGTTCCTCGCGCGGGCGCGCGGCGTTTAAAAAAAAAAAAAAAAAAACTTTGAATTGTTTTACTCTTGGATTCTTATTCGCTTACTTGTTGTTTAATCCGAGATTAGTGGTTTAGAATCGAGGTCTCACATTAAGTGGTATCAAAGCCTTAAGATTCTTGGTCGAACTAGAGTGAGCGGGGTAGATCGAGTCTGTGTGCAATGACTCCTCGCATGTGTTTGAATTATTTAATTGTGTACTTAATTCCATGCGAGCATGCTTTATTGTTTGAGCATTATTTGAATTACATGGTTGTGTGATTTAAAATTAATAAAGCATGATCTACTTGAGATATAACTGTTTCTGTTCTCGACTGGTATTCGGTATTCTAAGCGGTTGTAAGGGCACTGATGGTAGCGATTGAGATATCTCGTGTGCTAACCTTTGATAATCACATGGGTCCTCGTCGAGTGATAAACAGTAACACACCACCAGTTATCCCTGCGACTGAGCAAGCTAGCACTGAGGTTGATCAGTTGGATGCTTCAGCGACTCCTATGGAAATCTTGCTGAAGAGGTTTCAGTCGTTCAATCCGCCATTGTTGATGGGTTCAGAAAATCCAGTTGACTGTGAGAGTTGGTTGGATGATATGGATCAGTTGTTTGATTCCATTGACTACACAGATGACCGCCGAATCAGGTTAGTAATTCATCAGCTGCATGGTGGTGCTAAGAGCTGGTGGATCATGACAAAGAAAGCATTTGAGAGTAGAGGTACAGAGGTTACTTGGACTCTTTTTAAATCTGAGTTTTATAAGCGGTTTTTCCCTATCTCGTATCGTAAGGATAAGGGAGCAGAGTTTGCAAATCTGAGGCAAGGGAATCTGAACATTGAAGAGTATGTGGCTAAGTTCGATAGTCTGTTGCGTTTTGCACCGCTAATTGCCGGAGATGAAGAAGCTAAGGAAGATCAGTTCATCAACGGGTTGAACCCCGATGTCTTCACGTTGGTTAACACCAATAGGCCTAGAAACTTTGCGGATGCTATGAATTACGCAAAGGGAGCAGAAGCAGGCTTGTGGAGGCAAAGAGGTAATCAGGGGGCACCTCAGCAGCAGAGGCAGTATCAGAACCAACCATCTCAGTGCCAGAATCAGCCACCTCAACATCAGAACCAGCAGCAGAGGTATGAAGGTGGAAACAGTGGGGGAAACAGAAAGGATCAGTACAAGGCAAGAGGTAAACAGTTCAAGAGACAGGGGAACAGTTCGTCCAGTTCCAGTGGTTCGAAGCAATTCGGTTCAGGACCGAGTTCTGGGTCATCATCCTTGTACTGCAGCAAGTGTGGAGGAAGACACTCACCGGATCAGTGTGTGGGAGTCTTCGGAAATTGTAACACATGTCAGCAACCGGGACACTTCTCTAAAGTGTGCCCTCAACGTAATAGAGATAGAGCTCAGAGTGGGAGTTCGTCTAGACCTGCAGCTCAGCCGGAGAGGCAGTCGTCTGCAGTGCACTCTTTCCAACCCCAGCAACAGCAGAACAGACAGGGAGGTAGCTCTAGTGCAAATCAGCCTCCGAGACAGCAAGCACGAGTCTTTGCATTGACAGAGGATCAGGCTCAGGCAGCACCTGACGATGTCATAGCAGGTAACTGTTCGATTTTCGGTCATTCTGCTCATGTCTTGATAGATACAGGTGCTTCCCATTCCTTTATCTCTGAGAAATATGTGTTATTGCATGCTTTGCCAACTGAATTGTTGCCTACAGTAGTAGCTGTTACTTCACCTTTGGGTGGAGGAATTGTTTCTGTCCGACTAGTCAGGAACTGTGAACTTTGTTTTGAGGGGAATTTGTTAGAATTCGACTGTATTGTGCTTGGGTTGTCAGATTTTGATTGTATTGTCGGTATAGATGCTTTGACCAAGTACAGGGCAACAGTTGATTGTTTTCTGAAAGTTGTCAGGTTCAGACCTGAAATGGCAGACGAGTGGAAATTCTTTGGTAAGGGTTCTCGATCTAGAATTCCTTTGATTTCAGTGTTATCTATGACTCGTTTGTTACAGAGAGGTGCAGAAGGATTTTTGGTTTATGCGGTTGATGTACTGAAATCTAGCCCAGCTTTGGTTGACTTACCAGTGGTTAGAGAGTTTGCTGATGTGTTTCCGGAAGATGTTCCTGGATTGCCACCCATTCGAGAAGTCGAATTCAGCATTGACTTAGTGCCAAGTACTCAACCTATTTCAAAAGCTCCTTATCGTATGGCACTTGTTGAATTGAGAGAGTTGAAGGAGCAGCTTGAGGATTTGATTGCCAAGGGATACATCAGACCTAGTGTATCGCCTTGGGGTGCTCCTGTTCTATTCGTTCGGAAGAAGGATGGTTCTATGCGGCTCTGTATTGACTACCGCCAATTGAATCAGGCTACAGTTAAGAACAGATATCCTTTACCCCGAATAGATGACTTGTTTGATCAACTGCAGGGTTCTTCTGTCTACTCTAAGATTGATCTGAGGTCAGGCTACCATCAGCTGAGAGTGCGAGAGGAAGATGTTCCTAAGACCGCATTCAGAACGAGGTATGGTCACTTTGAGTTTATAGTCATGTCGTTTGGTTTGACTAACGCTCCAGCTGTTTTTATGGGTTTGATGAACCGTATCTTTCAGCGTTATTTAGATGAGTTCGTCATTATTTTCATCGATGATATTCTTATCTACTCGAAGAACCGTACTGACCATGCAGAGCACTTGAGAATTGTCTTGCAGATTTTACGAGTTGAGCAGTTGTTTGCCAAGCTATCGAAATGCGAATTCTGGTTAGATCGAGTTGTCTTACTCGGTCATATTATTTCTGAAGATGGGATTTCTGTCGATCCCAGCAAAAATCAAAGCGGTTATGAATTGGCCTAGACCGAGGCATGGTTAGCTTCGAGGGCAGGAACAAGTCAGAAGAGGCATGGTTAGCTTCGAGGGCAAGTAGTAGGAGTGAGACTCGATTTAGACTTCTGGTTGTTTTTAGGCCTTCTGAAAGCATGACTTGTTATGGCATGTTTCCCTACACCCTGTTATTGCATATGTATTTGAAGGCATGTCGGACCAAGCACGAAATCCTTTCTTTATTTTCTGCAGCCTGAGCATTTTCTGCCCAGGCCTTCCGCGCGCGGGCGAGGCGTTCCTCGCGCGCGCGCGAGGCCTCTGTTGGGCCTCTGAATTGTTTGCCCATGCGCGCGCGAGCTTGGTACCTCGCGCGGGCGCGAGCCTTTGGTTGGTCTCGGTTGTTGAAGCCCGCGCACGCGCGAGCTTGGTTCCTCGAGCGGGCGCGCGGCGTTTAAAAAAAAAAAAAAAAAAAAACTTTGAATTGTTTTACTCTTGGATTCTTGTTCGCTTACTTGTTGTTTAATCCGAGATTAGTGGTTTAGAATCGAGGTCTCACATCAGCCCCCATTCATCGTCTCACTCAACACACATGCGAACAGTAAAGAAAATGCAAACACTTCCCCAAACTTAGAAACTAGCATTGTCCTCAATGCGAAAGAAACCACAAGGCAATCCTAACAACACGGAGAAAGAAGAACAGAATGAACAATGCAAAACACACAAAATAACAAAAACAAAGAAAAACAAAACAAAAACTCCCCTGATCAGTGGTCTTCATCTTCACCAGCTGGCTCTTCCTCGGAATCATCAGAAAGCTCACGGATGGGTGCATCGTATTTGAATCAAAACAGTGATGGATACGGTGGTGGTGCTGGAAAATTCGCAGGGTCCAAGCCAGCATTGGCGCACAACCCTCTCATCATAGCATGCATCTAGTCCATATAAGCAAATGGGACATTCTGGCACTCTTCATGATGCTGGGTCCAAGCAGAAAGTTCATTAACCATCTCATTATTGGGGCGAAGAGCAGGTGGTGGTTTTGGGGCGTGCCTCAAAGATTTACCGGGACCAGAACTCGCCCGCCCACGCGATGTAAACTCCTACAGTCTGAAATTTTGCTTTGTCTTCAAAATTGAATCGTCCACATCCTGCATTGGATGCTTCCATTTTTCATCGTCTCGCACTACCACTCCAGCTTGCACAAAAAGTGAGGATACAATAGATGGGAAGAATATGCCAATATTCGTCGAGCGGATAGACGTATATAACTCCATGTTGATGAGTTTGCCTACATTGATTGGCCAGTGTTTGTGCAAGGCAAACAACAACAATTCCCTGCTCATCACCACGTCGTGCGTGTGGGACACCGCCATCATCCTGTGAGTTAGAAACGCATACCACAAGGCTGGTTCCATCTTCAAAAAATTTTCTTTAAACGACAAAAATTTGACCGAGTCCTTCCAAATTGTTTCCATCATAGCACAGTTCAGCACAGACTAGATTATAATTCGGGCTAGCCTTAAACTCTTGGAATTGGCTATCGTTTATCTCCGGTGTTTGCAATAAAGCTTTAATGGTTTCAGGGTCGAAAGAAACGAACTTACCCCTCAAAAAATCTTTGTTATCGGTTCGTTCAGGGGTGTTAGCATAGAAATCCATCACCAAAGGTATGACGGCCGCGAGAGGTTGGCGGCAGAACTCAGTCAATCCACGCTCAGTGATGCCGAGGGAGATGGTGCGGTTCTCGGATAGATCGATTCCTCTCTCGGGGATTGGATTCCTATTGATCTTTGAGGCTTCATAACGTGCTTTAGCCTCCATGGAGATGAACTTGCCGTCGATAATGGTGGAGGATGAAGAAGAAGCATGGGATGAAGTGATCTTTGCTCTCTTTAGTCCAATATTGAGCGAGATGTGAGAAATTGAGAGAGATACCTGCGATTTGGGAGGAGAATAAGTGAGAAATAGGGAGAGGAGGAGGAGCGTAGGGTTTCGTAAGAAGAAAGGGAAAGAAAAAGCTAAGAAAGGAAAGGGGATCGGGGTATTTTAAAATTTTGGATCTGCGCAAGACGCCCGCGTGGTAGAAAATAACAGCGCGGGCAGACCCCTCTTTGAGCAAAAATAAGAAAACAGAGAGTGCGCGCGCGGGCGGTAGAAAATTACCGCACGGGCGCACCTTAGTTTGAAACAAAAACTTGAAACAGAGACTGGGCGCTCAGGCGGCAGAAAATGACCGTGCGAGCGCACTGAAAATTTTGAAAACAATACAAAAATGAACTAACTAAAAAAACTGAAAATAAAAATAAAAAAAAGTTTGACAAAACTAAACAAAAGAGAGTGAAGAAAGTAGTTCTCAATTTAATGTCTAGATCTTGACTTTTCTCCTCCCCAAACTAGTCTTGATTAGTCAGCGTGGTGATGACTGGCATGGAATCAACGTCACTTCCCACATAATGTTTTAGCCTCTAAGCATTGACTGTGAAAGACTCATTTATGGCATCTTTTATCTCAATGGCCCCCGATGGATACACCTTAGTGATTTTGTAGGGACCGGACCACCTAGACTTCAACTTTCCAGGAAAGAGCCTCAGCCGGGAGTTAAACAAAAGCACTGCTTCTCCTTTCTTAAATTCTTGGTGACGAATGCGTCTGTCATGTATTCTCTTGGTCTTTTCTTTGTACGACACTGCCATATCGTATGCTTGATCTCGAAATTCCTCTAATTGGTTCATCTCAAGCAATCTCTTCTCACCTGCAACAACAAATTCAAAATTTAATGCTTTGATAGCCCAATATGCTCTATGATACAACTCAACTGACAAATGACATGCCTTACCAAACAACAGTCTATATGGGGAGGTGCCTATAGGAGTTTTAAAAGCAGTCCTGTAGGAACATAATGCATCGTCAATTCAAAGTGCCCAATCCTTTCTATTTGTACACACACTTTTTTCCAAAATTTGCTTAATTTCTTGATTGGGCACTTCTACATGGCCACTTGTTTGGGGATGATAAGGAGTAGAAATTGGGGTCCTTAATATAGACAAGGACAACCCTCACCTCTTGAGTTAGCTTTTGAGGTGAGTTAGGTCCAAGTCTCATTTCTAACATGGTATCAGAGCCCAGGCCCTCTGTGTGTGTTGGATCGCCCATAATTGGGCTGCCTATAGTTAGGCCATCCGTTAATATCTCCACGCTTCAGATGTTCATTCCTAGGCGTGTGGGGGGGGGGGGGGGGGAGGGTGTGTTGAAATATTGTCCCACATCGGTAGGATAGAGTTCCTGGTAGTTCTTAATATAGACAAGGACAACCCTCACCTCTTGAGCTAGCTTTTGAGGTGAGTTAGGTCCAAGTCTCATTTCTAACAGAGTTTGTTGCAAAAATGGGTGCCACCATCACTAATAATTGCACGGGGTGTACCAAACCGATTAAAAATGTTTTTCTTTAGAAATTTTGTGACCACCTGTTTATCATTAGTTACACAAGCTTCTGCCTCCACCCATTTAGAAACATAATCGACGACGACCAAAATGTATTTTTTTGTAAAAGAATTTGGAAATGGTCCCATAAAGTCGATTCTGCACACATCAAATATCTCACACTCAATAATATTATTCAATGGAATTTCATGACGGTTTGAGATATTACCTGTCCGCTGACATCTATCACACTCAATGACAAAAGATCGTGCATCTTTAAAAAGATTGGGCCAATAGAACCCACATTCAAGTACCTTAGCTTCCGTCTTGATTGGCCCAACATGGCCACCTACCTCACGGTCATGACAGTGACTGAGGATACTTTTCATCTCTCCTTCCGCCACACATCTTCGGATCATCGAGTCAGCACAAATTTTAAACAAGAAAGGTTCTTCCCAAAAATAATGCTTTACATCCGACAAAATTTTTTTATTTTGATGAAATGACAAGTTATGTGGGAGTGTGCCCGTGACCAAGTAATTTGCAATGTTAGCATACCAAGGTGAATTTTCTATGGCAAACAACTTTTCATCAGGACACCATGAAAGAGTGGGTGCCCGGTGAGCCAACTTGTGGCTAAGGGCTTTGATGACTCTTTGTACAAACAATCTTTTGTTTAATATTATTTACACTTTTATTAATGGCAATGACTTTATCTTTCTTCATATTGTTATATTGTGATATACTATTGTTGTTTTGATAAAGACCTTGAATATACTATAGTGTATGTAAGATATGATAGAACATGGAGATGTCTATCATGAAACATATCTTATAGTCACTGTATATTCTAAACTGTTCCTAGTCGATTGAGCCGTCCGATAATAAGGATAAGGATCGCTCGAGTTTGAGACTAGCATTTGCGATGCAGAGTACCACGTTTCATTGGTAAGGAACATAGAGATGTTCGAAGCATGCAAATGGATATTCATATGATGAATGATCGAACTACCCTATCCGGACTTTCCAAGTGGTTATCACTTATCGAGTGGATAAAGTCCGCGGTTTTGGTTGTACACCATTAGTCCTTACTACTTGAAACATCATTGAGACTCTATATGCTAGTACTGTGCTTTGACTCGTTTACCGACTCTATTGGGGTCATCAGGTGTCGGGATTGGGTACAGTTACAACACATATAGGAGTCGATGCTTTGTTGTCAAGGATTCACCACATGCTTGCGAGTGTGGATATCCTATGCGATCTGAGGAGATATTAGTGTGACGAATCTCTGGCCAGAGTACATGATGTGATTTAATAAATGGTTTCTTAGTAGCACATGCGATGTCACTATTTGATCTTCAAGATGTATTGCATAATTATCGAATCTCGAGCGACTCTCGATATACCAATGGTTGTTGATTCGATCGGGATATATGGATGAAGGGACCGTACTGTACGCTAACCAAAATCTATTGGTTCTTGTAGGCACTATCAGTGATACCTAGGGAATCATGGGGCGATGTTGCTAGACGCTCTTACCATGATTCGATGGGCAAGTCGGAAATTGTTGTTCCGAGTCACAAGGAGTTGTGAGCCCACGGCTAGCTGTATCCCTGAACCATTGAGGGTCACACAGTGTAATGAATTTTTAATCCCCGTTGAGATAGTTAAATTTAAAGAGTTAAATTTAATGAACGAAGAAGTTGGACTTCTTATTTAAGAGTAGAGGAGTAAGATTTCCTAAAATGACATAGGGATGGCCATTTTTGGAAATCACTGAATTCGGATTCAGAAAAATTTATCTTGACTTTAAAAGGTGCAGAAATGGTTTTTGTGCACATTGGTAAAATCGGTTTATCAATCGGAGTCACGATGAATTTTATATTAATTTCTGAACATGCAGGCTTTGCTTGTCGGGCTTGAACTTATGACTAATGGGCCCTAAGCTGTTAGTGGCCTACATTATAAATAAGTTATTGCAGTACAGAAATTACATACAACAGGTCATAAAATAATTTTTGAAAACCCTAATTTTATTTATTGTGGCCGCCGCCCCCTCTCCCTCTGCTTGAAAAAAATCCAGCCTGTGATTTTGAATTACAGTCTCGTTTAACGGATCAAATTCGTTAATCTCTTCGTAGAAACTTCTGATAGATTTTCTAGTGCAATCTATCAGAGGGATTGAATATCCGTTCGTGGACCTAATTGAAGAACAGTTCGTCCATCAGTTCCAGTGATATACAACAAGAGCAGAGAAATCTGTTGGTGTCCAAAATCTCGATTCGAGATTAAAGGTAAAAATTTTATAATCGTTATTTAATTTTTACACACACAATTTAATCGTAAGGTTGATACCCATTATGGAATCGTTCCATATAAAAATTTTAAACTTCCGCTGCACCGGGTATCAATCCTAATTGATCTGATCGCCGCGTTCTCCAACAGTGGTATCAGAGCCAGGTCGCTCAGATCAAGCGATTAAATTAATCGATTGTACAAAAAAATTTTAGGCCTCGGTTTTTGAAACAAAATAAATATTTTAAAAATAAAATATTTTTTTCGGGCAAAAACCCGGGCAGCGATTGGATCGCTGCCCGGGGCAGGGGCAGCGATCGTCGCTGCCCGGGGCAGGGGCAGCGATCGTCGCTGCCCCGGGCAGCGCAGGGCAGCGCTCGGCGCTGCCCATGGGCAGCGATGTGATCGCTGCCCAGGGCAGCGATCGTCGCTGCCCTAGGGGCAGCCGGGCTGCCCGGCCCGGCCCGGCCCGGGAATGTCCCGGGCGGCCCGCGGGAAAAATTATTTTTAATTTTTTAAATTAAATTTTAATATGTTAAAATTCTATTTTTGGTCCGATCGAAAATTTTTTTGATTGGTCCACGAGGCGTCGGATCGAATTGTTCGAGTCCGAAAATTTTAAAATTGATTTTTGGATAAATTTGAATTTTTGGAAAATTTAAATATTTTATCCGTTAAATTGAATTTTGAAATTAATTATTTTTGGTACAATTGATGATAAGATATGATCTTATGGATATATTGAGTAAAATATGATTTTATGTATAAAATTGGATTTTATAGATAAAATATGATTTTATTTGATAAAAAGATAAAATATGATTTTGTATGTAAAATAAGATTTTATATATGAAATATGATTTTATCCTTTTAAATTTAAATTGCCATTGCATGTTATCCAATAAATTAATTTTGAATTAAATGTTATTGGATAAGGATGATCGATTGCCATGACCAATTTTGTAGGTGTATGTTAGGAATTTACATTTGTTTTTATTGTTGTTGGTTTTATTAATGGGCCTGGTTTATGGCCCAATATGAATGTCATATGTAATAAAAGTGGGCTTGGTTTATGGCCCGTTCCCACCCCTTAAAATGTATCCCCTACTTGTCATTGTTATTTATTGTAAATACATTAGATTTAGTGGGAGATCAAGATTTGAAGATGGAGGTGGGCCCAGCAGACAATAAAGACAGAAGAAATGTAAATTGGAAGCAAATGTAATAGGATTGCATTGCATACTGCATATTACCTAGGATTGGACTAAGACTCGTGATTGGCAACCACGGGTCGATTAGAAATGGAATCGATCATCCTATATAATATGTGATATTATAGTTGTATGCATGTTTTAGACAAAATTATGTGAATCCGACAAGCATACAAAACTTTAAAAATGATGAGACAAATTTTTATAATTAAAATCCCTCATTTTAAATATGATTTAAAATTGATATCAAGATAAATAAAGGAAATTTAAATTTGTTTAAATGTTCCTACCTTCCATCAACGATCAATGTATGAGATGCTACCCGCGGATACGGTCCGGCTCATATTATTGGGGGGGCCCGTTCATCGGAAATCTGTACATTGGATCGACACATGTTGTAAGTTGGGTGGAACTCCCATGGGATCGGCTCATATTATTGGGGGATCCACATGGCGACCGTCCATCACAACTTAATATTGATGGGTCATCTTGACATGTCACAATAAACGGCTTCATATTATTGGGCCCTTATTGGACATGAGGTAAAAACATGGAGGTTGCTTTGGAAGCAATTGGGCTCTACCTTTTGAAATTATGGTTGGCTGATATTATTCGGGACCATAGATTGTCAATTGGACTCCATGTTCTCACTAAGGAAAACAGTTTCCCGTTTTCACTAGAGGGTAGTGAAATCGTTAAAATAGTGGGAGTGAGATTCATAAAATAAATTTCGCCTATTTTATGTCTTAGTAAATTGCTTAAACAATCACTGATATTTTTCTGTTTCTTTTCAGTATTTCATAAGATGAATTCGCGTAATCCACTTTTCTCGATCCTCGAACAAAATAAGTTGACTAGCGCAAACTATACGGAATGGTTTCGTAAGTTGAAGATTGTCTTGACTTCGGAGAAGATGCTCTACGTGTTAGAAAAATCTCCTCCGAAGGAAGCACCAGCTGACGTAAGTCCGGAGGAGTTAGCCAAGCTTGATACATGGTGGGACCATGATATCAAGACCAAATGCTATAGGCAAGCCTCGATGTCTGATGAACTCCAGAGGCGATTTGAGGACACCGTGAATGCTGCTGACATTCACGTTCAACTCAAGGAACTTTTTGGGGCTCAATCGAGGGCTGAAAGGTTCGCTACTGTAAAGGAGCTAATGACGTGTCGCATGCGTGAAGGGACTTCGGTCCATGATCATGGGGTACGAGTGATTTGGCTCATACAGAAGTTGGTAACCCTTGATTTGGTGTTGGAGCATGAACTCAACGTGGACTTACTACTTCTGTCTCTTCCTTCTTCGTTTGACGGATTTGTGGTAAATTTCAATATGAACAAGATAGAGGCCTTCCTTGAAGAGATGGTCAATATGCTTGTGACATATGAATCCACATTAAAGAAGGATAAACCGGCTTTCTTGGTGGGCTCATCTTCTTCTGCTAAGAAGGGGCCAAGTATAAAGGGTAAGAAACGTTCTGCCCCACCCAAGAAAATCAAACCCGAGAAGAAGTACAAGACAAAGGCTTCAAACATGGAAAAATCCAAGGATGTTTGCCATTACTGCAAGAAGCCCGGTCATTGGAAGCGTAACTGCAAGGAATATCTAGAGCAGTTGCGAACTGCAAAGGGTATGTTCTATATTGAAATAAATGTTTCACTTAATACTACTTCTTGGGTATTGGATACCGGATGTGGATCTCACATTTGCAATGATTTGCAGGTGATGACAAGAAGTCGCAGGCTTAGAATGGGTGAGACCCAGCTGAGGCTCGGAAATGGTTCCAGAGTTGAAGCAAAAGCCGTGGGAGATGTTTATTTAATTTTGCAGAACGGTTTTAAGTTACTTTTAAGAGATGTTTTATTTGTTCTGGATTTGATTAAAAACATTATTTCTGTTCCTATGCTTGATAGAGATGGTTATTCTTGCAATTTTGTGAATGAGATTTGTAATATTTACAAGAATGAATGTTTGATTGGAAATGGACAACTTGAAAACGATCTATACAACTTAAAACTAAAAGACGTTCCAATAAATTATGTTGATAAACCGGCAACAACAAACAAAAGGAAAATCGATAGCCAAAACCCGGCAAACCTTTGGCATACTAGGCTAGGTCATATTTCCTCAAGGAGGATGAACAAGCTAGTGGGAGAGGGCATGTTTGATATGTCTGATATTAACTCTCTACCTACTTGTGAATCCTGCCTGAAAGGAAAAATGACTAAATCTCCTTTTAAGGGGAAACCTGAGCGTAGTCAAAATCTGTTGGATTTGATCCATACAGATGTTTGTGGTCCATTTAGAGTTGGTACTCAATATGGCCACACCTACTTCATTACCTTTACTGATGATTATTCAAGGTATGGGTATTTATATTTAATGAAATATAAGTCTGAAGCATTTGAAAAGTTCAAAGAATTCAAGGCTGAAGTAGAAAACAAGCTAGGTAAAAGTATTAAAGCACTTCGATCGGATCGAGGTGGAGAATACTTGAGTACCGAGTTTTTGGACTATCTAAAAGAGAATGTGATTCTCTCTCAATGGACTCCTCCTATGACACCACAGCTTAATGGTGTATCGGAGCGTCGTAATCGAACTTTGTTGGACATGGTTCGGTCCATGATGAGCTTCACTGAGCTTCCACCTTCGTTTTGGGGCTATGCGCTTGAAACGGCGGTATTGTTGTTGAACAACATCCACACTAAAGCAGTGGACAAAACACCATACGAGTTATGGAATGGCAAATCTCCTAAGTATTCATACTTGAGGATTTGGGGATGTCCTGCTTACGTGAAGCGGACAGTGGGAGATAAGTTGGATAGTCGATCCAGCTTATGTTATTTTGTAGGGTATCCGAAGAATTCAATCGGATATTATTTCTATTATCCTGCTGAAACAAAGGTGTTTGTTTCAAGGAATGCCACCTTCTTGGAGAAGGAGTTCTTATTGGATAAGAAAGGCGAGATGATGGAACTCGAAGAAATTCGAGAAGAACCCGAAATACAAAATAACGATCCTACACCTCAGGAACCATTGATAGACACGCCTGTACCTAGAAGATCCGAGAGGACTTCTAGACCTCCTATTCGATATGGTCTTCTTCTTGAAGGGGATCAAGATGAATCCGATGTTGGATGTGATCCAAGAAACTTCAAGGAAGCAATTTCTGATGCGGATTCAAATTTATGGCTTGAAGCTATGCAGTCGGAAATAGATTCGATGCATACAAACCAAGTTTGGTCTTTAGTAGATCCTCCCGATGGAATTTTTCCAATAGGGTGTAAATGGATCTACAAGAGAAAGCTTGGGCCTGATGGTAAGGTATTGACCTACAAGGCGCGATTGGTGGCAAAAGGTTATACTCAAAGACAAGGAGTTGACTATGATGAAACCTTTTCACCAGTTGCAATGTTCAAGTCCATAAGAATCCTTATTGCCATAGCTGCATGGTATGACTATGAGATATGGAAAATGGATGTGAAGACTGCTTTTCTTAATGGAGACATTAAGGAAGAAATCTATATGAAGCAGCCTGAGGGCTACACATCCATGGGAAGCGAGCATAAGGTATGCAAGCTTCAGAGATCAATTTATGGTCTAAAACAAGCATCAAGAAGTTGGAACCAGAAATTTGATGAAACAATAAAAGATTTTGGTTTCATCAAGAATCCGGAGGAACCATGCGTGCACAAGAAAATAGTTAAGGATGCTGTGACATTCTTAGTACTTTATGTTGATGACATCCTACTCATTGCGAATGACGTAGGGATGTTGCAGTCAACAAAGATATGGTTATCAGGTAGATTCTCGATGAAGGATTTAGGTGAGGCATCCTATATTCTAGGGATACATATCTATAGAGATAGATCTAAGAGAATGATAGGACTCACTCAATCAACCTACATCGACACCATATTGAAACGATTTTCAATGGATGGGTCCAAGAGAGGACATCTACCCATGTGTCATGGAGTTTCTCTATCCAAGTCTATGTGTCCCAAGACTGATGAAGAGATAGAGAAAATGACACATGTACCATATGCGTCAGCCATAGGTAGTATCATGTATGGGATGATATCTACCAGACCGGATGTAGCATTTGCTCTGAGTGTCACGAGCAGATATCAAGCTAATCCCGGTCAAATGCATTGGAAAGCCGTGAAGGACATTCTTAAGTACTTACGAAGGACTAAGAATATGTTCATGGTATATGGAGGAAGAGAACTAAAATTGGAAGGCTATACCGACTCTAGCTTCCAAAGTGACGTGGATGACTCGAAGTCAACCTCTTGATTTGTGTTCATGCTCAATGGCGGTGCTGTCTCTTGGAAGAGTTCCAAGCAGGACACCACAGCGGATTCCACCACTGAAGCAGAATACATTGCAGCATCAGCTGCTGCTAAAGAGGCCGTTTGGATGAGGAATTTCGTCCAAGAGTTGGGCGTCATTCCTGAAGTTGTTGGTCCAGTCCCGGTGTACTGTGACAACACGGGTGCCGTTGCTCAGGCAAAGGAACCAAGGTCTCATCAAAGATCCAAACACGTACTGAGGAAATACCACATCATCCGGGAGATTGTGGAAAGAGGAGACATCACTGTCGAAAGAGTGGCCTCTGCAGACAATATCGCTGATCCACTTACTAAGCCCTTGCCAGGACCATTATTTGACAAACATCGCGAAGCAATGGGTCTACGTAGTATGACTAGTTGGCTTTAGGGCAAGTGGGAGATTGAAAGAGTGGGTGCCCGGTGAGCCAACTTGTGGCTAAGGGCTTTGATGACTCTTTGTACAAACAATCTTTTGTTTAATATTATTTACACTTTTATTAATGGCAATGACTTTATCTTTCTTCATATTGTTATATTGTGATATACTATTGTTGTTTTGATAAAGACCTTGAATATACTATAGTGTATGTAAGATGTGGTAGAACATGGAGATGTCTATCATGAAACATATCTTATAATCACTGTATATTCTAAACTGTTCCTAGTCGATTGAGCCGTCCGATAATAAGGATAAGGATCGCTCGAGTTTGAGACTAGCATTTGCGATGCAGAGTACCACGTTTCATTGGTAAGGAACATAGAGATGTTCGAAGCATGCAAATGGATATTCATATGATGAATGATCGAACTACCCTATCCGGACTTTCCAAGTGGTTATCACTTATCGAGTGGATAAAGTCCGCGGTTTTGGTTGTACACCATTAGTCCTTACTACTTGAAGCATCATTGAGACTCTATATGCTAGTACTGTGCTTTGACTCGTTTACCGACTCTATTGGGGTCATCAGGTGTCGGGATTGGGTACAGTTACAACACATATAGGAGTCGATGCTTTGTTGTCAAGGATTCACCACATGCTTGCGAGTGTGGATATCATATGCGATCTGAGGAGATATTAGTGTGACGAATCTCTGGCCAGAGTACATGATGTGATTTAAGAAATGGTTTCTTAGTAGCACATGCGATGTCACTATTTGATCTTCAAGATGTATTGAATAGTTATCGAATCTCGAGCGACTCTCGATATACCAATGGTTGTTGATTCGATCGGGATATATGGATGAAGGGACCGTACTGTACGCTAACCAAAATCTATTGGTTCTTGTAGGCACTATCAGTGATACCTAGGGAATCATGGGGCGATGTTGCTAGACGCTCTTACCATGATTCGATGGGCAAGTCGGAAATTGTTGTTCCGAGTCACAAGGAGTTGTGAGCCCATGGCTAGCTGTATCCCTAAACCATTGAGGGTCACACAGTGTAATGGATTTTTAATCCCCGTTGAGATAGTTAAATTTAAAGAGTTAAATTTAATGAACGAAGAAGTTGGATTTCTTATTTAAGAGTAGAGGAGTAAGATTTCCTAAAATGACATAGGGATGGCCATTTTTGGAAATCACTGAATTCGGATTCAGAAAAATTTATCTTGACTTTAAAAGGTGCAGAAATGGTTTCTGTGCACATTGGTAAAATCGGTTTATCAATCGGAGTCACGATGAATTTTATATTAATTTCTGAACATGCGGGCTTTGCTTGTCGGGCTTGAACTTATGACTAATGGGCCCTAAGCTGTTAGTGGCCTACATTATAAATAAGTTATTGCAGTACAGAAATTACATACAACAGGTCATAAAATAATTTTCGAAAACCCTAATTTTATTTATTGTGGCCGCCGCCCCCTCTCCCTCTGCTTGAGAAAAATCCAGCCTGTGATTTTGAATTACAGTCTGGTTTAACGGATCAAATTCGTTAATCTCTTCGTAGAAACTTCTGATAGATTTTCTAGTGCAATCTATCAGAGGGATTGAATATCCGTTCGTGGACCTGATTGAAGAACAGTTCGTCCATCAGTTCCAGGGATATACAACAAGAGCAGAGAAATCTGTTGGTGTCCAAAATCTCGATTCGAGATTAAAGGTAAAAATTTTATAATCGTTATTTAATTTTTACACACACAATTTAATCGTAAGGTTGATACCCATTATGGAATCGTTCCATATAAAAATTTTAAACTTCCGCTGCACCGGGTATCAATCCTAATTGATCTGATCGCCGCGTTCTCCAACAAACCAATCATCTATGTCCTCATTATCATTCTATGCACAATCAGGAATGCATTTTAGTCTAGACAGGTGATCAGCTACAATATTTTCTACTCCTTTTGTATCCTTTTTCTCTAAATAAAATTCTTGTAAAAGTAGGATCCACCTAATCAACCTAGGTTTTGCATCTTTCATAGCTAATAGGTGTCTTATGGCAGAGTGATCAGTGTATACAGTGATTTTCGAAAGGATAAGGTATGAATGGAACTTGTCAAGTGCAAAGAATACAGCTAGCAACTCCTTTTCAGTGGTGACATAATTCAGTTGGGCTTCATTCAAAGTTTTGCTAGCATAGTAAATAGTACGGAATACCTTGTCTACTCTTTGGCCAAGTACATCGTCAACAGCTGAGTCACTTGCATCACACATGACCTCAAATGGGAGATCCTAGTTAGGTGATGTCAGTACAAGTACAGTCACCAATATTTCTCTCAGAGATTCAAATTTCTGTAAAAAATGGGAATCAAAATTAAAAGGTGTATCTTTCATCAATAAAGAAGACAAATGTTTTGCAATTTTTGAAAAATCTTTAATGAACCGCCGATAAAAACTGGCATGACCTAGAAAACTTCTGACTCCCTTGATAGTCGTCGGCGGAGGTAAATTCTGAATGACGTGCACCTTGGCCCTGTCCGCCTCGATTCCCTTCTCAGATATTCGGTGCCCTAATACAATACCTTCTGTTACTATGGAATGACACTTTTCCCAGTACAAGTTCTTCTCCTCGCATCTCATTAAAACAATATTCAAATTATTCAGTCATGCATCAAAATATTGACCAAAAATGGAAAAATCATCCATGAATATTTCTAGAAAAGTTTCAACCATATCATGAAAAATAGCAATCATGCATCTCTGAAAAGTTGTAGGGGCATTACAAATACCAAAAGGCATACTCCTATAAGCAAACGTACCATATGGGCAAGTAAAAGTTGTTTTATCATGATCTTCAGGTGCAATCGCAATTTGATTGTATCCTGAATATCCATCAAAAAGCAAATGAATTCATACCCAGCAAGTCTTTCTAGCATTTGGTCAATGAAAGGGAGAGGAAAATGATCCTTATGGGTTGCGTCATTCAATTTTCTATAATCTATACACACCCTCCAACCTGTATCTGTCCTTGTAGGTATCAACTCATTCAGTTCATTCTTAATGACAGTTATCCCACCTTTCTTTGGTACACATTGAACCAGACTAACCCATGCACTATCAAAAATGGGATAAATAATACCTACATCCATAATTTTTATTGTTTCAGCCTTTACCACTTCTTGCATCTTGGGATTCAACCTCCTCTGTGGTTGGACCAAGGGGTTGATGGTCTCTTCCATTAATATTTTATGCATGCAGATGGATGGATTAATGCCTTTGATATCTGCTACCTTCCAGGCAAACACACTTTTGTGACTTTTGAGAACATCCAGCAATTTGGCTTCCATTTCACCTGTCAAAACATAAGAAATTATAACAGGTAAATTTTCATTCTAACCTAGAAACACATATTTCATATGGGCTGGTAGTGGTTTCAATTCAACAGTTGGTGGTTCTTCAAGACTTGGTTTCTGGAGGACTAAATCCTTCCGGTCACCAAGATCTTCGAGTCTGAGCTTGCCACCTTTTCTCCATGACTGGTTATCATTCAAGTAAGCAGTCATCTCTTCTATCTCTTCATTGATTATGTCTTCATGAGGAAGAGATATAAGCGCAGCTTCTAACGGTTCCTGGAATGTATCATGCGCATAATCATACAAAAGTGAGTCCACAACATCTATTTGAAAACATTCTTCATTACATTGCAAAAATTTAAGTGCATAAAACACATCAAATGAAATTTTCTCCTCTCCCACTCTCAGATGTAGCTGTCCTTTTTGGACATCGATGAGTGCTTTTCCTATTGCCAGGAAAGGTCTTCCCAGAATAAGTGGCATGTCCAAGTCTTCCTCCATATCAAGTACAACAAAATCCACAGGGAAGATGAATTTGTCGACTTTCACCAGCACGTCTTCTATTATCCCTCTTGGATATTAGATAGATCTGTCCGTCAATTGCAATGACATCCTGGTGGATTTCGGCTCTCCCAAGCTCAGTTTCCTGAAAACAGAATATGGAATTAATTTTATGCTAGCACATAAATCACACAAAGCTTTATGAAATTGCACATTATTAATAACACAAGGGATAGAGAAACTCCCTGGATCTTTTTTCTTCGGTTGGATCTTGTTCTGAACTAGTGCTAAGCAATTTTCTGTTAGATTGATCATTGCATGCTCCTCCAATTTTCTCTTGTTGGAGAGAATCTCCTTCAAGAACTTAGCATATCTGGGCATTTGCATCAGTGCATCGGTGAAGGGGATGTTTATATTCAATTTCTGGAATACTTCTAGGAATTTAGCAAACTGAGAATCTAGCTTGGCCTTCTTGAGAGCTGCAGGAAAACAATATTTGACTATGATGTGGGATGTTGTGTAGAAGTAGAAGACTTACCTGCATTTTTCTCTAATGTAGCTGGTTCTGGCTCTTTCTCGCCTCGTCTCTCACCTTCGATTCTCTTCCCACTTCTTAATTCAACAGCCTTGACCTGCTCCTTTGGATTCTTTTCCATGTCACTTGGCAAAGTACCCAGCTCTCTGCTGGACATCGCTTTAGCTAATTGCCCTATTTGATTTTCCAAATTCTTAATCGATGCATCCTGATTCTGCATTCTGGTCTCGGTGGATGATATGAACTTCTGCATCATCTATTCCATGCTTGACTTCTCTCTTGAGGCTGGTTTCCGTAGTTCTGATTCCCATATGTCCTATTATTCTGTCCTCCACACGAAATGTTCGGATGCTATTTCCACCATGGATTATATGTATTTGAGAATTGATATGAATTTAGGAGGTGCTTGAAGATTCATATTGTTCCAAGGTTTGTTCCGTGATTTTCAATCAAGAGTTGAAGGATTTGGATTATATGGCAATCAAGTTGAAGAGATTGAAGATCAGTTTGGGAGTTGCTTATGCATCCTTGAAGTGCTAAGAGTCAAAAAGAATGAAGAAATTAAAATTCGGGCAGAGAGTTTTTCGCTCGAGCGCGGGTATCGTCCGCTCGAGCGAGCTCAAAAGAAAATGAAAGTCAGTGCAATTCTCGCTCGAGCGAGAGTTGTGTCCGCTTGAGCGAGCCTGGATTTCCGAGAAAAAAACACACACTCGGTGTGTTTGTGTGTGTTTGCTGGATTTTGATATTATTTTCCTATTTTTGAAAGTTCTAATTATACTAGGAAACTTTTAGGAGATATCTTTGATATCTTTAGATATTATTTTGCTATATATTTTATTATTTTGTAGTTGTATTATAAATACAGCATAACAATTCGTTATTCGATACATTTAATAATTCAGATTCAGTTTATACACAAATTATTGAAATTCTCTCAAGAATTTTATTCAAAGCTTTGCTTTGCTCTTCAAATCAAACTTTTTCAGTTTAATTACTTGGAAACGTTTTTCGATTGTTTCTCACTGAAGATTGTCAGATACAAGTTATCTGAAGGTTTTTTTTTGTTTCAATTGTCGTGATTTTTTTTGTTAATTGTACCGTCGATTAAAGGTGGAAATCCAAAAATCTTATCAATTTTACTTATTTCAAAGATTGGGCAAAACTTTGGATCTTTTGTTTATTGATTAGAGGGTGTGATTCAAATTGTAATCGTGTTTGCTAATATTACACATCAAGATTCATATCAAGAATGGATCATTCCTAGGGCGGTTTTGATTTCCTACATGGTTTACCATGCCTCCCTCTGGCTGATATGATGGATTGCCTGTTTGACAATATTTCGTTAAGTGTTCAGCACCACATTTCTCACACCACATTTCTTTAATACGCATCGCCAACTGCCCTAAAGTTAGCTCTTCAATCCTCTTATTCATGACTTCAAGCTGAGCTGCTACTGAGGTGAATGCATTAACTTGATGCATTCCTGCGGATCTCTTGGCTGCACTTCTCTCAGACTGAGGGTGATAGCTACTAGATGCCATCTCCTCAATTAACCCATATCCATCCTTTGGTGATTTGCGTAATAAATTACCACCTGCAGCTGCATCTAGCATGGTACGATTAGAGTGAGGAAGGCCATAATAAAAAGTTTGTACCACAAGACCGTCTGGTAATTGGTGGTGCGAGCATCTCATCAATAGATCTTTATATCGCTCCCATGCTTCATAGAGTGTTTCCTTGTCTCCTTGAGCAAAAGTTGTGATGTCAGCTCTCAGCTTCATCGATTTAGATGGTGGGAAGTATTTGGTGAGAAAAGCTTTCGCAAGATCATCCCAAGTGGTGATCGAACCTGCAGGTAAATTTGTAAGCCATGCTTTAGCCTTATCTCTTAAAGAAAAAGGGAATAAATGCAAAAGAATAGCGTCATCAGAAACTCCCTGCATCTTGAAAGTATCACAGATTTCTAGAAAATTTGTCAGGTGAGCATATGGATCATCGATTGTCATCCACCAAATTGGACTGTGTTTTGCACCATTTGAATGATAACAGGATTTATTTCAAAATGATTTGGTGCTATGGTTGGTCTGATGATGCTTGGTCTGGCATTTTCGATGGATGGCAAGGCGCTATCCATCATTGACCTTTAGATAGGTGGTGCATTATTCTCAGCTTCTCCATCTCCACGTAGTCGTTCTTGTTCCGCCATTGTTTCTCTCTGTTGCCTTCTTCTCCTGCGAAAGGTTCTTTTGATTTCAGTATCAAAAGGGATGAGTTCCAACTCAAATGGATGTTGCATGCACTGCAAGAGAATCCTGCAGTTCACAGATGAAAATAATGATTAAAATTGGTGTAAAGAAAATTAAATAAGATAAAATCAAAGTAATCAATTGTCCCCGGCAACGGCGCCAAAAACTTGATCGAGCAAATACTAACACTTAAAATAGATATAAAAATCTTTCTATTATGCTCAAAATTATCGCAAGTGCACGACTCAAATTATAGTAAAGTGTACTGAGTACGAGTATCATCTCAGGGACTATGTCGACAATGATTTATTTATCTTATCTTTTCTACCCAAAGTATCGAAATTTTGATATTTGATTATAACTAAACTTTATAACTAATGAACTCAACTTGAATAACTATAATTAATGCAGATAAAAAAACCAACTTTTCAAGATCGAAAAATATAATATGAAAGGATTTTGTTGGAATTTCGGTTCACCTTCCCCTAATTGAACTGGACGATTGAATCTTACTTTAATACACATAAATTTGACAGAAATTCCTGATGTATCGACACTCTCTCTCGAGTTTATGCCAATCTAACTCAAGTCAATAAAACAATTAAATCTCTTTAATTATTTATCATTACTGATTTCTTTGCGTTCTTTGAATTCCTACAACTTTCAACTTGGTGGTCTATGGTTATCAACATGTACTAAATATCATATATCTATGCATATTTTAAGTCCATGGATTTTATCATTCGTTCTAATCATGAATCTATCTCTCGACAACAATTCACAACTTACGAATCTATGCTAAAGTTAGCTACTCCTCAACATATAATAATAAACTATGATAAAAACAAATACTAGTATAAATCAAACTTAATTCGTCCAAAAAGTTCAATCACACATACGTGTTTTGGGGTTCGGATCCCATAAATTCCAACAAAATATAGTTTAGCTACTACAACTCATCATAAACTTCAATCTAACAATGTTTTTCAACATAAAAATTCATAAATTGCGAAGAAGAAAAACTCCCAACGAGAAGAAGAAGTCTTCGATCTTTAGCAGCCGCCTCCTCTAATCTTCTATGTGTCGAACCCTTCTAAAGTCTGAAAATCTTCTATTTATATTAACCCAAGAGTTCTTTCCTTTTAAAACACCCGGAATAATGTTTTCCAAAAATACGCGGGAGCGCCCGAGCGGTAGAAAATTTCAGCTCGGGCGCTTAAACTTCCACCAACGTACTGCCTCAGAATCTCGAGCACGCGCTCGAGCGGTAATAAATTACCGCTCGGGCACATAATTTCTGCCCCACCTTATGTTTTCCTCTTAAATGCATGCGCTCGAGCGGTAGAAAACAGCAGCTCGAGCGTAGCCTACTTTTTCATCAACATTTATTTTCTTCTTGATTTCCTGCAAAATAACCATAAAAACCGGAGGAGTGAACGATATGCATGAGAAAACACTAAATGCAACAAGAATAAATTAAAATAAACAAAATGACAAAATAATAATGCAAAACACATAAAAACCAAGCAATAAAACACGCAAAAACGACTCCTATCACATATCCTTGTGCATCTTCATGTTACCTGGGTGCACATAAAATCTGCTATGGCGAGCTTGAGACAAGTTCTTGTCTCGCAAATAAGAGTCATCAGGAATTACTAATCGTCTAGATAGACACAACAAACCATCTATCTAAAGACAAAAACCAAAAGTGCTATCGCACTGAACCAACCGGGCTAACTTCTGAGTCTCTGGATCTGAATGCTGGTCTTTCCCGATCCTCGAGTACAAGGTTAGTTCCGCAAGCACGGAAAAGACTCGAATCCCCTGCTATTCCTTCTTATGAAGGAAAGTAAATCCCAAGGAACAACACTCATGTACCACACTATATACCACACTAGTAGGAAGAAAACTCACATACACTTTACGACTAAGTGCATCAGTCGTTGGGTTTGAAGAACCTGGATGGTACTAGATCTCACAGGTGTAATCTTTCAATAGATCCATCCAACGAAGCTACCTCATATTCAACTCTGCTTGAGTGAATAGGTACTTCAAACTCTTGTGGTCCGAATAGATCTCAGATCTCTCATCGTACAAGTAATGTCGCCAAATATTCGGAGCGAAGACAATGGTTGCCAGCTCTAAATTATGTACGGGGTAATTCTCCTCGTGAGTCTTCAGCTGTCTGGAGGCAAGGAGATTACGTGCCCATTCTGAGTCAGAATACAACCCAAACCCTGAAGAGATGCATCAGTATAGACTATATAGCCACCAGAACTATACGGAAATGCTAAAACAGGGGCTGTCATCAACCGCCATTGCAACTCGAAGAAACTTGCTTCACTATCTGTAGATCAAACAAAAGGAGCATCTTTCTTCATCAACTGAGTCAACGGTTTAGCTATCTGTTAGAAATTATCAATAAAACAACGATAATAACCTGCCAAACATAAGAAACTACGGATCTCTGAATCCGTCGTTGATCGTGACCATTTCAAAATTTCCTCCATCTTACTGGGACAAACTGAAACTCCATCCGAAGAGATCACGTGACCAATGAAGACAACTCGGTCAATCCAGAACTCACACTTGATGAATTTGGCATACAATTGCTTCTTTCTCAAAATCTGCAGAACTGTACGGAGGTGCTAAACGTGCTCATCAATAATGTGCGATTAGATCAAGATGTCGTCGATTAACACTACCACAAACTTGTCCAAGTAATCTCGAAAAAACTTTTTTTTCACAAATCCATGAATACGGTAGGTGCGTACGTCAGACCAAAAGGCATCACTAAAAACTCATAGTGAACATACCTCATACGAAAAGCTGTCTTAGGAATATCCTTATTTTGGACCTGCAACTGATGATACTCAGACCTCAGATCAATCTTGGAGTAAACGAAAGTCCCTTGAAGCGGGTCAAACAAGTCATATATGCACGACAGAGGTTACTTGTTCTTAACTATCACCTGGTTTAGCTGTCTATAATCAATACAAAGACGCATTGAACCATCCTTATTATTGACAAACAAGACTGGGACTCCCCAAGGTGAAACACTCGGTAGAATAGAACCCTTATCTAGTAGAACTTGAAATTGCTGCTTCAGCTGTATCATCTCTGATAATGCCAAACAATAAGGCTCTCGAGATATCGGTGATGTCTTTGACATTAGTTCAATACCAAACTCTACCTCTCGGACATGAGGTAACCCTGTAATCTCATCAGGAAATACATGATAAAACATTCGGACCACTAGTATATCCTGAATATCGAAACTTTATGAGGATGCATCTAAGACATAGATAATGTAGTCTTCCCTGCCAGACTCTAAATCACGACAGATAGAACAGATACAATCGAAATTGAGGGTCACGCTCCCTCACCGTAGAGAAACCACGTCTCACCATCTTCAGGACGAAACTGGACAAACCTCTGGTAGAAATCTACTGTGGCACGATAGGTAGTCAGAAAGTCAATCCCGATGATGGAGTCAAAGTCATCCATCGCTAAAACCATCAATTTGGCACACAACCGATGATATTCAAACCCCAAACTATATCTTACCACTAGACGCTTAGCTAAAAATTCCTGCCCTATTGGGGTCGATACAACTAAGAGGACGTCTAAGGAAATTTAGGGCAACTTAAACCTCTTGAAAAATCATGCAAAAATAAACGAATGGGATGCACCAGTGTCAATCAATATAGAAGCAAGTATACCACATAAGCTAAAATTACCTGAAATGATGAGCTCACTCTCGGAATTGGATTGCTCCTAGTTGAGTGCAAATACTTTTCTCTGAACTTGTGGACGCATAGATGGACCATGCGATGCAGTTTAAGGGTGCTGAAGAACGGTAACCTAAGAACCAAAACCACCACTGACCCTCCCCGACTAGGGCAATCTTTCTTCATATGGCCCATCTCACCGCATAAGAAAAAAGCTCTAGTTACTCGGCGACACTAATCAAAGGGGTGCTTTCTCCCACAATGCTCGCAACGGTCTTCTGTTTTCTTTTTCCAAAATCGAAATACACCATCAGAACTAGAGGAAGAAGACGTAGAGGCCTGCTTCTTGAATGACTGTGCACGAGGCACAAGAGAACTATTAGAACAAGAATAATGATACAACTTCGCGCGATTTTACTGGTCTCTGCCTGTCAGCATCGGTTCACTAAAACCTCATAAAAAGTGGTGTCATCACAGAAACTGACTCGGTTGTAGATATCATGATTAAAACCCTGCAGAAAGTGATCATACTTTTCCTCAGAACTGGCGCCAATTTGCGGACAAAACGGTAAGAGATCAAGGAAATTCTGTTTGTACTGGTCGATCGACATAGATCCCTGCTTCAGATTGAGCAACTCCATAGACTTTTCTTGACGGAGGGCTGGAGGAAAGTGCAACTTTATGAATGCCCTATGGAAATCAGCCCATAGAACTTGTCCTTGCTCCTAAAGAAACTGTGCGAACGTGGATATCCACCACTTGCGGGTACTACCGTCCAATAGAAAAGTGGTTGCCTCCATCTTATGCTCCTCAGAGCAGTCAAAAGAACGGAACCAACCTTCCATCTGCTCCAAAAAATTCCCCGCAACCTCCGAAGTCTCTCCTCCTACCAAAGGATTCGACCCCATCTGAAGGAACCTGTGCATCTCAAAACGACGTCTATCCTCGCAGTGATGGCGGAGACCACGGTGACTTTTAGGGGCATCATCATCTCCCCAACGACCCACACCACCGTGACTCTCGTCGTCTCTACTGGCATATGAAATAAGTAGCGCACATCAAAACTCAAAAGTGCCTCAATAATTCCCAAAACACCATGCATGCTCTGATACCATAAATGTAGGGGTCCGACCCAGATCACATACTAATTAACTTATTAAGAATGCAATTAAAGAAAATCCTAAAACACTAATCAAACAGCAAAAATAAAATGAGTTTTACAACCCAAACTAGCAGTATACAACCGGTGACTAAAAATTCAAAGTAAAAAGAGTGTTATACAACCAAATCAAAATCAATAACAACAACCACTAAACAAACTCTACAACAAGAAAACACACCACTTCAGCCACATGCCCACTCTCAACGATGTCTCGAACCACTAGGCTCGCACAACCTGAGCCAAGTCCCGTAGATTGGGATGTCCAAGAAAACACAATAACAAGAACATGAGAGAACTACGCTCAGAACATAAGCATGAGTATACAAACCTACTATGATGAATGAAAATGACGGGGGTACTGGTCAAATATCAATTCCTGCTCAGTCTAGGTGTCAATGAGTGTATAGTACCATATGGGACCAACTCTGTTGGGTACATCCACTCACTC
Source organism: Henckelia pumila (assembly GCF_033568475.1). Taxonomy (NCBI): domain Eukaryota; kingdom Viridiplantae; phylum Streptophyta; class Magnoliopsida; order Lamiales; family Gesneriaceae; genus Henckelia; species Henckelia pumila. Next base: position 79,399,440 of record NC_133121.1, read on the forward strand.
GCCAAGGATCACCATAGCATAAGTCTCCGTCATCACGAAAACTCCTGGTATCCAAAAGTATAATAAGAATGAAGGGTTGAGTAGCACTACTCGAATGACTATCTCGAAGGAGATTCAACTCAACATGAATATATACAAGCAGCATAATAAATAAAGCAGTAAAACGAGGATCATGACGCATAAAATAAAACATATAATGAAACGACCCAAAAACTACAACTGAAATTTTTTTTATATACTTTATTTTATTTCTTTACTTCAAATAATAATAACACTATATATATATATATATATATACATATTATACTTAAAATAATTTTCCATAAAATACTATACAATATATTAATATATATTACATGCAATAACATTTAATTGAATACTTAATCATAAGAAAATTCCATGCATGAAATCCCATTACATAAATACTTAAATAGTATTACCCCGTCAAACCCATGCATACGTAAAAATCCTAAAATCATGCACACCAATAAAGATAATTAATACTCATGTGCGGAATAAATAATAATAATATCTTAAAAATCTCATAAGACTCGTATCAACACTTGCAATGGTCACGGGTGTGCTAGCTGCCTGGATACTCATACACCCTCGTGGCCAGTCGGGACCATATTTTCTTCAATATTCTCAGGCTTACCTGCACCATTTAAATCTAGTGAGCCTAGAAACTCAACACGTTCTATCATTACAAAACGACATGAAACCACATGCAAGCACAGATCATATAAAATATCATGAATATACTTATACATGCATGATCTTAAAAAAACATATGCATATAAACATGTATCGCTTAATCATAAACATCATAATCATAATTCATCATAAACATTATATTTATTACATTTCATAAAATGGCATGTCTTAAATTCTTAAATCTCAACAGATCGTATCTATATCAGTGACCTCATACTTAACAATTTATCAATCATAAAAACCAACGTACGTGGCAGTGGGGTTTCCACCTCTGTGCTGCCACTTCACCAACACTCGATATTGGATCCATAAGCTCATTATAACATAAACATTATCAGGAAGGTCAGCGGGCTCAGGTATCCCGGCCTCCAACCACATCACTTTCCACCTTCACTTCAACTTCCTTAACTTTATTTTTTCTTAACATGACCTTAAAATTCACATAAAAATTCTTTCATGATTCATGAACTTAAAAATTCTCATTATTTCTTGATTTCAGGAAAATTTGCCCGTAAATATATATTTAATTTATTTTATTAAAAATCATACTTATATATCTAATAAAAATGCATGTATGAATTAAATATATATTTGCGGACCTTTTATTTTTCCAAGGACTTGTTCGAGCTGTTGACCCTTTAGACTTAACCGATAAATTAACAGACTGGCCAAATAACTGAACTTATTCCCATTAACTTAAGTTTTAGCCCAAATAAAATATTCAAGCCCATTAACACTCAACTTGATCGATTAAACAACTCAAGCCTATTAACAACCTAATTTGGCCCATTAAACTTAATCTAACGTGCCAGGCCAATGAAAACTAATGGGCTCACTTAAATAATTATTTATTCCCATTACATAAAGTTAAGTAGCCCAATTAATTAATTAAGCCTACTCAAGCCCATTATTTATAACTTAAACTCTTAATTAAATAAAACTAAAAATACCTGAGCCCAACTAACATAACCTGAACCCGGACTCAACTAACTTGACTCATTATATTTTAGACCCAACCCGGACCCAAAAACCCAATCCCGGCCCTCTTGAACACAAGACACTACCCTAGCCTTCCTCTCCCTAAGCCCAACTCGCGCGCAGCCCTGAGCAGTTGTAGAAAATCTATTCGTGCCGCCTGCTCTGGCCACCTTTGGCCGTAAAATACTGCCCATACTTATCCAACATCTAGGCGGTTCTAACCCAATAAATTTGACCTTAAACCAACCCTTTTAGAAGGAAAACGAACCAAAACAACATAGCCCCTCTGCTGCTCGTGCAGAACGCAATCCCAATTTCAGACCGTTTGGTGACCAGCTCCGGCCCCCACTGTCCAGAGAACCACTTGGACTATTTTCCCCAATGTATTGCAGTTTTAACCCCACCAAAACCAGACCATAGTTCGCCCTCTGGACCAAGAACTAGAGATTTTATAAAAACTGCTCAATATGCGCTTCATCTTGCTTCTATGGTGACTCCAGCCTAAACCAATGCCTAGCCAGCCTAAAACACCATCCAACCACAACCCTAGCGACCCTATATCAACCCTAAACCCGATGGTCAGCAAGCTAGAACCATCCATGACATCGCATGTGTTACTAGGAAAACCGAGTAACCTAAAACACATCATGTACTCTGGCCAGAGATTCGTCACACTAATATCTCCTCAGATTGCATAGGATATCCACACTCGCAAGTATGTGGTAAATCCTTGAAAACAAAGCATCGACTCCTATATGTGTCGTAACTGTACCCAATCCCGACACCTGATGACCCCAATAGAGTCGGTAAACGAGCCAAAGTACAGTACTAGCATATAGAGTTTCAATGATGTTAAAAGTAGTAAGGACTAATGGTGTACAACCAAAACCGCGGACTTTATCCACTCGATAAGTGATAACCACTTGGAAAGTCCGAATAGGGTAGTTCGATCATTCATCATATGAATATCCATTTGCATGCTTTTAACATCTCCATGTCCATTACCAATGAAACGTGGTACTTGGAATCACAAATGCTAGTCTCAATCTCGAGCGATCCTTATCCTTATTAGCGGACGGCTCAATTGACTAGGAACTGTTGAGAATATACAGTGACTATAAGATGTGTTTCATAATAGTGATCTCTCTTTATTCACTATCTCATCTTACTTACACTATAGTATATTCAAGGTCTTTATCAAAACATCAATAGTATATCACAATATAACAATATGAAGAAAGAAAAAGAAAATGCCATTAATGAATGTAAATTATATTAAACAAAGATTGTTTATACATAGAGTCACAAAAGCCCTTAGCCACAAGTTGGCTAACCGGGCACCCATTCTTTCATTCTCAACCTCCAATGTAATGCCCCGATTTTATTATAATTAAGTTTAATTGAGATAATCAGAGTTTTCAGTATTTGAGGGCCGTTTTGATATTTCTCAGGGGTCATTTTGCAATCTTTGGAGAATTGTGGGACTAAAGTGCAAAACTTGAATTTTATATATTATCTCTTAAGCAAGTTGTCATCCTCCATCACATCACTCTCCTTCTCCCTCTCCCATCCGTGAGTACCGATCAGAGAAGCCATGGAAGCTCCTTCGAGCTTTTCTTCCGTCTGATTCGCACTATCCGACCGTCAGATTTTAGTTCCGAGTTGAGATACACGATCACCGCAACGAAGGCTTCGTTTTGACGTAAGTTTTGCCATGATCCTCGAACTTTGATTTTTGTTGGGTTGTCAGAATTTGATAATATTCGAGTATGTTGTGCTTGAGCTAGCATATATCGTGTATTCGAAGTCGGTTCGGAAAAAGAACGAATTTTGGATTTTATATGATTTTTTGGAGCATATTTTGAAAATGGGGTTTTGGATTTTGGTTGGACTTTGGTTGTTTTGTGGGTTTAGAAGATGATATGGGTTGTTTGATGATGTTGGAGATTTTTGGTTTGACCATTTATAGCCGTTATGCCGTCAAAATCGAGTTTGGATTATCGGTTGTTTTGTTTCGGTTTGATTTCCGGGTTTGATTTGAATTAGTAGATTGATATCGAATCCGTATATTCTTCATTTTCAGATTTGGATTGGAGTTTTGGGTTTGGATCGAACTTGGGAGTTGAATCGATTTGAGAATTGAAGACGGTATATGTTTGAGCTTCTCCGTTATGATTCGTTTTGATTCGATTGATTATTGATTTGAATTCGTTGTTATTTTCAGATTTGAATCCTCGACGAACTTGATAGGTAAAAGATGACATTGAATTGAATGGGGTTGAATACTCGAGTTCGATTGATTCTCGAGTCCCGAAAATCACATACTGCATTATTTGTTGGTGTGAACTTGATTGATTATTTTTTTTTACACTTGCATTCATATTGAGCCGATTATTCGATTCGTTTTGAAAATAGACAATTTAGGGAGCTATATTGAAGTGGCTTTGGATTTCGAGTTTTTCCAAGTGGCAGAATACTTCTTATAGTTGCTCTGAAGTCTAGGGGTTTGAGTTGTGCGACATCCACCCCGAAAGGGAGTGTAGGTGCGTTGTTGTAATAACTTGGCCCCGGGATCCCAACCGAGTACCGATCAATATTTTGATTATCTGATTTGATAATCCCGAGTTTTGAAGCCATGCATACATCCACCCTTATTTGATTTATTGATGATTATTACATTTCAATATGAGGTGTTTATTTGATATTGCATGCCTGTCTCATTTACTTAGAAATCATATTTCTAACCGGGTTATCCGGCTGTTGTTTTGTTTGTATGTGTACTTGGCAACAGGAGGATCAGGAGCAAGACCGAGTCGTTTGGGTTAGCTCGGGGTGAGAATGATAGAAGTGAGACACCGTGTGTCATAGGGTTGTGTTTGTTGAAACTGTATTATTTTTGTTGAGTCGTTTGAACTCTAGCATCGAACTCGATATGTTGTATTTTGGAACAACTTAGAACTCGTTGTATGTTCAAAATATTGATATGTATGTGTGCTTGAGTTTAGAATTGATTGGATTTGCCTTTGAATTGATTTTCCAGGCTTCTGCTCTCTCTCTTCCCGTTTGGCCTGCGCGCGAGAAAGGCTTGACCTCGCGCGCGTGAGCGAGCCTGGAGGGCTCGGGAATTTTTGCTCGTGCACGCGCGAGCCCTTCACTCGCGCGGGCGTGAGCCACCCGTGAGCTCTCTGTCCGCGTAGCTTGACCGCGCGCGAGGCTCTTTAAAAAAAAATTTGATTCGTTTTTCCGCGGCTCTTCGTGTTCGATTTTGGTTAATTATTCGAGATTAGAAGATTAGAAACGTGGTCTCACATTAAGTGGTATCAGAGCGATAAGATTCTTGGATTGAACTAGAGCGAGCGGGATAGATCGAGTCCGCATGAATTGAATTCTTGCATGTGATTGATTTATTTAAATGATTATTTAAATATGTGCGAGCATGCTTTATTGATTCTTGAATTAATTGAATTACATGATTTGTGATTTAATTTATAAAGCATGAATTATGTGATTTATATCTACCTTGTGCTATTATCTGTTCTCGTATATCATTGAGATTTATGAGTACTCAGAGCAGAGTTTTGGACACCAAGGTTATGAGATTGAGATTGAGATTGAGATTGAGTTTGAGATATTATGTCCTAACCCTTTGATATCAGATGGCACCTCGATGATCTATGAGAAGGAATACATCACCTTTGGTACCTCCTTCTACTGAGAATCTGCAGCCAGTAGTAACTCCTCCAAATGATCAGGGTAGTACTGGAGTGGATCAGTTTGATGCAACCGCGACCCCTATGGAGACTCTATTGAAGAGATTTCGATCGTTCCAACCGCCTACCTTGACGGGTACTAAGAACTCCATTGACTGTGAAAGTTGGCTAGATGACATCGACGAGATCTTTGATTCCCTCGACTATACCGGTGACCGCAGAATCAGGTTAGTCATTCACCAACTTCAGGGTGTTGCTAAGAATTGGTGGAACACAACCAAGAGGGCGAATGTGAATCGAGGCACCATTGTCACTTGGAGTTTATTCAAGACAGAGTTCTACAAGAGATTCTTTCCGGTCTCATATCATAAGGAAAAGGGTGCCGAATTTGCGAATTTGAAGCAAGGGAACTTGATCATCGAGGATTATGTGAGCAAGTTTGATAGTCTCTTGAAGTTTGCACCTCACGTCGCAGATAATGAAGAAGCCAAAGCCGATCATTTCATCAACGGCTTGAATCCTGAGATTTTCCCTTTGGTTAATACCGGGAGACCCAACAACTTTGCTGATGCTATGGATCAGGCAAAAGGAGCCGAAGCTGGACTTTTGATGCAGCGAGGAAATCAGATAGCTCCTCAGCAGCAGTAGAGATCTTTTCAGAATCAGCATGTTCAGTTTCAGCCTCAGCAGTCTCAATATCAGTACCAAGCTTCTTAGCAGTCGAATCAGTCTCAAAGGGTTGAGGGAGGCAACAGTGGCAGAAACAGGCGAGATCAGTATCGACCGAAAGGGAAGCAATTTAAGAAGTCTGGGAGCAGTTCACCGAGTTCCAGTAGCTCTAGACAGTTCAGTTCCGGACAGAATTCAAGATTTTCAGGAGCATCGTGCATTAAGTGTGGAGGCTGTCACCCAAGTGATCAGTGTCAAGGCGTGTTTGGTAGTTGCAATATCTTCTAGCAGTTGGGTTTCTTTGCTAGAATCTTTCCTCAGCGAGGATCCGATAGAGCTCAGAGCGGCAGTTCTTCTCGACCGCCAGCTCAGCCCGAGAGAGCAGCTTCTGCCATCCATTATTTTCATCCCCAGCAGTAATCTCGTCAGGGAGGTAATCAGAATCAGAACCAACCTTCTCGACAGCAGGCGAGGGTGTTTGCTTTGACAGAAGATCAAGCCAATGCAGCTCCAAATGATGTGATAGCAGGTAACTGTTCGATTTTTGGTTATCCTGCATATATTTTGATTGATATGGGTGCTTCTCACTGTTTTATTTATGAAAGATTTGTCGTAATGAATGATTTAATTGCTGAGCCATTATCTGATGTCGTTTCTATTACTTCGCCTTTGGGTGGAGAAACTGTTTCGGTGAGATTGGTCCGTAATTGTGTGATAGAATCCGTAGGGATTTCGATTGAGATTGACTGCATTGTACTTGGATTATCGGATTTTAACTGTATTGTCGGGATTGATGCTCTGACCAAGTATAGGACGACAGTAGATTTCTTTCAGAAAGTGGTTCGATTCAGACCTGAGATGGCAGATGACTGGAAATTTTTTGGTAAGGGTTCTCGATTCAGGATTCCTTTGATTTTTGTATTGTCCATGTCTTGTTTGCTTCAGAGAGGAGCAGAGGGATTCTTGATTTATGCAGTGGATGTTCAGAGGTCTAGCCCTAAGTTGTCAGAGATACCAGTGGTTAGAGAGTTTCCTGATGTATTTCCGGACGAGATTCCTGGTTTGCCGCCTATTCGAGAGATCGAATTCAACATCGAACTTGCACCAGGTACTCAGCCTATTTCGAAAGCGCCTTATCGAATGGCTCCATTAGAATTGAAAGAGATGAAGGAGCAGTTAGAAGATTTTATTGCCAAGGGATACATCCGACCTAGCGTATCGCCTTGGGGCGCTCCAGTGCTTTTCGTGAAGAAGAAAGACGGTTATATGCGACTCTACATCAACTACCGCCAGTTGAATCAAGCGACGGTCAAGAACAAGTATCCTCTACCTAGGATTGACGACCTTTTTGATCAACTGCAAGGTTCTTCAGTGTATTCAAAGATAGATCTGAGATCAGGGTATCATCAGCTGAGAGTTCGCGACGAGGATGTGCCTAAGACAGCCTTCAGAACCAGATATGGGCATTTCGAATTTATAGTCATGCCGTTTGGTTTGACCAATGCTCTAGCAGTTTTTATGGATCTGATGAATCGTATCTTTCAGCGGTATTTAGATGAGTTCATCATTATCTTTATTGACGATATTCTGATCTATTCGAAGAACCGTTCAGATCATGCAGAGCATTTGAGGATTGTATTGCAGAATTTGCGAGCCGAACAGTTGTATGCTAAGCTATCAAAGTGCGAATTTTGGTTGGACCGAGTTGTCTTTCTAGGCCACATTATATCGGGAGATGGAATTTTTGTGGACCCCAGTAAGATCGAGGCAGTTATGAATTGGCCGAGACCGACATCAGTGCCAGAAATCTGAAGCTTTATGGGTTTAGCAGGGTATTATCGCCGATTTATCGAAGGTTTCTCTTCCATTGCAAAGCCGATTACCCAGTTGACCCAGAAGAATGCACCGTTTGTTTGGTCCGAGGAGTGCGGGGCCAGTTTCATTGAGTTGAAGAGGTTGACCAGTGCTCCGATCTTATCTATTCCTTCAGGTACGGGAGGTTTTTCAGTTTACTGCGATGATTCTCTCCGAGGTCTTGGATGCATTCTTATGCAGAGGAAGCATGCCATAGCTTATGCTTCAAGGCAACTAAAGCCCCACGAGACTCGTTATCCGATCCATGATCTTGAGCTTGCTGCAATCGTTTTCACCTAGAAGACCTGGCGCCATTACCTTTATGGTGAGTCGTTTGAGATATTTTCTGATCACAAGATCCTGAAATACTTGTTTTCCCAGTCCAAGCTGAACATGAGACAGAGGAGATGGATGGATTTTCTTATGGACTTCGACTGTGAGATCAAGTATTATCCTGGAAAGTCGAACGCAGCTGCAGACGCTCTTAGTCGGAAGCTTTGTTCCTTATCTCTTGCTACGATTGGTGTCTCTCGATTGATTGAAGATTGTTGTACTTCTGGTTTGGAGTTTGAGACCGATAGGAGATCCATCAGAGTTATTGCGATTCAGGCCGAACCAGAGTTGTTTTAGATGAGTAGAGAGGCTCAGAGATCTGATCCGAGCAGTCAGAGTTCGATAGAGAAGGTCAGATCAGGTCATCAGTCAGAATTTTAGGTCAGGGGTGATGTTTTATTCGTGAATAACCGTATTGTTGTGCTCGATGTTTCTGAGTTGAGACAGCGTATTCTTCCAGAGGCGCATTGTAGTCGGTTCAGTGTTCATCCCGGAGGCCGAAAGATATATAACGACTTGAAGACTCAGTTCTGGTGGAAACAGTTGAAGGGAGACGGCACAAGGTTTGTGTCCCGTTGTCTGAATTGTAAACAGGTGAAAGCCGAGAGGAAGAAACCAGGTGGATTATTTCACAGTTTTCCTATCCTGGAATGGAAATGGGATCACATCTTGATGGATTTCATCACGAAACTACCGCATTCAGTCAGAGGTTGTGATGCAATTTGGGTAGTGATTGATCGGTTGATGAAATCTGCTTGTTTCATTCCATACAGGATGACATACCGTCACGATCAGATGGCCGAGTTGTATGTCAGAGAGGTTGTGAGATTGCACGGCGTGCCGAAGTCGATAGTATCAGACAGAGATCCAAGGTTCACTTCTCATTTTTGGCACAGTCTTTAGGAGGCATTGGGTACTCGTTTGCACTTGAGCACAGCGTATCACCCTCAGACCGATGGTCAGTCCGAGCGTATGTTCCAAACCTTGGAAGATATGCTTCGAGCAGTAGTGCTTGATTTTGGCTCAGGTTGGTAGGATTCTTTGCCTCTAGTGGAATTTTCGTACAATAACAGCTTCCAAGCGAGTATTGGAATGGCACATTTTGAAGCGTTGTACGGGAAGAAGTGCAGATCTCCGTTATTTTGGGATGAGATTTCAGAATCACCTGAGTTGGGTCCAGATATGATTCGTGACATGGCAGAGCAGGTAAAGTTGATTCGAACCAGGATGAAGAAAGCCCAAGATCGACAGGCCAAGTATGCGAAAATCAGACGCAGGCCACTATGCTTTGATCAGGGAGACCGAGTGTTTCTGAATATTTCTCCGTTCAAAGGCACTGTCAGATTCGTGAAAAGAGGGAAGTTGTCGCCGAGATTCATTGGTCTGTATGAGATTTTAGAAAAGATAGGCGATCTTGCCTATAGGATTGCTCTTCCTCCGTCTCTTTCAGGCATCCACGATGTGTTTCACGTCTCGATGTTGCGGAAATATCATCCGGATCCATCCCATGTTCTTCAGCCAGATGAGGCAGAACTGGATGAGACTCTGAGTTACTTCGAGCGACCGATTCAGATTCTTGACAGGAAAGAGAAGCAGCTCAGAAACAAGTCGATTCCGTTAATGAAGATTCAGTGGAGTTGTCATGGAGTTGAAGAAGCAACTTGGGAGACCAAATCCGATATGAGGCAACGATTTCCAGAGATATTCGATTGATGTGAGTTTTTCTTTAGTTGATTCTTTCTTGTTTCAGTTGCGATCTGCCAGATTTCAAGGACGAAATCGAATTTTAGAAGGGGAGAATTGTAATGCCCCGATTTTATTATAATTAAGTTTAATTGAGATAATCAGAGTTTTCAGTATTTGAGGGCCGTTTTGATATTTCTCAGGGGTCATTTTGCAAACTTTGGAGAATTGAGGGACTAAAGTGTAAAACTTGAATTTTATATATTATCTCTTAAACAAGTTGTCATCCTCCATCACATCACTCTCCTTCTCCCTCTCCCATCCATGCGTACCGATCAGAGAATCCATGGAAGCTCCTTCGAGCTTTTCTTCCGTCTGATTCGCACGATCCGATCGTCAGATTTTAGTTCCGAGTTGAGATTCACGATCACCGCAACGAAGGCTTCGTTTTGACGTAAGTTTTTCTACGATCCTCGAACTTTAATTTTTGTTTGGTTGTCAGGATTTGATAATCTTCGAGTATGTTGTGCTTGAGCTAGCATAGATCGTGTATTCGAAGTCAGTTCGGAAAAAAAAACGAAGTTTGGATTTTATATGATTTTTTGGAGCATATTTCAAAAATGGGGTTTTGGATTTTGGTTGGACTTTGATTGTTTTGTTGGTTTAGAAGATGATATGGGTTGTTTGATGATGTTGGAGATTTTTTGTTTGACCGTTTATAGCCGTTATGCCGTCGAAATCGAGTTTGGATTATCGGTTGTTTTGTTTCGGTTTGATTTTCGGGTATAAGAATTAATAGATTGATATCGAATCCGTATATTCTTAATTTTCAGATTTGGATTGGAGATTTGGGTTTGGATCGAACTTGGGATTTGAATCGATTTGAGAATTGAAGGCGGTATATGTTTGAGCTTCTCCGTTATGATTCGTTTTGATTTGATTGATTATTGATTTGAATTCGTTGTTATTTTCAGATTTGAATTCTCGACGAACTTGAAAGGTAAAAGACAACATTGAATTGAATGGGGTTGAATACTCGAGTTCGATTGATTCTCGAGTCCCGAAAATCACATACTGCATGTTTATTTGTTGGTGTGAACTTGATTGATTATTTTTGTTTATACTTGCATTCATATTGAGCCGATTATTCGATTCGTTTTGAAAATAGACGATTTAGGGAGCTATATTGAAGTGACTTTGGATTTTGAGTTTTTTCAAGTGCCAGAATACTTCTTATAGTTGCTCTGAAGTCTAGAGGTTTGAGTTGTGCAACATCCACTCCGAAAGGGATTGTAGGTGCGTTGTTGTAATAACTTGGCCCCGGGATCCCAACCGAGTACCGATCGATATTTTGATTATCTGATTTGATAATCCCGAGTTTTGAAGTCATGCATACATCCACCCTCATTTGATTTATTGATGATTATTGCATTTCAATATGAGGTGTTTATTTGATATTACATGTCTGTCTCTTTTACTTAGAAATCATATTTCTAATCGGGTTATCCGGCTGTTGTTTTTTTTGTATGTGTACTTGGCAACAGGAGGATCAGGAGCAGGACCGAGTCGTTTGGGTTAGCTCGGGGTGAGAATGATAGAAGTGAGACACCGTGTGTCTTAGGGTTGTGTTTGTTGAACCTGTATTAGTTTTGTTGAGTCGTTTGAATTCTAGCATCGAACTCGATATGTTGTATTTTGGAAGAACTTAGAACTCGTTGTATGTTCTAAATATTGATATGTATGTGTGCTTGAGTTTAGAATTGATTGGATTTTCCTTTGAATTGATTTTCCAGGCTTCTGCTCTCTCTCTGCCCATTTGGCCTGCGCGCGGGCGAGGCTTGACCTCGCGCGCGCGCGAGCGAGCCAAGAGGGCTCAAGAATTTTTGCCCGCGCGCGCGCGAGCCCTTTACTCGCGCGGACGTGAGCCACCCGTGAGCCCTCTGCCCGCGTAGCCTGCACGCGCGCGAGGCTCTTTTTTAAAAAAAAAAAATTTGATTTGTTTTTCCGCGGCTCTTCGTGTTCGATTTTGGTTAATTATTCGAGATTAGAAGATTAGAAACGGGGTCTCACATCCAATAAAGCTCTAAGTGATCCTATGACTTTGATCTTTATCTCGAATAACATTCTCAACATCCTTGTGTGTGATGCGTTTCGGAGACATACTGTAACCCCATAAATATTTCACGTAACCGCAATGCATAACTAAGTATTTTAACTTAAAATTTTCATAACTTTAAATTCTCATAACATAAGTTTTCATAACATAAACTCGTTGAAAACATATATCATGTGTCTCATACGTAAAAACATAATTAAAATACTTAAAACTTACAAACTAGCAGCGCTGCTTCTGAGCTCCATGCAATAGGCTAATCATCCTTCAAGCACCGTGGCTCTGATACCAAATGAAAAACGACCCAAAAACTACTACTGAAATTTTTTTATATACTTTATTCTATTTATTTACTTCAAAATAATAATAATACTATATATATATATATATATATATATTATACTTAAAATAATTTTCTTCAATATTCTCAGGCTTACCTGCACCATTTAAATCTAGTGAGCCTAGAGGCTCAACACGTTCTATCCATACATAACGACATGAAACCACATGCAAGCACACATCATATAAAATATCGTAAATATACTTATACATGCATCATGCATGATCTTAAAAACATCATAATCATAATTCATCATAAACATTATACTTATTACATTTCATAAAATGACATGTCTTAAATTCTTAAATCTCAACATGTTGTATCCATGTCAATGGCCTCATACTTAACGATTGATCAATCATAAAAATAACGTACGCGGCGGTGGGGTTTTCACCTCTGTGCTGCCACTTCACCAACACTCGATTTTGGATCCATAACCTTATTATAACATAAACATTATTAGGAAGGTCACCAGGCCCAGGTATCCCGACCTCCAACCATATCACTTTCCACCTTCACTTCAACTTCCTTAAAACCTTTATTTTTCTTAACATGACCTTAAACTTCACATAAAAATTCTTATATGATGCATGAACCTAAAAATTCTCATTATTTCTTGATTTCATGAAAATTTGCCCATAAATATATATTTAATTTATTTTCTTAAAAATCATACTTATATATCTAATAAAAATGCATGCATAAATTAAATATATATTTATAGACCTTTTATTTTTCCAAAGATTTGTTCGAGCTGCTGACCCCTTAGACTTAACCCATAAATTACCAGACTGGCCCAATAACTGAACTTAGTCTCATTAACTTAATTTTTAGCCCAAATAAAATATCCAAGAACATTAACACTCAAATTGGTCCATTAAACAACTCAAGCCTATTAACAACCTAATCTGGCCCATTAAACTTAATCTAACGTGATCCGACCCAATAATTCTCATGGACCACCAGTCCCATGAAAACTAATGGGCTCACTTAAATAATTATTTAAGATTATTACATAAAGTCAAGTAGCCCAATTAATTACTTAAGCCTACTCAAGCCCATTATTTATAACTTAAAATCTTATTTAAATAAAATTGAAAATATCCGAGCCCAACTGACATAACTTGGACCCGAACTCATATAACTTGACTCATTATATTTTAGACCCAACTCGGAACCAAAAACCCGAGCCCGGCCCGCTTGAACACAAGACACAACCCCAGCCATCCTCTCCCTAAGACCAACTCGGGCGCAGCCCTGAGCAGTTGTATCAAATCTATTCGTGCCGCCTGCTCCGACCACCTTTGGCCATAAAACCACCACCCATAATTAGCCAACATCTAGGCAATTATAACCCAATGAATTTGACCTTAAACCGAGCCTTGTAGAAGGAGAACAAACCAAAACAACAGAGCCCCTCTGTTGCTCGCACGCGCAGAATGCGATCACGATTTCAGGCCGTTCGGCCGCCTAGATCCGGCTACCAACGGATAGAGCACCACATGGCCTATCTTCCCCAATGTCTTGCGGTTCTAACCCCACCAAAACAAGACCATAACTCGCTTTGTGGACCAAGAACTAGCCATTTTACAAAACCTTCTCAATCTGCACTTCATCTTGCTTCTATAATGACTCCAGCCTAAAACAACGCCTATCCATCATAAAACACCATCCAAACACGACCCTAGGGACCCTATCTCAATCCTCAACCCGTTGGTCAGCAAGCTAGAACTATCCATGACAGAAAAGGATAGAAAATTGATGCATAACCCTTAAAAACATGGGTTCTATGCATGTTCATGAATGTTCTTCATTAAAACCACATACATCATGCAAGAACATAATTTTCATGCTAAAATCAGAATAATATGACTTAAATGGTGTTTAAGAAGGGATTCGAACGTGTTTTTGCGATATATACGCTCAAAAATACTATACCGTCGCATATAAAGTTGTCCGAGACGAACGGGGCTTCGAATCTTCAGGCTTTATTCAAAGTCTACATGAAAGTGTGTGTGATGGTGAAGAAGACGGCTGCTGAATGTGTGTGGTGAGGGAGAAAAGATTTTAACGTGAAATAGGGTTCAGTGTAGGAGATTAGGTTTAAATAAATTTTACTTTTGGACTTGGGCTGAGATTCTAATTAAAAGATTAATTATAATTTAAACTCATTAATAATCAGATTAAAAATTATAATTTTAAAAATATTAAAAGCCCTATTTTTAAAAGTGTATTAAAAGCCCTTAAAATTGTTTATTTTGGTGAAAAATAGATTTTTACTAATATATATATATAAATACTTAATTTCTGAAAAATAGATCTTAAACTAATTATTTCTAGCCCTCAAAAATCTCAGTCAAAGTTTTCGATGAAAAATCTCCATCTCGTTCGTCCATGATCCCGTCTACACCATCGTTAAATAATCTTTCTTTAAAAATCCATAACTTTCAAAGTAATGGGTTAAACGTCATAAATAATTTTAAAACATGCATACGCATCACATAATTCACATAATAGCACTTAAAAATCATTTAACCCATTTTTTTTTACTTTTAAATCATTAAATTCCCTATTTATGCATGCGAGTTTACGTAAACGAATTTTCGGGCGTTACATATAAGCCATAAACATGCATATTCGTTGACAATCTCAGTCAGTACTTACGTACCTCACTAAGGCAATCCTAACAATACTAGTCTAGGGTCCAAGCCTACAAGTCAACAATTATCATATCACTAAAGATGGTCTGAAAGTCTTAACTAAGCTAATAGATGTTTCCTATTACTACTGGGGATCTCGGACTATACCTGTGTCCGTCACCAGGTCTTTGCCGTCGAAGGTCCCTTTCTTCTGAGCACTACTCTGCAGCTCCTCCAGAAGCGTCTCGCTACTTCCCGAGCCCTGATTATAAGGCTGGAAACTCCCCAAAGAACTCAAGACAAGATATGGAAGAAGTGAATTGGAAAGTTGAAAAGTGAGCCTCGGATGCCTTATTTATAGGCGAAGATTGAAAGCTCCGATATATCCCCGCATGCATGCCACGTTCCGAATTGATCTAATCGAAAACTCCGATCTCCATTTCAGAAGCTCCGATCTCATGCATGTGATTGTGTATTCAAATGACGGTGACACGTCACTAGTGTGCATGACCTAACCTTCGGAAGCTCCGATACGACCCATTGCATAGGTTCCGAAATCCATACCCCGCAATTCTGATCCAATTAAACATCTGGTTAATTAGGATCATGGTTCCTTAATCATGTTTTACCATTTTATCTTGTAAAATGGGGTACAGGTTATTACAATACAGATTCATGGCAAGGAGGCGGCAGGATTGATGGGAAGATGAGAGAATGGAGATGAGAAAGCCTAACTTAATTAAACGAGAGAATGGAGATCTCGATTAAAAATACACATGATACTACAAGTTTTCTCATTCAAACGCTGGTCCATATAGAAACAAAGGTTCACAATACAGAAAAGATACCATCATAAACAAAATAATATTATCTCTTAGTATTTATTTATTTTTGAGTCTTTATTAACATTTCATAATTTCGTTTCATGTTGACTTGATTTCATGTTTACAACACCAGAGACAACATTTACTTAAAATTACAAGTTTCATTATTCTTGTGACTCATAGGTTATTTTTATCAATAAGTTTTATTCATGTAAAGTCCAGCCCTTCCGAAAAGAATATTATGGCTTCGCTCATGCGTGCATTGCGTGCAGAGGAGCCAATTAATTTCATCTGCAAATAATAAAAATTTGAAGGATACCTATGCCTTTTCAAAATTAAAAATATATCATATTTTATATAAATCAATATTAATTTCATCTTAAAATAATACAATTGATGGAGCCGATTAACAAGCACATAGATATTTTAAATGAAGTCAACTTTAACAAATTCATAAACATTAACCTGCGCCATTAGTTGCATTCTTTATTATAGATATAGATTAATCTTAATATCAATTGAAAATAATATAATTGCGTCACGCGTGCGCCCATTTACAAACACCTCAATATTTTAATTCGAGCTGAAATAATTAATAGCAATCAATCATACGGGGTTGACTTCGGCAAAGTCACAAAATAGGGAACAAAGGAAAATATAGGAATGATTTGAAAAATTAAAGAGTAAATTTATCATACAAGTTACTATCCTTAATTTTTTACTTTGAAACAATTTTAGAAATCGATTAATTTCGTTCCTCAAATCAAAAAGACTATGTTTTTTTTCGGGGGAATTTGTGGAAAAATTAATCTAAACTGACGGATAATAACGAATAAGAGAAAATAAAAAATTAATCGAAAATATATAAGAAATCAATATAGAGAGAAGATTGAAAAATATGAATCTTCATGTATGTATGAAGAACACGGAATTCCATTGATGAAGAGCAAATCTCTGCTTTTCTGGTAATACAAAATGAAAGAAACGGTGTACGTGGTTTGTTATGTAAAACAGACAGTGTTGTTTTAGTGTTGTAATACCAACAACAACACAGTGCAGCGGAAAATTAAAGCGTAAATAAAACACAAATAAATAATTTTGCATGAGTATAAAAACTCGTGCGGGTGCCTTAGGACTAAATATCACTAGTAAACGTAAGATCAGTCTTACAAAATAATCCTAGTGATTTTACGAAAAATCATTAAATCCTAAATTTTTCAACAAGTTGAGAAATCAAACTTGCATCCTAAACTAAATCAGAGTATAAAATAAATCGGATGCAACTCCCGTACCCTAAATTGAAGAGACACAAAAAGATCTTCAACAATACAGTTCCCACAGTGTTGTCTCTGATGTCTTCAATACGAACGGCAACACGGGGACAAGTAACAACGAAGGTTGCAAAACCTTGCTTCAGAATCTTCAATTCTTCAACAGAATTCTTCAGAGATTGAGCAGCGGATTGTACGTCTGAAGCGTTACTTTTCTTGTGCGTGAAAACCTTCCTTTATAGATTGGAGTCCAAGACTAGAAGGTTTCATTAGATAGAGTCCTATACGAATAAGGAAACATATTTAAGTAGGAAATAAACTCTATCAAATATACAAAATCATATCTTGATAATATCGGTTAATCAATTTATCTAATAAAGATCTTATCAAGATATAATATATCATGGCAAATATATTTCATAAAATATTCTCAATATACGATATATTTATCAAATATTTTAACTTGTATAGAAAGCAAAATTTAATAATATCAAACATATTAAGGGCCGAAATATTCAAGGAATAATATTCCTTTCAATCTTCCCATTTTTGCTTTCTGGACAAAACATAGCACAAGTAAGATTAAACATAAACTCCCCCTGAGTTTAAAAATTCTTCTTCCCCTGAATTGTAAGTCTCCCTCTGAAGTGTTGTCCCTCGTGTTGGCAACACCAAGGGTAACACAAACCATGACTTAGCAGAGCATAAGAGGGTGAGAAGGTGTTAGCCTAGTTTGGATATAATAGATCAATAAGCACATAACTAGAGCAAACAAAAACAGTTATATTAACCAAAAGGATGAAGCTAAACAACGAAGCAAAAATTAGGGAAAGAAGCAAAACCTAAAACTGATCGCTATCATTATGTGAGCCCTCTTGATTAGTAGCTTCCTCATCATCATTTTTACTCCCAGATGGACCAGCTTCATCAGCTTGTGCACTATCTCCCCCTGTTTGGCCAGAAATGTCAAGTTGTCTTCGACAATCAGCCAAGATCGTGCTATAGAAGGCAATGTCTTCATGTGCTTGAGCAATCTTCTCCTCAGCACAATTCATTAAGAGCTGAATAGTAGCACTAGTGAAATCCAGAGGAGTAGGAGGCACTGTTTCTTCAGTGTTGTCACCCGTGTTGGCAACACCGGGTGAAAAATCAGCAACTTCAGCAGCAGGGGTAGGATTAGCAGTCCAGGGAAAATCAAGAACTCGATTTCCCTTGAGGAGTCCAGCTGCTATCTTCAAATCTCAGGTTGATTAGAGAGATCTTCTGTGATATTGCGAATGAATGCCTGAGACTCTAAAATGCCATATATCAGGGATGGGAATGACAGCTTTGTAGACTTGAGTCCTCCATCAGCAAACTGGAGCGCTGTTTGAAATACCTGCTTCCCAAAATTGAAAGGACTCCCAGTCCCTATGGCATAAAGAATGAATGCCTGTGGTCGTGTGATCACTGTAGAGTTTGATGAAGGCGTCCAATTCCGCACAACTATCTTGTGGAGGACTGAATAAAATAAAGTTAGCTTGGCTGCAGAAAAGTGGTCAAAGAATTGTTTGACCATGCCACCAGTAAGAACAGCTATTACTTCATTGATCTCAGGATGAGGTCCTTCATCGACATCTGGGGTTGAGTATAGAGAGTTGATCACAGCTGGAGTAAACTCAAACAGCCTACCCCAAAGATAAACCAAACCATACTTCGCCGAGTCTGGATCTTCAATGCTTGAAGTTAAGTTGGCGTAGAATTCCAAAATGACCCCCTTACAATAGGGTATCACAGCAACAACAGTAGAATAAAGCTTCCTAAGCTTCAAAAAATCAACCAGATTGTACCTATCATAGGAGCGTACATCAATGTTCCTCTCATCCAGCAGTCCTCTATGAATGAAGAGAGGCCAAACATCAGCAACTTCTCCAAAATAAAACATGAGGGAATGAGCAGCATCAATGTCATATTCCTCATCAAAAGTGTTGTCTGTGGTGTTGACAACACCAACAGAAACACTGGCTTTAGCAGTTGAAATATCCTCTTTCTCCAGAGGTTCGTCATCAGCATCCATGCTGGAAACATCATCAGAGTCTTCTTCCTCACCTATATCAGTACTTTTGTTGGAAGATTCAGCATCAGAATCGGCAGAAGAGGAAAGGGAGGAAGGGGAGGAATTATCAAAATCTTGATGAGCTTTGCCCTCGGAAAACTCCTCCAACATCTCAGCATCGGGTTCATCATCAGATTGATGACATGTGGAGGCAGAGGGCGTAGCCTTTCCTTTCTTGAGGCTCTCCAAGATTTGTTCCAGAGTGGCATCTTCATCAGAAAAATGAGTCTCCGTAGGAGTTGTTGATTCACCATCTTCTTTCTTGGTTTGATTGGGAGGAGGAACCTCATCAGAAGAACTCTAATTACTACTCTCAGAAGCAGTTTCAACAGTTGGAGCGGAGGCAGAGGCATTGGTGGATGAGGGTTTTTTGCGAGCAAAAAACTCGTAATTAGCATCCTCTGAGTCATCACCCGAGCAACGATCCTCTTCGGCCATGGAGATACGAGGACCCTTGTAAAAATGTTTGGACTGGGTAAAATTAGGGTTATACCCAGCTTGCCTCTTCGATCGACGAGCCATCGATGGAGGAGGATTTACACGATTCAAAACAAAAAAATCCGGAGGATTTTCCAAATCAATTTCATTCTCAGGTTTGTCGGGCATGAGAACAGCAAGTGAAACAGGTTCCATGGGAACTGGAACAATCGGCAGAGAAGAAGCCGCGGATGGGTTTTCTGGTGTTGCAACACTGGAGGCAACATCGGGATTCACATGACTCATCTCACTTCGAATATCCTATGGATCAAATCCTGTCATTGCAAATAAAATTTGAGGATGTGAGAAAGGTAGGGATTGCAGAAAACAACAATCGGGATAATGATATTTCAAGAAGATGATAATGGTCGATAAAGAAGGAAACAAATATATATTTCCTTATCAAAAACTGTAACATTTTTCCTCTAACAAACTCATAATTACCCTAATTCCTTATCTCTCCTAGTTACTAATGGTAACTTTACTAACGGCCAAAATTTAAAAAACAAGATTAAGAGATCAAATCCCATAATTAAGGCAATAATCCAAGATATATATTTCAGCCCAAATATTCCAGAATTAATGCCACATCAGCCTAACTCCACTGAAACAAAAATCAATCACAAAAATTCAATTTTTAGTAAATAGGGTAAATCATCGAAATTCGTCTATTTAGAACATTACCCAAAATCTGAACCCTATTAGCAAAAATGCATATACATGGCCTATTTTATGCCTAAACAGAGTATAACATAAAATAAAAATGCAATTACAAGCATATGATATGTTCACATGTATAGTGTTGCTCTCATGTTGACAACATCATCAACAACACCAAAGTTTTTCAAAAGTATTTGAACCTTGCACACTTGAGTACCCTTGTTTTTTTTTTCAAAAAAAATTCCAGAAGTGGTAGCCTGCACACTAAAAGAACAGTCTTCATTGGACTCAATTAGGTAGCTTTTTCCATTTTCTTCCGATCTGTTGATAAAGTTTGTATTTATGACATTAGTCAACAAACTTGATAAAAAGCTGAACATTGAATTTTCAAAACCACCTTTCACATGGAACAAGAACATAGAAAACACGTACATCCCTCAACTACTTAGTGGTTTAGTCAGAGTTCAAAAGCAAAAAGGGTCAGTGTTCTTTTAAAAATTTTGCAAAAAAACTTGGCATCAATTGAATCACTGTAACAGAGATTTAAACATCATAACAGAGTGAGTGCAGAATACCTAAAATCCTAAATATGCATGAAAAGAAAAACAACAGTGTTATCTGTGGTGTTGTAACACCGAGAACAACACAGGCAAAGGATTATAATGCACACATGCTGAGAGACCTCTGAAGGGTTGAGAATCTCCAAAAATCTAATGCTTTAGTAAAAATGTCTGCCAATTGGTTATTGGTTCCAACAAAATCCATTCGAATAATACCTTTTTCTACCAAATCTCGAATAAAGTGGTGACGAATGTCAATGTGTTTTGTGCATGAGTGTTGAAATAGATTCTTTGATATATCAGTAGCACTCGAATTATCACAATAAACAATGGGGGATTCACTCTTAAAATCATAATCTTCAATCATTTGGTTCATCCAAAGAAGTTGTGAACAACAACTTCCGGCTGCCACATATTCAGATTCAGCAGTCGAAAGTGACACACAATTTTTCTTACGACTATACCATGAAACCAAATTATAACCAAGATAAAAACACCCACCCGTAGTTCTCTTTCTATCATTAACATCACCAGCCCAATCGACATCACTAAAACCTACAAGGTTAGTGTTGGTTTCCCTCATATACAACAATCCCAAATCCAATTTACCCGAAACATATTTCAAAATTCTCATAACAGCTTTTAAATGGGTTAATTTTGGATCAGATTGGTACCTAGCACATAAACACACACTGAATATGATATCAGGACGACTAGAACTCAAATACAAAAGGCTCCCTATCATGCTGCGATACATGGTGTTGTCAACACCAGCCGCGACACTGTCTTTTCCCAATTTTTCACTCAAGCCCATTGGAGTTTTCATGTTCTTAACATTCTCTTTGCAAAACTTTTTCACCAAATTCTTTGCATACTTACTTTGACAAATAAAAATACCATCACTCAATTGCTTAACTTGCAATCCAAGGAAAAAGGTTAATTCTCCTACCATGATCATTTCAAAAGTAGAAGACATGCATTCAACAAAACTATCAACATGCTTTTGAGAAGAGGCACCAAAGATAATATCATCCACATAAACTTGACAAATAAGAATTTCACCTTTGGCTTTTTGAATAAAAAGAGTTTTGTCAACCTCACCTCGTTTGAAGCCAATTTCGAGCAAATACTCCGTCAACCTACCATACCAAGCTCGTGGAGCTTGCTTCAAGCCATAGAGTGTCTTCTTCAACTTGTAAACATGATCCAAGTGGTGTGGATCATCAAAGCCTTTGGGTTGCTTAACATACACTTCCTCATTTAAAATACCATTCAAAAACTCACTCTTCACATCAATTTGGTAAATTTTTATACTCATATGACATGCAATAGCTAGCAATAGTTGGAATGACTCAATGCGAGCAACAGGAGCGAAGGTCTCATCAAAATCAACCCCCTCAACCTGCTTATAGCCTTGAGCAACCAACCTTAATTTGTTCCTAATGATGTTTCCTGATTCATTGGTTTTATTTTTGAAAATTCATTTTGTATCAATGACATTACCATGATCAGGAGGTGGAACTAAAAACCACACATCATTTCAGACAAATTGCTCAAGTTCCCGTGCATGGCATTTACCCAAAAAATTCATCATTCAAAGCATCATTGACATTCTTGGGTTCAATATTGGAGACAAAACAAGAATTCATTACCTGTGAGTACACGGAACTCATGCATACTAACCCAACCATCTTGCGGTAGTCAAATTTGTCCTTAGCTCGGGTTTGCCTTGTTCCATGAACATCTCCAATAATCTGTGGTGATGGATGATCCTTTTGTATCTTTCTTGGAATGTACTTTTCAGTAGATACTTCAGCTTCCTCATCATTTTGAGAATTTTCTTCATGAACAGTTTCTGGAGGAACCAGTGTTGTGTTTGGTGTTGTAATATCAGGGACAACACTATGTTCTTCGAGAGGAATTTCCAGCAAGCCTTCAATATCTTCTTCAGCATTTTTTACTTTGAGATCTGCACCATCATAAAAAACAACATTAATAGATTCCATAATTGTTCTGGTCCTAAGGTTATACATCCTATATGCACGACTATTTGTGAAATAAACAAGGAACAAACACTTATCACTCTTGGAATCAAATTTTGCTAGGTGATTTCTATCATTCAAAACATAGCACACACAGCCAAAAATATGAAAATAATTTAGATTTGGTCTCTTTACCATGATGATTTCATAGGAATTCAATAAACACGATTTGAAATATGGCATGCTGTGTTTAATGCTTCTGCCCAAAATCTCTTGGAGATATTTTTTGAGCTCATCATCACCCTAGTCATCTCCTACAACGTCCTATTCTTCCTTTCGGAAATTCCGTTCTATTGAGGAGTTTTAGGAGCGGAGAACTCTTGTGAAATGCCCTTCTTATCACACAAAGAAGAAAAAGATGATTTCTCAAATTCTTTTCCATGATCAGTTCTGATCCTTGCTACTGTCAAAGTATGTAGGTTAGTAATCTTCGTAAAAAACTTCTTAAAAACATCAAAAGTGTCTAATTTTTCTCTAAGAAATCTCACCCATGTAAAACAAGAGAAATCATCAACACATACCAAAGAATACTTTTTACCTTCATAACTTTCAACTTCCACGGGGCCCATCAAATCCATATGCAAAAGTTCAAGACACCGTGTTGTCCCGCAGTGTTGTAACACGGGGTGCGAAACAGGGGTTTGCTTACTTTTTTGGCATGCACCGCAAACATATGGAACACCAGAATTTAGATTTGGAAGACCTCTAACAAATTCAAACTTACTCAAATTCTTTAATGTCTTGAAATTCACATGTCCAAGATTTTGGTGCCATAGACTAAACTCATCAACCTTTGAGTATCTACAAGCCAATTCCTCTCCAAGTTGGTAGCAATTATCAACTGATCTTGTACCTGTCATAACACATCGATTAGTATTATCAAAAACTTCACAAATATTATTATCAAACTTCACATGTAAGTCATCATCGCACAGTTGACTAATTGAAATTAAATTAGCATTAAGTCCTTCAACGTGCAACACATTATGGAGCTTTGGAAACCCTTCCACATTGAGTGTTCCTTTGCCAACAATTTTTCCTTTTGCACCACCTCCATAGGTCACTCTACCACAATTTTGTTCAATGTAGTCCGTGAGGTGATCTTTCAAACCTGTCATGTGCCGAGAGCTTCCAGTATCAAAGTACCAATTTCTTGCAGTGTTAGCTTTTAAGGAAGTATAAATAACAAAACTTTTAACATTAGACTTTTGTACCCAAACTTTTTTCACAGTGGGTCCTTTTATGCCAGTGTTGCGCTTGGTGTGTGCAACACAGGACGCAACACCTGCTTAGATTCCCACAAAATATAGTCATTCTTAATCTTACGACAAAAGGCCTAATATGACCAAGTTTGAGACAATAATGACACACAAAAAGACGCTTCCATTTTTTTGGCTTTGAGACAGGAACAATCTTCTCCGGTATAGGTTTATTACTTTGGGAAGACACTGATGGTTGGTTCAAGGAATCATCACCTTCCTTCACAAACACTGGTGATTTGGAAGATTCACCATTTTCAAAAACACTTTCTTTAAAACCAAGACCAAACTTATCATTCTTACCCATAGTCAAAAGAGAATCAAGTTTGCTTGAACTGGAGTTAAATTTAGCAAGTGTTGGTTTTGCTCTTTCAAGTTCCGAATTCATCAACCCTAATTCCAGATCTTTCTTACTTGAAAGGAATATATTATTCCTTAAAATCATTCTATTTTTAAAAATATTTTATTTAAATATCTTTTGCCTTTCTTGGACATGAAGTTATTTATTTGCTTGAATAACTTGATTTGAGATTTTGATAAGCTCATTATAATATCTTATCTAATATATTGTTTTCATATTGTGTATATTTGATTTGAACCAATCTAAGAGAATCCTATGTCTACAAGGAAACATCTACAAGGAAGGATTCTAGTCTATATATTTAAGAGAGACAAATCAATTGAAGACACCAAAAAATAAAGAAACCGTGAGTTTCTTAAGCTTCAATATACGTACGTTGAGAAAGAGCTGCTGAAGCTTGTATCGGTCGTGATTTCTTGAAGCTGTGAAGAACAATCGAAGACAGTTGATCGAAGAGTGGTTTCGTCTCACGTGTTGTTGGCTTCAAGATTTTTCTCCTTACTTCATTTTCATTATTCTATTTTATATAGAATGTTTTAGGAGAACTTTTACTATTTATTTTCTCACTTGTTTTGAGAAATTGAGTTTTTCAATAATCACTAGTTTTAGGGTTTGTAAAACTATTTGAAAGTTTTCTAGTGAAGTTTTTCCCTGAAGTACTGCAAGAGTATTTTATACTCTTGCTTAAATCATTTGAGTCTATTTATTTGGTTGCTTGTTTACTTTATTTATGCTTTAACAATATTTCGCTGCAAATTACTCAAGGTGTTATTGTAGGTGTTGTCAACACCTTGTGTTAACACCTCAAACTGTTTATGTGCAACCCCAATTCCCTTACAAGTGGCATCAGAGCCATATTCTTGATACACTAAGAACTGATCTTGGTTTGTTTATTTTATTACAGGGAATAAGATGGACTCATCGTCTGTTGCGAACTCGTTCTTGAAACCTCCGGTCCTTGATGGCACGAATTACGCACTATGGAAGAATAGGATGCGATATACTATTAAGGCTATGGATGCTCGTGCTTGGCAAAGTATTCTGAATGGTTGGACCCCTCCAAAGACGCTAGATGAATATGGAGACTACATCATCAAGCAAGAAGAAACTTGGACTGCCGAGGAAACACAAAGTTCAAGCTACAATGCTAAAGCACTCAATGCAATTTTTGCAACTGTGGATATGAGGATGTATGGAATAATAGCCGACTGCACTATTGCTAAGGATGCATGAGATGCTCTTCAAGAACACTGTGAAGGAACTGATAGCGTGAGAAGAACAAGATTGAGATTGTTAAATGCAAGATTTGAGAATATCAGGATGGATGAGAATGAAACTATTGCTGATTATGACAAGAAACTTAGGGAGATAGCTACAGAGGCGCATGCTCTTGGAGGACCTATTGCTAGTGAAACTATGGTGAACAAGGTTCTTCGATCCTTGCCTAAAAGATTCAATAGAAAGATTTGGGCGTTTGAAGAAATAAAAGACACTTCAAAGATGAAGATGACTGAACTGATTAGCATTCTTCAAGTTTTTGAGATGAACAATACAGAACAAGAGAAGGATAAAGGAAAATCAATAGCCCTTTAAGCATTGAAACCCTCATACGAGGAGTATGTTCAATTTCATCAAGAAGTTCATCAATCAGACTTGGAAGATGATTCGATCTCTCTCATGACTAGGAAATTTAATGATTATCTGAAGAAGATGAAAGAGTCAAGAAAGACGGATCAAAAACTCAAGGCTCCAATGTTCTCTAACAAGCCTTTAAGGATTACTGGACCAGAGCAATCACCAAGGAAACCTGTTGATACTCCTAAGCCTCGACTGATGTTGGAAGGGAAGAAGAAGTTTGTGTCAAAGAAGTTGGACACTGTTCAATGTCATGCTTGTCAAGGCTTTGGACACTATGCAAATGAGTGTGCCAACATGCTTAGGAAAGGGATGAACACGTCTTTGAGTGATGAAGAGTCTAAAGAAGAAGAACAGGAAGATGAAGAAAGCCATACTGACTTATCTGCTCTACTGGAGAGCAAGAAAGAGTATCAAGTCAATCCTTTAGGTGTTGCCGCAGGTGTTGCCACACCTGGCCGCAACATCTCCCAAAGGTCAGTTTGTTTGAATTCTTCCATTACTGATAATATGTGTGATAATGATCTAGGTGAAGATACAATGTCCATGGAAGAAGCTCGGATGATGTTTGAAGAGTTACATACTGATTGGGTTGAAAGGAATAAGATGAATACTATTCTTTCAAAGGAAAATTCTGATCTAAAGGGTGATGTGTCAAGACTGGAAGTCATGCTGAGTAAGAAAGACATGGAATTAAGTCAAGTAAAGAAAGAACTCGGAAAAGCAAATGCTACTTTGACCAAGTTTAATTCAAGCACTTCCAAGCTTGATTCGTTACTCATGATGGGAAGAGATGGTACAGCTGGTTTAGGTTTTGAAAACATCATATTTGAAGTTGGTGAAAGTTTGAAAGGCCCTGTTATTTGTCAAGGAAAGTAGCAGTACAGAAATCTCAAGCAAAAAGGCCTTACCAATTGATCCTCCAAAACCAAAGCCACAGCCTCCTGCTCCTTCAATGTCTAGAAGGAAACGTAAGTACATCTGTCACTACTGTCATAGACCTAGTCACATCAAACCGTACTGTTTTAAGCTTCAGGAAGACTACAGGTATAGATCTGCATCGAAGGTGTTGCCTAAGGTGTTTCCAACACCTCCCCACAACATCCCTAGAAACAGATCATATGTTTTGTGATGTGTTGGATACTTTGTAACCATTGACTAGTTTTCACTCAGGATTCTTTGCAAAATATTTTACAGTTTAATTTGGATAATTTGAAGAAGAATTCCAACTGAGTCACGAAGTAGTGGAGGGATGTTTGTGTATTCCATGATCTTGTCCCAAATGAAAAGTGACTTTGCAAAATCAGAATAACAAAAGAACAAAATTGGTTAAGCTTGAATTGAATCAATCATCAAATTTGATTGATAATCAGAAGCAAATGGAAAAAGCTACCTAAAGGGGTTCATTTGAAGATCGTTTCTTTAGTGTGCAGGCTACCACTTCTGCAAAAATAATGAATTGGATATAATAATTTTTCTGAATCCTGAAGTGTTGCTGGGAGATGTTGCCAACATCATGGATAACACCTCACTTGTCAACATATATTTGGGCATATAATTGCATCTTATTTTTTATGTCACACTCTGTTTTAGACATAATTAGGACATGCATATTTTTATTTGTGAATATATTTGGCCGAAAGGTTACAAATTCTGATCAAATGAAAATTTCGATTTTTGCCCTATCCTATAAATTTTTGAATTTGAATGGGATTGGATTTTGTTTCAATGGTGTTATATTCTGATGAGGAGTTAAATTTGGAAATAATTGGTGAAATATTTGGGCCTAGATTATCGGTGAAAATCAAGGGATTTATTGCCTAATTTAAATTGGATTTGTTACCGTTTTTGGAGAGTTACTGTTGAGGATTTTATTACCGTTGGGGACCTACTGAATCCAAGATAGAGTAGGAAAAGGTTTTGGGTATTATATATCTGAGCTATTATCTGTTTATGGAAATATATTATTTCCTTGGTTTCATCCCGTATCTCTCTATTCTCATTGCTCTCTGATTACTATTACCCTTGTTCCTTCTCGATCTTTCATACTCACATATTCAAATGGCAGGAAAAGGTTTTGATCCTCAAGATATTCGATCGGAGATGGGCTACAAAGAGGATGCTGCGAAAGGTGTCACAGCACCTACGTCACCACACCCCGTGAGTGAACAAGCGTTGATTCCTGTTGCTGAGGAACCTGTGCCCCTGGACTCCATTTCTCCAGGAGAGCCTGGTAATGCCATTAATGTAGAAAATCTACCAGACATGGCTGTGCTGAATAAGGTGTTTCCATCAAAACCCTTGACCCGTCGTTCTAAGAGACAAGCTGGCTACAACCCAGATTACACTGATTCGAAAAGATTTCGTGGGAAGGGTCAATCATCAAGACCATCTCTGGTAGACACTGAATTTACCTTTGGGGATGAAAGCTCCGATGAAGACTTTAAGTTGGTACATCGGAAAAGGGGAAAGGCGAGTGCCATGGAACCCTCTGTTCCAACCATCCCCGTTCCGTTTGAATCTGAGGAAAAATCAAAGGGGAGTTCATCTTCTGATGATGAATCCAATGAATCAGAAACTGCTGTTGCTGCTGCTACTGTTCAGAAAGATGCTTATGCATCCATTCATGTTCCTGAGGAACCATCATCTACTGCTCCTCCTGTTCTGTCTGATGACGAGGAGATGTCAATAGCCCAGTTCATGGCTAAAATGAAGAAGTCTTCAAGAAAAAAGCCTACGTATGCTGCTACAGCTCCTGTTCAAGAATCCGAGGATGAACCTGATGAGGAGATGCTCAAGGAATTTGCTGATAACCGCCCACAACCCTCTGGCAGTTCCAGCTCTGATTCGAGTGAAGGTTCAAATGCTGAGAAGGATTTGGAAGTAGAGTCTGTTTCTAATGACTCTGATGAAGAAGAAGAAGGTGCTGAGGAAGGTGTTGCCGACACCTTGGACAACACCTTGGGTGAAGAATACCGGGTAAACTCATCCTATTCCTCTACTTTTTATTCTAAGGAGATTGTTGAATGCTGGGACAAGTATGCTGATCGGGAGTTCCTGGAGGAACACAACATTGATGTTGAGAGCTATGGAGCTCAGAACATTATCAAATTTTTTGAGGTAAGGAACATACTTTCTACAGTTACTACTGCTGGTCCTTACTGCAGAGAACTTGTGCGAGAATTCTACTGCAATCTCACTGAAGCTGTGAAGGATTCAAGGTACATGAAGTATGGGAAAGTGTATGTACGTGTGCATATTTTCTCTTTCAGTCCCGCTATTATAAATGGTTTTCTCCAGACACCAGCCTCTGATGTAGCTGCTCTGCCTACCATGGATGAGATGACATCGGTCATCACTGAAGGACATGTTACTGTTTTCCCAGCTCATCCTAAGAAGTTGCATTCAATTTTGGCCAAGCATCAAGCTCCGGTCTTGTATGCTATTGGAACTGTTATTGCATTCAATTTTGGCCAACTTGTGTTTGACACAGTCATGGCCTTTGCAGATTGTGCTCAACCGACCCTGAAGCTGTCTTATCCATCCTTAATCTGAAATATCTAGGACTCTTTAAACTTAAATGCGGAATTTTTTTTAAAAAAATAATAACAATACATATACGCCCATACATATATGTAATTCAAAATAAAAGATAAATAATATCAGCATGAAATAAAAATAAGTTTTGCATGCTCCAAAAACACCAAGTACGGAAATACTAAAGTAAAAGTATAATTTGCTTAAAAATCAATAACATAATAAAATATATCTGAAATAATCCTAAGTCATGCAACGGTCACGGGGCCACTGTTTTGTGAGCTCATACGTCCTCACCACCGGTAGGAGCTACATAAAAGTCATCTGTCTCACCTGCACCATATAAGCGTAGTGAGCCTAGGGGCTCAACATGTCTAAACTTGGATAACAAGGTTTAAAATAATGCATCACATAATCATACTAATACATATACATGATACATGAGCATGCATGGAAATATTTTTCATAACATAAATACTGAAACATAAATCTTAATCATAAACATCATCTTTCTTCATCATACATAACATAATTGAGCAATGCTTTTGAAACCTGAAGATGGTCCTATCCATAAGTGTGACGTTCATGTGTCGACTGATCAGCCTCCTGAACCAACGTACGATGACGGTGATAAATCACCTCCTATGGTAGTAAACTACCGAATCATATGGTGGATAACCACCTCTATGGTAGTAAAACTACCGAATCATATGGTGGAAAACCACCCCTATGTCACACATACTTCAATTTTCACCAAAATATTTTATTGCTCATCATTTACATAATTATATACATAAGAAATTTCATGAATGCATGCACTGAAAATATGTCCGTAATATATATTTAATTAATTTTTCATAATATACTTAAAATAGACTTCATGCATAAAAATAATTAAATATATATTCCGGACTTATTTATTTTTCATGGGTTGGTTCAAACTGCTGATCACTCAGTCTAAGCCCATTAAACTTAAATAAAATCCAATAATCATATCTTAGCCCAAATAACTTGATTAACTTAACTGGGCCTAAATAAAAATATTTAATCCCATTAATTTAATTAAACCCAATAAAGTTCTAGACTGGCCCAAAAATCCACTGACTGGCCCAAAAATATTCATGGGCTCCCAAGCCCATAAAATTTATTAGGCTAACTTAAATAAATTATTTAAGGCCCAAATAAAATTATTTGGAGGCCCAAATAATTTTCTAACTAATTATTAAAGCCCAAAATACACTTAAACTATTAAATGCTTAAAAATTAAAATACTCGAGCCCGGCCCACCTAACCCGGACCCGGACCACCTGACCCAACCCACTACACCCCAGACCTGACCCAGAGACCAGATCCGACCCGGAACCCCTCCTGGACCCTAAACCCGTAGCTCCCCCTTCCCAGCTCTCCTCAATCGTGAGCAACAGGATTTGTGGCCTACTGCCGGCCAGCTCTGGCCATCTACCGGCCAGAGCTCCACCATCTACACCTAGAGGACTTCAAGAAGTTTCCAGAAAGCCAAAAACCAGCCAAAACGGAGTCCTAAAAAAGTAGAACGAATCCCTGCAAGTTGCCCCGTCCTCAGCTCGCGCGTAGACGCGAGTAGTCCCAGCTTTTTGCTTCGTGCCGACGACTCAGACAACCAAAGGCCACGAAACCACCTCTCAATCTTAGCCAATATCTAAAGCTTTCAAACCAACAAACCTCACCCAAAATGGTGTCCTGAGGAAGGAGAACGAACCTATTGTCCACAGAAGCCTAAACCTGCGCGAACCATGCACCAGAAGTGATTGCTTAGACTTTGACCCATCCAGCCCCTTTCCAACCACATCACTCGACCATGAGGACCCTAAGACACCCCTTGACCCTCAGCTAACTGCCCTGGACCGAACCTTTATGGATAAAACATGAGCATGAACAAGAAATCACCAAAAGCATGCATCAAATCACAATATCTTGCATAAATTCGAACCAAGCAACAATAATTCCTTAAGAAAGATGTCATGCATGATACATAGCTTATATGGTGGCCAAAGAAAAGTTTTAGACATGCCTTGATAATTTTAGGACGATAATTGATGCGTCTACGAGGCTCCGGGACGACGAACGGACCAAAAACTCGATAAATATTTGAAAGATCGGCTATGGAGGCTGATATCTGCTATGGGGCGTGAAGATGGTGATGGAGAAAGGTTGGAGGCGGCTAAGGGAGAGGGAGACGTGAGTTTAGGGTAGATAGGATAGATTTTTGGTTAATTAGAATTTAATTAAGATAATAACTAATTTAAGATAAAATCATGCCTAAAATATAATATTTAAATCTCAACATAGCATATTATTCAGATAATAAAAAAAAATCCAGAAATAATATTTTAGGAAAATTTTAAAAATTAATAAAAGTCAATAAAGAGACTAATTTTTGCTAAAAATCAACCCTTAAATAAATATATAATTAAATACTAAAATTTTCTTGACAAAATACCTTAAAATAATATTTTAAGGCTCATAAAACTCATAAAATATTTTTGGCTAAGAATTTTGGTATCTCGTCCGTCCGCGGTCCCGTCTACGCGATCAAAATAATAAATTCCTTAAAATCTAGAATCTCCATAATTATGGGTTAAATACTAAAATAAATTAAATCATGCATATAAATCACATAATATCACATAAATACATTTAACCCTTAATTAAAAATTAATTTTCTCCGAATTATGCATGCGGATTTACGTTTTAAAATTTTCGGGTGTTACAATTCTCCCCTCCTTAAATTGAATTTCGTCCTCGAAATTCGACTGATCAAACTCTAATGACGAAGTCCCTCAAAAATCCAATTTACTAAATCCACGATTACCTATCTAGTTCCCAAGTTTCGGTATCCCAAAAGTTTTGCTTCTGCTGCGCACTCTGATAAACAAAATATTTTATCCTTCCCATTTGTCCTCTTCATCTCCATCAAACCTACATTTATAAACTTCCGCTGCTGAAACACCTCGTAAAGAGAATCATTACAATTTACTTACATTCCACTGTAAACAAAATCTGACGTTTTATACAAATCTTAGTACCATAATGAAAGTACACCCACATACTTAGCTCAACTTATACGTACAACTCAAGTATTAACTTTACTATTCGTCTTCCTAAACACAACAATTGCACTATGTCAAAACTTGACTGATTTCATATGCTTATACACCCTACTTATCAATCCTCCAACATTCGTGAGCCGAACTTTTGTTCCCAAATTTACTTATTAAAGCATAGAATTACGATATAAACTCCAATAAATTCAACTTGTAAAGCTTATCCACACACTAGTCTTCTATAATATGTTAAACATCTTTGAGTCGAACATTTGTCATTCATCGCCATTTTCTTCAACTCATCCATTTACCACTACACTTCCAACTATCGAACACTTGAAAGTCTTAAATATCGAGTTCTATAAATCCATGAAACCCAAAAAATGAATTTAGTGTCAAACGTCATGTACAACATAAATTCTCCTAACTTCAGAAATATGCTTAAAATATATGAATTCTAATTCTGTGGTTAGTTTAGGCTTAAGGCACTTAGATTCTCCTATTGGAGGAGTGAAATTCCCCGAACAGTATTTACATGTCATCGTTTCTAAATAGCGTAATCATATAACATTCAGTAGTTAATTCCATATCATTTCCTAGTTGCCTCTACTTACAGTCCATGGAATCTAAACTCCTCAAAATCAAAATACTAAGTCAATTACCTAATAAACTGAATAATCTGCTCACAAGTAATACATGTTGGTCTCATGTACAGTCAAAACACAACTAGTACCTTTTTGCTCATGCATCCCAAAAATCTTGGTGGAGACACTCCTATAACATGACCTCGTAATTCAAATTTATTGAAAGAAAATCAATACAAATACTTATATACAATTAATCTCAACGTAAAACGAAAGTATCGAGATAACAGTTATAATGTCAAGTTATTACGCTGACTCGTGATTATTTCATGTGCTTCAAATACACATACGTGCGTAGAACCAACAACCCAAATTCTCAAATGACTCAACTCTTAACAAAAGAACTCACTCCAAAAATTATATATATATATATATCATCAACTCTTATGCCATATCTAAAGCTTATATTATACTTGACATCGAAACCGAAATTTTATAACAATTGTGTTATGCCACACCTGACCAATTACACAAACCTATAAAAATTTACACCATCCACTAGTAGAAAAATCGTGTAAGACTTCGATTAATAACCGAAGTCGTAGGAACATAATTACTGAAGTAGTGTCACGTGAAGTAATAGGGTACTTTTTTACTTCGCTGAATCGCCGAAGTCTTATACCTTAAATTACCGAAGTCTTTGGTCATTTTTTGGAGGCAGAATTGGACCGGTGCCGAAGTAAAAACATATATTTTACTTCGCTCATTTCATAAGTTACGAAGTTAAACATATGCTTATACTTCGGTAATTAATGAATTTAATGAAGTAACAACTATGATTATACTTCGGTTCGTATACGAAGTGAAAGATTGTGTTTTACTTCGTTAATTTTTTTTATCACCGAAGTAAAATGCAATCTTCTACTTCGCTTATTAATGAAATTACTGAAGCCATATAATAGCTTTTACTTCATCAATTTCATTAACAAACGAAGTGATATAATATCTTTTACTTCAGATACGAAGCCATAGAATAGCTTTTACTTCATCAATTTATTATTTTGCTTTGTCGATTAGTGAAATTGTCGTTCCACTACATTAAAATTTAGATACAATAATTACATAATATAAATATATTTTTGAAATTTAAAATAGACTAATAAGGTTCATAAATTATTCATCTCAAAACAACGAACATCCATGAATTCACAAGTATCACTAGTAGAAAAGTCGCAAAAGACTTCGGTTATTAACTGAAGTCGTAGGTACATAATAACCTGAAAATATGCATGTATCTACAAGTATTTGCACAAAACTAGTGTATTAACAGAGACAAAACAAAGTATTATCCCAACTTTTATGACACATTTAGGCACCTACATAGAAGTAGACGAATTCACTCCATTCACTTCTAACTTTATCAAATTGATCTTGGCTGTAATATTGGTTCTTGACTGATCCTGCAAACTGAAATGTAAAAAAAGATAGCTCAATGTCAACAGAAATGCGATCATTTTCAAGAAACAAGTAAACATCTATTGTTTCTTGGTGAGGTCACTTGAATGTAAAAACATGTATGATACTGCAGGCTTGATACAAGAAAACAAAGAATTGGACAATCAATGTTGCAGAGTATGTTCCATAAAAACATATAAAACCAACTCTACTATTAAACAATGCACAAGTCAAACGCAAGAAATCACTCTTTGAAAAAGACGTGCCCAATGCAGGTTTTTGAGATCTGCCATAACAGATAGCTCGAGCATGACACAAATTTTAGCAATAGTTTGTGATTGAAATGCTGAGATGTGGTCTGGACTGCTTCGACTCATGATCGGGCAACGCAAAGCAAAATCTCCACCATAACTCGTACACTTACCGTGCTCTTGGGCGCATATTCATGTTCTACCCTCTCTCAAAAGCCATCATGCAATGAAACAATCTATTATTGAATCTAACATTTACAATTAACTAAATTATTCTCCATCAGTCAATGTAATATTTGAACAATTCAAGTGAACCAGTTTTATCTTCTTTAATAAAATATTTGAACAATTCAAAGTGCATTGATTTGAAATCTTTGACTCCAATGAGGTAATAATATCCTGTAAAATATATATAAAGCGTCGGTGGTTTGTTTTGTACAACAAAAGACAAAAAACACAAGAAAGCACCAAAACAAAGTCAATCACAAACCATTCCAGCCAGCCAGCCAAACATGATGCATCAATTGACTAATACTCATTTCACCACGAACTCTAACATGAAAAGGACAGCGAGATTTCACAACATCAAATTATTTTTCCAGCGAAAAATCTAATTACGAGTGCACATAGTTTCTTTGTGCCCTGCACTTGGCATTACAGTACTCAAAAAAGGCAGCTCAGAAGCATAAGCATTAAAGAGTTAAAATCAAATAATTCTAAAGAAAAATTTTCAACAGAGCCACTGTGAATCTACTGCAAAAATTTCATCAATCAATAAAAACGAAACTCACCATCTTCTCCTCACCCTCCTCATACTGTTTGGACCTTCTATCCGAGTGAACCTAAGATTTATCCATATTTAACAGCTTATCTTCAACAAACAATTAAATAACGAAAAGTTATATATAAATACTAAAAGTTAATTACACGACAATCATTAATGATAAAATAGCAATTTTTCTCAATCGTTAAATAAATGCAAATGACTATTGTTTTTTCAAATTTATTTTATTTCTCAAAAAATAATATTTTTTTTGTACCATTGAGTTGTCCATTTCTTCATCCTCGAATGAGAAAATAGTCCCATGCAGCTTAGTGTTTGAAGTGCAAAATTGGATGTAATTTGTCAAATTACACTATTTATTAATATGAAATTATAATATTGTCCCTCATATTTTTTTATATTTATTAATCATAATATTAAAATTGAAATTTATCATTTTATCTTAAATTTAATCATTAAACCCAAAAATATTATTATGTATCAATTAGTATTCCAACTCAAACATATTAATAATCATACCATTTTATAATATCCAATCTTATTTATCAACCAAACTAAATGATAATTACTAGCATGATAAAGAAAGAGATTCTGATTCCACTCGTGTTTCCATCCTCTTTCACATTGAAAAGAAAAGCGAACGTGCACCATAAATTCAGGTTAAATTCATGGACTAATAATTGAGAAAAATTGCTCTGTTATCAATTTATCACATAAATTTGTCAGAAATTTTATATACTACTGGTCGCTACAATAAGAGTAAACTGTAGTAGGAAACATTGTTTTTTGACACTAAAATTTATAGGATGTTAATTTCTTAAGTCAAAATGGGGTTCTGTTCGAGCATCAATGGGACACCCCGAAACCTTCGATCTGAGATATGTTGCAGTGGGGAATGAGGATTGTGAGAGGAAAGATTACAAAGGTAGGAATTATTTTGTAGATAATGCTTGTGTTATTTAGTAAAGCAAACTTTTACATAATTTTTCTTATTTTCTGACTTCAAGTTCTATGGCACTAGCTATTAGTCGTTCATATCCGGACATCAAAATAATCTCCAACTGTGATTACTCTTCTGAACTATTGGATCTCTTGCAGCTCATTATTATGACATCACGTGACATTTAATAACATAAACTCTCTTTTCAAGCACTTGAGATATACTTCGGTTTTCAGCAAAACAATAATCAATTATTTGTTCTTTATCATGTATTTTATGCTACCAGCTTTACGGACATGCAAATTTTGTGTTTGGACGAAAAACTATAAAATTTAATAAGCGCCAGGAGGAGGTCCAAAGGTTGGAAACACATTCCTATAAAACTTATCGATAGACTCTAAACACATTCCTATAAAATTAACAAAAAATATTATCATCGTGTATATAATTAATGATTTCATAAAAGTTCAAACATTAAGTGAAGTTTTGAATAATAACACTGGAAATAAATAAAACAAGAAAATTAAAATAAATATAAAAGCAAAAACTTACGAGCAACCACTTTCAATGAGCCAATGTGAAAAGTGTGGTGTGCTGTCTCAACTTCCATCAAAGTGGAAAATTATCACCAATCATTATCAGAGCACCTGTACCGAATCATTAACAAAGACAGATGAACTAGTTTTAAGAGAGTCCAGTGCAGCAAATTCACAAGTTAACAGTGTAATTAGTAAGAGACTGGGGTTGAACCTGGAGTTGGGGAGGATTTGTGGATGAATGATGGTGGTCTGTTTTCAGAGAGGAAAGGAGAATTACAGCTTTAGCACTAATAATAACATTATATCATAGAACCAAAATCACGATTTTGAATTTCTTTTACTTGTATAAAAAATAATAACACTATAACACTAATAAACTAAAGATAAACCAAGCCCCAAAACCACCCAACTGCCCCTGCTCCGCCTGCACATCGCCGCCGCCGCCACCAGACGTCCACAACTTTCCCCGCCAACCCCATCGCTCAAAACTTGTATCACAAAAACCCACCTCCAAACCGAACCAGGTCATAGACCAACCCCACCGCTACATCGCAACCCCAACAACCCAACACCACCGCCGTGGCTTTCCGCCCGTACAAGCAATAGAGCCGCCGCCGCCAGCTACACACACTGTTGTCACTGCCGCCTACTCAACAAGAAATGGCCAACGAGTGGGGAAAAATAAATTTTTACCTGACATGTTTCTATCTCCACAAACCTTTCTTGATTTCTTCTATCTTCACAAATCGTTCTTTGATCGAGATGGTGGACAGCCTCTAGGGTTGAAGAAAGGGGACCGAAAAAAATAAAAAGGTGAATGGGAGATTGTCAAAGAAACCGATTCAATCTTTTTACTTCACAAAAATCATTATAAATTTTATTTTTTTACCTTTTTACTTTGGCAAATATAACATGTCGAAGTAAAATATGATATAAAATTATTAGTGAAGCTCGGGTTTTTTAAGATTCGAAGTAAAAGGTGCATTTTAACTTCGGCAGTCTAATTACTGAAGTGTATTGTTACATATTACTTCGTAATTAATAATTGACGAAGTAAATTATGACGAAGTAAAAGCTGAATATTCTACTAGTGATCATCATTCATTCATCACAACATCTATAAGTCAGGCTGACAAGTTCCCAAATCTATTTATTTAAACGTAGTGACTTGAACGTAAAATCCAATACAGCTTACTTGGTAACACCAACCATGCGAACCCCTAAGTCTTATCAAAGATTATCCAATTATTTATCAAACTAACTCCACGATTATTCTTATTCTCAAAGATTCAAGAACCTGATACAAAACATACTTATCATCAATTTATACCTCATATAGTTAAGAGTACAAACTTAAAACCCAAACCATCAAACTATAACCTTATGGTACAAGTGTCATCTCCAAGAAAATCATGACTTCTTCGTTAAAGAAAAAAAAAACCTTAATAGTTAAATGAATGACAATATGATATCTGTGAACCCAACTAGCATAATTTGACACATGCGGACTTAATTCCAAAAAATATATACTAGCCTCTATAAAGTAACATTTTAAATTCACCAAAGAATAAAGTGATACAACCCTCGATTAATCATTCTTGCGAGGAATCCTACTCTCGCCTCAAGTAATAATTCTATTGTTATCACATAAACTTAATACCTCTTATCGGAATTTACCTTTATTGTTCTATCTTTCGCTATACCTTCATAAAAAAAAAATTTCTAGATAGGCCCGCTACCTCTTACCATCACAAACCCAATAATTTACCAATGAAATCATTCTAACTTAAAATCAATAAGTTACTACAAAAAAAATTCAAGTGACAACCCATATATCATAAATATCAAACTTAGTTTCAACAAAATAAAACCGAATTCCCAAATTTTGAAATTCCTTGTGGTCAACCTGTCGTATAACATGTCTTGGGGCATACTGCATCACCACCCATTCTTCACGTAAATCGCAATGCATAACTAAGTATTTTAAAACTCTGCTAACATAAAGTCTTAAGTCATAACATATGCTCGTGATAAATCATAATAAAATATTTAAAACTTACAGACCGATAGTGAGATTTCTGAGCTTCACGCGACAGATGGACACCCTCCAAGGACCGTGTTTTGATACCAATTGAAATATCTAGGACTCTTTAAACTTAAATGCGGAATTTTTTTTTTAAAATAATAACAATACATATACGCCCATACATATATGTAATTCAAAATAAAAGATAAATAATATCAGCATGAAATAAAAATAAGTTTTGCATGCTCCAAAAACACCAAGTGTGGAAATACTAAAGTAAAAGTATAATTTGCTTAAAAATCAATAACATAATAAAATATATCTGAAATAATCCTAAGTCATGCAACGGTCACGGGGCCACTGTTCCGTGAGCTCACACGTCCTCACCACCGGTAGGAGCTACATAAAAGTCATCTGTCTCACCTGCACCATATAAGCGTAGTGAGCCTAGGGGCTCAACATGTCTAAACTTGGATAACAAGGTTTAAAATAATGCATCACATAATCATACTAATACATATACATGATACATGAGCATGCATGGAAATATTCTTCATAACATAAATACTGAAACATAAATCTTAATCATAAACATCATCTTTCTTCATCATACATAACATAATTGAGCAATGCTTTTGAAACCTGAAGATGGTCCTATCCATAAGTGTGACGCTCATGTGTCGACTGATCAGTCTCCTGAACCAACGTACGATGGCGGTGATAAATCACCTCCTATGGTAGTAAACTACCGAATCATATGGTGGATAACCACCCCTATGGTAGTAAAACTACCGAATCATATGGTGGAAAACCACCCCTATGCCACACATACTTCAATTTCTACCAAAATATTTTATTGCTCATCATAATTATATACATAAGAAATTTCATGAATGCATGCACTGAAAATATGTCCGTAATATATATTTAATTAATTTTTCATAATATACTTAAAATAGACTTCATGCATAAAAATAATTAAATATATATTCCGGACTTATTTATTTTTCATGGGTTGGTCCAGACTGCTAATCACTCACTCTAAGCCCATTAAACTTAAATAAAATCCAATAATCATATCTTAGCCCAAATAACTTGATTAACATAACTGGGCCTAAATAAAAATATTTAAGTCCATTAATTTAATTAAACCCAATAAAATTCTAGACTGGCCCAAAAATCCACTGACTGGCCCAAAAATATTCATGGGCTCCCAAGACCATAAAAATTATTAGGCTAACTTAAATAAATTATTTAAGGCTCAAATAAAATTATTTGGAGGCCCAAATAATTCTCTAACTAATTATTAAAGCCCAAAATACACTTCAACTATTAAATGCTTAAAAATTAAAATACTCTAGCCCGGCCCATCTAACCCGAACCACCTGACCCAACCCACTACACCCCAGACCCGACCCAGAGCCCAGATCCGACCCGAAACCCCTCCTGGACCCTAAACCCGTAGCTCCCCCTTCCCAGCTCTCCTCAACCGTGAGCAGC
The DNA here is from genome assembly GCF_033568475.1 of Henckelia pumila. Taxonomy (NCBI): domain Eukaryota; kingdom Viridiplantae; phylum Streptophyta; class Magnoliopsida; order Lamiales; family Gesneriaceae; genus Henckelia; species Henckelia pumila. The sequence continues at coordinate 79,440,356 of NC_133121.1, forward strand.
AGGCTTTGTGGCCTGCTGCCGGCCAGCTCTGGCCATCTATCGGCCGGAGCTCCACCATCTACACCTAGAGGACTTCAAGAAGTTTTCAGAAAGCCAAAAACCAGCCAAAACGGAGTCCTAACGAAGGAGAACGAATCCCTGCAAGTCGCCCCATCCTCAGCTCGCGCGCAGACGCGAGCAGTCCCAGTGTTTTGCTTTGTGCCGACGACTCAAACCACCAAAGGCCACGAAACCACCTCTCAATCTTAGCCAACATCTAAAGCTTTCAAACCCAACAAACCTCACCCAAAATAGTGTCCTGAGGAAGGAGAACGAACCTATTTTCCACAGAAGCCTAAACCTGCGCGAACCATGCACCAGAAGTGATTGCTTCGACTTTGACCCATCCAGCCCCTTTCCAACCACATCACTCGACCATGAGGACCCTAAGACACCCCTTGATCCTCATCTAACTGCCCTGGACCGAACCTTGATGGATAAAACATGAGCATGAACAAGAAATCACCAAAAGCATGCATCAAACCACAATATCTTGCATAAATTCGAACCAAGCAATAATAAATCCTTAAGAAAGATGTCATGCATGATATATAGCTTATATGGTGGCCAAAGAAAAGTTTTAGACATGCCTTGATAATTCTAGGACGATAATTGATGCGTCTACGAGGCTCCGGGACGACGAACGGACCAAAAACTCGATAAATATTTGAAAGATCGGCTATGGAGGCTGATATCTGCTATGGGGCGTGAAGATGGTGATGGAAAAAGGTTGGAGGCGGCTAAGGGAGAGGGAGACGTGAGTTTAGGGTAGATAGGATAGATTTTTGGTTAATTAGAATTTAATTAAGATAATAACTAATTTAAGATAAAATCATGCCTAAAATATAATATTTAAATCTCAACATAACATATTATTCTGATAATAAAAAACAAAATCCCGAAATAATATTTTAGGCAAATTTTAAAAATTAATAAAAGTCAATAAAGGGACTAATTTTGGCTAAAAATCAATCCTTAAATAAATATATAATTAAATACAAAAATTTTCTTGAAAAAATACCTTAAAATAATATTTTAAGGCTCATAAAACTCATAAAATATTTTTGGCTAAGAATTTTGGTATCTCGTCCGTCCGCGGTCCCGTCTACGCGATCAAAAGGATAAATTCCTTTAAATCTAGAATTTCCATAATTATGGGTTAAATACTAAAATAAATTAAATCATGCATATAAATCACATAATATCACATAAATACATTTAACCCTTAATTAAAAATTAATTTTCTCCTAATTATGCATGCGGATTTACGTTTTAAAATTTTCGGGTGTTACATAATCTATTCTATGCTACTGTCTCAAGAAATTGAGATGGATGATGATGAGATACTTACTGAGCCTGGGGAGTTGCTAAAGATCGCACCTGCATTACTCAAGGGAAATAGGAAGATAGATCTTCCTTGGTCTGAATCAGGTGTTGTGGCAGGTATTGCCAACACCCCTTCTGCCACTGCTGTTTTTGTACCCCCTTCTCCTGCTCAAGATATTGATCCTACCTTTATTCAAGCTCAACTGCTGCATGCTGAGAAGAATATTACCCAAGCGAAGGCTGATCTCGTCTATTACAAAGGGATGAAGGCTCACTATGAGTCCCTATTAAGTGGAGCTGGCCCTTCTGAACAAAAATGGAGAGAAGAAAGTGAAGCAGAAGAAGAAGCTGATGGCTCATCTGAGAGCAATCAATTTTAGTTTGTTTATTTTGGTTTTTCAAGTTTAGTTTACATTTTTAGTTATTGTGTTTTTGCTCTGATCCTAATCAAAACTTTTTTTTGAGTTGTCCACTCTGATATAAGTTCTTGTTTCTGGTTCTCCTTGCGCATATTTTTTCTGTTTTGAAGTGTTGTACCTAGATGTTGCCAACATCTCGTGACAACACCTCTACTTATACTTAGGGGGAGAATCTATTCAGGGGGAGTTTTGATTAAGGGGGAGTTTATTTGAGCTGTTTGTGATTTAAATGTGTTTTGTCCAAAAAGGCAAAAAAGAGGAGATTGAAAGGAATATTTTATTCCTTAAAATCATCCTATTTTTAAAAAGATTTTATTTAAATATCTTTTGACTTTCTTGGACATGAAGTTATTTATTTGCTTGAATAACTTGATTTGAGATTTTGATAATCTTATTATAATATCTTATCTAATATATTGTTTTCATATTGTGTAGATTTGATTTGAACCAATCTAAGAGAATCCTATGTCTACAAGGAAACATCTATAAGGAAGGATTCTAGTCTATATATTGAAGAGAGACAAATCAATTGAAGACACCGAAAAATAGAGAAACCGTGAGTTTCTTAAGCTTCAATATACGTACGTTGAGAAAGAGCTGCTGAAGCCTGTATCGGTCGTGATTGCTTGAAGCTGTGAAGAACACTCGAAGACAGTTGATCGAAGAGTGGTTTCGTCTCACATGTTGTTGGCTTCAAGATTTTTCTCCTTACTTCGTTTTCATTATTCTATTTCATATAAAATGTTTTAGGAGAACTTTTACTATTTATTTTCTCACTTGTTTTGAGAAATTGAGTTTTTCAATAATCACTAGTTTTAGGGTTTGTAAAACTCTTTGAAAGTTTTCTAGTGAAGTTTTGCCCTGAGGCACTGCAAGAGTATTTTATACTCTTGCTTAAATCATTTGAGTCTATTTATTTGGTTGCTTGTTTACTTTATTTAAGCTTTAACAATATTCCGCTGCAAATTACTCAAGGTGTTATTGTAGGTGTTTTCAACACCTTGTGACAACACCTCAAACTGTTTATGTGCAACCCCAATTCACTTACATTACTCATGAGAACCTCCAGTCTAGACACAACAGCTTTCAATTATGTATTCTCTTTAGAGAGAGTTGTGTTCAACTGATTTCTCTTGATCCAATCACAGTACAACTCCTCATAGAGTGTCTGTATACCTTCTAGAGTATATGTTTCATCTATCTGTTCTTCATGATCATTTTCAGCAAAGTAGTAAAAGATATGAGATCTGCTTGTTCAGCCTTTTCCTGTTCTCCTTTAGAATCATCATCACTCAGAGATACATTCATACCTTTTCGAAGGCGATTGGCACACTCATATGCATAGTGTCCATATCCCTTACATTTCCTGCATTGAACATTATCAAAACTTTTACTTGAGGACTGAATCTTACCTTCATACCTTTGACGAGGTCCTCGAGTATTAGATGGCTTTTGAGGCTTCTCTGAAGTAGGCAGTCTAGGAAATTTCGAAGGTTGTGCACCTTTCACATCCTTCTTTTCTTTCATTACCTTGAGATAATCAGTGAATTTCTTCAAAATCAAGGCAATAGAATCTTCTTCAAGATCAGATTCCTTCACTTCCTGTTGTACTTCAGAAAAATCATTGTAAATATCATTAGATACTTGAAAAGCAATAGACTTACCTTTAGTGTCATCTTCGGCTTCCATCTCCATCTCATATGTGCGAAGAGAACTTATCAACTCATCCAAACTCATTATAGATGTATCTTTGGATTCATCTATAGCACAAACTTTGGTGTGAAATCTTTTAGGGACAGAACGAAGCACTTTGGACACAAATATCTCATTCGAAATAGGATCATCACCAAGAACAGATGCTTCATTTGCAAGACTCTTCAATCTTCCATTATATTCCATGATGGTCTCTGATTCCTCCATTCTCATTTTCTCAAATTTTGAAGTTATGAGATGCATCCTTATCTTTTTTACACTTGTCGAGCCTTCACAATGAGTTTAAAGTTTTTCCCAAGCATCCCTTGCCCAAACACAAGTACCAATTAAATTAAACATGTTTATATCAACAGAAGTAAAAATAGCATTAAAAGCTTTTTCATTATAAATAGCCGCAGTATTTTCATCGGCTGTCCATTGTGCTCTTGGCTTTGGTCCAGGTACATCATCATCTCTCATAGGTGGTGACCAACCATCAAGAACACGTTGCCAGGCCCTGGACTCAATGGATTGAATGTATATGCTCATCTTCAATTTCCAAGGACCATAATTTGTCCCATCCAAAATAGGTGGACGAATTGCAGTTGTGTACGGAGTATCCATAACAAGCCTGTAACACAAACCAGGAACTCACTTAGTAAAGTCAAGTGGTGGCTTTGATGTCATGTGAAAGAAACGGTGTACGTGGTTTGTTATGTAAAACAAGTAGTGTTGTTCTTAGTGTTGTAACACCACCAACAACACAGTGCAATGAAAAATTAAAGCATAAATAAAATACAAGTAAATAATTTTGCACGAGTATAAAAACTCGTGCGGGTGCCTTGGGCTAAATATCACTAGTAAACGTAAGATCATTCTTACAAAATAATCCTAGTGATTTTACGAAAAATCATTAAATCCTAAATTTCTCAACAAGTTGAGAAATCAAACTTGCATCCTAAACTAAATCAGAGTATAAAAGAAGTCGGATGCAACTCCCGTAGCCTAAATTGAAGAGATATGAAAAGATCTTCAACAACACAGTTCCCACAGTGTTGTCTCTGATGTCTTCAACACGAACGGCAACATGGGGACCAGCAACAATGAAGGTTGCAAAAGCTTGCTTCAAAATCTTCAATTCTTCAACAGAATTCTTCAGAGATTGAGCAGCGGATTGTACGTCTGAAGCGTTACTTTTCTTGTGCGTGAAAACCTCACTTTATAGATTGGAGTCCAAGACTAGAAGATTTCCTTATATAGAGTCCTACACGAATAAGAAAACATATTTAAGTAGAAAATAAACTCTATCAAATATACAGAATCATATCTTGATAATATCGGTTAATCAATTTATCTAATAAAGATCTTATCAAGATATAATATATCAATGCAAATATATTTCATAAAATATTCTTAATATACGATATATTTACCAAATATTTTAACTTGTCTAGAAAGCAAAATTTAATAATATCAAACATATTAAGGGCTAAAATCTTCAAGAAATAATATTCCTTTCACAAAATATGAATAATATTTCTAATTAAGAAAACCAAACTAATTGTCTATTTATACAATGGAAAGAAGAAGGAAAGCGTGTTTCTCCTATCTAACACTTCTAACTAATATTTAACACTTTTTCTCCAACTATTTTAATACTCCCCCTCAAGATGAGGAATGAATGTTGATAATTCCCATCTTGGATAGCATAAAACGAAACTGAGCAGCCATTAATGGCTTGGTGAATAAGTCTGCAAGCTGTAGTATAGAAAAAAACATGTAGAACTTTGATTATTCCAGCTTGAAGCTTCTCGCGGACTAGGTGACAGTCAATTTCGATGTGTTTAGTATGCTCATGAAACACGGGATTAGAAGAAATATGTACTGCTGATTGGCTATCACAAAATAAAGTAGCTAGTGTACAAAGTGAGATATGCAGATCTTTAAAGAGTGAAAGAATCCAGACAATATCAGAAGTGGCATTGGTCATAGCCCTATACTCAGCCTCTACAGAAGACTTAGATACAGTCTGATGCTTCTTTGACTTCCAAGAAATTAAAGATTCGCCAAGTAGAACACAGAAACCTATTATTGATCTTTGCGTATCCGGGAAAGAAGCCCAATCAGAGTCTGAGAAACAATTGAGTTTGAGATTAGAGGATGAACTGTAAAATAATCCTTGACCCACAGTACCTTTGATGTATTTAGAACTGAATATGTTGTTTACATATGTGCAGCTTCATCTTTGTCATTAGTTGCAACAACAATATCGTCAACATAGATCAGCAAGGATAAAAACACATTGTTACGAGTTCTAACGAATAAAGAACTATCTGCAATGGATTGAGTGAAACCCATCCCAAGTCAAACCATTGTCTTGAAGCTTGCTTGAGTCCATATAAAGATTTTTGTAGTTTGCATAAAACAGCAGCTGGGAAAGACTCCCCCTGGCCTTGATAACCAAGAGGTAACTACATATACACCTCTTCATCAAGGTCACCATGGACAAATGCATTATTGACATTAAGATGCATAAGAAACCAACCACGAACAGCAACAATGGCAAGTAAAGTTTTGACAGAATTTAGCTTGGCAACAGGGGAAAAGGTTTCAAGATAATCAACCCCTTCTTGTTGCCTATATCTTTTAGCAACTAATCAAGCCTTATATCTCTCCAAAGAACCATCAGCTCGAAACTTTGCTTTGTACACCCATTTACACCCAACAACACGCTTATTAGGGGGTAAAGAAACAATAGACCAAGTGTCATTGCTCTCTAAAGCTCTAAGTTCTTCATCCATGGATTGTTTCCACTCAGGTTGAACAACAGCTTGAGAAAATGTGTGAGGTTCAACAATAGAGGGCACGTTATTGACAAAAGTTTTATAGGGAGGAGATAATTTTGGTAATCAAGAACTGAAGACAAAGGGTGAGCAGTGAAAGTAGGAATAGCAGAAGAGTTAACAGTATGGCATTGATAGTCATGCAAATGAGCAGGTTGGATGGAAGAACGACGCAGACAAATGGACTGATTTTGAGCATGAGGATCATATGATATAGAGGAAGAAGGAACATGAGATGGCAAGGTAGTTTCAGAAAAAATATCAGGAGTTTCTTGGTTCAGGGAACTGTTTTTGAGAGGAAAAATATGTTCATGAAAAATAACATCTCGAGAAATATATACTTTATTTGTGTCCAGATTGAGTAATTTGTAAGCTTTATATCCTTGAGGATATCCAAGGAAGATAAAATTTGTTGCTCATGGGGAGAACTTTGTTCGACCATGTGAAAGAGTAGAGCCAAAACATAGACAACCAAACACTTTCAAGTGTTCATAGGAAGGATGTTTGTGATACAACAACGCAAAGGGAGTTTTGTGAGATAGTAGATGAGATGGTGTACGATTGATGATAATTGTGTTTTTGTTGCATTTGTTAGTATCATTTTTGTTGTTGTTTTACATTAGTTGCATGTTTTATTTTAGCATTTTGTTCGTATTGCATTTTCTGTGTTTGCATGATGGGATTCTTGTTTTTGTGGTTAGGTCGCTTATTTTGCGGACTAAGATGGAAACTCGGAGGAACGGAGATTTGAAGTAAGGGAAATTCAAGTCAATTTCTGGAAATGCTCTCTCGCTCGATCCGCAAGAGTATGCAGATCGAGCGAGCACTTATATTATGAAGACAGTAGGAAGACAATTCTCTCTCGCTCGATCCGCAGGAGTTTGCAGATCGAGCGAGGCCCTTTTTACGCGAGGCAGAGAGTTACGCATTTTCACGCCGCTCGATCTGCAGAATGTTGCGGATCGAGCTGGCGTTTTGTTTCGGGAAAAAAATTTTATTTTTGAAAACTTTGTTAATTTAGTTCCTAGCCTTTATTAGACTATTATTCCGTTTTAGTAGGATTTTTATCAGACTTGTGGAGATACATTGGAGGCTAGGTTTTTCTTCTTGAATTCTTAATTCTAGTTTTCTTCTTTTTCTTTGAATTTTGTGAATTTTGCTATGAATCGTTGTAACTAAACTCTTTTACTTGGTTGAGGGAGACGAACCCTTGGTATATTTCATTTATGAGATTTGATTTTTAGTGTTTTAATCTTTATTAAGTATCAATTTTTGATCTGTTTTATTTTATGTTTGTATGCGAGATTTTAGGATTGGCCATCTTAGGATTTTGTATTGCAAGCGATAGCTAAATTAGAATTCAAATCCGTAATTGTTTGAATAACCTAATTTGCGAAGCAACTACGTGTGATAATTTCCGCTCTTGAATTTATTATCTCGTAGGGTCAATTATTGGATAGGCTAAATATAACCGCTGGTGTTGTGTTGTCTAGTTTCGTTAGTTTTACTAGTTTGAATGCTACCGTGGATTTAAATCTAGATTGCTGTTATCGGGTTGGTCCATTGGTAAGGGTTAATTAAGAATGCTGTTTTCTAATTAATTAATATTACGATGAAACAGGAATTGAATTTTCAATGACGAATATTTAATAAGATTAATTATTTTAGAGAATCGATGATTGAATGAATGAATATCAAGGGTGTAGTCGATCGATACCAAGTCTCGTCTCTTATTGACAAGTGTTGATCGGGGGTGAGATCGGAAGCTCCGATCGTCGGATCGAAAGTTTCGATCCTGGCGTGTCCTGGATGCACGCAATGAGCTGGATCGGAAGCTCTGATCCCGAAATCGAAAGTTCCGATCCTGGCCGAGAATTTTGCCTATAAATAGGGCTCGTTCAATTTCATTTTGAAATACGAATTTCCGAGTTTCCTTCTACAGTTATATAGTGTGAGATATACACTTGAGGGCCCTATCGATTATAATAGAGGTTCTGGAATAACCAAGGTGTGGTTATAGTCATCTGGGACTAGCGACTTCAAAGGGCTAACTAAGGACGAAGGTATGGTCCGGGAATCTATTTAAGTTTTGGGAGTACTTATTAGCTTAGTTAAGGCTTATAGAATTTATGTAGTGATACGGTGAACTTTTGAATATAGGCTTGGAACCTAGGATCTTACTATACTTGAACTATCCTAGACGTACGTACACATTGACTGAGATTGCCAGCGAATATACATGTTTATATGTTGCATTTACTTGGCATTATTATATGTCATGATATATGATTTATCGTTTTCCATATTCATATGTCATGTGCATATACACGTTGAGCCTATACCTTGTTATACCTAACTATAGAGCCGCTCAGCTCTATACTCGATAGTCTGTCACTGAGAGTACCGCGACGGCGGGGGCATTTATGTCTGTCTACTCTGGTGTACTGGACGAGTGTGGTTGCACCCAGAGGTTGATCCGTGCGGTGGCAGCACTCATGTGGCGCCGGTTCTGAGCATGATTTTTCAGATGATCCTGTACCAGTCATCATGTTGCATGCATTATATACATATATTTACTCATGTATATGTACTGAGCGTTAGTGCTCACGTTCTAGTTGTTATCTTGGACACCCTATTCCATGGGGCAGGTCGCAGGATGGACGGAGCTGGTAGTTCAAGGCAGGACTAGGGAGCAGGAGCTTTGAGGATTTTATTATACAGCAGTATTCGATATAGCTGTATAATGTTTACTGTTTAAGATTTCGATTTGGTTGTATCACTACCGATTTAAGCATGGGTTATGTTACTAAGCTGATATGTAAATTATGGTTTTGTTTCCGCATGTTTTACTCTGTTAAGTTATTTTTCTGTATTAAGTTTAATGCATGCTATTAGTTGCCAGTTAGTAGGTGATACCATGCAGAGTCACTACACTAGGGGAGTAGTAGAAGATGTGTTGGTGCAAGTAAATGAATTAGTGTTCCCTGCAGATTTTTATGTGCTAGACATGGAAAACGGTAATCATAATAGTCCTATTTTGTTAGGCAGACCGTTTTTGAAAACTTCTATGACGAAAATTGATGTTCACAGTGGCACACTTACTATGGAATTCGATGGCGAGGTTGTAAAATTTAATATTTATGATGCCATGAAATTCCCTGATAGTGATGATTGCGTGTTTTCTGTTGATATTGTGGATTTTTTGGCACAAGAGTATTGTGAGCATGCAGGGAAAGATAATCTAGAGACCTCGGTTTTAAACATCTAAACTCGAGTAATAAAATCATACATTGAATAAACCAATGCTAAAAATAATTCAAGCAAGGAAAGGAATTTTTTTTTTTAAAGGCGCCGCGCTCGGGCGGTATAAAACTACCGCTCGGGCGCGGCCAAAACCGCAACCTTGCTATTTTTCTCAAAAGGGGATGCGCTCGGGCTGCCAAATTTGGCCGCCTCGGGCGCCCCCTATTGCAGACCCAGTTCTAAAAAACAAAGCTCAGAACCTGATTTTCCAGAAATAAACTCACCAAACTTCAACTTCATAATTCTATTCAATACATAATGAGATACAAAATACATGTAACAACAGCATACAAACCTTAATACTCGAATATTAGATACTATAAACATCAAACCAGTTCGAGTTCTAAACATGCTTCAAAAATATAAACTAGACTGACATGCTATTCGACTTCTAAACCGAGTCCCACTTCTATTCCTTGATCTCCATGCTAACCAAGTCTCCTCTGACTCGATCCTGCCCCACCTGTTGCCAAGTACACATACAAAACAAAGAAATAGCCGGATAACTCCGGTGAGAATGATATTCCCAGTAAAAGCAACATAACATGCAGTAACAAGTAATATATCAATAACATGACATAAAGACAAAATAATCAATGTTAATACAATGAAATGCATGTCTTTAAAACCGGAATATCAACTATGATAAACAAGGAATTTTTGCTATTCTTTTGGGATCCCAAGGATGAGATCACGTAAACAACCCACCGACTCTCCCGATCGAGGTGGTGTCACGTATCTCCATCCTATAGACTTTGGTGTGACTATAAGGAGTATACTGACACTAGGCGAACTTCTACGCCTAGGCCAATCGATTATATCCCCCAAAACGTCTAATATAAAAGGGTCGTTCTGCCCGCTGAAATCAAGATTTAGGCTCAATATGAATGCATATTGAATACGTAAATCATTAAGCCATATAACAAATTTCAAACAACAAAATACCAGTTTCCCATTCTAGAACAAGTATTGATGAAAGTATGTAATTTAAGGAAAACTCAAGAACTCATTGTCTTGAGTATTCTATCCCGCTAAAATGATGTCTTCTAGTACCTTTCGATTCGAATAGCTCCAACTCTGGATAAGCTACAATAAGAGGTTATATCAAAATCCATACAACCAGAAACAACAACAAACGCTCAAGGTAAACTCTTTACCGCTCTTCGAGAATCGACATCTGCTAACTCTGGGCTCAACAGACTTCAAACAAATCTGTACGGAGGCAAAAAAAAATCAACAATGACGAACAAACCCAATAGACAAAGTTCAACAATTCAAACGGTTCAAAATCCCAAAACTCAAACCGGCAGCATAACAGCTATAAACTGATCAAACCGGAAACACATACAGCAGTATAGCATCGCAAACAACTCAAACTAATGCTAAAACATCGATAACAATCCAAATCCAACACATCTCAAAATCCACTTTTTAAATTATGCTTCCAAAAATCATAACAAATCCGAACGATGCTCTATTTCAAAACTGACTGAGAATAATCGATAAGAACTATCTCAAGAACGACATAACCGAAACTCAATCGATTCTAACAACATCCAAAAATATAAGTATAACTGATCGGAAAAATACTTACGATAGAACGAAGCTCTCGCTGCCGGGATCGTTAAACTGACTTCGGATTAAAATTCTACCGGACGGATCGACCAAAAACCGAAGAAAAAAATCTTGAAATCACGATTCTCTCTTCAAAAATGGTGGATGGCGTGTTGGATGTGATGGAGGGGAATGAATAAGAGTCAAAGGTGCCAAGATAATATATAAAACCCCAAATTTGCATTTTAGTCCCTAAAATTTCTGAAAATTGCAAAATAGACCCTGATCAAAATCAAATCTGCTCTTGAATTCTATAATCTCCGATTATCTCAATTAAACTCAATTAAGATAATTTTGGGGCGTTACAATTCTCCCCCTCTAAGAATTGATTTCGTCCTAGAAATCGAATACAGTTCAATCTCCAAAAGATAAGGAATAATATCCAAAACTAGAAAAGAATTCATCTCTCAGAATTAAGTCCACAAAATGCTGTCTCAATCGGACTCTGTTCCTCAAATTTATTTTTTTGAATCCGAAACGGCTCAATTGTACTAACACAAACTGAATCTATTGTCTCGGAGCTGCTTCTCTGATCGATCAAAACTCTGAATCAGTCGTCTCAAGCAATTCGGTAACTCGTCAAATTCCAGTCTCATCAACTAAAGAACAAAAGAAAATCTGGTTGGGTGATTCAGCAATGCGGATCTGGCGATAATCTGCAGCGAAAGACGAAAATCACCTCGTGAAAACCAGAAAGAGACGGAACAAAACAAGTTTGTAGGAAAAATCGCCTATCAGCTCCAGGCTCTAGTGAGATTTAATCAATCTTAGAGACGATTTCTCTCTCTTCTCATATCTGACAAATCCTCTGAAAGTAGAATTCTTCAGAAATATTCTATCTTTCCGACCCTATTACGAAAGTCTGCATCTAACATTCGTATACTTCGAATGTCTAGTCCAAGTCATCTTCATTCTCGACAGACAAACATCATCTGTTAAAAAAAATTGCAAAAAAAATCTGGTCCCAAACCAAGTGACTCAGAAAAAAAAAATCATCTCGATACAAAAGAGATTTCCATTCTTCTTGTAAAACTCATCAAAAGAATCCATCCAGATAATCATCTGATAGTTGTTGTTGTACAAAAACTCCATAGGAGTTGGCAACACTCGTCGGCTAGTGCAAAGATCAAGCACCATACTCCCGATCTTCTCCTCCCGGATTCAGGGATTTTCACATCTTCCTCTAATACGAACCATGGACCTTTAGGAAAGGTACCATGAATTACCAAGTCTGGTAATAATTGAGCTTAAGTGATGGCATGGACCGCTTACCTTCAACTAGCCCAAATCAAGCTATACAGATATTGGGTCGGCCTGGCACTACAGCTCGGCAAAGCCTCAAATACAAAATGTCTGTTCTGACTGTTCGTCGTTCTAAGAATAACAATTGTATTCAGCTACAATCGAATAACAAAAGCCTCTTCGAAGAATAAACCAAAGAAAAGGTATATCAAAGATCTCTATTTGAAACGCCCAAATTCGGCAATCAAATAATCTGACAAAATTTTTGACAGAATATCTATCATCTGATTATGTCTGAGAATCATTCTGTATGGAATACAGAAGCAGCTTTCACCAATCGGTCAATCTTAAACAGATAGTACCTCAAACTCAAACTGCTCAAAGAAGTTTCCTGACAAATCCATCAGAAACATGATCTCTATCCAATTCTGAACCAGAATAAACTATACAACAGACCGTCGGGTTGTTCTCTCTCTGCTATCAACTGCAGACAGGTCAGAACATCGGAAAAAAAACATACCTCAAACATCGTTCTTCATCTGCTTCTATCCCATCTGATTCCTCAAATTAGCAAACAACTTTCGGTCATCTGAAGGAACACGGAATAGACTGTATTGTGCCAATCTCAAGATATGATGTCTCCATCAGAAACATCTGGCACAACAATAAGCTCAATCTTAAAAAAAGGCATCAACACCAACCTGAATCTCAGACTGGTTCAGTTCTAACTTTTCTTCATCGAATTCTGAAAACTCGAATCAAATCTCTGAACGATCTTGATCTTCTCAATCAATTCTGATTCGGCTCGAAAGAAAAAATGCTGATAGAACTCCTATTTGCTTCGAATTCTAAACCGAAAGTGCCGTATTCATCAATCAAGGAGAAAGCCGAATAGTAGATAAAATAAAAATAGATATTACGTCTTAGAGCATCCGCTGCTGCAAACAATATCTCCGGATAGAATGGATTTCCAATAGGAAATTCCTCAATACCTCTAGTCATCTTCTCTTCCTCATACTCAGTCTGTACGGCAAAACCAGTAGTACAGCTTCCAAGATCAGGAAGATTACGAAAATCTCCCCATAAGAAAATAGATACCAGATATTCTAATCAATAAGATCGCTACGAGCTAAAAATCCAGAATCAGACATTGAGTCTCGAGCGTCTTCAGCTGTTTTGATCCTCATGCTATAAGTGACTCTTCTGAACAAGAATATACCTCAAAACTCAATAAAAAGAAGTGCAAGGCACCGTAAGGTCATCAATACAGAAGGAATAAAAGAATAATGAAGCGCTGATCAACCTCTTCTTCAATCAATAAGAACTGGTCTCATAAGATTAAGTCCAGACAGAAGAACATATTCTGCTGAATAATAGGCTTCACAACCGATAAGAATCTCTTGAAGAGTCTGCGATAGAACTTGTTAAACCATGAATCTTCAAATTCCAGGTAAGGACGTCGCTCTAGATTAATTCATATCGGCTCCGGTCTTGAGGTGATCAACAGAATTTCCACCTCCAGATAATATGATCGAGGAAGGAAAACTCGATCCAATCAGAACTCAGACGTCGATAGAGAAAGCATCACACTGCTCGGCATGCAAATCTGCAAACAACTCTCAAGAATCTGAAAGATCTGTACGACTCTTTGAACGGATAAGAATTTCATTGATAAAAATAGTCACAATTTCATCCAAATATCTCTGAAGGATCTGGCTCTTGCTAATTCAAAATCACTGCAGGAGCGTCTGCCAAAACAACGGCAAGACAAGTTTCCAGCGACCATATGAAAGGGCCCGTGTCCTGATTTAATATTTAATGATCAAACAACCAGGATTAATTAATGTAAACAGCGAAAAAGAGTTAAAAATTTGCATTTTGGGCCTACATAAAATTCGGCATGACCTATTCGTAAATAGGACATCCCAAAAACCTGTACAACACAACCAACAATATATACTCAAAAATAGAGATACAACACCAATTTACACACCTATAGCCGCACTGGCTAGGACTAAACACATGCAGAGCCGGCAAGGTCGATCACACAAATAAAAATCCAAAACAAAGTCCAAAACTATCGATACAGGTACACAGGGCATCACCTCGGCAAATATAAAACTCGCTAAACTGATATATACCTATATCTGGGAACTCGACGCCGCGCTCGACTCACTGGGTATCACTAGATGACGCTCCACTAGATGCATCAAATCCCCCTAGATAACCTACTATGGAATCACAAACAACCACAGCATAAAAAGAAAACAGGAGTCGGACCCCAGTACGGAGAACTAAAAAAATTACGACAAATATAACTGACATGAATAAAATCAAGTACAATGCAATGAAATGCAATGTAATGCGTGACAGGTATCAATAAAATAAGGGATACCAAATGGAGTCCAAACGAAACGTATGACAATAATCTCAGTGGCCACCTGTGCCAGGAACGCAGCAGACCTCGAATCATCACTGCTAATCCACACACGTAGCATCGGAGGGTGACAGGAGCGACCCGTCCAGCCTCATGCTGTCATCAGGAGTGTCGTATGTAGCATCGGAGGGTGACAGGAGCTACCTGTCCGTGCCTTATTCTATCTCAGGAGTGCACTAAACAATGTCACTCGCTCCATGATGACTCCATACATCTCAAGATATCAATATCAATAGCAATCAAAGGAGTCAAGGCTCAACGTGCTATGAAAAATTGTAAATGAGTGAATGCAATCATATAATCCACATAAGCACCTAAAGCACGTTAAAAAAAAATTACTCAATATCATTACATGTCATTATAGGCGTCGTAATATAAACAGCTCATACGTACCTCAACCAACACTTAATTTACCACATATCTCAAGTAATATTCGAATACTCCAATCCTGTGAAAAACCATTTATTTCACATCAATTCCTATTTCCGTTTACAAATCTGAATATTATTAAAACTAAATCTAAAAATCAAACTAACATTTCCAATTATCCATATTTCATATTAAATCATCCTATCAATGACCAACTATCGAATAAACGACTCTAAAAGTCAAAATACCAAAATATTCAGATTCTAAATTTTCCCAAAAAATTCCTAAAAATTCTGAAATGTATATATATCAATTCTAACACATCTTAACATCTAAATAGCGATTTAAGTAACCTTAAAATTCAAAAATCCCAATAAATAAAAATCTGGAAATTCGAAATATTCCCAATTAAATTCTGAAAATTATCGAATACCTTCAATCAACTCCAATATAATACCTCAAGACTTCGAATTAAAGGTCTAAAAAACCGGAACAACACTCCTCGCTCAGGCGGAGATCGGACGGCGGCTAGGGTCAGCGAAGACGGTGGCTGGTCGGAGTCGAGTTCGAACAGATCGCGAGAAAACTTACGATATCGGTATCAAATTAAAGTTTACATTGCGAGTATTCCAGAACTATATTTACTTTTGAAATCCGGCCAAAAAAGAAGGAGATACGGGCATTTAAAGTGACGGGAAAAGTTTTGAAAAACAAAAGAAAGAAGACGACAGATGAAGATGAAGAATCTGTGAAGATGACGTTAAAGAGAGGAGAGAGATTATCCGATATATATATTTAATATATATCTTGTTTAATCGTGTGCATTCTTTTATTTTATTCGGGGTTAAAACTTGGCCCGGTTCGAGTTATTTCAACTCATGTGTGCTCTATAAATAAAATATGCATTTTAATATCATCTAAAAACCGATATTTATTAATACATATTTGTAACACACAAATTAATTAACATAGTAAATTCGGGTCCTTACATTTCTCCCCCTCTAAACACAAGATTTCGTCCTCGAAATCAAACACACATCAAACGTATATACAAAGGGATTAAACATCTACCACTGATAGTACATAGGAAAATCGGAGTACATGGAATAAGTCATCACATTTTCAAACAAGTCAGGCCATTCTTGATGCATTCTAGACTCCAATTCCCATGTAGCTTCTTCTCTCCCATGTCTACTCCATTCCACCATAACCAAAGGAATCGTCTTGTTCCTAAGTTGCTTTTCTTTACGATCAAGGATCTGCACTGGATACTCAACATAGCTAAGGGAACTATCCAACTTCACATCATCAGCCCTCAAGATATGAGAAGGATCTGGTTCATACTTCCGCAGCATAGATACGTGAAATACATCATGTATCATAGACAAACTCTGCGGCAAGTTCAAACGATACGCCAAAATACCAATATTCTCAACAATCTCGTACGGACCGATATAACGAGGAACAAATTTCCCTTTATGCCCAAATCTCGTAGTACCACGAAATGGTGATACTTTCAAGAAAACAAAATTGCCAACCTGAAATTCTAAAGGTCTACGCCTGTTATTAGCATAGCTGGCTTGACGATCCTGGGCTGCTTTCATTCTTTTCCTGATCAGTTCAACTTCGACTACAATGAGCTTCTCGTAGTATATCTTCTTTCAAATCTATCAAATTCGAAACCACAAGTCTACCAGTATAACGCAAACATCCATCAGAAGCAACAAGGAATTTCCCTGACTGACCAGCTGGAGTTAATTCTTTCAAGTGATGAATATATGGATCAGTCTTTTGTGCTGCTTTGATTTTCGAAATTATTCGTGTTTCAACTTGAATAGATGAAACTATGAAATGATTACCTTTAGCTCGATAAGTCCATCCTGAAGTTCCCAAATTCTCATGAACTTTAGAAATAGTTAAAGATGCTAACATCTTAGTATGAACTTTTCTGCTCAAAGCATCTGCAACTTGATTCACATTTCCTGGCTGGTATTGAATATCACAGTCAAAATCCTTAAGCAATTCTAACCATCGACGTTGTCTCATATTCAAATCGGACCATGTGAATAAATATTTCAGACTCTTATGATCGGAATAAATCACAAACTGTTCACCGTACAGATAATGACGCCATATTTTCAATGCATGCACAATGGCAGCCAATTCTAAATCATGAACTGGATACCGAGTCTCATGTGGTTTCAATTGACGAGATGCATACGCAATCACGCGTCCATTTTGCATCAAAACACAACCCAGTCCATTCAAAGAAGCATCTGTACAAACAACAAAGCCACCTGATCCTGAAGGTAATGCTAGTACTGGAGCCGTAGTCAGTTTTTCTTTCAAAGTATGGAAACTAGCTTCACATTCCTCAGTCCACACAAAACGTCAATCTTTTTGCGTCAATATAGTCATAGGCCTAGCTATTTCGGAAAATCCCTTGATGAAACGCCTATAATATCCAACCAAACCCAAAAAGCTACGAATCTCAGAGACATTGGTTGGTCGAGACCAATTAAGAACAGCTTCAACTTTACTAGGATCAACAGATACCCCTTGTGCTGATATCACATGTCCTAGAAATAATACTCTATCCAACCAAAACTCGCATTTAGAAAACTTAGCATATAATTGTGATGTTCTGAGTTTCTGAAGTACTAATATCAAATGTTCTTTATGCTCCTTTCTTGACTTAGAATAAATCAAAATGTCATCAATGAAAACGATAACAAATCGATCTATAAACTCCCGAAACACGCGATTCATTAAATCCATAAAAACCGCTGGAGCATTAGTCAGCCCAAAAGGCACAACTAAAAATTCATAATGTCCGTAACGTGTTCGAAATGCTGTTTTGGGAACATCTTCCTCTCGAACTCTAAGTTGATGATATCCGGAATGAAGATCAATTTTAGAATATACAGATGTACCCTACAACTGATCAAACAAGTCATCAATTCATGGCAAAGGATACTTATTCTTCACAGTAGCCTGATTCAATTGCCGATAATCGATGCACATTCTCATCGTTCTATCTTTCTTCTTCACAAACAAGACTGGAGCACCCCAAGGCGACACACTTGGTCTAATATAACCTTTTTCCAACAAATCTTGCAATTGTGTCTTGAGTTCTTTCAATTTTTCTGGAGCTAATCGATATGGAGCTCGAAAAATCGGACTTGTCCCTGGCATCAACTCAATACTAAGATCTATTTCCCTCTGAGGCGAAAAACCCGGAATCTCATCAGGAAATACATCAGGAAAATCCTTGACGACAGGAATATCTGAAACTTTCAACAGGTATATGGCATAAATCATAAATCCTTCATTTCCTATCGAAAATAATCTAAACATTTCCATTGCCGATACTAATGGAATGCGAGATTGTGAATCATTACCATAAAAATTCCACTTATTGCCATAATACGGTCTAAATCTCTCAATTCCATGAAAACAATCAACAGTAGCTCTATAATTCATCAGTGTATCCATACCCAAAATACAATCAAAATCAGACATAGCTAGTTTAATTAGATTGGTTATCATGATCTTATCCTCAAATCTAATCACACAATTCAGAACTATCTCATTAGACATCAAGAAAACACCAGCAGGAGTAGCAACAGACACAGTATCCAACAACGAAGTAAAAGCAATCTCATGCTCATCAGCAAATGTAACAGGTAAAAATGAATAAAATGCTCCTGTGTCTATCAAGATACGTGCAGGATAATAAAAAATATAACAAATACCTGCAATAACTCCCCCAGGTGCATCTTGTGCCTGATCTTGAGTCATAGCATGGACTTGAGCCTGCTGTGGCCCTGGAAAACGTTGCTGACTCTGAGGAGATAAGTACCTAGGTTGCTGAGGTGGTTGTACCGGAACATAAGGCTGTGTAGGAGCAAACTGCGGTACAGGAGTATATGGCCTGAACGATGGTCTTCCAGGAAACTGGCCAAACTGTTGTGGCTGAAATGGCTGTCTTCCAGCATTTGGACATACTCGAGATGAATGTACAGCCTGCCCACAAGTATAACAAGTTCCTGAAAATCCTGTACAATGTGCACTCAAATGATTACCACCACATCTGTCACAGTACACCCTACCAGACGATCCAACTGAACTTCCACCACGACTACCACTGGAACTGGAGGAACTAGACTGTGGCTTCTTTTTAAATGGCTTTCCCTTAGCTTTAAACCAAGGCCTTTTCGCTTGCTGAGAAGATTGAATAGGCTGATATGAAGGTAAACCCATTGGTGTCTGCGAACTGCTTCCAGCTCCTTGAGAAACAGATGCTGGGATTGATTGTGGTTCACCCCTGAGTAGACTCGCTTCAATCTTCTTTGCCTTTTCTACTGCTTTCATATAAGTCGATGGAGTTCCAGTAGTCACCAAAGTATGGATCGTTCGTGTAAGCCCCTTCAGAAAATGTGAAAGCTTTGACCGATCATTCTTTGCAACGTGTGGGACATAAGGCAAAAGTGCAGAAAATTGAGAAGCATAGTCAGCAACAGATTTATTGCCTTGCACCAACAGATTAAATTCATCTTCTTTAGCAGAATAATAAGATGGTGGTGCATATTCCTGTGCAAATTGAGTACGAAAGACTTCCCATGTAATCTTTTCACCAGAATCAGAAAGTGTTTCTGTCGTCGTTTCCCACCAAAGTTGCGCACGGTCTTTAAGTTGAAAAGGAACTAACTTCAGTCGAATTTCATCAGGATATTCTAGTCCATTAAAAATATTGTTGAGAATTTTCAACCAACTAGCAGCTTTCTCACTTCCTTCATTGCCAAAGAACTTTTGAGGATGCAACTCCTGAAATTGAGAAATTATTAATCGTATTCCTCCCATTTTCTCAGTCAATTGGGCCACTGGATCAACCTCAGCCTGAACCGCTTTTCCCTTGTCAGGATTTACCCGTGGCTGTTGTTCCACCTCTAATTCCACATTCTTCAAAGGCTGAACAGCTGGTCGACCACGTCTTTCCCTGACAATATCATCAAGATTTCTAATATTCTCTGCTGCAGAATCTTCTACAACTTCCTTTCCTTTTCTACCTCTTCCTCCCGGTGCCATTCTACAAGACACAAGGATTTAAATATAGGCAGAAATATCTTAATGAACAGAAAACTATGATAGGAACTCAGAGTTCTAATACGAATTCATAAACGAAGTTCTAAAGCCAAGAACTACTGGTTCTATCAGATAAGTTCAAATAATAAACACAACAAGCAAGTCACATAAAAACAAGTAGTCACACACATACGCAACCATTTTGTTAGTGTCTAAACTCGAGTGTCCTAAACTCTAATTCGAGCATATCCCAGTTTATGCTTTGATACCAAATGAAAGGGCCCGTGTCCTGATTTAATATTTAATAATCAAACAACCAGGATTAATTAATGTAAACAGCGAAAACGAGTTAAAAATTTGCGTTTTGGGCCTACAAAAAATTCGGCATGACCTATTCTAAAATAGGACATCCCAAAAACCTGTACAACACAACCAACAATATATACTAGAAAATAGAGACACAACACCAATTTACACACATATAGCCGCACTGGCCAGGACTAAACACATGCAGAGCCGGCAAGGTCAATCACACAAATAAAAATCCAAAACAAAGTCCAAAACTATCGATACAGATACACAGGGCATCACCCCGGCAAATATAAAACTCGCTAAACTGATATATACATATATCTGGGAACTCGACGCCACGCTCGACTCATTGGGTACCACTAGATGACGCTCCATCAGATGCATCAAATCCCCCTGGATAACCTGCTATGGAATCACAAACAACCACAGCATAAAAATAAAACAGGGGTCGGACCCCAGTACGACGAACTAGAAAAATTACGACAAATATAACTGACATGAATAAAATCAAGTACAATGCAATGAAATGCAATGTAATGCGTGACAGGTATCAATAAAATAAGGGATACCAAATAGAGTCCAAACGAAACGTATGACAATAATCTCAGTGGCCACCCGTGCCAGGAACGCAGCAGACCTCGAATCATCACTGCTAATCCACACACGTAGCATCGGAGGGTGACAGGAGCGACCCGTCCAGCCTCATGCTATCATCAGGAGTGTCGTACGTAGCATCGGAGGGCGACAGGAGCTACCTGTCCGTGCCTCATGCTATCTCAGGAGTGCACTAAACAATGTAACTCGCTCCATGATGACTCCATACATCTCAAGATATCAATATCAATAGCAATCAAAGGAGTCAAGGCTCAACGTGTTATGAAAAATTGTAAATGAGTGAATGCAATCATATAATCCACATAAGCACCTAAAGCACGTTAAAAAAAATACTTAATATCATTACATGTCATTATAGGCGTCGTAATATAAACAGCTCATACGTACCTCAACCAACACTTAATTTACCACAGAATATCTCAAGTAATATTCGAATACTCCAATCCTGTGAAAAACCATTTATTTCACATCAATTCCTATTTCCGTTTACAAATCTGAATATTTTTAAAACTAAATCTAAAAATCAAACTAACATTTCCAAATATCCATATTTCATATTAAATCATCCTATCAATGACCTACTATCGAATAAATGACTCTAAAAGTCAAAATACCAACATATTCAGATTCTGAATTTTCCCAGAAAATTCCTAAAAATTCTGAAATATATATATATCAAGTCTAACACATCTTAACATCTAAATAGCGATTTAAGTAACCTTAAAATTTGAAAATCCCAATAAATAAAAATCTGGAAATTCAAAATATTTCCAATTAAATTCTAAAAATTATCGAATACCTTCAATCAACTCCAATATAATACCTCTAGACTTCGAATTAAAGGTCTAAACAACCGGAACAACACTCCTCCTCGCTCAGGCGGCGATCGGACGACGGCTGGTCGGAGTCGAGTTCGAACAGATCGCGAGAAAACTTACGATATCGGTATCAAATTAAAGTTTACGTTGCGAGGATTCCAGAACTATATTTACTTTTGAAATCCGGCCAAAAACGAAGGAGATACGGGCATTTAAAGTGATGGTAAAAGTTTTGAAAAACGAAAGAAAGAAGACGACGGATGAAGATGAAGAATCTGTGAAGATGACGTTAAAGAGAGGAGAGAGATTATCCGATATATATATTTAATATATATCTTGTTTAATCGTGTGTATTCTTTTATTTTATTCGGGGTTAAAACTTGGCCCGGTTCGAGTTATTTCAACTCATGTGTGCTCTATAAATAAAATATGCATTTTAATATCATCTAAAAACCGATATTTATTAATACATATTTGTAACACACAAATTAATTAACATAGTAAATTCGGGTCCTTTCACCATACCTCGTTCTGAGTTCGGTCTTAGGAAGATGATGTTCTGATCTCAATTCAAGCTAAAGTAAATCTGACAAATCGGAATCAAAACTAGAAGCTCATCCTGTTATATCATCGTCTGCAAATTCTATAACCACTGGTATATCAACCAGATCGGGTTAAAATTCAGGACATCATCTGCAAACATCAAGAATTCCTCCGCACACTTCTGTAATAAACGGTCATTCTACAGAACAAAAATCAGTAGAATCTATGAATCAAGAATTCTTACCGGAGGATTTCCACTCATCTAACAAATCAGATCTGAATCTGGCAACTTTTTGAACATATTCCCCAGTTGCCCTGTACTTGGTTAAACAGCTCAACAGATAATAAACTCAAAATCCGATAACCTAAGTACCAACTTCCCAGTTCAATCTTATTCCCATCCAAAACAAGAGTTGCTACTAAAGTAACCCAAAAGCTCAACAAAAGGGAATGCATCAAACTAGATTCCTCAAGTAAAAAGGTAGGAAAAGTACCAATATCTAACATTCAACAGGCAGAAAAACCAAATTCGAAAGGTTACCTATCATATCATCTCTAGTTGCAGCACGAATCTGCGGATCCTCATTAAGGTCAAATACTAAAGTCTGTTGCATCGGAGGTTGATTCATATTCGGATAGCCTCCTAGTTGATTCTGCTGCGGCGACTGAAAGGAATGAACCACATAAGCTTGCTGCTTCTGTTGAACCATCGGTCTAAAAGAACGCCCTGTCCGAGATCCAACGGTATCACGCTAAGGACATCTCCTCGCGTAGAGTCCTGTCTAATGGAAGATATTGCAACTACTATAAATTCCTAGACAGTTTTTGCTGGGGTGTCGACCTCTACAATTGCTGCAAGAATTATCAAAAGATCCAAAACTCTGTCCTGAACTAAACTGTTTCGATCCGCTGGAGCTAGAAGAACTGCTTCCAAACTTCTTGAATTGATTACCCTTCGGTTGAAGGTGATCTCTTATGTTATTCCCTCTATGTCTGGTCGATTTCTGCAACTGAATCTGCTACAGAAATTTGGATTAAATAATCTCCAAGAAATAGTCGTACCTTGATTCTCTAATTCTTTCCTCTTCGAGAACCCCCAAATTCTCGCAAAGCTTTGAAGTTGAAAAACAACTAATCGAGTTCTACGGTCATACACGTAGTCCAGAGAATCAAATATCTGATCGATCTCTACTACCAGCTTTCAGAACCCGCGGTATTCTCAGTACTCCTCAGAGTCGGCGGTTAAAACGACTGAAATCTCATCAATCATGCTTCCATCGATGACGGATTGAAATCCAACTGATCAGTCGCAGTATTACTCTATACAATCTGGATTCTAAGTAGTTCGATTCCTGTTCAATATTCATCAAGTACAAACATCTCGTGCTCACAAGAGTTAGGACATGATTACCTCGATCTTCAAACTTTCGGTGTCCAAAAAAACCTCTGTTCTGCTTACTCATGTCATTTGACGGAATCCGGATTTGAACAGGAAATAAATACAGTTTGTATCGCAATTAATTCATTCTTTATCAATTAAATCACAAAATCATGTAATTCAATTAAATTTGAAATAATAAAGCATGCACGCAGGGTATTTAAATAAATCAATTTAAATAATTCAACCACATGCGAGAAATCAATTCATGCGGACTCCATCTACCCCACTCACTTCTTAATTCAGTCCAAGATCTTATCGCTTTGATACCACTTAATGTAAGACCTCGGTTCTAAACATCTAAACTCGAGTAATAAAATCATACATTGAATAAACCAATGCTCAAAATAATTCAAGCAAGGAAAGGAAATTTTTTTTTAAAAGGCGCCGCGCTCGGACGGTAGAAAACTACTGCTCGGGTGTGGCCAAAACCGCAACCTTGCTGTTTTGCTCAAAAGGGAGTGCGCTCGAGCTGCCAAATTTGGCCGCCCAGGCGCCCCCTGCTGCAGACCCAGTTCTGAAAAACAAAGCTCAGAACCTGATTTTTCAGAAATAAACTCACCAAACTTCAACTTCATAATTCTATTCAATACATAATGAGATACAAAATACATGCAAAAACAACATACAAACCTCAATACTCGGATATTAGATACTACAAACATCGAACCAGTTCGAGTTCTAAACATGCTTCAAAAATATAAACTAGATTGACATGCTATTCGACTTCTAAACCGAGTCCCACTTTTATTCCTTAATCTCCATGCTAACCAAGTCTCCTCTGACTCGATCCTTCCCACCTGTTGCCAAGTACGCATACAAAACAAAGCAACAGCAGGATAACTCCGGTGAGAATGATATTCCTAGTAAAAGCAACATAACATGCAGTAACAAGTAATATATCAATAACATGACATAAAGACAACATAATCAATGTTAATACAATGAAATGCATGTCTTTAAAACCGGGATATCAACTCTGATAAACAAGGAATTTCTGCTATTATTTTGGGATCTCGAGGATGAGATCACGTAAACAACCCACCGACTCTCCCGATCGAGGTGGTGTCACGTACACTACAACAAATTTGGGTATCAACAACATACAAAATACAATGGTTTTTCAACAAAATCGTTGTCTTATGGTATTTGACAACGATTTTTATGAAAACCGTTGTTGTTGACAATATTTTAATAAACAAAGACAACGGTTATATGTCAAAGACAACGGTTTTTAAAAACCGTTGTCTATGAGCGGGTTTTTTAGGGTCAAAGACAACGGTTTTAATAAAACCGTTGTCCTTGAATTTTTTTTTTAAAAAAAAATTATATATTTTTTCCTTGGCTTTCACTCGCAATGTCTTATTTCATTTCCATCTTCTTCAACTCTGTGTCGTGATTCCTTTCTCGTTTCCAACCCTAGCCGCCCACTCTTGCCTTCGAATCACCCATCCTTTTCTCATGAATCATAAAATTTGTTTTGTGGTTTTGTTCCCCACAACATAATCTTCGTTTTGAATCAAAAATCGGCTGATTTGAGCTCTTTGTTCGTGCGATCGAAGAGTTTCAGCGATTTGCTTCTATGCGCTTCTTCTCTTGTGAGTTTGAACGCTGATTTTCGATCGATTCTTTGTCTTCTAGCGTGGATTCAAGTTTTTTTAAAACTCCTTGTGTTTGGCTCCAGATCGACTTTGGTTATTTTGGTTCGATCTTGTGAGTTTTGGATTTTTAGAAAAATAAAGAAAATTAGAGGGGGATTGATGAACTCGAACAAAATCGGTCGTGGAGGTTTTGGTGAGGTATATAAGGTGAGGTTAGTTTATAGGCATTTGTCTTTTTACCAATGTCGTGTATTGCTCTGACACCTTTATCAAGGAACTTAGTTCCCGTTTTTTTGTTCTAAAATATGTATGTACTTTCAGGGAGTTCTGAGGGACGGGACAAAAGTTTCCATCAAGAATCTTTCTGCTAATTCTAAGCAAGGGAGCAGTGAATTCTTGACAGAGATTAACATGATATCAAAAGTCCAACACCCAAACCTCGTACAGCTCATTGGTTGTTGCATCGAGGGTCCCTATAGAAGCTTGGTGTACGAGTATTTGGAGAACAATAGTCTCGCCAGTGCCTTACTTGGTAATGTTCAGAACTTTGTATTTCTTGAAATTTGGCAATTTCAGCTTATGTATAACCGACCACTGTCACTATACATCTCAGGATCGAAAGTTAACCAACTATTATTCTTTCTTACATAATTTAAATGCTAACACTATAATGAGAGAGTTCCAGTGGCTCATGTACAAAATTAAGCTATCAAGCATAAGTATATCCAACCCTTTGAGTTCTCGTATGGCCTTAATCAATGAAAAAAAATATATTCAATCATTAAATTATCGTGTAAGAGGATGTACAACTAAATGTGCTTTTTTCCAGTAGTAAATGCATTGAAGTTAAGTATTAATGAACAACTATTTGAAGCTATCCTAATTGTCGTGTTTGTACGAACCATCATTTGAAGATATCAAAATCATCATGTTTTCATGGACAATCTGATTTTAAAATTCAAACTAGAAAGACTTCATGTATTTCTATTTGTTTAGCTCCGTACAAGAATGCTTCCAAAGAAGGGACAGACCCAAGCATGTTGTTAAGCATATATTGAAGGAATTTCCTGCTACTGCGGGGGATTTGGAACAGGTAATTTCACTTTTTTAAAACTGTGGTGTTGCCATAATCAAAACTATATTTTTGATAAATTTGATGCCTACTGTCACATCTATTTTGTATCATAAATTATGTAGATGCTGAAGCTACTATCATCACATATACTTGTTGGAATCTATGTTTATGCATTTTTCTTTACTTGATTACTGGTTTGATTACTGATTAGCCTTTCAACATTTTATTCAGCTTTTGTTAATGAGACCAAGGACAAGCAGTTGATATAAATGGATTATCTGAAAGGTCATTAGTTAAGAATTTTATAAGGTTATTCATGTGCTTGAACCTCAAAGAAAATGGCAACCAATTGTTTCTACTACCACACAAAGCGACCCCTACTATGAAGGTTATTGGTCCAATTATCCCGTAGAAATGCCATTACATTGCAAATATATATGGGCTTTTAAAAATATTTTAATGAATTAAAAAATAATTTATCCCGAGAATGTGAAAAATAAAGTGGAATGACCCCCTGTGTAGGTCCAAGTTGGCATTAAAATTATTTATCTGTTTGTAAAATTAATTGATATAGAGTTGATCATTATATTAATGTTTTTAGACTCATGAAGAGGTAAATTTCTCCAACATGTCAAATAAACCCAAAGAGTACCAATAGTTACTTGATTTGATATCAACATGATGGATCAACTTGTCAGCTAGAACCTCGAGTTCTTTTTATGTGTAATTGTTGGAAGATTTAATTTATTTTTTATTGTTGAGAATTTAGTAACCGAAATTTGGTAATTTATGCCCGGAATTTTAAACATGTAAATTAAAAAACCGGATTTCATGTTGCTCTCTAACGATTTTAACACGGTCATGTTAAGAAGCACAATAAACAAAGCTAACTAAAGCAAGAGGAAGAGACATATATCTCAAAATGCGGTTTTTAATTGCATCTTACAATAATTAATTTTGTGTGCGAATATTGGTTATTGGTTACTGGTTATTGGTTATTGGTTACTTTGTGGTTGATATTCATATTAGGTCGAAGCTATTGTCCAAGATGCAGAAGCCACTGGAAGCATGTCCGATCCATCAATATTGATGCTTTGAACACACGGTTGGAGACACAGGTTTCTTGAACTCTTTGTAACCCACATGTAATTTCCTCAATATGTTTCATTTGTTTTTTTTTTTTGGGAGATGCATTTGGGCATTGATATGTTGCTATATGATTGCTTTGTTGGTGTCAGATCTGCCCTTTGTTTGCTGGAATTCATTTCGTTGTTGAAGATGTTTGTAACTCTGTTGTGTTTATATTTTCTCGATGCTTGTCAACTGGGAATTTTTTGTGTAGTGCATGTTTTTCGCTGTTTTGATGGATGGGTAGATGAATTTTCAATTTCAAAGAATGATCTGTTGTAGTGCCTTGGTTTACTTGGTATTTGATTTAATTCACCAAAAAGGTTAGCCTTGGGTTTATGTTGTTCGGAGAATAGCTGGTATTATGGTACATAGTTCTTGATTTGTTGTGAAGGAAATGACTGAGGCATGTTTGTTTCCAAGTTTAAGTGGTGCGAGCCAGGAACCTATTAGGGAAGAGATATATAAGAGAGCTAAAGAGTTTGATTCTAAGATCATTGGTTTTGAAACAACTATTAGGAGGCCCTACTTTCATGTACGACCCCTCATTAATGTTGCAGAGCTTGAAAACTTGCATAACTATCTTGATTTTGTTGAAGGCGGAGATGAATTCAATAAGGTATCCGAGTTTGGTTTTTTCTGATTTTTTTGCTTGGCATGTAGCTTGAGTTGTCCTTGTTATAAATTGACTTACAGCGAAGTAATATCTGCCCTGTCGTGTGCTTTATTGGATAATTTGTTGGAGAAGTAATATCTGCATAACTATCTTGATTTTCATCGTATATTTCGTTTTTTTGATCCAACAATTTGGTTGGTGATTGAAGGTGTTGGAGATGACTGAAAATGCTGCATGTGATAGCAAGAACAGGATAATCCCGAGGCGCTTGCTGTTGGTCATGAGGAACAATGAGGAGTTTGGGAAATTGCTGCAAGTTGTATATTTGATATTTGGGTGTTCCGATTTGTATTAAATTAGAATTCTAATTTCTAGTGATTTGTAATACTAAAACATTGCATATTAAATTTTATTTTTGAAATTTTAAATTTTGGTTTATTTATAATATTGAAATTTTTATATTATTTTTTTTGTTTTTTATATGAAAAACGACAACGGATAAAATCATTTGTCGTAGGGGTATAAAATCCGTTGTCGTTTCTCTCAAAGACAACGGATTTTATCCATTGTCGTAAGGGGTACTTTTGACAACGCCATCAGTTACAACGGTTTTTAACCACCTACGACAACGGATAAAATCCGTTGTCGTTTTGAATTTTTCTTGTAGTGGTATCTCCATCCTCTAGACTTTGGTGCGACTATAATGAGTATACTGACACTAGGCGAACTTCTGCCTAGGCCACTCGATTATAGCCCCCAAAACGTCTAATATAAAAGGGTCGTTCTGCCCGCTGAAATTAAGATTTAGGCTCAAGATGAATGCATATAGAAAACGTAAAGCATTAAGCCATATAACAAAGTTCAAACGACAAAATACAAGTTCCCCATTCTAGAACAAGTATTGATGCAAGTATGTGATTTAAGGGAAACTCAAGAACCCACTGTCTTGAGTGTGCTATCCCACAAAAACTATGTCTTCTTGTACCTTTCGATTCGAATAGCTCCAAATCTGGATAAGCTACAATAATAGGTTATATCAAAATCCATAAAACCTGAAACAACAACAAACAGTCAAGGTAAACTCTTTACCGCTCTTCGTCTAACTCTTCGAGAATCGACTTTTGCTAACTCTGGTCTCAACAGACTTCAAACAAATCTGTATAGAGGCAAAAGAAGATCAACAACAACGAACAAACCCAATAGCCAAAGTTCAACAATTCAAATGGTTCAAAATCCCAAAACTCAAACGGACGGCATAACGGCTATAAACTGATCAAACCGAAAAGTATAGCATCGCAAACAACTCAAACTAATGCTAAAACATCAATAACAATCCAAATCCAACACATCTTAAAATCCATTTTTTCGAATTATGCTTCCAAAAATCATAACAAATCCGAACAACGCTCGATTTCAAAACCGACTGAGAATAATCGATAAGAACAATCTCAAGAACGACATAACCAAAACTCAATCGATTCTAACAAAATCCAAAAATATAAGTATAACTTATCGGAGAAATACTTACGATAGAATGAAGCTTTCGCTGCCGGGATTGTTAAAATGACTTCGGATTAAAATTCTACCGGACGGATCGACCCGAAACCGAAGAAGAAACTTGAAATAACGTTTCTCTCTTCAACAATGGTGGATGGCGTGTTGTGAAAGAGTGGGTGCCCAGTGAGCCAACTTGTGGCTATGGGCTTTGATGACTCTTTGTACAAACGATCTTTTGTTTAATATAATCTACACTTTTATTAATGGCAATGACTTTATCTTTCTTCATATTGTTATATTATGATATAATATTGTTGTTTTGATAAAGACCTTGAATATACTATAGTGTATGTAAGATGTGGTAGAACATGGGGATGTCTATCATGAAATACATCTTATAGTCACTGTATATTCTAAACTGTTCCTAGTCGATTGAGCCGTCCGATAATAAGGATAAGGATCGCTCGAGTTTGAGACTAGCATTTGCGATGCGAAGTACCACGTTTCATTGGTAGGGAACATGGAGATGTTCGAAGCATGCAAATGGATATTCATAGGATGAATAATCGAACTACCCTATCCGGACTTTCCAAGTGGTTATCACTTATCGAGTGGATAAAGTCCGCGGTTTTGGTTGTACACCATTAGTCCTTACTACTTGAAACATCATGGAGACTCTATATGCTAGTACTGTGCTTTGACCCGTTTACCGACTCTATGGGGGTCATCAGGTGTCGGGATTGGGTACAGTTACAACACATATAGGAGTCGATGCATTGTTGTCAAGGATTCACCACATACTTGCGAGTGTGGATATCCTATGAGATCTGAGGAGATATTAGTGTGACGAATCTCTGGCCAGAGTACTTGATGTGATTTAAGAAATGGTTTCTTAGTAGCACATGCGATGTCACTAATTTGATCTTCAAGATGTATTGCATAGTTATCGAATCTTGAGCGACTCTCGATATACCAATGGTTGTTGATTCGATCGGGATATATGGATGAAGGGACCGTACTGTACGCTAACCAAAATCTACTGGTTCTTGTAGGCACTATCAGTGATACCTAGGGAATCATGGGGCGATGTTGCTAGGCGCTTTACCATGATTCGTTGGGCAAGTCGGAAATCGTTGTTCCGAGTCACAAGGAGTTGTGAGCCCACAGCTAGCTGTATCCCTGAACCATTGAGGGTCACACAGTGTAATAGAGTTTTAATCCCCGTTGAGATAGTTAAATTTAAAGAGTTAAATTTAATGAATAAAGAAGTTGGACTTCTTAAATAAGAGTAAGGGAGTAGGATTTCCTAAAATGACATGGGGATGTACATTTTTGGAAACCACTGAATTCGGATTCAGGAAAATTTATCTTGACTTTAAAATGTGCAGAAATGGTTTCTGTGCACATTGGTAAAATCAGTTTATCAATTGGAGTCACGATGAATTTTATATTAATTTCTAAACATGCGGGCTTTGCTTGTCGGGCCTCAACTTATGACTAATGGGCCCTAAGGTGTTAGTGGCCTGCATTATAAATAAGTTATTGCAGTACAGAAATTACACACAACTGGTCATAATTTTGAGAGCAAAATTTCGAAACCCTAGCCTCCTCTCAAGAATATTTCGGCCGACCCCTCCCTCTCTCTGTCAGAGAAATTCCGGTCTGTGATTTTGAATTGCAGTCTGGAATAAGCGAATCAAATTCGTTATTCTCTTCGCAGAAAACTTCTGATAGATTTTCTAGTGCAATCTATCAGAGGGATTAAACCTCCATTCGTGGACCTGATTGAAGGAGTTCATCGGTTCCAGGGAGAGACAACAAGAGCAGAGAAATCTGTTGGAGTCCAATAATCTCGATTCGAGATTGAAGGTAAAATTTAATAATTGTTATTTAAATTTTACACACACTTATAATTTAATCGTTGAACGGTTGATACCCACAATATGGAATTGTTCCATAATAAAATTTTTAAACTTCCGCTGCACCGGGTATCAATCGTGATTGATCTGAACGCCAGTTTTCCAACAGTGGTATCAAAGTCAGGTTGCTCAGATCAAACGATTAAATTAATCGATTGTACAAAAATTTTTGGGTCTTGGTTTTTTATAACAAAATAAATATTTTAAATAAAAAAATTTTTTTTTTCGGGCAAAACCCGGGCAGCGATTGGATCGCTGCCCGGTGGGGCAGCGACGGTCGCTGCCCCGGGCGGCGCACGGCGCCGCCCAAAAGGGGCGCACAGCGCCGCCCACGGCGGCGCACGTCGCCGCCCAGGGGCGGCGCTCGGCGCTGCCCAGCGCAGAGCGCTGCGCAGGGCAGCGCTCGGCGCTGCCCAGGGCGGCGCACGGCGCTGCCCAGGGCAGCGATTGTCGCTGCCCTAAAGGGGCAGCCGGGCTGCCCCGGCCCGCGCCCACGGGTGCGGGCCGGCCCGGGAGTGTCCCGGGCGGCCCGCGGGAAAAAAAAATTATTTTTTTTTATTTAAATTAATTTTAATGTGTTAAAATTTTATTTTTGGTCCGGTCAAAAATTATTTTTGATTGGTTCACGAGGCATCGGATCGAATTGTTCGAGTCCGAAAATTTTAAAATTGATTTTTGGATAAATTTGAATTTTTGGAAAATTTTAATATTTTATCCTTAAATTGAATTTTGAAATCAATTATTTTTGGTACAATTGATAATAAGATTTGATCTTATGTATATATTAAGTAAAATATGATTTTATCTATAAAATTAGATTCTGTAGATAAAATATGATTTTATTTAATAAAAGGTAAAATATGATTTTATATGTAAAATATGATTTTATATATAAAATATGATTTTATCCTGTTTAAATTTAAATTGCCATATGCATGATATCCAATAAATTAATTTTGAATTAAATGTTATTGGATAAGGATGATCGATTGCCATGACCAATTTTGTAGGTGTATGTTAGGAATTTACATTTGTTTTTATTGTTGTTGGTTTTATTAATGGGCCTGGTTTATGGCCCAGTATGAATGTCATATGTAATAAAAGTGGGCTTGGTTTATGGCCCGTTCCTACCCCTAAAAATGTATCCCCTACTTGTCATTGTTATTTATTGTAAATACATTAGATTTAGTGGGAGATCAAGATTTGAAGATGGTGGGCCCAGCAGACAATAAAGACAGAAGAAATGTAAATTGGAAGCACATGTAATAGGATTGCATTGCATACTGCATATTACCTACGATTGGACTAAGACTCGTGATTGGCAACCACGGGTCAATTAGAAATGGAATCGATCATCCTATATAATATATGATATTATGATTGTATGCATGTTTTAGACATAATTGCGTGAATCCGGCAAGCATGCAATAAATTGAAAAATGATGAGACAAATTTTCATAATTAAAAATCCCTCATTTTAAATATGATTTAAAATTGATATCAAGATAAATAAAGGAAATTTAAATTTGTTTAAATGTTCCTACCTTCCATCAACGGTCAATGTATGTGATGCTACCCGCGGATACGGTCCGGCTCATATTATTGGGGGGGCCCGTCCGTCGGAAAGCTGTACATTGGATCGACACATGTTGTAAGTTGGGTGGAACTCCCATGGGATCGGCTCATATTATTGGGGGATCCACATGGCGACCGTCCATCACAACTTAATATTGATGGGTCATCTTGATATGTCACTATAAACGGCGTCATATTATTGGGCCCTTATTGGACATGAGGTAAATACATGGGGGTTGCTTTGGAAGCAATTGGGCTCTACCTTTTGAGAATTATGGTTGGCTGATATTATTCGGGACCATAAGTTTGTCAATTGGACTCCATGTTCTCACTAAGGAAAACAGTTTTCCGTTTTCACTAGAGGGTAGTGAAATCGTTAAAATAGTGGGAGTGAGATTCATAGAATAAATTTCGCCTATTTTATGTCTTAGTAAATTGCTTAAACAATCATCGATAATTGTCTGTTTCATCTTAGCAATCCACATGTTTCTATTCTCCAACAAAACAAACTTATTGGCGCAAACAATACAGAATGATTCCATAAGTTAAGATTGTCCTAAGTTCGGAAAAGATTTTCTAAAGTGATAGAAAAGGCTTCTCCGAAAACAGCCCCGGCTGATGTAACTGCCGAAAGGTTGGCCGAACTAGAGAAATGGTTGGACCATGATCTCAAGGCCAAATGTTACATGCAAAATTGGACAAGTCTAAACAAGTTTGCCATCACTGCAAGAAACCCGGTCATTGGAAACGTAACTGCAAGGAATACCTCAAGCAGTTGCGAACTGCAAAGGGTATGTTTTTACATTAAAATGTTTTTCTTAATACTACTTCTTGGGTATTGGATACCAGATGTAGATCTCATATTTGCAATGAGTTGCAAATGATGACAAGAAGTAATAGGCTAAGGATGGGTGAGACCCAGTCAAGGCTCGGGAATGGTTCCAGAGATAAATCCAAAGCTATAGGAGACATTTTTGCAGAACAATTTTAAGTTTTTTTGAGAGATGTTTTATTTGTTCCAGATTTGATTAAAAACATTATTTCTGTTTCTATGCTTGATAGAGATAGTTATTCTTGCAATTTTGTGAATGGGATTTGCAATATTTACAAGAATGAATGTTTGATTGGAAATGGACAACTTGAAAACGATCTATACAACTTAAAACTAAAAGACGTTCCAATAAATTATGCTGATAAACCGGCAACAACAAACAAAAGGAAAATCGATAGCAAAAACCCGGCAAACCTTTGGCACGCTAGACTAGGTCATATTTCCTCAAGGAGGATGAACAAGCTAGTGGGAGAGGGCATGTTTGATATGTCTGATATTAACTCTCTACCTACTTGTGAATCCTGCCTAAAAGGGAAAATGACTAAATCTCCTTTTAAAGGGAAACCTGAGCGTAGTCAAAATCTGTTGGATTTGATCCATACAGATGTTTGTGGTCCATTTAGAGTTGGGACTCAACATGGCCACACCTACTTCATTACCTTTACTGATGATTATTCAAGGTATGGGTATTTATATTTAATGAAATATAAGTCTGAAGCATTTGAAAAGTTCAAAGAATTCAAGGCTGAAGTAGAAAACAAGCTAGGTAAAAGTATTAAAGCACTTCGATCGGATCGAGGTGGAGAATACTTGAGTACCGAGTTTTTGGACTATCTGAAAGAGAATGGGATTCTCTCTCAGTGGACTCCTCCTATGACACCACAGCTGAATGGTGTATCGGAGCGTCGTAATCGAACTTTGTTGGACATGGTTCGATCCATGATGAGCTTCACTGAGCTTCCACCTTCGTTTTGGGGCTATGCGCTTGAAACGGCGGTATTGTTGTTGAACAACGTCCACACTAAAGCAGTGGACAAAACACCACACGAGTTATGGAATGGCAAAGCTCCTAAGTATTCGTACTTGAGGATTTGGGGATGTCCTGCTTACGTGAAGCGGACAGTGGGAGATAAGTTGGATAGTCGATCCAGCTTATGTTATTTTGTAGGGTATCCGAAGAATTCAATCGGATATTATTTCTATTATCCTGCTGAAACAAAGGTGTTTGTTTCTAGGAATGCCACCTTCTTGGAGAAGGAGTTCTTATTGGATAAGAAAGGCGAGATGATGGAACTCGAAGAAGTTCGAGAAGAACCCGAAATACAAAATAACGATCCTACACCTCAGGAACCATTGCTGGACACGCCTGAACCTAGAAGATCCGAGAGGACTTCTAGACCTCCTGTTCGATATGGTCTTCTTCTTGAAGGGGATCAAGATGAACCCGACATTGGATGTGATCCAAGAAACTTCAAGGAAGCAATTTCTGATGCGGATTCAAATTTATGGCTTGAAGCTATGCAGTCTGAATTGGATTCGATGCATACAAACCAAGTTTTGTCTTTAGTAGATCCTCCTGATGGAATTGTTCCAATAGGGTGTAAATGGATCTACAAGAGAAAGCTTGGGCCTGATGGTAAGGTATTGACCTACAAGGCACGATTGGTGGCAAAAGGTTATACTCAAAGGCAAGGAGTTGACTATGATGAAACCTTTTCACCAGTTGCAATGTTCAAGTCCATAAGAATCCTTATTGCCATAGCTGCATGGTATGACTATGAGATATGGCAAATGGATGTGAAGACTGCCTTTCTTAATGGAGACATTAAGGAAGAAATCTATATGAAGCAGCCTGAGGGGTTCACATCATGGGAAGCGAGCATAAGGTATGCAAGCTTCAGAGATCAATTTATGGTCTAAAACAAGCATCAAGAAGTTGGAACCAGAAATTTGATGAAACAATAAAAGATTTTGGTTTCATCAAGAACCCGGAGGAACCGTGCGTGTACAAGAAAGTAGTTAAGGATGCTGTGACATTCTTAGTACTTTATGTTGATGACATCCTACTCATTGGGAATGATGTAGGGATGTTGCAGTCAACAAAGATATGGTTATCAGGTAGATTCTCGATGAAGGATTTGGGTGAGGCATCCTACATTCTTGGGATACAGATCTATAGAGATAGATCTAAGAGAATGATAGGACTCACTCAATCAACCTACATCGACACCATATTGAAACGGTTTTCAATGGATGGGTCCAAGAGAGGACATCTACCCATGTGTCATGGAGTTTCTTTATCCAAGTCTATGTGTCCCAAGACTGATGCAGAGATAGAGAATATGACACATGTACCATATGCGTCAGCTATAGGTAGTATCATGTATGGGATGATATCTACCAGACCGGATGTAGCATTTGATCTGAGTGTCACGAGCAGATATCAGGCTAATCCTGGTCAAATGCATTGGAAAGCCGTGAAGGACATTCTTAAGTACTTACGAAGGACTAAGAATATGTTCATGGTATATGGAGGACGAGATCTGAAATTGGAAGGCTATACCGACTCTAGCTTCCAAAGTGACGTGGATGACTCGAAGTCAACCTCTGGATTTGTGTTCATGCTCAATGGCGGTGCTGTCTCTTGGAAGAGTTCCAAGCAGGACACCACAGCGGATTCCACCACTGAGGCTGAATACATTGCAGCATCAGCTGCTGCTAAAGAGGCCGTTTGGATGAGGAAGTTCGTCCAAGAGTTGGGCGTCATTCCTGAATTTGTTGGTCCAGTCCCGATGTACTGTGACAACACGGGTGCCGTTGCTCAAGCAAAGGAACCAAGGTCTCATCAAAGATCCAAACACGTACTGAGGAAATACCACATCATCCGGGAGATTGTGGAAAGAGGAGACATCACTGTCGAACGAGTGGCCTCTGCAGACAATATCGCTGATCCGCTTACTAAGCCCTTGCCAGGACCATTGTGTGACAAACATCGCGAAGCAATGGGTCTACATAGTATGACTAGTTGGCTATAGGGCAAGTGGGAGATTGAAAGAGTGGGTGCCCAGTGAGCCAACTTGTGGCTATGGGCTTTGATGACTCTTTGTACAAACGATCTTTTGTTTAATATAATCTACACTTTTATTAATGGCAATGACTTTATCTTTCTTCATATTGTTATATTATGATATACTATTGTTGTTTTGATAAAGACCTTGAATATACTATAGTGTATGTAAGATGTGGTAGAACATGGGGATGTCTATCATGAAATACATCTTATAGTCACTGTATATTCTAAACTGTTCCTAGTCGATTGAGCCGTCCGATAATAAGGATAAGGATCGCTCGAGTTTGAGACTAGCATTTGCGATGCGGAGTACCACGTTTCATTGGTAGGGAACATGGAGATGTTCGAAGCATGCAAATGGATATTCATAGGATGAATAATCGAACTACCCTATCCGGACTTTCCAAGTGGTTATCACTTATCGAGTGGATAAAGTCCGCGGTTTTGGTTGTACACCATTAGTCCTTACTACTTGAAACATCATGGAGACTCTATATGCTAGTACTGTGCTTTGACCCGTTTACCGACTCTATGGGGGTCATCAGGTGTCGGGATTGGGTACAGTTACAACACATATAGGAGTCGATGCATTGTTGTCAAGGATTCACCACATACTTGCGAGTGTGGATATCCTATGCGATCTGAGGAGATATTAGTGTGACGAATCTCTGGCCAGAGTACTTGATGTGATTTAAGAAATGGTTTCTTAGTAGCACATGCGATGTCACTAATTTGATCTTCAAGATGTATTGCATAGTTATCGAATCTTGAGCGACTCTCGATATACCAATGGTTGTTGATTCGATCGGGATATATGGATGAAGGGACCGTACTGTACGCTAACCAAAATCTACTGGTTCTTGTAGGCACTATCAGTGATACCTAGGGAATCATGGGGCGATGTTGCTAGGCGCTTTACCATGATTCGTTGGGCAAGTCAGAAATCGTTGTTCCGAGTCACAACGAGTTGTGAGCCCACGGCTAGCTGTATCCCTGAACCATTGAGGGTCACACAGTGTAATGGAGTTTTAATCCCCGTTGAGATAGTTAAATTTAAAGAGTTAAATTTAATGAATAAAGAAGTTGGACTTCTTAAATAAGAGTAAGGGAGTAGGATTTCCTAAAATGACATGGGGATGTACATTTTTGGAAACCACTGAATTCGGATTCAAGAAAATTTATCTTGACTTTAAAATGTGCAGAAATGGTTTCTGTGCACATTGGTAAAATCAGTTTATCAATTGGAGTCACGATGAATTTTATATTAATTTCTGAACATGCGGGCTTTGCTTGTCGGGCCTCAACTTATGACTAATGGGCCCTAAGGTGTTAGTGGCCTGCATTATAAATAAGTTATTGCAGTACAGAAATTACACACAACTGGTCATAATTTTGAGAGCAAAATTTCGAAACCCTAGCCTCCTCTCAAGAATATTTCGGCCGACCCCTCCCTCTCTCTGTCAGAGAAATTCTGGTCTGTGATTTTGAATTGCAGTCTGGAATAAGCAAATCAAATTCGTTATTCTCTTCGCAGAAAACTTCTGATAGATTTTCTAGTGCAATCTATCAGAGGGATTAAACCTCCATTCGTGAACCTGATTGAAGGAGTTCATCGGTTCCAGGGAGAGACAACAAGAGCAGAGAAATCTGTTGGAGTCCAATAATCTCGATTCGAGATTGAAGGTAAAATTTAATAATTGTTATTTAAATTTTACACACACTTATAATTTAATCGTTGAACGGTTGATACCCACAATATGGAATTGTTCCATAATAAAATTTTTAAACTTCCGCTGCACCGGGTATCAATCGTGATTGATCTGAACGCCAATTTTCCAACAGTGGTATCAAAGCCAGGTTGCTCAGATCAAACGATTAAATTAATCGATTGTACAAAAATTTTTGGGTCTTGGTTTTTTATAACAAAATAAATATTTTAAATAAAAAAAATTTTTTTTTCGGGCAAAACCCGGGCAGCGACGGTCGCTGCCCCGGGCGGCGCACGGCGCCGCCCAAAAGGGGCGCACAGCGCCGCCCACGGCGGCGCACGTCGCCGCCCAGGGGCGGCGCTCAGCGCCGCCAGGGCAGCGCTCGGCGCTACCCAGCGCAGCGCAGCGCAGCGCAGAGCGCTCGGCGCTGCCCAGGGCGGCGCACGGCGCCGCCAGGGCAGCGATTGTCGCTGCCCTAAAGGGGCAGCCGGGCTGCCCTGGCCCGCGCCCACGGGTGCGGGCCGGCCCGGGAGTGTCCCGGGCGGCCCGCGGGAAAAAAAATTATTTTTTTTATTTAAATTAATTTTAATGTGTTAAAATTTTATTTTTGGTCCGGT
Source organism: Henckelia pumila (assembly GCF_033568475.1). NCBI lineage: Eukaryota > Viridiplantae > Streptophyta > Magnoliopsida > Lamiales > Gesneriaceae > Henckelia > Henckelia pumila. Next base: position 79,480,090 of record NC_133121.1, read on the forward strand.
CAAAAATTGTTTTTGATTGGTTCACGAGGCATCGGATCGAATTGTTCGAGTCCGAAAATTTTAAAATTGATTTTTGGATAAATTTGAATTTTTGGAAAATTTTAATATTTTATCCTTAAATTGAATTTTGAAATCAATTATTTTTGGTACAATTGATGATAAGATTTGATCTTATGTATATATTAAGTAAAATATGATTTTATCTATAAAATTAGATTCTGTAGATAAAATATGATTTTATTTAATAAAAGGTAAAATATGATTTTATATGTAAAATATGATTTTATATATAAAATATGATTTTATCCTGTTTAAATTTAAATTGCCATATGCATGATATCCAATAAATTAATTTTGAATTAAATGTTATTGGATAAGGATGATCGATTTCCATGACCAATTTTGTAGGTGTATGTTAGGAATTTACATTTGTTTTTATTGTTGTTGGTTTTATTAATGGGCCTGGTTTATGGCCCAGTATGAATGTCATATGTAATAAAAGTGGGCTTGGTTTATGGCCCGTTCCTACCCCTAAAAATGTATCCCCTACTTGTCATTGTTATTTATTGTAAATACATTAGATTTAGTGGGAGATCAAGATTTGAAGATGGTGGGCCCAGCAGACAATAAAGACAGAAGAAATGTAAATTGGAAGCACATGTAATAGGATTGCATTGCATACTGCATATTACCTACGATTGGACTAAGACTCGTGATTGGCAACCACGGGTCAATTAGAAATGGAATCGATCATCCTATATAATATATGATATTATGATTGTATGCATGTTTTAGACATAATTGCGTGAATCCGGCAAGCATGCAATAAATTGAAAAATGATGAGACAAATTTTCATAATTAAAAATCCCTCATTTTAAATATGATTTAAAATTGATATCAAGATAAATAAAGGAAATTTAAATTTGTTTAAATGTTCCTACCTTCCATCAACGGTCAATGTATGTGATGCTACCCGCGGATACGGTCCGGCTCATATTATTGGGGGGGCCCGTCCGTCGGAAAGCTGTACATTGGATCGACACATGTTGTAAGTTGGGTGGAACTCCCATGGGATCGGCTCATATTATTGGGGGATCCACATGGCGACCGTCCATCACAACTTAATACTGATGGGTCATCTTGACATGTCACTATAAACGGCGTCATATTATTGGGCCCTTATTGGACATGAGGTAAATACATGGGGGTTGCTTTGGAAGCAATTGGGCTCTACCTTTTGAGAATTATGGTTGGCTGATATTATTCGGGACCATAAGTTTGTCAATTGGACTCCATGTTCTCACTAAGGAAAACAGTTTCCCGTTTTCACTAGAGGGTAGTGAAATCGTTAAAATAGTGGGAGTGAGATTCATAGAATAAATTTCGCCTATTTTATGTCTTAGTAAATTGCTTAAACAATCATCGATAATTGTCTGTTTCATCTCAGTAATCCACATGTTTCTATTCTCCAACAAAACAAACTTATTGGCGCAAACAATACAGAATGATTCCATAAGTTAAGATTGTCCTAAGTTCGGAAAAGATTTTCTAAAGTGATAGAAAAGGCTTCTCCGAAAACAGCCCCGGCTGATGTAACTGCCGAAAGGTTGGCCGAACTAGAGAAATGGTTGGACCATGATCTCAAGGCCAAATGTTACATGCAAAATTGGACAAGTCTAAACAAGTTTGCCATCACTGCAAGAAACCCGGTCATTGGAAACATAACTGCAAGGAATATCTCAAGCAGTTGCGAACTGCAAAGGGTATGTTTTTACATTAAAATGTTTTTCTTAATACTACTTCTTGGGTATTGGATACCAGATGTAGATCTCATATTTGCAATGAGTTGCAAATGATGACAAGAAGTAATAGGCTAAGGATGGGTGAGACCCAGTCAAGGCTCGGGAATGGTTCCAGAGATAAATCCAAAGCTATAGGAGACATTTTTGCAGAACAATTTTAAGTTTTTTTGAGAGATGTTTTATTTGTTCCAGATTTGATTAAAAACATTATTTCTGTTTCTATGCTTGATAGAGATAGTTATTCTTGCAATTTTGTGAATGGGATTTGCAATATTTACAAGAATGAATGTTTGATTGGAAATGGACAACTTGAAAACGATCTATAAAACTTAAAAACTAAAAGACGTTCCAATAAATTATGCTGATAAACCGGCAACAACAAACAAAAGGAAAATCGATAGCAAAAACCCGGCAAACCTTTGGCACGCTAGACTAGGTCATATTTCCTCAAGGAGGATGAACAAGCTAGTGGGAGAGGGCATGTTTGATATGTCTGATATTAACTCTCTACCTACTTGTGAATCCTGCCTAAAAGGGAAAATGACTAAATCTCCTTTTAAAGGGAAACCTGAGCGTAGTCAAAATCTGTTGGATTTGATCCATACAGATGTTTGTGGTCCATTTAGAGTTGGGACTCAACATGGCCACACCTACTTCATTACCTTTACTGATGATTATTCAAGGTATGGGTATTTATATTTAATGAAATATAAGTCTGAAGCATTTGAAAAGTTCAAAGAATTCAAGGCTGAAGTAGAAAACAAGCTAGGTAAAAGTATTAAAGCACTTCGATCGGATCGAGGTGGAGAATACTTGAGTACCGAGTTTTTGGACTATCTGAAAGAGAATGGGATTCTCTCTCAGTGGACTCCTCCTATGACACCACAGCTGAATGGTGTATCGGAGCGTCTTAATCGAACTTTGTTGGACATGGTTCGATCCATGATGAGCTTCACTGAGCTTCCACCTTCGTTTTGGGGCTATGCGCTTGAAACGGCGGTATTGTTGTTGAACAACGTCCACACTAAAGCAGTGGACAAAACACCACACGAGTTATGGAATGGCAAAGCTCCTAAGTATTCGTACTTGAGGATTTGGGGATGTCCTGCTTACGTGAAGCGGACAGTGGGAGATAAGTTGGATAGTCGATCCAGCTTATGTTATTTTGTATGGTATCCGAAGAATTCAATCGGATATTATTTCTATTATCCTGCTGAAACAAAGGTGTTTGTTTCTAGGAATGCCACCTTCTTGGAGAAGGAGTTCTTATTGGATAAGAAAGGCGAGATGATGGAACTCGAAGAAGTTCGAGAAGAACCCGAAATACAAAATAACGATCCTACACCTCAGGAACCATTGCTGGACACGCCTGAACCTAGAAGATCCGAGAGGACTTCTAGACCTCCTGTTCGATATGGTCTTCTTCTTGAAGGGGATCAAGATGAACCCGACATTGGATGTGATCCAAGAAACTTCAAGGAAGCAATTTCTGATGCGGATTCAAATTTATGGCTTGAAGCTATGCAGTCTGAATTGGATTCGATGCATACAAACCAAGTTTGGTCTTTAGTAGATCCTCCTGATGGAATTGTTCCAATAGGGTGTAAATGGATCTACAAGAAAAAGCTTGGGCCTGATGGTAAGGTATTGACCTACAAGGCACGATTGGTGGCAAAAGGTTATACTCAAAGGCAAGGAGTTGACAATGATGAAACCTTTTCACCAGTTGCAATGTTCAAGTCCATAAGAATCCTTATTGCCATAGCTGCATGGTATGACTATGAGATATGGCAAATGGATGTGAAGACTGCCTTTCTTAATGGAGACATTAAGGAAGAAATCTATATGAAGCAGCCTGAGGGGTTCACATCCATGGGAAGCGAGCATAAGGTATGCAAGCTTCAGAGATCAATTTATGGTCTAAAACAAGCATCAAGAAGTTGGAACCAGAAATTTGATGAAACAATAAAAGATTTTGGTTTCATCAAGAACCCGGAGGAACCGTGCGTGTACAAGAAAGTAGTTAAGGATGCTGTGACATTCTTAGTACTTTATGTTGATGACATCCTACTCATTAGGAATGATGTAGGGATGTTGCAGTCAACAAAGATATGGTTATCAGGTAGATTCTCGATGAAGGATTTGGGTGAGGCATCCTACATTCTTGGGATACAGATCTATAGAGATAGATCTAAGAGAATGATAGGACTCACTCAATCAACCTACATCGACACCATATTGAAACGGTTTTCAATGGATGGGTCCAAGAGAGGACATCTACCCATGTGTCATGGAGTTTCTTTATCCAAGTCTATGTGTCCCAAGACTGATGCAGAGATAGAGAATATGACACATGTACCATATGCGTCAGCTATAGGTAGTATCATGTATGGGATGATATCTACCAGACCGGATGTAGCATTTGCTCTGAGTGTCACGAGCAGATATCAGGCTAATCCTGGTCAAATGCATTGGAAAGCCGTGAAGGACATTCTTAAGTACTTACGAAGGACTAAGAATATGTTCATGGTATATGGAGGACGAGATCTGAAATTGGAAGGCTATACCGACTCTAGCTTCCAAAGTGACGTGGATGACTCGAAGTCAACCTCTGGATTTGTGTTCATGCTCAATGGCGGTGCTGTCTCTTGGAAGAGTTCCAAGCAGGACACCACAGCGGATTCCACCACTGAGGCTGAATACATTGCAGCATCAGCTGCTGCTAAAGAGGCCGTTTGGATGAGGAAGTTCGTCCAAGAGTTGGGCGTCATTCCTGAATTTGTTGGTCCAGTCCCGGTGTACTGTGACAACACGGGTGCCGTTGCTCAAGCAAAGGAACCAAGGTCTCATCAAAGATCCAAACACGTACTGAGGAAATACCACATCATCCGGGAGATTGTGGAAAGAGGAGACATCACTGTCGAACGAGTGGCCTCTGCAGACAATATCGCTGATCCGCTTACTAAGCCCTTGCCAGGACCATTGTTTGACAAACATCGCGAAGCAATGGGTCTACGTAGTATGACTAGTTGGCTATAGGGCAAGTGGGAGATTGAAAGAGTGGGTGCCCAGTGAGCCAACTTGTGGCTATGGGCTTTGATGACTCTTTGTACAAACGATCTTTTGTTTAATATAATCTACACTTTTATTAATGGCAATGACTTTATCTTTCTTCATATTGTTATATTATGATATACTATTGTTGTTTTGATAAAGACCTTGAATATACTATAGTGTATGTAAGATGTGGTAGAACATGGGGATGTCTATCATGAAATACATCTTATAGTCACTGTATATTCTAAACTGTTCCTAGTCGATTGAGCCGTCCGATAATAAGGATAAGGATCTCTCGAGTTTGAGACTAGCATTTGCGATGCGGAGTACCACGTTTCATTGGTAGGGAACATGGAGATGTTCGAAGCATGCAAATGGATATTCATAGGATGAATAATCGAACTACCCTATCCGGACTTTCCAAGTGGTTATCACTTATCGAGTGGATAAAGTCTGCGGTTTTGGTTGTACACCATTAGTCCTTACTACTTGAAACATCATGGAGACTCTATATGCTAGTACTGTGCTTTGACCCGTTTACCGACTCTATGGGGGTCATCAGGTGTCGGGATTGGGTACAGTTACAACACATATAGGAGTCGATGCATTGTTGTCAAGGATTCACCACATACTTGCGAGTGTGGATATCCTATGCGATCTGAGGAGATATTAGTGTGACGAATCTCTGGCCAGAGTACTTGATGTGATTTAAGAAATGGTTTCTTAGTAGCACATGCGATGTCACTAATTTGATCTTCAAGATGTATTGCATAGTTATCGAATCTTGAGCGACTCTCGATATACCAATGGTTGTTGATTCGATCGGGATATATGGATGAAGGGACCGTACTGTACGCTAACCAAAATCTACTGGTTCTTGTAGGCACTATCAGTGATACCTAGGGAATCATGGGGCGATGTTGCTAGGCGCTTTACCATGATTCGTTGGGCAAGTCGGAAATCGTTGTTCCGAGTCACAAGGAGTTGTGAGCCCACGGCTAGCTGTATCCCTGAACCATTGAGGGTCACACAGTGTAATGGAGTTTTAATCCCCGTTGAGATAGTTAAATTTAAAGAGTTAAATTTAATGAATAAAGAAGTTGGACTTCTTAAATAAGAGTAAGGGAGTAGGATTTCCTAAAATGACATGGGGATGTACATTTTTGGAAACCACTGAATTCGAATTCAGGAAAATTTATCTTGACTTTAAAATGTGCAGAAATGGTTTCTGTGCACATTGGTAAAATCAGTTTATCAATTGGAGTCACGATGAATTTTATATTAATTTCTAAACATGCGGGCTTTGCTTGTCGGGCCTCAACTTATGACTAATGGGCCCTAAGGTGTTAGTGGTCTGCATTATAAATAAGTTATTGCAGTACAGAAATTACACACAACTGGTCATAATTTTGAGAGCAAAATTTCGAAACCCTAGCCTCCTCTCAAGAATATTTCGGCCGACCCCTCCCTCTCTCTGTCAGAGAAATTCCGGTCTGTGATTTTGAATTGCAGTCTGGAATAAGCGAATCAAATTCGTTATTCTCTTCGCAGAAAACTTCTGATAGATTTTCTAGTGCAATCTATCAGAGGGATTAAACCTCCATTCGTGGACCTGATTGAAGGAGTTCATCGGTTCCAGGGAGAGACAACAAGAGCAGAGAAATCTGTTGGAGTCCAATAATCTCGATTCGAGATTGAAGGTAAAATTTAATAATTGTTATTTAAATTTTACACACACTTATAATTTAATCGTTGAACGGTTGATACCCACAATATGGAATTGTTCCATAATAAAATTTTTAAACTTCCGCTGCACCGGGTATCAATCGTGATTGATCTGAACGCCAGTTTTCCAACATGTTTGAGGTGATGGAGGGGAATGAAGAAGAGTCAAAGGTGCCAAGATAATATATAAAAGCCCAAATTTGCATTTTAGTGCCTGAAATTTTCGAAAATTGAAAAATAGACCCTGATCAAAATCAAATCGGCTCTTGAATTCTATAATCTCCGATTATATCAATAAAACTCAATTAAGATAATTTTGGGGCATTACAATCTGCACGGACAGATTTAACATGTTGGCCAAATTGTGTAAAAACCATAGTGCAAAATTGTGGAAACACAGTTAATACATCAGATTTGGCTTTCAACATGTATACCCAAGTAAATCGAGAATGATCATCCACAATAGTCAAGAAATATTTATATACTTCAACACTAATTGGATGAAAAGGACCCCAAACATCAATATGAACTAAATTAAAAGGAGTATCGAAAAGTAAATTGTTTGAGCTAAAATGTAATCTTTTTTGTTTAGAAAGATGACATATGGAACAAGGTTCTAAATTGTTGCTTAAAGGGATGAAATGCAATTCATTTCCTATAACAGATAACCTAGTAAAATAGGGGTGACCCATACGACAATGCCAAAGTTCAGATTTATTTGAATAAACAATACATACTCTTGGGAGTTCAAGAACATAAAGATCTCCAACTCTTCTACCCGTCCCAATCATCTTGCGTTTGTGTGAATCCTGGATATGACAAAGATTTGAAGAAAATGTGACTGAGTATGGCATGTTCTGAGTTAGTGCACTTATGGAGAGAAGATTAAAACAAAATTGAGGAACACACAACACATTTGTCAACACTAAGTCATGTGACAAAACACAGTGCCAATGTGCATAACATAGATAGTAGAACCATTAGGCAATGTGACTATGGAATCAAAGTGTTTATGGGAAAGAAAAGAAGATAGTGAGAAACAAATGTGATGTGTGGCTCCTATGTCGAGCACCCAACTGGAGTTTGAAATAGCACTAGAACCAAGGGATAAGGAATATATATCATGGAAGCATGAAACAGAAGACTCTTGTTGTTGTGAGACCAGAGAAGATCCAGAGTCATGGTGAAGCTGAGAGTTTAAAAGAGAAATGAGGTGCTTGACTTGTTCTGTGTTAAAAAATTATTCTCCAGCAGTGGATTGTGAACTTCCATGTGCCACAGCAACACTTATTTTATGTTGCTGCTGCTGTGATTTATAATTCGGATGTCCAGGAGGATAACCATTCAACTTGTAACATCTATCAACAGTGTGTCCAGGCCAATCACAATGTGTGCAAAAATATTACTCATCCTACTAGTACCACCAACTTCCTTACTACCTTTCACATATTTAGAAGTCTTAACAGAGGCAACAGCATTAGAAGATGAATTAGCTAAGGCATTCAAATTGTGAGGACCTTGTTTCTAATAATCTAATAATCAATAAAACAAACAATCATCGACAGAGATCCAAGAGAAATAAGTAAAGAAATTTTTTTTTAAAACATGCACAAACCCCGTGCACCCTCCGTGCCCGGGTCCATGAATTAACCTATTGCCAAAGAATTCAAGACCACAGAGGACACGGACCCCGTGCACCCTCCATGTAGGGTTCCGTCCAAAACTAATGCACTAAAAATGGAGCTCTCTGTTTTATGCATGGGCTTCGTGCACCCTCCATGCCCGGGTCCGTGCTCAACTTTACAAAAACTTCAAGTTACTGCCTCCAACCTCGATCACACGGACCCATGCACAGGGTCCGTGCATGAACAAATTCTAAACATTACATAATACGAAGGTACACGGACCCTGGCCCGGATGTGGCACGGGGTTCGTGCCCTACTAAATCTCAGAAAAATAACAAAGGCAGCAGCTGGTATAAAAACCAAACACAATTCCAAGATTCCCATTTCAGCATGCATAAACTCATTCAACATGCATAATATAGTACAATAAGTTCTAGAGTTGTACAAACATTCGAACTATTAGAACATGCTTCGGTTCTAGGTTATACAATACAACTTAACAAGTTCAAAAACAACATAAGTTTGATTACATAATCGACTTCTAAACACCAAGTCCTCACTCTATCACCTCAACCACTTAGCCATGCGATCTCTTACTCGGACCTGCCCCACCTGTTTTCAAGCACACATACAAAGACAAAACAACAGCCGGATAAATCGGTGAGAATAAATCCCAGTAAAAGAGACATAAGCAAATAACAAAGATCATATATCAATTCATGATATAATGTATATGAAATGTATGTTTCGTGAGTTTCTTCCATTGTCAAGATTCGTATCCGATCTCGACATCAAGATTCGTATCTGATCTTGATTCTAATATTCCAACTCCTCATAGTTTGTATCCGACTTGAGATGTAGATACGTGAATGCCATATGAACAATATGATCACATTCTCAGTCAAAACATTTAAACATAAAAGTATGTGTTTTTAGGGAAACTCTAAGATTTTCTATCTCGAGTTCAATCCCCTATTTAAAAGATATCAGCTTTTACCTTTCTTGATCAAAGCTCCAAATCCTGAAAAAAAAAATGGATAAACTCAATTCAAAACTCATTCGAACTCAACCAATTGCCAATAGAAAATCTATACTATACCGACTTCAATTCTCTTTCAATCCAAGTTCTGCAACTCCGACTTCAACAACTCTCAACCAAATCTGTAAGAAGTAATATCGGATCAATATCGACATTCAAACTCGATCAAATACGGTTCCAATGATTCAAATCAATTGATAACCAAAACTCAAACCGGCAGCATAACGGCTATGAAAGAGTGGGTGCCCGGTGAGCCAACTTGTGGCTAAGGGCTTTTATGACTCTATGTATAAACAATCTTTTGTTTAATATAATTTACACTTTTATAATGGAATTTACTTTATCTTTTATCATATTATTATGTTGTGACATACTATAAGATGTTTAGATGAAGACCTTGAATATACTATAGTGTATGTAAGATATGGTGGCACATGAGGATGGCTATCATAAAACACATCTTATAGTCACTGTATATTCTAAACAGTTCCTAGTCGATTGAGCCGTCCGTTAATAAGGATAAGGATCGCTCGAGATTAAGACTAGCATTTGCGATGCCGAGTACCACGTTTCATTGGTATGGAACATAGAGATGTTCAAAGCATGCAAATGGATATTCATACGATGAATGATCGAACTACCCTATCCGGACTTTCCAAGTGGTTATCACTTATCGAGTGGATAAAGTCCGCGGTTTTGGTTGTACACCATTAGTCCTTACTACTTGAAACATCATTGAGACTCTATATGCTAGTACTATACTTTGACTCGTTTACCGACTCTATTGGGGTCATCAGGTGTCGGGATTGGGTACAGTTACGACATATATAGGAGTCGATGCTTTGTTGTCAAGGATTCACCACATACTTGCTAGTGTGGATATCCTATGCAATCTGAGGAGATATTAGTGTGACGAATCTCTGGACAGAGTACATGATGTGTTTTAAGAAATGGCTTCTTAGTAGCACATGCGATGTCACTATTTGATCTTCAAGATGCATTGCATAGTTATCGAATCTCGAACGACTCTCGATTTACCAATGGTTGTTGATTCGATCGGGATATATGGATGAAGGGACCGTACTGTACGCTAACCAAAATCTATTGGTTCTTGCAGGCACTATCAGTGATACCTAGGGAATCATGGGGCGATGTTGCTAGGCGCTCTTACCATGATTCGATGGGCAAGTCGGAAATTGTTGTTCCGAGTCACAAGGAGTTGTGAGCCCACGGCTAGCTGTATCCCTGAACCATTGAGGGTCAGACAAGTAATGGATTTTTAATCTCCGTTGAGATAGTTAAATTTAAAAAGTTAAATTTAATGAACAAAGAAGTAGGACTTCTTATATCAGAGTAGAAGAGTAAGATTTCCTAAAATGACATAGTGATGGACATTTTTGGAAACCACTGAATTCGAATTCAGAAAATTTATCTTGACTTTAAAAGATGCAGAAATGGTTTCTGTGCACATTGGTGAAATTGGTTTATCAATCTGAGTCACGATGAATTTTATATTAATTTTTGAACATGCGGGCTTTGCTTGTCAAGCTTGAACTTATGACTAATGGGCCCTAAGCTGTTAGCAGCCCACATTATAAATAAGTTATTGCAGTACAGAAATTACACAACAGAGGCTCATAATTTTCGAAAACACTAGGATTTTCTCTCTAGTGGCCGCCGCCCCTCTCCTCTCTCTGTCAGAAAATCCAGCCTGTGAATTTTGAATTTGCAGTCTGGTTTAACGGATCAAATTCGTTAATTCTCATCGTAGAATCTTCTGATAGATTTTCTAGTGCAATCTATCAGAGGGATTCGAATTCTGTTCGTGGACCTGATTGAAGAATTGTTCGTCCATCAGTTCCTGGGATATACAACAAGAGCAGAGTTATCTGTTGGTGTCCATAATCTCGTTTCGAGATTTCAAGGTAAAAATTTAATTGTTATTTAATTTTTACACGCACAATTTAATCGTAAAGTTTTGATACCCATGATATGGAATCGTTCCATATAAAATTTTAAAACTTCCGCTGCACCGGGTATCAATTCTGATTGATCTGAACACCGTTTTCCAACAGTGGTATCAGAGCCAGGTTGCTAAGATCAAGCGATTAAATTAATCGATTGTACAAAAATTTTTAAGCCTTGGTTTTTTTTTTAAACAAAAGAATTTTAAAAAAAAAATTAAAATTAATGGGCAAACCCGGGGCAGCGAGTCCATCGCTGCCCAGGGCAGCGCACGGCGCTGCCCGGCCCGAGCCCCTTTTGGGGCGCGGGCTGCCCGGGATCGTCCCGGGCGGCCCGGGAAAATTAATTTTTTAATTTTAATTAAAATTTTAATATGTTAAAATTCTATTTTTGGTCCGATCGAAAATTGTTTTTGATTGGTCCACGAGGCGTCGGATCGAATTGTTCGAGTCCGAAAATTTTAAAATTGATTTTTGGATAAATTTGAATTTTTGGAAAATTTATAGATTTTATCAGTTAAATCAGATTTTATGAAATTAATTATTTTTGGTACAATTGATTATAAGATATGATCTTATGGAAATATTGAATAAAATATGATTTTATGTATAAAATTGGATTTTATATGTAAAATATGATTTTATTTGATAAAAAGATAAAATATGATTTTGTATGTAAAATAAGATTTTATATATGGAATACGATTTTATCCTTTTTAATTTAATTGTCATTGCATGTTATCCAATAAATTAATTTTGAATTAAATATTATTGGATAAGGATGATAGATTGCCATGACCAATTTTGTAGGTGTATGTTAGGATATTTACATTTGTTTTTATTGTTGTTTGATTTATTAATGGGCCTGGTTTATGGCCCAATATGAATTGTCATATGTAATAAAAGTGGGCCTGGTTTATGGCCCGTTCCCACCCCTTAAAATGTATCCCCTACTTGTCATAGTTATTTATGTAAATACATTATACTTAGTGGGAGATGAAGATTTGAAGACGGAGGTGGGCCCAGCAGACAATAAAGACTGAAGAAATGTAAATTGGAAGCACAATGTAATAGGATTGCATTGCATACTTGCATATCACCTAGGATTGGACTTAGACTCGTGATTGGCAACCACGGGTCGATTAGTAATGGAATCGGTCATCCTAAAATATAATATATGATATTATCGTTGTATGCATGTTTAGACTAAATTGTATGAATCCCGCAAGCATACAAATTTTAAATGATGAGACAAATTTCAAAATTAAAATCCCTCATTTTAAATATGATTTAAAATTGATATCAAGATAAATAAAGGAAATTTAAATATTGTTTAAATGTTCCTACCTTCCATCAACGATCAATGTATGAGATGCTACCCGCGGATACGGTCCGGCTCATATTATTGGGGGGGCCTGTTCGTCGGAAAGCTGTACATTGGATCGACACATGTTGTAAGTTGGGTGGAACTCCCATGGGATTTGCTCATATTATTGGGGATCCACATGGCGACCGTCCATCACAACTTAATATTGATGGGTCATCTTGACATGTCACAATAAACGGCGTCATATTATTGGGCCCTTATTGGACATGAGGTAAAAACATGGAGGCTGCTTTGGAAGCAATTGGGCTCTATCTTTTGAAAATTATGGTTGGCTGATATTATTCGGAACTATAGTTTGTCAATTGGACTCCATGTTCCCACTAAAGAAAATGTTTCTCGTTTTCACTAGAGGGTAGTGAAATCGTTAAAATAGTGGGAGTGAGATTCATAAAATAAATTTCGCCTATTTTATGTCTTAGTAAATTAATTAAACAATCACTGATTATTGTCTGTTTCTTTTCAGTATTTCATTAAGATGAATTCGCGCAATCCACTATTCTCTATTCTCGAACAAAATAAACTGACTGGCGCAAACTATACGGAATGGTTCCGTAAGTTGAAGATTGTCTTGACCTCGAAGAAGATGCTCTACATGTTAGAAAAATCTCCTCCAAAGGAAGCACTAGCTGATATAAGTCCGGAAGAGTTGGCCAAACTTGATAAATGGTGGGACCATGATATCAAGGCCAAATGCTATATGCAAGCTTCGATGTCTGATGAACTCCAGAGGCGATTTGAGGATACCGTGAATGCTGCTGACATTCACGTACAACTCAAGAAACTTTTTGGGGCTCAATCAAGAGCTGAAAGGTTCGCTACTGTAAAAGAGTTAATGACGTGTCGCATGCGTGAAGGGACTTCGGTCCGTGATCATGGGGTACGTGTGATTTGGCTCATTCAGAAGTTGGTAACGCTTGATTTGGTATTGGAGCATGAACTCAATGTGGACTTATTACTTCTCTATCTTCCTTCATCGTTTGACGGTTTTGTGGTGAATTTCAATATGAACAAGATAGAGGCCTCCCTTGAAGAGATGATCAATATTCTTGTAACTTATGAAGCCACTTTAAAGAAGGATAAACCGGTTCTCTTGGTGGGCTCCTCTTCTTCTGCTAAGAAGGGGCCAAGTACAAAGGGTAAGAAACGTTCTGCCCCATCCAAGAAAACCGGACCCGAGTAGAAGAACAAGACAAAGGCTTCAAACATGGAAAAGTCCAAGGATGTTTGCCATCACTGCAAGAAATCCGGTCATTGGAAACGTAACTGCAAGGAATATCTAGAGCAGTTGCGAACTGCGAAGGGTATGTTTTATATTGAAATAAATGTTTCACTTAATACTACTTCTTGGGTATTGGATACCGGATGTGGATCTCACATTTGCAATGATTTGCAGGTGATGACAAGAAGTCGCAAGCTTAGAATGGGTGAGACCCAGCTGAGGCTCGTAAATGGTTCTAGAGTTGAAGCCAAAGCTGTGGGAGACGTTTATTTAATTTTGCAGAACGATTTTAAGTTACTTTTGAGAGATGTTTTATTTGTTCCATACTTGATTAAAAACATTATTTCTGTTTCTATGCTTGATAGAGATGGTTTTTCTTGCAATTTTGTGAATGGGATTTGCAATATTTACAAGAATGAATGTTTGATTGGAAATGGACAACTTTAAAATGATCTATATAACTTAAAATTAAAAGACGTTCCAATAAATTAGGTTGATAAACCGGTAACAACGAACAAAAGGAAAATCGATAGTCAAAACCCGGCAAACCTTTGGCATGCTAGGCTAGGTCATATTTCCTCAAGGAGGATGAACAAGCTAGTGGGAAAGGGCATGTTTGATATGTCTGATATTAACTCTCTACCTACTTGTGAATCCTGCCTGAAAGGAAAAATGACTAAATCTCCATTCAAGGGAAACCTGAGCGTAGTCAAAATCTGTTGGATTTGATTCATACAGATGTTTGTGGTCCATTTAGAATTGGTACTCAATTTGGCCACACCTACTTCATTACCTTTACTGATGATTATTCAAGGTATGGGTATTTATATTTAATGAAATATAAGTCTGAAGCATTTGAAAAGTTCAAAGAATTCAAGGCTGAAGTAGAAAACAAACTAGGTAAAAGTATTAAAGCACTTCGATCGGATCGAGGTGGAGAATACTTAATTACCGATTTTTTGGACTATCTGAAAGAGAATGGGATTCTCTCTCAGTGGACTCCTCCTATGACACCTCAGCTGAATGGTGTATCGGAGCGTCGTAATCGAACTTTGTTGGACATGGTTCGATCCATGATGAGCTTCACTGAGCTTCCACCTTCATTTTGGGGCTACGCGTTTGAAACGGCGGTGTTGTTGTTGAACAACGTCCACACCAAAGCAGTGGATAAAACACCATATGAGTTATGGAATGGCAAAACTCCTAAGTATTCGTACTTGAGGATTTGGGGATGTCCAGCTTACGTGAAGCAGACAGTGGGAGATAAGTTGGATAGTCGATCCACCTTATGTTATTTTGTAGGGTATCCGAAGAATTCAATCGGATATTATTTCTATCATCCTACTAAAACAAAAGTGTTTGTTTCAAGGAATGCCACCTTCTTGGAGAAGGAGTTCTTATTGGATAAGAAAGGCGAGATGATGGAACTCGAAGAAATTCGAGAAGAACCCGAAATACAAAATAATGATCCCATACCTCAAGAATCTTCAGAGGACACGCCTATACCTAGAAGATCCGAGAGGACTTCTAGACCTTCTATTCGATATGGTCTTCTTCTTGAAGGGGATCAAGATGAACCCGACGTTGGATGTGATCCAAGAAACTTCAAGGAAGCAATTTCTGATGCGGATTCAAATTTATGGCTTGAAGCTATGCAGTCGGAAATAGATTCGATGCATACAAACCAAGTTTGGTCTTTAGTAGATCCTCCCGATGGAATTGTTCCAATAGGGTGTAAATGGATCTACAAGAGAAATCTTGGGCCTGATGGTAAGGTATTGACCTACAAGGCACGATTGGTGGCAAAAGGTTACACTCAAAGACAAGGAGTTGACTATGATGAAACCTTTTCACCAGTCGCAATGTTCAAGTCCATAAGAATCCTTATTGCCATAGCAGCATGGTATGACTATAAGATATGGCAAATGGATGTAAAGACTGCATTTCTTAATGGAAACATTAAGGAAGAGATCTATATGACGCAGCCTGAGGGATACACATCCATGGGAAGCGAGCATAAGGTATACAAGCTTCAGAGATCAATCTATGGTCTCAAACAAGCATCAAGAAGTTGGAACCAGAAATTTGATGAAACAATAAAGGATTTTGGTTTCATCAAGAACCCGGAGGAACCGTGCGTGTACAAGAAAGTAGTTAAGGATGCTGTGACATTCTTAGTACTTTATGTTGATGACATCTTACTCATTGGGAATGATGTAGGGATGTTGCAGTCAACAAAGATATGGTTATCAGGTAGATTCTCGATGAAGGATTTAGGTGAGGCATCCTATATTCTAGGAATTCAGATCTATAGAGATAGATCTAAAAGAATGATAGGACTCACTCAATCAACTTACATCGAAACCATATTGAAAAGTTTTCAATGGATGGGTCCAAGAGAGGACATCTACCTATGTGTCATGGAGTTTCTCTATCCAAGTCCATGTGTCCCAAGACTGATGAAGAGATAGAGAAAATGACACATGTACCATATGCGTCAGCCATAGGTAGTATCATGTATGGGATGATATCTACCAGACCGGATGTAGCATTTTCTCTGAGTGTCACGAGCAGATATCAAGCCAATCCCGGTCAAATGCATTGAAAAGCTGTGAAGGACATTCTTAAGTACTTGCGAAGGACTAAGAATATGTTCATTGTTTATGGAGGAAGAGAACTGAAATTGGAAGGCTATACTGACTCTAGCTTCCAAAGTGACGTGGATGACTCGAAGTCAACCTCTAGATTTGTGTTCATGCTCAATGGCAGTGCTGTCTCTTGGAAGAGTTCCAAGCAGGACACCACAGCGGATTCCACCACTGAGGCAGAATACATTGCGGCATCAGCTGCTGCTAAAGAGGCCGTTTGGATGAGGAATTTCGTCCAAGAGTTGGGCGTCATTCCTGAATCTGTTGGTCCAGTCCCGGTGTACTGTGACAACACGGGTGCCGTTGCTCAGGCAAAGGAACCAAGGTCTCATCAAAGATCCAAACACGTACTGAGGAAATACCACATCATCTGGGAGATCGTGGAAAGAGGAGACATCACTGTCGAGAGAGTGGCCTCTGCAGACAATATCGCTGATCCACTTACTAAGCCCTTGCCAGGACCATTATTTGACAAACATCGCGAACAATGGGACTACGTAGTATGACTAGTTGGCTTTAGGGCAAGTGGGAGATTGAAAGAGTGGGTGCCCGGTGAGCCAACTTGTGGCTAAGGGCTTTTATGACTCTATGTATAAACAATCTTTTGTTTAATATAATTTACACTTTTATAATGGCATTTACTTTATCTTTTATCATATTATTATGTTGTGACATACTATAAGATGTTTAGATGAAGACCTTGAATATACTATAGTGTATGTAAGATGTGGTGGCACATGGGGATGGCTATCATAAAACACATCTTATAGTCACTGTATATTCTAAACAGTTCCTAGTCGATTGAGCCGTCCGTGAATAAGGATAAGGATCGCTCGAGATTGAGACTAGCATTTGCGATGCCGAGTACCACGTTTCATTGGTATGGAACATAGAGATGTTCAAATCATGCAAATGGATATTCATACGATGAATGATCGAACTACCCTATCCGAACTTTTTAAGTGGTTATCACTTATCGAGTGGATAAAGTCCGCGGTTTTGGTTGTACACCATTAGTCCTTACTACTTGAAACATCATTGAGACTCGATATGCTAGTACTATACTTTGACTCGTTTACCGACTCTATTGGGGTCATCAGGTGTCGGGATTGGGTACAGTTATGACACATATAGGAGTCGATGCTTTGTTGTCAAGGATTCACCACATACTTGCTAGTGTGGATATCCTATGAAATATGAGGAGATATTAGTGTGACGAATCTCTGGCCAGAGTACATGATGTGTTTTAAGAAATGGTTTCTTAGTAGCACATGCGATGTCACTATTTGATCTTCAAGATGCATTGCATAGTTATCGAATCTCGAACGACTCTCGATTTACCAATGGTTGTTGATTCGATCGGGATATATGGATGAAGGAACCGTACTGTACGCTAACCAAAATCTATTGGTTCTTGAAGACACTATCAGTGATACCTAGGGAATCATGGGCCGATGTTTCTAGGCGCTCTTACCATGATTCGATGGGCAAGTCGGAAATTGTTGTTCCGAGTCACAAGGAGTTGTGAGCCCACGGCTAGCTGTATCCCTGAACCATTGAGGGTCACACAAGTAATGGATTTTTAATCTCCGTTGAGATAGTTAAATTTAAAGAGTTAAATTTAATGAACAAAGAAGTAGGACTTCTTATATCAGAGTAGAAGAGTAAGATTTTCTAAAATGACATAGTGATGGACATTTTTGGAAACCACTGAATTCGGATTCAGAAAATTTATCTTGACTTTAAAAGATGCAGAATTGGTTTCTGTGCACATTGGTGAAATTGGTTTATCAATCTGAGTCACGATGAATTTTATATTAATTTCTGAACATGCGGGCTTTGCTTGTCAACCTTGAACTTATGACTAATAGGCCCTAAGCTGTTAGCAGCCCACATTATATATAAGTTATTGCTGTACAGAAATTACACAACAGAGGCTCATAATTTTCGAAAACACTAGGGTTTTCTCTCTAGTGGCCACCGCCCCTCTCCTCTCTCTGTCAGAAAATCCAGCCTGTGAATTTTGAATTTGCAGTCTGGTTTAACGGATCAAATTCGTTAATTCTCATCGTAGAAACTTCTGATAGATTTTCTAGTGCAATCTATCAGAGGGATTCGAATTCTGTTCGTGGACCTGATGAAAGAGTGGGTGCCCGGTGAGCCAACTTGTGGCTAAGGGCTTTGATGACTCTTTGTATAAACAATCTTTTGTTTAATATAATTTACACTTTTATTAATGGCAATGACTTTATCTTTCTTCATATTGTTATATTGTGATATACTATTGTTGTTTTGATAAAGACCTTAAATATACTATAGTGTATGTAAGATGTGGTAGTACATGGGGATGTCTATCATGAAACACATCTTATAGTCACTGTATATTCTAAACTGTTCCTAGTCGATTGAGCCGTCCGATAATAAGGATAAGGATCGCTCGAGTTTGAGATTAGCATTTGCGATGCAGAGTACCACGTTTCATTGGTAAGGAACATAGAGATGTTCGAAGCATGCAAATGGATATTCATACGATGAATGATCGAACTACCCTATCCGAACTTTCCAAGTGGTTATCACTTATCGAGTGGATAAAGTCCGCGGTTTTGGTTGTACACCATTAGTCCTTACTACTTGAAACATCATTGAGACTCTATATGCTAGTACTGTACTTTGACTCGTTTACCGACTCTATTGGGGTCATCAGGTGTCGGATTGGGTACAGTTACAACACATATAGGAGTCGATGCTTTGTTGTCAAGGATTCACCACATACTTGCGAGTGTGGATATCCTATGCGATCTGAGGAGATATTAGTGTGACGAATCTCTGGCCAGAGTACATGATGTGTTTTAAGAAATGGTTTCTTAGTAGCACATGCGATGTCACTATTTGATCTTCAAGATGCATTGCATAGTTATCGAATTTCGAACGACTCTCGATTTACCAATGGTTGTTGATTCGATCAGGATATATGGATGAAGGGACCGTACTGTACGCTAACCAAAATCTATTGGTTCTTGCAGGCACTATCAGTGATACCTAGGGAATCATGGGGCGATGTTGCTAGGCGCTCTTACCATGATTCGATGGGCAAGTCGGAAATTGTTGTTCCGAGTCACAAGGAGTTGTGAGCCCACGGCTAGCTGTATCCCTGAACCATTGAGGGTCACACAGAGTAATGGATTTTTAATCCCCGTTGAGATAGTTAAATTTAAAGAGTTAAATTTAATGAACAAAGAAGTTGGACTTCTTATTTAAGAGTAGAGGAGTAAGATTTCCTAAAATGACATAGGGATGGGCATTTTTGGAAATCACTGAATTCGAATTCAGAAAAATTTATCTTGACTTTAAAAGGTGCAGAAATGGTTTCTGTGCACATTGGTAAAATCGGTTTATCAATCGGAGTCATGATGAATTTTATATTAATTTCTGAACATGCGGGCTTTGCTTGTCGGGCTTGAACTTATGACTAATGGGCCCTAAGCTGTTAGCGGCCTACATTATAAATAAGTTATTGCAGTACAGAAATTACACACAACAGATCACAAAATAATTTTCGAAAACCCTGTTTTTCTTAAGTGTGGCCGCCGCCCCCCTCCCCTCTGCTCGGAAAAATCCAGTCTGTGAATTTTGAATTACAGTCTGGTTTAACGGATCAAATTCGTTAATTCTCTTCGTAGAAACTTCTGATAGATTTTCTAGTGCAATCTATCAGAGGGATTAAATCTCTGTTCGTGGACCTGATTGAAGAACAGTTCGTCCATCAGTTCCAGGGATATACAACAAGAGCAGAGTGACCGGCTAAATCGGTTTGATAAAAATCTACTGGCAAGCGCACCAGGTCAAGTAATAGTAAAGTGAACAGAGAGTCCAAGTATCGATCCCACAGGGACTGCAGTCAATTCTCAAGAATTAATTATTTTACTTAATCTAGACAAAATAATAGAAAATATTTTGAATTAAATAAAATAAGAATATAAAATAAAAACTGCTTAAGAAATACGAATAAAAATAACTAAAGATAAAAATAATTAAAATAAAGACAACCAAGATACACGTAGGTAACGAACAAATCACGTAACATGTAGTCAATTTAGGACTCAGATTTAATCTTAATTCACGGGAATTCTCCTAATTTGTTCAAAGGTCTATTTCTAGAACAATCAAACCTATTCAAATATTGATGAACTAATCTTTCGTAATTCTAATCAAATTTGAATGCATTAAATATTTGTGAAAATTCAGTTTACACCTAAACCGCACACTGAAACCGAATTCTATTTCTAGTCGGTTTTACAATATGTTAATTATCAGAGTGATCGAATTCGAAACCTCCTCTGTACAAATTGGAATCGATTAACAAGCAAACAAATAACTGGACAAGAAATTTGTAAGGCAAAGATAAATCTGATAATCAATAAAATAAAATCAACTCTGAAAAATCCCAAACAAACATCCAAGTTTTCTACATGAATTTGTTCGGCCCAATCACGCCGTCTTGGTTGAAAATAAACTACTCAATAATTAAAAACAATAATTCAAAAATAAAAATAAAAAGAAGAAAAAAAAGAAGAAATCTTCTTTCCCAAGCCTTGTAGCCGCCTCCTCTTGCGTTGTCTGCGCTCTGGAGTTTCTGAAACCCTTAAAAATATGTTATATCTTGTATATATATGGTCCGGAACGCCTATCAGTTAATTTCCTCTCAAAACAAGGATTTTTCGGAACACATATGACCCCCGAACATGCGCGCGCGCGCAGGAGAAGCCTCGCACGCGCGCAGAAGTTAAAAACAGAGATCTGATCACGAAACTCGCGCGCACGCGAGCTTGATTCTCGCGCGCGCGCAGTACAAGTTTTCTGCACCGAGCGATGATTTTCAAAAATTCATATCTCAAGATCTAGCCGTCGGATTAAGCTGAAATTTGGACAGCAGCTTCAAAACATCGTGAAATTCATTCTGACCGGTGGAGATCGGATTTAGATCATCAAAAATTAAATATGATTTTTAGATCAAGGCTGCTCCGTTATTCGCTCTTCAAAAATCTAATTTCCTACAAAATTAACCGGGAAAGTGAAATACACACATATGAACTAAAACACATAAAAACACATAAAAATAATATGAATGCTCACAAAATAAACATAAAAATAACATGAAATAATGCATACAAAATGCACTTATCAACACCCCCATACTTAAACCTTGCTCGCCCTCGAGCAAGACATGAAAAAACAAAATGCAAACAAAAACATAAGTAAGGACGATTCATAAATGTGCAAAGCCTCTGAGAAGTTTAATCACAAAACAAAAAACACAGACATGCTCTCAACTTTTCATAATACACCTTCGGTTTAACGTGAACGTGTGTGTGTGAAATGTCATTCCAGTTTCATACAACTTAGACCGAATTCGTTTCAAAACTGCTTGGCGACCTATGACAAATTAGTGCAAGTTTCACTCTTCAAGTGTTCATTCCTTTCAACGACCTCTAGACTAAACCCACCTCCCTTGAGATAATGAATTACACACCTCCGGATTTTGCACCCGGTATTGCATTAGCCCCAATAATTACCCGTTGACTTAGCTATAACTGGCTAGGATACGAAAAATCATTCTATTTTTTCTTTCTAATCCCCTCGTCTATAGCCCGGATGGAGCATCAATCCCATTGAATCCGCATACTTAGCCTTAAATTTAATTTTTTATTTTTTTTTTTTTAGGATTTTAATCCTTTCAAGGCCCGGATGGAATTGTATATAAATTTTTTTTCTCTAGGTGCGCCCAAGATCATAAGTATAAACTAGAGCCTCATCAAAATTCATAGAACACAATCAAGATCCACAAACCACCTATTGCCATGCAATGGTCAAACAGATAGAAACTTCATCAAATCTTTCGCTACAATTCACTGGTCTAACATTAGTGCTTAAAAATATTCACGGTTCAACCTACAGTTTCTCATGTCAAGCCAAGAGCAAAATTTTTCAAAATTTTTTTTTTTCAACATAACTTCATCATCATTGGCTATCATGACTCATCCTACTCATGTAATGCAAACAACAACAAAAACACACTATATGCAAACAAAAACGAAACACGACAAATGCAAAACAAACACACAAATGCTATAAATTAGTCTACCCCCCCATACTTATCCAAAGCATTGCCCTCAATGCTTCAGAACAATGAACAGAATGCAAACAAACACACAATGTAATGAAAAACAAAAATAACACTCCCCTGGTTTTTGTTTCATTCTCTTCCTTCTTGACGGCATCAGCTGGGACAGTAGCATCAGTCTAGATATATCGGCAGGCATGACCAACTGGCATGGGAAAGAAAACAAAATCAAATAAAAACAAAATATAAAAAAAAACAAAATAAAAACAAAAGCAAAAACACTGGGTTGCCTCCCAGTCAGCGCTAAAATTATAGTCTATAGCCCGACTATGCAGAATCCACCATCAAAGAGCGGCTGCCGCCCATAGTAAGAATCATACGATTCTACGTATGGGTTTTGAATTTCTTCGCCCTCAAGCTTGGCGTGATATTTGCAGTTTAAGCTTGTCGGTCCAACAGTACTCGGCATGAAATTTTTCCTTTGGAAAGAGACTCTGATTCTAGGCTGAAGCTCAAAGAGGATGTAATACTGTGGAGGTGGCGTCAATGGCAAAAAAGTATCTTCTAACGGTGTACATAAAACGACCACTGACGAGGTAAAATCTCTCTCCTTGTATGGTTCTTCCTCCTCCACTATCATGTTTGGCTCATCCTCACAAGAAGATTCCTCAAAAATGATTTCTTCATGCTCTGGCTCAGTTACTTCACTCAATTGGCAGATATCCAAAATTGGTTCTCTAATAAGCGCAATCTGTTCATCCAAAAGACTTATGCGGCTTTCTAAAAATTGATTTGACTCTGTCTGCTGTCGCACAAGATTTTCCAACTGAGCCACATAATCTTCGGAACGCCCTATGCAGTCTTCTTGATGCTCCGGTGGCTGGTTCGCAAAATTTTTAGAGTTGATATCTGGAGGATATTGGTGACTCCAAATCTGGAGGATATTGGTGACTCCAACCCTGCAGTGAAGGATCACAATGCCAATGGTAGTCAAAATCTGTCATATCATTTAACAAGTGCATCGCACTGTCTTCATCTCTTCTAAACAATTGACTGCCAGTGGCCAACGCTCCATAATCCACCCAACTTCTTGTAATCTCATCCAAACCACCATAAAAAAATTGAGTGAGGGTGTAGCTCGAAAATTTATGACATCGAAATCTGTTCGCCAAATCATTGAATCTCCCCCAAACATCATAGAATGTCTCCAAGTATTGCTGGCCAAATCTTGTGAACACCTGATGATGATCCATCTCCAAGTACCTCACAAGCAAAAGAAAAGAAAAAAAAATCAAAATTAAAATAAAATAAAAATAAAAAAAACGAAAAGAACGAAAATATAGAAATAAAAAAAAATGTTTAGCCTCAAGCAAATAATCTATCCTAATATTAACTAAACAGTCCCCGGCAACGGCGCCAAAAACTTAACCGGCTAAATCGGTGTGATATAAATCTACTGGCAAGCGCACCAGGTCAAGTAATAGTAAAGTGAACAGAGAGTCCAAGTATCGATCCCACAGGGACTGCAGTCAATTCTCAAGAATTAATTATTTTACTTAATCTAGACAAAATAATAGAAAATATTTTGAATTAAATAAAATAAGAATATAAAATAAAAACTGCTTAAGAAATACGAATAAAAATAACTAAAGATAAAAATAATTAAAATAAAGACAACCAAGATACACGTAGGTACCGAACAAATCACGTAACATGTAGTCAATTTAGGACTCAGATTTAATCTTAATTCACGGGAATTCTCCTAATTTGTTCAAAGGTCTATTTCTAGAACAATCAAACCTATTCAAATATTGATGAACTAATCTTTCGTAATTCTAATCAAATTTGAATGCATTAAATATTTGTGAAAATTCAGTTTACACCTAAACCGCACACTGAAACCGAATTCTATTTCTAGTCGGTTTTACAATATGTTAATTATCAGAGTGATCGAATTCGAAACCTCCTCTGTACAAATTGGAATCGATTAACAAGCAAACAAATAACTGGCCAAGAAATTTGTAAGGCAAAGATAAATCTGATAATCAATAAAATAAAATCAACTCTGAAAAATCCCAAACAAACATCCAAGTTTTCTACATGAATTTGTTCGGCCCAATCACGCCGTCTTGGTTGAAAATAAACTACTCAATAATTAAAAACAATAATTCAAAAATAAAAATAAAAAAAAGAAAAGAAAGAAGAAATCTTCTTTCCCAAGCCTTGTAGCCGCCTCCTCTTGCGTTGTCTGCGCTCTGGAGTTTCCGAAACCCTTAAAAATATGTTATATCTTGTATATATATGGTCCGAAACGCCTATCAGTTAATTTCCTCTCAAAACAAGGATTTTTCGGAACACATATGACCCCCGAACACGCGCGCGCGCGCAGGAGAAGCCTCGCGCGCGCGCAGAAGTTAAAAACAGAGATCTGATCACGAAACTCGCGCGCGCGCGAGCTTGATTCTCGCGCGCGCGCAGTACAAGTTTTCTACACCGAGCGACGATTTTCAAAAATTCATATCTCAAGATCCAGCCGTCGGATTGAGCTGAAATTTGGACAGCAGCTTCAAAACATCGTGACTTCATTCTGACCAGTGGAGATCGGATTTGGATCCCTCAAAAATTAAATATGATTTTTTGATCAAGGCTGCTCCGTTATTCTCTCTTCAAAAATCTAATTTCCTACAAAATTAACCGGGAAAGTGAAATACACACATATGAACTAAAACACATAAAAACACATAAAAATAATATGAATGCACACAAAATAGACATAAAAATAACATGAAATAATGCATATAAAATGCACTTATCACAGAGCAATCTGTTGGTGTCCATAATCTCGATTCGAGATTGGAGGTAAAAATTTATAATTGTTATTTAATTTTTACACACAAAATTTAATCGTAAAGTTTTGATACCCATTATGGAATCGTTCCATATAAAAATTTTAAACTTCCGCTGCACCGGGTATCAATCCTGATTGATCTGATCGCCGTTCTCCAACAGTGGTATCAAAGCCAGGTTGCTCAGATCAAGCGATTAAATTAATCGGTTGTACAAAAATTTTTAAGCCTCGGTTTTTGAAACAAAATAAATTTTTTTAAAAAATAAAATTTTTCGGGCAAAACACGGGCAGCGATTGGATCGCTGCCCGGGGGGCAGCGAGGGTCGCTGCCACGGGCAGCGCACGGCGCTGCGCAGGGCAGCGATCGTCGCTGCCCTAGGGGCAGCGACGGGCTGCCCGGGATCGTCCCGGGCGGCCCGCGAAAATTAATTTTTAATTTTAAAATTAAAATTTTAATATGTTAAAATTCTATTTTTGGTCCGATCGAAAATTGTTTTTGATTGGTCCACGAGGCGTCGGATCGAATTGTTCGAGTCCGAAAATTTTAAAATTTATTTTTGGATAAATTTGAATTTTTGGAAAATTTATAAATTTTATCCGTTAAATCAGATTTTATGAAATTAATAATTTTTGGTACAATTGATGATAAGATATGATCTTATGGAAATATTGAGTAAAATATGATTTTATGTATAAAATTGGATTTTATATGTAAAATATGATTTTATTTGATAAAAAGATAAAATATGATTTTGTATGTAAAATAAGATTTTATATATGGAATATGATTTTATCCTTTTAAATTTAAATTGACATTGCATGTTATCCAATAAATTAATTTTGAATTAAATATTATTGGATAAGGATGATCGATTGCCATGACCAATTTTGTAGGTGTATGTTAGGAATTTACATTTGTTTTTATTGTTGTTGGATTTATTAATGGGCCTGGTTTATGGCCCAATATGAATTGTCATATGTAATAAAAGTGGGCTTGGTTTATGGCCCGTTCCCACCCCTTAAAATGTATCCCCTACTTGTCATAGTTATTTATTATAAATACATTAGACTTAGTGGGAGATGAAGATTTGAAGACGGAGGTGGGCCCAGCAGACAATAAAGACTGAAGAAATGTAAATTGGAAGCTCAATGTAATAGGATTGCATTGCATACCTGCATATTACCTAGGATTGGACTAAGACTCGTGATTGGCAACCACGGGTCGATTAGAAATGGAATCGATCATCCTATATAATATATGATATTATAGTTGTATGCATGTTTTAGACAAAATTGTATGAATCCCGCAAGCATACAAATTTTAAAATGATGAGACAAATTTTCAAAAATTAAAATCCCTCATTTTAAATATGATTTAAAATTGATATCAAGATAAATAAAGGAAATTTAAAATTGTTTAAATGTTCCTACCTTCCATCAACGATCAATGTATGAGATGCTACCCGCGGATACGGTCCGGCTCATATTATTGGGGGGGCCCGTTCGTCGGAAAGCTGTACATTGGATCGACACATGTTGTAAGTTGGGTGGAACTCCCATGGGATCGGCTCATATTATTGGGGGATCCACATGGCGACCATCCATCACAACTTAATATTGATGGGTCATCTTGACATGTCACAATAAACGGCGTCATATTATTGGGCCCTTATTGGACATGAGGTAAAAACGTGGAGGTTGCTTTGGAAGCAATTGGGCTCTACCTTTTGAAAATTATGGTTGGCTGATATTATTCGGGACCATAGTTTGTCAATTGGACTCCATGTTCTCACTAAGGAAAACAGTTTTCTGTTTTCACTAGAGGGTAGTGAAATCGTTAAAATAGTGGGAGTGAGATTCATAAAATAAATTTTGCCTATTTTATGTCTTAGTAAATTAATTAAACAATCACTGATTATTTTCTGTTTTTTTTCAGTATTTCATAAAGATGAATTCACGTAATCCACTTTTCTCTATTCTCGAACAAAATAAACTGACTGGCGCAAACTATACGGAATGGTTCCGTAAGTTGAAGATTGTCCTGACTTCGGAGAAGATGCTCTACGTGTTAGAAATATCTCCTCCGAAGGAAGCACCAGCTGATTTAAGTCCAGAAGAGTTGGCCAAACTTGATAGATGGTGGGACCATGATATCAAGGCCAAATGCTATATGCAAGCCTCGATGTCTGATGAACTCCAGAGGCGATTTGAGGACACCGTGAATGCTGCTGACATTCACGTACAACTCAAGGAACTTTTTGGGGCTCAATCGAGGGCTGAAAGGTTCGCTACTGTAAAAGAGCTAATGACGTGTTGCATGCGTGAAGGGACTTCGGTCCGTGATCATGGGGTACGAGTGATTTGACTCATACAGAAGTTGGAGCATGAACTCAACGTGGACTTACTACTTCTATCTCTTCCTTCTTCGTTTGACGGATTTGTGGTGAATTTCAATATGAACAAGATAGAGGCCTCCCTTGAAGAGATGGTCAATATGCTTGTAACATATGAATCCACTTTAAAGAAGGATAAACCGGCTTTCTTGGTGGGCTCCTCTTCTTCTGCTAAGAAGGGGCCAAGTACAAAGGGTAAGAAACGTTCTGCCCCACCCAAGAAAATCGAACCCGAGAAGAAGTACAAGACAAAGGCTTCAAACATGGAAAAGTCCAAGGATGTTTGCCATTACTGCAAGAAGCCCGGTCATTGGAAGCGTAACTGCAAGGAATATCTAGAGCAGTTGCGAACTGCGAAGGGTATGTTCTATATAGAAATAAATGTTTCACTTGATACTACTTCTTGGGTATTGGATACCGGATGTGGATCTCACATTTGCAATGATTTGCAGGTGATGACAAGAAGTCACAAGCTTAGAATGGGTGAGACCCAGCTGAGGCTTGGAAATGGTTCCAGAGTTGAAGCTAAAGCTGTGGGAGATGTTTATTTAATTTTGCAGAACGATTTTAAGTTACTTTTGAGAGATGTTTTATTTGTTCCAGATTTGATTAAAAACATTATTTCTGTTTCTATGCTTGATAGAGATGGTTTTTCTTGCAATTTTGTGAATGGGATTTGCAATATTTACAAGAATGAATGTTTGATTGGAAATGGATAACTTGAAAACGATCTATATAACTTAAAATTGAAAGACGTTCTAATAAATTATGTTGATAAACCGGCAACAACAAACAAAAGGAAAATCGATAGTCAAAACCCGGCAAACCTTTGGCATGCTAGGCTAGGTCATATTTCCTCAAGGAGGATGAACAAGCTAGTGGGAGAGGGCATGTTTGATATGTCTGATATTAACTCTCTACCTACTTGTGAGTCCTGCCTGAAAGGAAAAATGACTAAATCTCCTTTTAAGGGAAAACCTGAGCGTAATCAAAATCTGTTGGATTTGATCCATACAGACGTTTGTGGTCCATTTAGAATTGGTACTCAATATGGCCACACCTACTTCATTACCTTTACTGATGATTATTCTAGGTATGGGTATTTATATTTAATGAAATATAAGTCTGAAGCATTTGAAAAGTTCAAAGAATTCAAGGCTGAAGTAGAAAACAAGCTAGGTAAAAGTATTAAAGCACTTCGATCGGATCGAGGTGGAGAATACTTAAGCACCGAGTTTTTGGACTATCTGAAAGAGAATGGGATTCTCTCTCAGTGGACTCCTCCTATGACACCTCAGCTGAATGGTGTATCGGAGCGTCGTAATCGAACTTTGTTGGACATGGTTCGATCCATGATGAGCTTCACTGAGCTTCCACCTTCGTTTTGGGGCTATGCGCTTGAAACGGCAGTATTGTTCTTGAACAACGTCCACACCAAAGCAGTGGACAAAACACCATACGAGTTATGGAATGGCAAAGCTCCTAAGTATTCGTACTTGAGGATTTGGGGATGTCCTGCTTACGTGAAGCAGACAGTGGGAGATAAGTTGGATAGTCGATCCACCTTATGTTATTTTGTAGGGTATCCGAAGAATTCAATCGGATATTATTTCTATCATCCTGCTGAAACAAAGGTGTTTGTTTCAAGGAATGCCACCTTCTTGGAGAAGGAGTTCTTATTGGATAAGAAAGGCGAGATGATGGAACTCGAAGAAATTCGAGAAGAACCCAAAATACAAAATAATGATCCTACACCTCAGGAACCATTGATAGACACGCCTATACTTAGAAGATCCGAGAGGACTTCTAGACCTCCTATTCGATATGGTCTTCTTCTTGAAGGGGATCAAGATGAACCCGACGTTGGATGTGATCCAAGAAACTTCAAGGAAGCAATTTCTGATGCGGATTCAAATTTATGGCTTGAAGCTATGCAGTCGGAAATAGATTCGATGCATACAAACCAAGTTTGGTCTTTAGTAGATCCTCCCGATGGAATTGTTCCAATAGGGTGTAAATGGATCTACAAGAGAAAGCTTGGGCCTGATGGTAAGGTATTGACCTACAAGGCGCGATTGGTGGCGAAAGGTTATACTCAAAGACAAGGAGTTGACTATGATGAAACCTTTTCACCAGTTGCAATGTTCAAGTCCATAAGAATCCTTATTGCCATAGCTGCTTGGTATGACTATGAGATATGGCAAATGGATGTGAAGACTGCATTTTTTAATGGAAACATTAAGGAAGAGATCTATATGACGCAGCTTGAGGGATACACATCCATGGGAAGCGAGCATAAGGTATGCAAGCTTCAAAGATCAATCTATGGTCTAAAACAAGCATCAAGAAGTTGGAACCAGAAATTTGATGAAACAATAAAGGATTTTGGTTTCATCAAGAACCCGGAGGAACCATGCGTGTACAAGAAAGTAGTTAAGGATGCTGTGACATTCTTAGTACTTTATGTTGATGACATCTTACTCATTGGAAATGACGTAGGGATGTTGCAGTCAACAAAGATATGGTTATCAGGTAGATTCTCGATGAAGGATTTGGGTGAGGCATCCTATATTCTAGGGATACAGATCTATAGAGATAGATCTAAGAGAATGATAGGACTCACTCAAGCAACCTACATCGACACCATATTGAAACGGTTTTCAATGGATGGGTCCAAGAGAGGACATCTACCTATGTGTCATGGAGTTTCTCTATCCAGGTCTATGTGTCCCAGGACTGATGAAGAGATAGAAAAAATGACACATGTACCATATGCGTCAGCCATAGGTAGTATCATGTATGGAATGATATCTACCAGACCGGATATAGCATTTGCTCTGAGTGTCACGAGCAGATATCAAGCTAATCCCGGTCAAATGCATTGGAAAGCCGTGAAGGACATTCTTAAGTACTTACGAAGGACTAAGAATATGTTCATGGTATATGGAGGAAGAGAACTAAAATTGGAAGGCTATACCGACTCTAGCTTCCAAAGTGACGTGGATGACTCGAAGTCAACCTCTGGATTTGTGTTCATGCTCAATGGCGGTGCTGTCTCTTGGAAGAGTTCCAAGCAGGACACCACAGCAGATTCCACCACTGAGTCAGAATACATTGCAGCATCAGCTGCTGCTAAAGAGGCCGTTTGGATGAGGAATTTTGTTCAAGAGTTGGGTGTCATTCCTGAAGTTGTTGGTCCAGTCCCGGTGTACTGTGACAACACGGGTGCCGTTGCTCAGGCAAAGGAATCAAGGTCTCATCAAAGATCCAAACACGTACTGAGGAAATACCACATTATCCGGGAGATTGTGGAAAGAGGAGACATCACTGTCGAAAGAGTGGCCTCTGCAGACAATATCGCTGATCCACTTACTAAGCCCTTGCCAGGACCATTATTTGACAAACATCGCGAAGCAATGGGTCTACGTAGTATGACTAGTTGGCTTTAGGGCAAGTGGGAGATTGAAAGAGTGGGTGCCCGGTGAGCCAACTTGTGGCTAAGGGCTTTGATGACTCTTTGTATAAACAATCTTTTGTTTAATATAATTTACACTTTTATTAATGGCAATGACTTTATCTTTCTTCATATTGTTATATTGTGATATACTATTGTTGTTTTGATAAAGACCTTGAATATACTATAGTGTATGTAAGATGTGGTAGTACATGGGGATGTCTATCATGAAACACATCTTATAGTCACTGTATATTCTAAACTGTTCCTATTCGATTGAGCCGTCCGATAATAAGGATAAGGATCGCTCGAGTTTGAGACTAGCATTTGCGATGCAGAGTACCACGTTTCATTGGTAAGGAACATAGAGATGTTCGAAGCATGCAAATGGATATTCATACGATGAATGATCGAACTACCCTATCCGGACTTTCCAAGTGGTTATCACTTATCGAGTGGATAAAGTCCGCGATTTTGGTTGTACACCATTAGTCCTTACTACTTGAAACATCATTGAGACTCTATATCCTAGTATTGTGCTTTGACTCGTTTACCGACTCTATTGGGGTCATCAGGTGTCGGGATTGGGTACAGTTACAACACATATAGGAGTCGATGCTTTGTTGTCAAGGATTCACCACATACTTGCGAGTGTGGATATCCTATGCGATCTGAGGAGATATTAGTGTGACGAATCTCTGGCCAGAGTACATGATGTGTTTTAAGAAATGGTTTCTTAGTAGCACATGCGATGTCACTATTTGATCTTCAAGATGTATTGCATAGTTATCGAATCTCGAACGACTCTCGATTTACCAATGGTTGTTGATTCGATCGGGATATATGGATAAAGGGACCGTACTGTACGCTAACCAAAATCTATTGGTTCTTGCAGGCACTATCAGTGATACCTAGGGAATCATGGGGCGATGTTGCTAGGCGCTCTTACCATGATTCGATGGGCAAGTCGGAAATTGTTGTTCCGAGTCACAAGGAGTTGTGAGCCCACGGCTAGTTGTATCCCTGAACCATTAAGGGTCACACAGAGTAATGGATTTTTAATCCCCGTTGAGATAGTTAAATTTAAAGAGTTAAATTTAATGAACAAAGAAGTTGGACTTCTTATTTAAGAGTAGAGGAGTAAGATTTCCTAAAATGACATAGGGATGGGCATTTTTGAAATCACTGAATTCGGATTCAGAAAAATTTATCTTGACTTTAAAAGGTGCAGAATTGGTTTCTGTGCACATTGGTGAAATCGGTTTATCAATCGGAGTCATGATGAATTTTATATTAATTTCTGAACATGCGGGCTTTGCTTGTCGGGCTTGAACTTATGACTAATGGGCCCTAAGCTGTTAGCGGCCTACATTATAAATAAGTTATTGCAGTACAAAAATTACACACAACAGGTCACAAAATAATTTTCGAAAACCCTGTTTTTCTTAAGTGTGGCCGCCGCCCCCCTCTCCTCTGCTCGGAAAAATCCAGTCTGTGAATTTTGAATTACAGTCTGGTTTAACGGATCAAATTCGTTAATTCTCTTCGTAGAAACTTCTGATAGATTTTCTAGTGCAATCTATCAGAGGGATTAAATCTCTGTTCGTGGACCTGATTGAAGAACAGTTCGTCCATCAGTTCCAGGGATATACAACAAGAGCAGAGCAATCTGTTGGTGTCCATAATCTCGATTCGAGATTGGAGGTAAAAATTTATAATTGTTATTTAATTTTTACACACAAAATTTAATCGTAAAGTTTTGATACCCATTATGGAATCGTTCCATATAAAAATTTTAAACTTCCGCTGCACCGGGTATCAATCCTGATTGATCTGATCGCCGTTCTCCAACACCTGATTGAAGAATTGTTCGTCCATCAGTTCCTGGGATATACAACAAGAGCAGAGTTTTCTGTTGGTGTCCATAATCTCGTTTCGAGATTTCAAGGTAAAAATTTAATTGTTATTTAATTTTTACACGCACAATTTAATCGTAAAGTTTTGATACCCATGATATGGAATCGTTCCATATAAAATTTTAAAACTTCCGCTGCACCGGGTATCAATTCTGATTGATCTGAACACCGTTTTCCAACAGGCTATACTCTGATCAACCGAAAAACCACAATTCAGCAAATCAATCATAATCAACTCATAACAATAGTAATATAACCGTTTCAACTCAAAACCAACAAATCACATAGACCCCATTTTCGAACAACACTACAAAATTCATATCAAATCCGAATATTATTCTTTTTCCGATCCGTCTTCGAAATAACGATCTATGCTAGCTCATATACGACATATCCGAAAATCATACGATTCTAACAACATCCGAAAATTGAAGTATATCCGATCGAAGAGATACTTATGATAGAACGAAGCTCTCGGTGTCGGGATTGCAAAACTATCTTCGGAATAAAATTTTGTCGGACGGATCGAGCGGAAACCGGGAGCAAAAGAGCTTGACGATCTCGTTTCTTCTTCAATGGAGGGTGGACGGTTTGGAGTGGAGAAGGAGAAGTGAAGAATGAGCCTAGTCATGCTTCCAAACTTAAGACTAAGTCAAATATCTCAATTTTGCATTTTAGAACCTGAAAATTCCAAAATTTCAATTTAACCCCTAATCAAATATCAAATCAGCCCTCAATTTCTGTAATCTTCGATTATCTCAAATAAGTTTAATTAAGATAAATTTGGGGCATTGCACAAATCATGCGGTACTTTGGAAGAATCTTGATGTATCAATCTTTGCCTCTTTTCTTGAACGACGATTGAGAAAATCTTAGATATGATAGGAATGGGGTCCATCATCAGTATTTGAGTGCGAACTTGAGCATAAGACTCATTTAAACCCATCAAAAATTTCATCACACATTCCTAATTTTGATGATCCACTCATTCCTTCATTGAACCACAATGACATACTGAAATCGGTTGAAAGTCTTTTATTTCATCCCACAGTATTCTAAACCGAGTGTAATATGTACTTATGTCCATTGATCCTTGATGTAAGCTAGCGAGCAGCTGCTTGATCTGAAAAATCCTAGGTGCATTACTTTGATGAAAGCGATTTCGTAGATCCACCCATGCTTCAGACGCAGTAGGAATATACATCAAGGTATCACTGATATCCTTTGCAAAAGAATTCAATATACAGGAGAGGACCATACTATTTCATCGTATCCAGGATCCAAAAAGTAAATCATATGGAGGTGGTTGTCGGATAGTGCGATCGATAAAACCTAATTTGTTCTTTGCTGTGAGCGCCATAGTCATGGCTCTGCTCCATATGTTGTAATTCGCTCCTGTGAGATGATTTAGAACTAGATTCAAATTAGGATGATCGGCATTTGACAAGTAAAATGGACTGCTCAAATCCTCAACACTGATTTTGCCGTTGGAAGCATTCGATCCTTGATGTTGGATTGGAGGCACATATTGATTTCCTCTCGCCATAATCAAACAAAGAAAATACAGAGATTGCTGCAGAAATTAAACCTTCTCTGTTGCCATATTAGAAATCAATATAGAGAGAAGATTGAAAAATATGAATCTTCATGTATTTATGAAGAACACGGAATTCCATTGATGAAGAGCAAAGCTCTGCTTTCTGGTAATACAAAATATGAATAATCTTTCTAATTAAGAAAACCAAACTAATTGTCTATTTATACAATGGAAAGAAGAAGGAAAGCGTGTTTCTCCTATCTAACACTTCTAACTAATATTTAACACTTTTCTTCAACTATTTTAATAAAATAATTAAGAATAAAATAGTATTTACCCCATAAACATAGGGATCCACTATTTTTTTTATAGTGTTTTTCCTTGAAGAAATTAATTATTTAGTTTAATAATTAGTTTTTTCCGATGATTAAGATGCAATGATTCCATGATCTTACTTTGCAGTATCTATTTCAAAAAAAAAAAAAGCTTTGCAATATCAAAGTGCGTAGCATAGTAAATAAATAAATAAATAAATAAATTTAATATTGCTGGTTGCTGCTAATTAATAATGAAAAAGCGAAACGTAAACATTTGGCTGCTAAAAAATACATATGATCCATAATCGAGAATCCAACATTGCAGCAAGTGTATGGATCGGATCCTCGTCTGGCCATTTTCTTCTTTGAATTGATCATCGATCATTATTCCATTTTATTGCGACCTTTCAATAACTTTCACGTTTACTAGTTCTTTTGAAATTTCTCAGTTTCATAATCTTTCTGGATAAAGTAAAAATAATAACAGAGCATTGGATAAGTCGGCTCAAAAAATTGGGCAAATGCATCAGTGCCGAGAGCTTGTGGCTTCCCGTCAAGCGCCATGTCGACTATTGGTGGTCCCTCGGAGACAATATTCAAGGCCTGAGAGATGAGATTGGCTATTTGGAAAGGGAGAGGCGCAACATGGACCAAAGCATCGAAGAGGCTCGGCTTCGTGCAGGGAGTGCCACCGCTGAGGTCCAGAGTTGGTCCAGAGAAGGCGCTCAGAAGCTCGAGGAGGCGAAGATGATTTTGCAAGGCTGCATTGATCTTAAGGTTTGGAATATAATCTCACAGTACGCGGCTGGAAAGAACATCAAGAAGACTTTAGAAGCTCTTGAGAAACTCCGAAAAGACGGGAGTTTGATCAAGATTGCCTGTCCCGCCCGTCTGCCATCAATGGTGTCCGTCTCTACGAACCATCTATGGAGTTTGAATCGAGAAGACACTTTGAGGAAGGCATCATGGAGTGTTTGAGTGATGACCATGTTCATGTGATAGCCATTTGCGGCGGCGCATGAGGTGTTGGAAAGACAACCATGGTACAAAGAATCGCGGATAGGGTGTTGGAAAGACAACCATGGTACAAAGAATCGCGGATAGGGTGAGAAAAGATAAGTTGTTTGATGAGGTAGTGATGGTAGTTGTCAGTCAAAAGATTGAAGTTCTTAAAATTCAGAAACAAGTAGCTGAATTATTAAATTTGGATTTGGATGAGAATACTTTGGGTGGGAGAGCAGGTAAACTACGCACGAGGCTATTGGATTCAAAGAGAAAACTCATAATATTTGACTATGTTTGGGAAAGCTTCAAGCTAGGGGCGATAGGAGTTCCATTTGGAGATTGTTCTACGACTTGCAAAATAATTCTGACATCTCGAGTTAGAGAAGCTTGCATAAGAATGAATGCGCAAAAGATTATTCCCATGGAGATCTTATCTAGAGAAGAAGCATGGACACTTTTCAAAGAGAAAGCTGGCAGTCATGTGGAAGGTATGGATTTGCGCCCCATAGCGAAAAAGGTTGTAGAAGAATGCAAAGGTTTGCATGTTTCCATTGTGAATGTTGGTAAAGCACTAAAAGATCAAAACTCACCTGTATGGAGAGATTCTCTTTGTCAATTGAGTAGATCGATCCCAACAGATTTTCGAGAAGTCGTAAAAGATGTGTATAAGCCCCTGAAACTGAGTTATGATTTCTTGGAAAATGGAAGCGTGAAATCCCTTTTCCAGCTTTGTTGCTTGTTCCCTGAAGATTATGACATTCCCATTGAGCAGTTGACTTGGTATGCCATTGGGTTAGGTATGCTTGAACGAATCAGCAATATCAAAGAAGGAAGAAACAGAGTATATGTTCTTGTGGAAAAGCTTAAAACTTAAAAGTCGTTTTTTGTTAATCAATGGTAGTGAGGATTGTTATGTAAAAATGCATGATGTTGTTCATGACGTGGCTATCTTCATCGGTTCAAAAGAAAAGCATTGTTCGTTGAGAAGTCTTGAAGCATCTCCAATGGATTCGTCAAGCAAAGATTCATCTCGTAGCTGCAACCGAATGTCAATAGACATTTCAATCAAAAATGCCAGGCTTTCCGTTGGGAAAGATTATCTAAATCTTCGTCTCTTGATGATACTGAATTCAGCTGATAGCAAATCTTGTGAAGGATTTGATGCTGATGTTATTTGTTTTACGGGAATGGAGAAGCTGAATGTCTTGTATCTTTCAAGCATAAATATTCGATCCTTTCCACAAACTCTGGATTTGCTAAAACAACTTGCAACGTTGCACTTGGAGTATTGTAAGGTGGAAGACATCTCTGTTGTTGGTGAGCTAACATGTTTGGAAATTCTTTGTGTCCAGCACTGTGGTAATATTAAAGAATTACCGGCACATATTGGGAGATTGAATCACCTAAGAGTTTTAGAACTGCACAGTTGCAAAAACCTCGAAAGAATATTTGTGTGCGTTGTATCAAGTCTGGTTGGGTTGGAGGAATTGAAGATTATTAAGTGGTTCGATAAATGGGAAACTGAGGGAAACCGAAGCTAGGAAAGGAATGCATGTCTATCAGAGCTCCAGTCTCTTACCAATTTGACTTGCTTGGAGATTGATATATATGACTGCAATTCTTTCACAACAGTTGGTTAGATATCGAGTATCTTCTTGTGTCATTGGGTGGCCTCTTGATGACTTGAAATATGAGAGGAATGTCTCACTCACTTTACCCGGAGACATTACAGTAGCGAATTGGATTCGTGGACTAGTAAGGAGCACCCAGTTGTTGTTCTTAGATGGTGATGGTTCAAACATTTTTAATCTAGCTGATACTAAAAGCCTAAGGAAGCTCATATTTCTCAAGTGTTCGATGGTGAAGAAATTGGTGAATACAATGGATTGTGAGTTCCCTGTTTTAGAGAACCTAGAGTTGAGATGTCAAGAAGAGTTAGAAGAGATAATCGATGGTACGATTTCAGATGTATCTAATTGTTTTCAGAACCTAGAATCATTAACTGTCGAAAAGCTACCTAAGTTGGCACATTTTTGGAAGAATCTAAACCAGAATGTTTCGCTTAGCAACCTCAAATCCATACATGCCGAAATTTGTCCCAGTCTACGCTCTCTCTTCTCTTTAGAAACTGTAAGGAGCCTTGTACAACTTCAATGCCTAGAAGTTCTTGATTGTGAGACGATCGAACAATTGTTTTGGAATGAAACCAAAAGCAACGTAAATGCTTCTGTTATTGAGTTACCAAAGTTGAAGGAGCTGAAACTTTCCCGTCTGTCAAACGTTACAGCTTTCTCTCGGGGAGTTGAAACGATAGAATGTCCTCAGTTAGTAATACTAGAAATCAGGTACTGCCCAAAACTTGTAACCGAAATGGACAGATGCCCAAACCTCGAAACCATGGAACTTTGTTCTTTCGATGGCCTACACCATCTTCTCTCTTCATGATGCACCAGAAAATGGAATACACAATTTCAGAGGCTTGACATTAATGATTATGATGCTATAGAAGAAATATTTTGGGACGAAATTGAAGATGAAGGAAGATGTCATGTCATATTCCCGGAATTAACAGCACTGTGCCCAAGTGATTTTCCATGCCTCACAACATTCTATAGAGGTGTTCAAAGCATCAAGTTTCCAAAACTAAAATGGATGAAGATTGGATATTTGTCGAGGCTCGATAGTCTCACACCAATGGATTCGGAATCCACTCACGACCATCATTCCCTACATTTATTTTGAAATCAAAAGCTATCCCATTTCTAATATTACAAGCTTCATTTTGAGAATTATTAAACTGCCATTCAATAGTATATTCTTTACGGGTTGAGATTCCTGGCTTGAAAACACTGTACCTCGTCGATTTGCAAGATTCAATAAGCAACATATGGTGCCGCAATATCCCAAACAGATTTTTTCAGAATCTTGGTTGCTTGAATATATTTTGAGCCCGTTTGGGAACCGTAGACATTTTGGAAAAAACACTTATTTTTTAAAAAAAGTGCTTTTCTTAAAAAGTTACGTGTTTGGTTACAATAGACATTTTTAAAAAAACACTTATTTAAGCCCAAATAAGTGTTTTTTTAAAAGCCAAAAATTTTGGCTTTTTGGCTTCTGCTTATGTTTTAAATTTAAAAAGCACTTTTTTAACATTTATCCAAACACTAAAACTACTTCTGCTTTTTTTAATAAAAGCACTTTAAAAGGCTGAACTTATTTAAGTGCTTTTTTAAGCCAATAACTTTTGTTTCCAAACGGGCTCAAAGTGTCAATGGTATAACTGCAGAGGCGGATCTAGAAAATTTTTTCGGGGGGCATAATTAAGAGCGGAGCCACGTGTTGCTCCGTCGGATGGTAGCTTAGGTGACCACTTTGTTTTCTCTATTTTGAATACATTAAATTTAGTTCATTTTGTCAATATATGTGTTAACAATTTTAAAAATAAAAAGATACAAGCTAAACACATTAAAAAATTGAGATCAGAAAAATGCAATTCAGGCAAAAATAAAAATCTAACTATATTAAACGATCCAATTCATAAAAAAAATCACGAATGCATAATTTATATCATTAAATGTCAAGAAAAAAATTTAAAATAGTGTCATCAATATGTAATAATTTATTATATTATTTGAAAAGTCCCTAAATAATTTTATTTTTCAATATATAACACAAAATGAATTAAAATTGATATGTATTATATTTTATTTTATTAAATAAATAATATATAATAAAAAAATTTATGAAAAATTGAGGGGGTGCATACACCGAATTTATCTTGGTTCCGGATAGACGATGAAGTAGTTGAAATGAAAGGTTTGAAAGTTGGCATACACCAACATTTTATGACCAATGTATTTTTTTTCTCTTATATTGTCTTTTTACCAAAATAAATGTATTTTTCCTTCGTCGACTTTCGATTTAGTGTATAACAATATTGGCTACACAATCACTTGTCTTAGTTGCTCCCTTTTTGTTTGATGCACTAATTTAACAGTGC
The DNA here is from genome assembly GCF_033568475.1 of Henckelia pumila. Taxonomy (NCBI): domain Eukaryota; kingdom Viridiplantae; phylum Streptophyta; class Magnoliopsida; order Lamiales; family Gesneriaceae; genus Henckelia; species Henckelia pumila. The sequence continues at coordinate 79,520,148 of NC_133121.1, forward strand.
CAGGAAAGGACGAGGAATTGGAGGGGTTCGTTTGAGTACGAGGAAAAGAAAGAGGGACTAAAGATAAATCGAGAAAAATTTTGGGTACCATGTCCATATCTCTAATATTTTTATTTTTTCTATCATTGTAATTTGCTGGTTCATATTTGTGCATTCAAAAACATGGTCAAAGACCATGATTCTACACAAATTTAAACTACTAAATCAACAAAAGCTCGCAATCGGCTCAGCTCTGTAATGTCACGAAGCACTGAGTGAGTATACAGATGGGTCTTTTCTTGACTCTTGGTAAAGAAAACTAGTCATTATTTGTAGCTAATTTATTTGAATGTTGGAGACTGAAACTAGTGAATCTATTTCTTGGTAAAATCGTGTCCTATATTGCACTTTCTTGAATATTGTTTTATCGGCCCCGTTGCGATTAGCAGGTTTAGTTGGTGGGTCGATAGAGTTTGATGGCGGCTGATTCTCATTCATCGGAGCCATAGTTAAATCATTTGATCGCCAACTTTTCCTCTGCCTTTGGTCTTCTATTTTAGTTTCAAATTTATAGTCTCATAATAGTACTTTTTTACTTGGTCAAATTTAAAATCATCTCCACATTATCTCTATATTTTTCTTTACAAGCAATTAAATCAGAAGCAAATGATATTGGTTTTGAGATGTTTGGTTGCTAATAAATAATAAGATTCTTATAAATTTCCTACTAACATTTTTGTTGAAAAATGTAATAACCCAACTTATGTTTTAAGTGATTAAATGACAAAGCATGTTTAAAAATGTTAAAATATGATTAAGAAGTTTTTATACGATAAAACCAAGTGAAGAATCGACTCCAAGATGTCGAAAAAGGTCTGTACTACAATTTGGGCTCGAACACTTTAGTGACCCTGCATTGAATCACCTACTAACTGGAAACTATAACATATATTAATCTTAATTAAAACATAACCAATTAACAGAGTAAAACGTGCGGAAACATACCCATAATTTATATATCAACTTAGTACAATAGTTCAAAGCTTAAACTCAGTAGTGATACAACCATATCAAAATAACTTAAAATAAAACTGTCTAAAACATTATACAGCTATATCGAATCATGTTGTATAACATGCTACTGATCTCCTACTCCCTAGTCCTGCCTCGAACTCCCAGATCCGTCCATCATGCGACCTGCCCCGTGGAATGGAGTGCCCAAGATAATAACTAGAACGTGAGCGATTAACGGCTAGTACATAAATATGAGTAAACATATATATATGATGCATGCACTCGTGATGACAGGTAATAAGTCATCTGAAAGCCATGCTAATAATCGGCGCCAATGAGTGCTGTGACCGCTCGGATCAAACCTCTGGGTACAACCACACTCGCCTAGATCCCCTCACTTTTTTACTTGGTCAAATTTAAAATCATCTCCACATTATCTCTATATTTTTCTTTACAAGCATTAAATCAGAAGTAAATGATATTGGTTTTGAGATGTTTGGTTGCTAATAAATAATAAGATTCTTATAAATTTCCTGCTAACATTTTTGTTGAAAAATGTAATAACCCAACTTCTGTTTTAAGTGATTAAATGACAAAGCATGTTTAAAAATGTTAAAACATGATTAAGAAGTTTTTATACGATAAAACCAAGTGAAGAATCGACTCCAAGATGTCGAAAAAGGTCTGTACTACAATTTGGGCTCGAACACTTTCGTGACCCTGCATTGAATCACCTACTAACTGAAAACTATAGCATACATTAATCTTAATTAAAACATAACCAATTAACAGAGTAAAACGTGCGAAAATATACCCATAATTTACATATCAACTAAGTACAATAGTTCAAAGCTTAAACTCAGTAGTGATACTGTGACGCCCGGGGCTGAAGAGGCAGGGAGTGATTGCCGGTGCCAAGAGGTTGCACGGACAATGAGCGGCTCCTGGTAGGCTTCTAGGCGGAGGGAGACATGAATGAACCGATCTCGTGCCGGAATGAGAGGGATTCTGAGACTGTGTAGGTATGAGACTACATGGTTGAGGAGGGCTTAAAAGATTTCATATGTACTACTCATATCAAGAAGGTGCATCTTCTTTTCGGGAGCTCATCACATAAGAACTCCAAAGTTAAGCGTGCTTGAATTGGGAAAATTATAGGATGGGTGACCCCCTGGGAAGTTTCTCAGGGTGCGTGTGAGTGAGGACATAAGCACGCTGAAAAAGACTAGTCTTGATACAGTGGGTCGTTACAAATGGTATCAAAGCCGACCTCTCTTAGTACGGTATGGTTCGGGGACGAACCAAGCGGAAGCTGGTGGGCATGTGACGCCCGGGGCTGAAGAGGTAGAGAGTGATCGCCGGTGCCAAGAGGTTGCACGGACAATGAGCGGCTCCTGGTAGGCTTCTAGGCGGAGGAAGACATGAATGAACCGATCCCGTGCCGGAATGAGAGAGATTCTGAGACTGTGTAGGTATGGGACTACATGGTTGAGGAGGGCTTAAAAGATTTCATATGTACTACACATATCAAGAAGGTGCATCTTTTTTTCGGGAGCTCATCACATAAGAACTCCAAAGTTAAGCGTGCTTGACTTGGGGAAATTATAGGATGGGTGACCCCCTGGGAAGTTTCTCAGGGTGCGTGTGAGTGAGGACATAAGCATGCTGAAAAAGACTAGTCTTGATACAGTGGGTCGTTACAAATGGTATCAAAGCCGACCTCTCTTAGTACGGTATGGTTCGGGGACGAACAAAGCGGAAGCTGGTGGGCATGTGACGCCCGGGGCTGAAGAGGCAGAGAGTGATCGCCGGTGCCAAGAGGTTGCACGGACAATGAGCGGCTCCTGGTAGGCTTCTAGGCGGAGGAAGACATGAATGAACCGATCCCGTGCCGGAATGAGAGGGATTCTGAGACTTTGTAGGTATGGGACTACATGGTTGAGGAGGGCTTAAAAGATTTCATATGTACTACTCATATCAAGAAGGTGCATCTTCTTTTCGGGAGCTCATCACATAAGAACTCCAAAGTTAAGCGTGCTTGACTTGGGGAAATTATAGGATAGGTGACCCCCTGGGAAGTTTCTCAGGGTGCGTGTGAGTGAGGACATAAGTACGCTGAAAAAGACTAGTCTTGATACAGTGGGTCGTTACAAAAAAATGAAACATCCTAAAACTACTACTGAATTTTTTTTTTAAATCTCTTATTATAAAATAATGAATATAAATATATATATGCCCATACATATATATATCGTACTTAAAAATAACTTTACTTAATTTAAAATAAAAATACACAAAAAATACAATAAAGGTACACGCATGCAATTAAATATTTAAAAGTAATTACTAAATAATAATTTATAAGAATGTCATAATAAAATTCCTAAATAATATTTCTTTTACAAAAATTCATGAAAACTTAGAAAATAATTACTTAAATGTAAAATCCATGCATATACTAAAAATCTATAATAATAATACATATACGGAAATATATGTTCTAGTCTCAACATAAAAATCATCTTAGAGCAATGGTCACGGGTTCTAGCCGCCTGGATACTCATATGTCATCGCCACCAGTCGGAAACACATTAACTTCATTAACATTCTGCTCACCTGCACCATTTAAATCTAGTGAGCCTAGAGGCTCAGCACCTTCTATCCTTATATAACAAAATGAAACCACACACAAGCACACATCATATAAAATATGTGAATAATAATTATACGTGCATGCTCTTAAAATATTATGCATATAAACATGAATAAATAATTATAATGCTTCATCATCATGCTAAACATAAACATCATATTTAATAAATCTCATAAAATGTCTTATCATAATTTCTTAGTTCTCAACAGGTCGTATCCATGTCGGTGGCATCATACTGAGCGATTGATCAATATATAAACCAATGTATGCGGCGGTGGAGTTTTCACCTCTGTGCTGCCACTTCACCAGCCCTCTCAGCTGGATCCATAAGCTCATCATACTTATACATCATTAGGAAGGTCACCGGGCCCAGGTATCCCGTCCTCCAACCACATCACTTTCCACCTTCACTTCAACTTCCATACAAATAAATTTTTATAACATACATTTAAACTTATCATAAAAATTCTTACATGATGCATGAACTTAAAAAAATATCATTTATTTCTTTATTTCATGAAAATTTGTCCGTAAATATATATTTAATTTATTTTCTTAAAAATCATACTTATATATCTAATAAAAATGCATGCATGAATTAAATATATATTTACGAACGTTTATTTTTCCAAGGACTTGTTCGAGCTGCTGACCACTTAACTTAAACCCATAAATTTTTAGACTGACTCAAAAACCCAAAAGCCCGACCTGAAAGGCCCATTAAGCTTCATGGGCCCCCAGGCCCATGGAAAACTAATGGGCTTACTAAAAACATAATTTAGGCCCATCAACTTATTAACTTAAAGTTAAATTAATAAAATTATTAACTAACCATTAACTTATAAATTTGACCGATAAAATTACTAACCCGCCACAACTTGGTCCAATAATTTTCATGGATCACACGGCCCATGACAAATTAGTGGGCTCACTTCATTAATTAATTAAGCCCATAATTAAAATTAAACTAGTCTAATTAATTAATTAACTCGAACCCAAACTCATTTATTATTAACTTAATCTCTTATTTAATTCAAAATAAAAATACCCGAGTCCAACTAATATAAACCAAACCCGAACCAAACTAACTTGACCCATTATATTTTAGACCCAACCCGGACCCGAAAAGCCGAGCCCGGCCTGCCAAAACACCAGACACAACCCTAGCTTACCTCTCCCTAAGCCCAACTCGAGGCAGCCCTGAGCGGCTTCCGAAAATCTGATTGTGCCGCCTGCTCAGGCCACCTTTGGATGTGAAACCACCTCCCATACTTAGCCAACACCCAGAAGGTTCTAACCCAAGAAATTTGACCTTAAACCGAGCCCTGTAGAAGGAGAACGAACCAAAACAACAGAGCCCCTCTGCTGCTGTTCGTGCAGAACGCGACCGCTGATTCCGGCCGTTCGGCTGCCAATCTCCGGCCACCACCGGCCGGAGAACCACCTGGAAAAACTTTCCAAAGGTCTTGGGATTATAACTCAACTAGAACCAACCTAAAACTCGTCCTGTGGACCAAGAACGAGCCCTCGCACGCAAACCGCTCAGTTTGCGTCTAAACCTGCGTCCAGCATGAACCTAGCCCAAACCAACGACTAAAGCCACTGAACCGTCATCCAAACATGACCCTAGGGACCCTATATCAACCCTCAACCCATTGGTCAGCAAGCTAGAACAATCCATGACAGAAAAACGTGATAAAATTGATTCATAAGCTTTAAAAACGTAGGTTCTATGCATGTTCATGAATGTTCTTCATTAAAACCACATATATCATGCAAGATCATAATTTTCATGCTAAAATCAGAATAATATGACTTAAATGGTGTTCAAGAAGGGATTCAAACGTGCCTTGATGAATATTTGCAAGAAATAACGTTTATGTCGCGTCGTACGGCTCTCCGGGACGAACAGATCTCCAACCAATATAAAATCTTAAAAGCTCGGCTACGGGGCTGTGAAAATCTTGCTGGAACGATGAAGATGATGGAGAAAGGTTGAGGGAGGCAGCTAGGGAGTTGAGGCGTGAGATAGGGTAGCAAATCTTAGGATAATATTTGGGTAGTCTAGGTTAAATATTTAAATAAATACTTTGGGTAGATAATTACTAAAATTTAAACTAAAAAAATACATGATAATTTGCTAAAAACTTAAAAATCCCGAAATAATAAAATAGGTGATTTTTAAAACTTAATAAAAGTCATTAAAATGATTTATTTTGGGTAAAAACGGACATCTAAATATACATATATATAAATACCATAATTTTCTTAAAATTATACCTTAAAATAATATTTTAAGGCTCCTAAAAATCTCCGAAAATATTTTGGGTGAAAACAAACATCTCGTCCATCCACGGCCCCGCTTACGCGATCATAAAATAAACTTTCTCAAATAAATTCATAAACCACAGAAAACAAATTTAAATGCCGAAAAAATATTTAAAACATGAAAATAAATCACATAATTTAAATAATCACTCATAAAAACAATTTAACACATTTTCACATTATTTTAAACTTATTAAATCTCTTAGTTATGCATGCGGATTTACGTAGCAAATTTTCGGACATTACAATTCTCTCTCCCTTAAATGAAATTTCGTCCTCGAAATTTGATTTAACTTAGTCGTCTAATAACACATGACTAAAATGTTTCAAAACTAATTTTTTAAACTTAAATCCCAAAAACATAACTTAATTTATATATCTAAAATTCAACTTAAATCTCAAAAAGAAAAAAAAATTCCTAACTTGTCAAACTTAAAATCTAAAATCATAACTTAATCTACAAATCTAAATGTCAAACTTACGTCTCATAAATTATCAAACTTAATTTTTTAAACAAATATCATTCTAGTCATCCTGGTGTGTAACGTGTCTCAGAAACATACTGTAATTTCCATAAATTCTCTACGTAACCGCATTGCATAACTAATTTTTTTTTTTTAACTTTAAGACTTTCATAACTTAAAATTATCATTTTCATAAATCATTAAAACAAAAATCATGTGTCTCATGCATAAAACATAATTTAAAACATTTAAAACTTACAGACTGGCAGTGCGGCTTCTGAGCTCCGTGTAGCAGGCTAGTAACCCTCCAAGGAACCTGGCTCTGATACCAAATGAAACATCCTAAAACTACTACTGAATTTTTTTTTTAAATCTCTTATTATAAAATAATGAATATAAATATATATATGCCCATACATATATATATCGTACTTAAAAATAACTTTACTTAATTTAAAATAAAAATACACAAAAAAATACAATAAAGGTACACGCATGTAATTAAATATTTAAAACTAATTACTAAATAATAATTTATAAGAATGTCATAATAAAATTCCTAAATAATATTTCATTTACAAAAATTCATGAAAACTTAGAAAATAACTACTTAAATGTAAAATCCATGCATATACTAAAAATCTATAATAATAATACATATGCGGAAATATATGTTCTAGTCTCAACATAAAAATCATCTTAGAGCAATGGTCACGGGTTCTAGCCGCCTGGATACTCATATGCCATCGCCACCAGTCGGGAACACATTAACTTCATTAACATTCTGCTCACCTGCACCATTTAAATCTAGTGAGCCTAGAGGCTCAGCACGTTTTATCCTTATATAACAAAATGAAACCACACACAAGCACACATCATATAAAATACGTGAATAATAATTATACGTGCATGCTCTTAAAATATTATGCATATAAACATGAATAAATAATTATAATGCTTCATCATCATGCTAAACATAAACATCATATTTAATAAATCTCATAAAATGTCTTATCATAATTTCTTAGTTCTCAACAGGTCGTATCCATGTCGGTGGCATCATACTGAGCGATTGATCAATCTATAAACCAACGTACGCGGCGGTGGGGTTTTCACCTCTGTGCTGCCACTTCACCAGCCCTCTCAGCTGGATCCATAAGCTCATCATGCTTATACATTATTAGGAAGGTCACCGGGCCCAGGTATCCCGGCCTCCAACCACATCACTTTCCACCTTCACTTTAACTTCCATACAAATATATTTTTCTTAACATACATTTAAACTTATCATAAAAATTCTTACATGAAGCATGAACTTAAAAAAATATCATTTATTTCTTTATTTCATGAAAATTTGTCCGTAAATATATATTTAATTTATTTTCTTAAAAATCATACTTATATATCTAATAAAAATGCATGCATGAATTAAATATATATTTACGGACGTTTATTTTTCCAAGGACTTGTTCGAGCTGCTGACCACTTAACTTAAACCCATAAATTTTTAGACTGACTCAAAAACCCAAAAGCCCGACCTGAAAGGCCCATTAAGCTTCATGGGCCCCCAGGCCCATGGAAAACTAATGGGCTTACTAAAAACATAATTTAGGCTCATCAACTTATTAACTTAAAGTTAAATTAATAAAATTATTAATTAACCATTAACTTATAAATTTGATCGATAAAATTACTAAACCCGCCACAACTTGGTCCAATAATTTTCATGGATCACACGGCCCATGACAAATTAGTAGGCTCACTTCATTAATTAATTAAGCCCATAATTAAAATTAAACTAGTCTAATTAATCAATTAACTCGAACCCAAACTCATTTATTATTAACTTAATCTCTTATTTAATTCAAAATAAAAATACCCGAGTCCAACTAATATAAACCAAACCCGAACCAAACTAACTTGACCCATTATATTTTAGACCCAACCCGGACCCGAAAAGCCGAGCCCGGCCTGCCAAAACACCAGACACAACCCTAGCTTACCTCTCCCTAAGCCCAACTCGAGGCAGCCCTGAGCGGCTTCCGAAAATCTGATTGTGCCGCCTGCTCAGGCCACCTTTGGATGTGAAACCACCTCCCATACTTAGCCAACACCCAGACGGTTCTAACCCAACAAATTTGACCTTAAACCAAGCCCTGTAGAAGGAGAACGAACCAAAACAACAGAGCCCCTCTGCTGCTGTTCGTGCAGAACGCGACCGCTGATTCCGGCCGTTCGGCTGCCAATCTCCGGCCACCACCGGCCGGAGAACCACCTGGAAAAACTTTCCAAAGGTCTTGGGATTATAAATCAACTAGAACCAACCTAAAACTCGTCCTGTGGACCAAGAACGAGCCCTCGCACGCAAACCGCTCAGTTTGCGTCTAAACCTGCATCCAGCATGAACCTAGCCCAAACCAACGACTAAAGCCACTGAACCGTCATCCAAACACAACCCTAGGGACCCTATATCAACCCTCAACCCGTTGGTCAGCAAGCTAGAACAATCCATGACAGAAAAACGTGATAAAATTGATTCATAAGCTTTAAAAACGTAGGTTCTATGCATGTTCATGAATGTTCTTCATTAAAACCACATATATCATGCAAGATCATAATTTTCATGCTAAAATCAGAATAATATGACTTAAATGGTGTTCAAGAAGGGATTCAAATGTGCCTTGATGAATATTTGCAAGAAATAACGTTTATGTCGCGTCGTACGGCTCTCCGGGACGAACAGATCTCCAACCAATATAAAATCTTAAAAGCTCGGCTACGGGGCTGTGAAAATCTTGCTGGAACGATGAAGATGATGGAGAAAGGTTGAGGGAGGCGGCTAGGGAGTTGAGGCGTGAGATAGGGTAGCAAATCTTAGGATAATATTTGGGTAGTCTAGGTTAAATATTTAAATAAATACTTTGGGTAGATAATTACTAAAATTTAAACTAAAAAAATACATGATAATTTGCTAAAAACTTAAAAATCCCGAAATAATAAAATAGGTGATTTTTAAAACTTAATAAAAGTCATTAAAATGATTTATTTTGGGTAAAAACGGACATCTAAATATACATATATATAAATACCATAATTTTCTTCAAATTATACCTTAAAATAATATTTTAAGGCTCCTAAAAATCTTCGAAAATATTTTGGGTGAAAACAAACATCTCGTCCGTCCACGGCCCCGCTTACGCGATCATAAAATAAACTTTCTCAAATAAATTCATAAACCACAGAAAACAAATTTAAATGCCAAAAAATATTTAAAACATGAAAATAAATCACATAATTTAAATAATCACTCACAAAAACAATTTAACACATTTTCACATTATTTTAAACTTATTAAATCTCTTAGTTATGCATGCGGATTTACGTAGCAAATTTCCGGACATTACAGATACAACCATATCAAAATAACTTAAAATAAAACTGTCTAAAACATTATACAGCTATATCGAATCATGCTGTATAACATGCTACTGATCTCCTACTCCCTAGTCCTGCCTCGAACTCCCAGATCCGTCCATCATGCGACCTGCCCCGTGGAATGGGGTGCCCAAGATAATAACTAGGCCGTGAGCGATTAACGGTCAGTACATAAATATGAGTAAACATATATATATGATGCATGCACTCGTGATGACAGGTAATAAGTCATCTGAAAGCCATGCTAATAACCGGCGCCAATGAGTGCTGTGACCGCTCGGATCAAACCTCTGGGTACAACCATACTCGCCTAGATCCCCTCACTATAACGGTACATCCTGTTCTAAAATATCTCGTAGAACCAACATTATTTTAAACTTATTAAATCTCTTAGTTATGCATGCGGATTTACGTAGCAAATTTCCGGACATTACAGATACAACCATATCAAAATAACTTAAAATAAAACTGTCTAAAACATTATACAGCTATATCGAATCATGCTGTATAACATGCTACTGATCTCCTACTCCCTAGTCCTGCCTCGAACTCCCAGATCCGTCCATCATGCGACCTGCCCCGTGGAATGGGGTGCCCAAGATAATAACTAGGACGTGAGCGATTAACGGTCAGTACATAAATATGAGTAAACATATATATATGATGCATGCACTCGTGATGACAGGTAATAAGTCATCTGAAAGCCATGCTAATAACCGGCGCCAATGAGTGCTGTGACCGCTCGGATCAAACCTCTGGGTACAACCATACTCGCCTAGATCCCCTCACTATAACGGTACATCCTGTTCTAAAATATCTCGTATAACCCCCCCCCCCCCCCCCCCGCGCTATAATGGTACATCAGGCTCTAGACTAAATACAGGTATATCAAAAGAATAGACTCAACGTGTATGTGCACATGACATATGATATGAAAAGCGGTAAACCATAATCATGCCACATAATAATGCCATAGAAATGAAACATATAAACATGTATACTCGCTGGCAATCTCAGTCAATGTGTACGTACCTCTAAGCTAGTTCGAGTCTAATAGGACCTAGGTTCCAAGCCTATAATCAAAAGTTCACCGTATCACTACACAAGTTCTATTTTTCTTAATTAAGCTAATAGATACTCCCAAAACTTAATAAAATTCCTGAAAGGGCCCGTGCCCTGATTTAATATTTAATGATCAAACAACCAGGATTAACTAATGTAAACAGCGAAAACGAGTAAAAAATTTGCATTTTGGGCCTACAGAAAATTCGGCATGACCTATTCGTAAATAGGACATCCCAAAAACCTGTACAATACAACCAGCAATATATACTCAAAAATAGAGACACAACATCAATTTACAAACCTATAGCCGCACTGGCCAGGACTAAACACATGCAGAGCCGATAAGGCTCGATCACACAAATAACAATCCAAAACAAAGTCCAAAACTATCGATACAGATACACAGGGCATCACCCCGGAAAATATAAAACTCGCTAAACTGATATATACATATATCTGGGAACTCCACTCCATACTCGTCTCACTGGGTACCACTAGATGACGCTCCACCAGATGCGTCAAATCCCCCTGGATAACCTGCTATGGAATCACAAACAACTACAACATAAAAAGAAAACAGGGGTCGGACCCCAGTACGACGAACTAGAAAAATTACGACAAATATAACTGACATGAATAAAATCAAGTACAATGCAATGTAATGCGTGACAGGTATCAATAGAATAATAGATACCAAATGGAGTCCAAACGAAACGTATCACAATAATCTCAGTGGCCACCCGTGCCAGGAACGCAGCAGACCTCGAATCATCACTGCTAATCCACACACGTAGCATCGAGGGCGACAGGAGCTACCCGTCCGACCTCATGCTGTCATCAGGAGTGTCGTACGTAGCATCGAGAGCACTGTTGCTACCCGCTCGGTCTTGTGCTAACTCAGGAATGCACTAAATAATGTCACTCGCTCCGTCGATGACTCAATACATCTCAAGAGATCAATATCAATAGCAATCAAAGGAGTCAAGGCTCAACGTGCTATGAAAAATTGTAAATGAGTGATTGCAATCATATAATCCACATAAGCACATAAAGCACGTTATCACTCATTACAAAATACTAAATATCATTACATGCCATTATAGGCGTCGTAATTAAACGGATCATACGTACCTCAACCAACACTTAATTTACCACAGAATATCTCAAGTATTTCTCGAAGAGTCCAATCCTGTGGAAACCATTTATTCCATATTAATTCCTATTTCCATTTATATAATCTGAGAATTACTGAAACTAAGTCTAAAAATCAAAATAACATTTCTAAAAATTCATATCTCATATAAAATCATCCTATAAATGTCTAAATATCGAATAAACGACTCTAAAAGTCGAAATACCCAAAGTAGAACAATCTGAATTTTCCGAAAATTCCTACAAATTTCGAAAATATGCATTGAAATTTTCTAGAGAATCTAAACACTCAAATACTGACTAATCACCACTTAAATTCGAAAATCCCCAATATTAAAAATCTGGAAATTCGACATTAATCCCAAATAAATTTTGAAAAATATCGAATACCTTCAATCGACTCCAATTTAGTACCTACAACCAATAATAAATCAAATATCAATTATCGGAAGTCAATTGAATCAATATTCCCAAAATTTGAAACACTAATCTCGAAATCTACCTCAAATATTCGAATTAGAGGTCTAATCAACCGAAACCACAACCCCCTAAACTCTGGCGACAATCGACGGCGGTGAACGATGGCTAACGGCGGCGGCTGGTGCGACGGGTTTCCGGGAATATCAATAAAAATATGAAATATAGGTACGGAAAGATAGCTATCGTTGAGAGGATTCCGAAACTATATTTATTTTCGAAATCCGGCCAAAAACGAAGAAGATACGGAGATTTGAAGGGATAGGAAAATTTGAAGAAAAGAAAACAAAAGAAACGAAGAAGAAGACGCCACGCAGGCGGATGGAGGAGAGAGATTGTGATATATATTATATCTTTATATATAGATATGTATTAGTTTAATGTGTGTTTTATTTTATTTATTCGGGGTTAAAACTTGACCCGGTTTGAGTTATTTCAATTCTTGTGTGCTCTATAAATAATATATGCATTGTAATATCGTCTATAAACCGATATTTATAAATACATATTTTTAACATACAAATTAATTAACATAGTAAAATCGGGTTCTTACATTTCTCCCCCTCTAAAAAGAAGATTTCGTTCTCGAAATCAAACACACATCAAACTTATATACAAAGGGATTAAACATCTATATTGATAGTACATAGGGAAATCAGAGTACATGGAATAAGTCACCACATTGTCAAACAAATGAGGTCATTCTTGACGCATTCTAGACTCCAATTCCCATGTAGCTTTTTCTCTCCCATGTCTACTCTATTCCACCATAACCAAAGGAATCTTCTTGTTCCTAAGTTGCTTTTATTTACGATCAAGGATCTGCACTGGATACTCAACATAGCTAAGGGAACTATCCAACTCCACATCATCAGACCTCAAGATATGAGAAGGATCTGGTTCATACTTCCGCAGCATAGATACGTGAAATACATCATGTATCGCAGACAAATTCTGCGGCAAAGTCAAACGATACGCCAAAATACCAATCTTCTCAAAAATCTCGTACGGACCAATATAACGAGGAGCTAATTTTCCTTTACGCCCAAATCTCATAGTACCACGAAATGGTGATACTTTCAAGAAAAAAAATCGCCAACCTGAAATTCTTAAGGTCTACGCCTGTTATTAGCATAGCTGGCTTGATGATCCTGGGCTGCTTTTACTCTTTTCCTGATCAGTTCAACTTTTTCTTTCATCTCTTGAATAAACTCAGGTCCTGACAACTGTCGTTCTCCTACTTCTTCCCAACATATCGGAGATCTACATTTTCTGCCATACAAGGCTTCAAATGGTGCCATTCCTATAGATACTTCATAACTATTATTGTAAGAGAATTCCACCAAAGCTAAAGATTCTTGCCAACCACCACTAAAATCCATCACAACAGCTCGTAATAAATCTTCGAGTGTCTAAATAGTTCTTTCAGATTGACCATCTGTCTGTGGATGATAGGCAGTACTCATGGCCAATTTAGAACCCAAAGCTGATTGCAAACTAGACCAAAACTTAGAAGTAAATATGAGATCACGGTCTGATACTATAGTAACTGGCACACCATGCAATCACACTATCTGATCAATGTACATTTTTGCCATTTTCGTATATGTCCAAGTACGATCATATGGAATAAAATGGGCAGATTTAGACAATCTATCCACAATAACCCAAATGGCATCACAACCACGATTAGATCGAGGTAGGTGTGTCACGAAATCCATAGTAATGTGTTCCCAATTCCACTGTGGTACTTCAAGACTAAGTAACATACCACCTGGTCTCATTCTTTCTGCCTTAACTTGTTGACACGTCAAACACTTAGCCACAAAGTCAGAAATATCTTTCTTCATACCTTCCCACCAGTAATGGGCTTTCAAGATATGATACATCTTTCGAATTCCAGGATGTATACTATGTCGACTACAATGAGCTTCTCGTAGTATCTCTTCTTTCAAATCTATCAAATTCGGAACCACAAGTCTACCATTATAACGCAAACATCCATAAGAAGAAACAAGGAATTTCCCTGACTGACCAGCTGGAGTTAATTCTTTCAAGTGATGAATGTATGGATCAGTCTTTTGTGCTGCTTTGATTTTTGAAATTATTCGTGGTTAAACTTGAATAGATGAAACTATGAAATGATTCCTTTAGCTCGATAAGTCCATCCTGAAGTTCCCAAATGCTCATGAACTTTAGAAATAGTTAAAGATGCTAACATCTTAGTATGAACTTTTCTGCTCAAAGCATCTGCAACTTGATTCACATTTCCTGGTTGGTATTGAATATCACAGTCAAAATCCTTAAGCAATTCTAACCATCGACATTGTCTCATATTCAAATCAGACTTTGTGAATAAATATTTCAGACTCTTATGATCGGAATAAATCACAAACTGTTCACCGTACAGATAATGACGCCATATTTTCAATGCATGCACAATGGCAGCCAATTCTAAATCATGAACTGGATAACGAGTCTCATGTGGTTTCAATTGACGAGATGCATACGCAATCACGCGTCCATTTTGCATCAAAACACAACCCAGTCCATTCAAAGAATCATCTGTACATACAACAAATCCACCTGAGCTTGAAGGTAATGCTAGTACTGGAGCCGTAGTCAATTTCTCTTTCAAAGTCTGGAAACTAGCTTCACATTCCTCAGTCCACACGAAACGTCAATCTTTTTGCGTCAATATAGTCATAGGCCTAGCTATTTTGGAAAATCCCATGATGGAACGTCTGTAATATCCAGCCAAACCCAAAAAGCTACGAATCTCAAAGACATTGGTTTGTCTAGACCAATTAAGAACAGCTTCAACTTTACTAGGATCGACAGATACCCCTTGTGCTGATATCATATTGTTGGAAAACGGTGTTCAGATCAATCAGAATTGATACCCGGTGCAGCGGAAGTTTTAAAATTTTATATGGAACGATTCCATATCATGGGTATCAAAACTTTACGATTAAATTGTGCGTGTAAAAATTAAATAACAATTAAATTTTTACCTTGAATCTCGAAACGAGATTATGGACACCAACAGATAACTCTGCTCTTGTTGTATATCCCAGGAACTGATGGACGAACAATTCTTCAATCAGGTCCACGAACAGAAGTTTAATCCCTCTGATATATTGCACTAGAAAATCTATCAGAAGTTTCTACGAAGAGAATTAACGAATTTGATCCGTTAAACCAGACTGCAAATTCGAAATTCACAGACTGGATTTCAGAGAGAAAACACAGAGAGGGGCGGCCACTCTAGGTTTCAAAAACCCTAGTGTTCGAAATTATGAGCCTCTGTTGTATAATTTCTGTACCGCAATAACTTATTTATAATGTGGGCTGCTAACAGCTTAGGGCCCATTAGTCATAAGTTCAAGCCTGACAAGCAAAGCCTGCATGTTCAGAAATTAATATAAAATTCATCGTGACTCAGATTGATAAACCAATTTCACCAATGTGCACAGAAACCATTTCTGCAACTTTTAAAGTCAAGATAAATTTTCTGAATCCGAATTCAGTGATTTCCAAAAATGCCCATCCCTATGTCATTTTAGGAAATCTTACTCTTCTACTATGATATAAGAAGTCCCACTTCTTTGTTCATTAAATTTAACTCTTTAAATTTAACTATCTCAACGGGGATTAAAAATCCATTACTTGTGTGACCCTCAATGGTTCAGGGATACAGCTAGCCGTGGGCTCACAACTCCTTGTGACTCGGAACAACAATTTCCGACTTGCCCATCGAATCATGGTAAGAGCGCCTAGCAACATCGCCCCATGATTCCCTAGGTATCACTGATAGTGCCTGCAAGAACCAATAGATTTTGGTTAGCGTACAGTACGGTCCCTTCATCCAAATATCCCAATCGAATCAACAACCATTGGTAAATCGAGAGTCGTTCGAGATTCGATAACTATGCAATACATCTTGAAGATCAAATAGTGACATCGCATGTGCTACTAAGAAACCATTTCTTAAAACACATCATGTACTCTGGCCAGAGATTCGTCACACTAATATCTCCTCAGATTGCATAGGATATCCACACTAGCAAGTATGTGGTGAATCCTTGACAACAAAGCATCGACTCCTATATGTGTCGTAACTGTACCCAATCCCGACACCTGATGACCCCAATAGAGTCGGTAAATGAGTCAAAGTACAGTACTAGCATATAGAGTCTCAATGATGTTTCAAGTAGTAAGGACTAATGGTGTACAACCAAAACCGCGGACTTTATCCACTCGATAAGTGATAACCACTTGGAAAGTCCGGATAGGGTAGTTCGATCATTCATCGTATGAATATCAATTTGCATGCTTTGAACATCTCTATGTTCCATACCAATGAAACGTGGTACTCGGCATCGCAAATGCTAGTCTCAATCTCGAGCGATCCTTATCCTTATTAACGGACGGCTCAATCGACTAGGAACTGTTTAGAATATACAGTGGCTATAAGATGTGTTTCATGATAGCCATCCCCATGTGCCACCACATCTTACATACACTATAGTATATTCAAGGTCTTCATCTAAACATCTTATAGTATGTCACAACATAATAATATGATAAAATATAAAGTAAACGCCATTTTAAAAGTGTAAATTATATTAAACAAAAGATTGTTTATACATAGAGTCATAAAAGCCCTTAGCCACAAGTTGGCTCATCGGGCACCCACTCTTTCAATCTCCCACTTGCCCTAAAGCCAACTAGTCATACTACGCAGTCCCATTGCTTCGCGATGTTTGTCAAATAATGGTCCTGGCAAGGGCTTATTAAGTGGATCAGCGATATTGTCTGCAGAGGCCACTCTCTCGACAGTGATGTCTCCTCTTTCCACGATCTCCCGGATGATGTGGTATTTCCTCAGTACGTGTTTGGATCTTTGATGAGACCTTGGTTCCTTTGCCTGAGCAACGGCACCCGTGTTGTCCCAGTACACCGGGACTGGACCAACAACTTCAGGAATAACGCCCAACTCTTGGACGAAATTCCTCATCCAAACGGTCTCTTTAGCAGCAGCTGATGCCGCAATGTATTTTGCCTCAGTGGTGGAATCCGTTGTGGTGTCCTGCTTGGAACTCTTCCAAGAGACAGCACCACCATTGAGCATGAACACAAATCCAGAGGTTGACTTCGAGTCATCTATGTCACTTTGGAAGCTAGAGTCGGTATAGCCTTCCAATTTCAATTCTCTTCTTCCATATACCATGAACATATTCTTAGTCCTTCGTAAGTACTTAAGAATGTCCTTCACGGCTTTCCAATGCATTTGACCGGGATTGGCTTGATATCTGCTCGTGACACTCAGAGCAAATGCTACATTCGGTCTGGTAGATATCATCCCATACATGATACTACCTATGGCTGACGCATATGGTACATGTGTCATTTTTTCTATCTCTTCATCAGTCTTGGGACACATGGACTTGGATAGAGAAACTCCATGACACATAGGTAGATGTCCTCTCTTGTACCCATCCATTGAAAACCTTTTCAATATAGTGTCGATGTAGGTTGCTTGAGTGAGTCCTATCATTCTCTTAGATCTATCTCTATAGATCTGTATCCCTAGAATATAGGATGCCTCACCCAAATCCTTCATCGAGAATCTACCTGATAACCATATCTTTGTTGACTGCAACATCCCTACGTCATTTCCAATGAGTAGGATGTTATCAACATAAAGTACTAAGAATGTCACAGCATCCTTAACTACTTTCTTATACACGCACGGTTCCTCCGGGTTCTTGATGAAACCAAAATCCTTTATTGTTTCATCAAATTTCTGGTTCCAACTTCTTGATGCTTGTTTGAGACCATAGATTGATCTCTGAAGCTTGCATACCTTATGCTCGCTTCCCATGGATGTGTATCCCTCAGGCTGCATCATAAAGATCTCTTCCTTAAGGTTTCCATTAAGAAATGCAGTCTTCACATCCATTTGCCATATCTCATAGTCATACCAAGCAGCTATGGCAATAAGGATTCTTATGGACTTGAACATTGCAACTGGTGAAAAGGTTTTATCATAGTCAACTCCTTGTCTTTGAGTATAACCTTTCGCCACCAATCGTGCCTTATAGGTCAATACCTTACCATCAGGCCCAAGCTTTCTCTTGTAGATCCATTTACACCCTATTGGAACAATTCCATCGGGAGGATCTACTAAAGACCAAACTTGGTTTGTATGCATCGAATCTATTTCCGACTGCATAGCTTCAAGCCATAAATTTGAATCCGCATCAGAAATTGCTTTCTTGAAGTTTTTTGGATCACATCCAATGTCGGGTTCATCTTGATCCCCTTCAAGAAGAAGACCATATCGAATAGGAGGTCTAGAAGTCCTCTCGGATCTTCTAGTAATAGGCCTGTCCTCTGAAGATTCTTGAGGTATGGGATCATTATTTTGTATTTCGGGTTCTTCTCGAATTTCTTCAAGTTCCATCATCTCGCCTTTCTTATCCAATAAGAACTCCTTCTCCAAGAAGGTGGCATTCCTTGAAACAAACACTTTTGTTTCAGTAGGATGATAGAAATAATATCCGATTGAATTCTTCGGATACCCTACAAAATAACATAAGGTGGATCGACTATCCAACTTATCTCCCACTGTCTGCTTCACGTAAGCTGGACATCCCCAAATCCTCAAGTACGAATACTTAGGAGTTTTGTCATTCCATAACTCGTATGGTGTTTTATCCACTACTTTGGTGTGGACGTTGTTCAACAACAATACCGCCGTTTCAAGAGCATAGCCCCAAAACGAAGGTGGGAGCTCAGTGAAGCTCATCATGGATCGAAGCATGTCCAACAAAGTTCTATTACGACGCTCCGAAACACCATTCAGCTGTGGTGTCATAGGAGGAGTCCACTGAGAAAGAATCTCATTCTCTTTTATATAGTCCAAAAACTCGGTACTCAAGTATTCTCCACCTCGATCCGATCGAAGTGCTTTAATACTTTTACCTAGTTTGTTTTCTACTTCAGCCTTGAATTCTTTGAACTTTTCAAATGCTTCAGACTTATATTTCATTAAATATAAATACCCATACCTTGAATAATCATCAGTAAAGGTAATGAAGTAGGTGTGGCCAAATTGAGTACCAATTCTAAATGGACCACAAACATCTGTATGGATCAAATCCAACAGATTTTGGCTACGCTCAGGTTTCCCCTTGAATGGAGATTTAGTCATTTTTCCTTTCAGGCAGGATTCACAAGTAGGTAGAGAGTTAATATCAGACATATCAAACATGCCCTCTCCCACTAGCTTGTTCATCCTCCTTGAGGAAATATGACCTAGCCTAGCATGCCAAAGGTTTGCCGGGTTTTGACTATCGATTTTCCTTTTGTTTGTTGTTACCGGTTTATCAACATAATTTATTGGAACGTCTTTTAATTTTAAGTTATATAGATCATTTTCAAGTTGTCCATTTCCAATCAAACATTCATTCTTGTAAATATTGCAAATCCCATTCACAAAATTGCAAGAAAAACCATCTCTATCAAGCATAGAAACAGAAATAATGTTTTTAATCAAATCTGGAACAAATAAAACATCTCTCAAAAGTAACTTAAAATCGTTCTGCAAAATTAAATAAACATCTCCCACAGCTTTGGCTTCAACTCTAGAACCATTTCCGAGCCTCAGCTGGGTCTCACCCATCCTTAGCCTATTACTTCTTGTCATCATTTGCAACTCATTGCAAATGTGAGATTTACATCTGGTATCCAATACCCAAGAAGTAGTATTAAGAAAAATATTTATTTCAATGTAAAACATACCCTTTGCAGTTCGCAACTGCTCGAGGTATTCCTTGCAGTTACGTTTCCAATGACCGGGTTTCTTGCAGTGATGGCAAACTTGTTTAGACTTGTCCAATTTTGCATGTAACATTTGGCCTTGAGATCATGGTCCAACCATTTCTTTAGTTCGGCCAACCTTTCGGCAGTTACATCAGCCGGGGCTGTTTTCGGAGAAGCCTTTTCTAACACTTAGAAAATCCTTTCCGAACTTAGGACAATCTTAACTTATGGAATCATTCTGTATTGTTTGCGCCAGTAAGTTTGTTTTGTTCGAGAATTGAAACATGTGGATTACGAAGATTCATCATAATGATATACTGAGATGAAACAGACAATTATCGATGATTGTTTAATTAATTTACTAAGACATAAAATAGGCAAAATTTATTTTATGAATCTCACTCCCACTATTTTAACAATTTCACTACCCTCTAGTGAAAACGAGAAACATTTTCTTTAGTGAGAACATGGAGTCCAATTGACAAACTATAGTCCCGAATAATATCAGCCAACCATAATTTTCAAAAGGTAGAGCCCAATTGCTTCCAAAGCAACCTCCACGTTTTTACCTCATGTCCAATAAGGGCCCAATAATATGACGCCGTTTATTGTGACACGTCAAGATGACCCATCAATATTAAGTTGTGATGGACGGTCGCCATGTGGATCCCCAATAATATGAGCAAATCCCATGGGAGTTCCACCCAACTTACAACATGTGTCGATCCAATGTACAGCTTTCCGACGAACGGGCCCCTCCAATAATATGAGCCGGACCGTATCCGCGGGTAGCATCTCATACATTGATCGTTGATGGAAGGTAGGAACATTTAAACAATATTTAAATTTCCTTTTAATCTTGATATCAATTTTAAATCATATTTAAAATGAGGGATTTTAATTTTGAAAATTTGTCTCATCATTTAAAATTTTGTATGCTTGCGGGATTCATACAATTTAGTCTAAACATGCATACAACGATAATATCATATATTATATTTTAGGATGATCGATTCCATTACTAATCGACCCGTGGTTGCCAATCACGAGTCTAAGTCCAATCCTAGGTGATATGCAAGTATGCAATGCAATCCTATTACATTGTGCTTCCAATTTACATTTCTTCAGTCTTTATTGTCTGCTGGGCCCACCTCCGTCTTCAAATCTTCATCTCCCACTAAGTATAATGTATTTACAATAAATAACTATGACAAGTAGGGGATACATTTTAAGGGGTGGGAACGGGCCATAAATCAGGCCCACTTTTATTACATATGACAATTCATATTGGGCCATAAACCAGGCTCATTAATAAATCCAACAATAAAAACAAAATGTAAATCCCCTAACATACACCTACAAAATTGGTCATGGCAATCGATCATCCTTATCCAATAATATTTAATTCAAAATTAATTTATTGGATAACATGCAATGGCAATTAAATTAAAAAGGATAAAATCATATTCCATATATAAAATCTTATTTTACATACAAAATCATATTTTATCTTTTTATCAAATAAAATCATATTTTACATATAAAATCCAATTTTATACATAAAATCATATTTTACTCAATATTTCCATAAGATCATATCTTATCATCAATTGTACCAAAAATAATTAATTTCATAAAATCTGATTTAACGGATAAAATCTATAAATTTTTCAAAAATTTAAATTTATCCAAAAATCAATTTTAAAATTTTCGGACTCGAACAATTCGATCCGACGCCTCGTGGACCAATCAAAAACAATTTTTGATCGGACCAAAAATAGAATTTTAACATATTAAAATTTTAATTAAAAATAAAATTAATTTTCCCGGGCCGCCCGGGACGATCCCGGGCAGCCCGCGCCCCAAAAGGGGCTCGGGCCGGGCAGCCCGTCACTGCCCAAGCGCTGCCCTTGGATCGCTGCCCGTGTTTTGCCTGTCAAAAATTTAATTTTAAAAATTTGTTTTGTTTCAAAAACCAAGGCTTAAAAATTTTGGTACAATCGATTAATTTAATCGCTTGATCTGAGCAACCTGGCTCTGATACCACTGTTGGAAAACGGTGTTCAGATCAATCAGAATTGATACCCGGTGCAGCGGAAGTTTTAAAATTTTATATGGAACGATTCCATATCATGGGTATCAAAACATTACGATTAAATTGTGCGTGTAAAAATTAAATAACAATTAAATTTTTACCTTGAATCTCGAAACGAGATTATGGACACCAACAGATAACTCTGCTCTTGTTGTATATCCCAGGAACTGATGGACGAACAATTCTTCAATCAGGTCCACGAACAGAAGTTTAATCCCTCTGATAGATTGCACTAGAAAATCTATCAGAAGTTTCTACCAAGAGAATTAACGAATTTGATCCGTTAAACCAGACTGCAAATTCGAAATTCACAGACTGGATTTCAGAGAGAAAACACAGAGAGGGGCGGCCACTCTAGGTCTCAAAAACCCTAGTGTTCGAAATTATGAGCCTCTGTTGTATAATTTCTGTACTGCAATAACTTATTTATAATGTGGGCTGCTAACAGCTTAGGGCCCATTAGTCATAAGTTCAAGCCTGACAAGCAAAGCCCGCATGTTCAGAAATTAATATAAAATTCATCGTGACTCAGATTGATAAACCAATTTCACCAATATGCACAGAAACCATTTCTGCAACTTTTAAAGTCAAGATAAATTTTCTGAATCCGAATTCAGTGATTTCCAAAAATGCTCATCTCTATGTCATTTTAGGAAATCTTACTCTTCTACTATGATATAAGAAGTCCCACTTCTTTGTTCATTAAATTTAACTCTTTAAATTTAACTATCTCAACGGGGATTAAAAATCCATTACTTGTGTGACCCTCAATGGTTCAGGGATATAGCTAGCCGTGGGCTCACAACTCCTTTTGACTCGGAACAACAATTTCCGACTTGCCCATCGAATCATGGTAAGAGCGCCTAGCAACATCGCCCCATGATTCCCTAGGTATCACTGATAGTGCCTGCAAGAACCAATAGATTTTGGTTAGCGTACAGTACGGTCCCTTCATCCAAATATCCCAATCGAATCAACAACCATTGGTAAATCGAGAGTCGTTCGAGATTCGATAACTATGCAATACATCTTGAAGATCAAATAGTGACATCGCATGTGCTACTAAGAAACCATTTCTTAAAACACATCATGTACTCTGGCCAGAGATTCGTCACACTAATATCTCCTCAGATTGCATAGGATATCCACACTAGCAAGTATGTGGTGAATCCTTGACAACAAAGCATCGACTCCTATATGTGTCGTAACTGTACCCAATCCCGACACCTGATGACCCCAATAGAGTCGGTAAATGAGTCAAAGTACAGTACTAGCATATAGAGTCTCAATGATGTTTCAAGTAGTAAGAACTAATGGTGTACAACCAAAACCGCGGACTTTATCCACTCGATAAGTGATAACCACTTGGAAAGTCCGGATAGGGTAGTTCGATCATTCATCGTATGAATATCCATTTGCATGCTTTGAACATCTCTATGTTCCATACCAATGAAACGTGGTACTCGGCATCGCAAATGCTAGTCTCAATCTCGAGCGATCCTTATCCTTATTAACGGACGGCTCAATCGACTAGGAACTGTTTAGAATATACAGTGGCTATAAGATGTGTTTCATGATAGCCATCCCCATGTGCCACCACATCTTACATACACTATAGTATATTCAAGGTCTTCATCTAAACATCTTATAGTATGTCACAACATAATAATATGATAAAAGATAAAGTAAACGCCATTTTAAAAGTGTAAATTATATTAAACAAAAGATTGTTTATACATAGAGTCATAAAAGCCCTTAGCCACAAGTTGGCTCACCGGGCACCCACTCTTTCACATATGTCCTAGAAATTATACTCTGTCCAACCAAAATTCACACTTCGAAAACTTAGCATATAATTGTGATGTTCTGAGTTTCTGAAGTACTAATGTCAAATGTTCTTTATGCTCCTTCCTTGACTTAGAATAAATCAAAATGCCATCAATAAACACGATAACAAATCGATCTATGAATTCTCGAAACACACGATTCATTAAATCCATGAAAACCGCTGGAGTATTAGTCAACCCGAAAGGCACAACTAAGAATTCATAATGTCCGTAACGTGTTCGAAATGCATTCTTGGGAACATCTTCCTCTCGAACTCGAAGTTGATGATATCCGAAACGAAGATCAATTTTAGAATATACAGATGTACCCTGCAACTGATCAAACAAGTCATCAATTCGTGGCAAAGGATACTTATTCTTCACAGTATCCTGATTCAATTGCCGATAATCGATGCACATTATCATCGTTCGGTCTTTCTTTTTCACAAACAAGACTGGAGCACCCCAAGGCGACACACTTGGTCTAATATAACCTTTTTCCAGCAAATCTTGCAATTGTTTCTTAAGTTCTTTCAATTCTGCTGGAGCTAATCGATATGGGGCTCGAAAAAATAGGACTTGTCCCTGGCATCAACTCAATACTAAGATCTATTTCCCTCTGAGGCGGAAAACCCGAAATCTCATCAGAAAATACATCAGGAAAATCCTTGACGACAGGAATATCTGAAACTTTCAATTTCTCATCCTTCGTCACATCAAGAGCATAAATCATAAATCCTTCATTTTCTATCGACAATAATCTAAACATTTCCATTGCCGATACTAATGGAATGCAAGATTGTGAATCAGTACCATAAAAATTCCATTTATTGCCATAATACGGTCTAAATCTCACAATTCCATGGAAACAATCAACAGTAGCTCTATAATTCATCAGTGTATCCATACCCAAGATACAGTCAAAATCAGACATAACTAGTTTGATTAGATTGGTTATCATGATCTTATCCTCAAATCTAATCACACAATTCAAAACTATCTCATCAGACATCAAGAAAATACCAGCAAGAGTAGCAACAGACACAGTATCCAATAACGGAGTAAAAGCAATCTCATGCTCATCAGCAAATGTAACAGATAAAAATGAATGAGATGCTCCTGTGACTATCAAGATACGTGCAGGATAATCAAAAATATAACAAATACCTGCAATAACTCCCCCAGGTGCATCTTGTGCCTGATCCTGAGTCATAGCATGGACTTGAGCCTGCTGTGGCCCTGGAAAACGTTGCTGACTCTGAGGAGATAAGTACCTAGGCTGCTGAGGTGGTTGTACCGGAACATAAGGCTGTGTAGGAGAAAATTGCGGTACAGGAGCATATGGCCTGAACGATGGTCTACCAGGAAACTGACCAAACTGTTGTGGTTGAGACTGTTGTCTTCCCGCATTTGGACACGCTCTGGCCAAATGTCCAACCTGACCACAGATAAAATAAGTCCCTGAAAATCCTGTACAATGTGCACTCAAATGGTTACCACCACATCTATCATAGTACACTCTACTAGTGGATCCAACTGAACTTCCACCATGACTACCAGTGGAACTCGATGAACTGGACTGCTGTTTCTTTTTAAATTGTTTTCCTCGCAGTTTAAACCAAGGCTTCTTCTCTTGCTGAGAAGACTGAGTAGGCTGATATGGAGGTAAACCCACCGGTGTTTGCGAAGTGATTCCAGCTCCTTGAGGAACAGATGCTGGGATTGGTTGTGGTTCACTTCTGAGTAAACTCGCTTCAATCTTCTTTGCCTTTTCTACTGCTTTCATATAAGTCGATGGAGTTCCAGTAGTTACCAATGTGTGGATAGTTCGTGTAAGCCCCTTCAGAAAGTGTGAAAGCTTTGACCGATCATTCTTTGCAACGTGTGGGACATAAGGCAAAAGAGCAGAAAACTGAGAAGCATATTCAGCAACAGATTTATTGCCTTGCACCAACAGATTAAATTCATCTTCTTTAGCAGAATAATAGGATGGTGGTGCATATTCTTATGCAAATTGAGTACGAAATACTTCCCATGTAATCTTTTCACCAGAAGCAGAAAGGGTTTCTGCTATCGTTTCCCACCAAAGTTGCGCTCGGTCTTTAAGTTGAAAAGGAACTAACTTCAATCGAATTTCATCAGGATACTCTAGTCCATTAAACATATTATTGAGACTTTTCAACCAACTAGCAGCTTTCTCACTTCCTTCATTACCAAAGAACTTTTGAGGATGCAACTCCTGAAATTGAGAAATTATTAATCGTATTCCTCCCATTTTCTCAGTCAATTGGGCTACTGGATCAGCCTTAGCCTGGACAGCTTTTCCCTTGTCAGGATTTACCCGTGGCTGTTGTTCCACCTCTAATTCCAAATCTTTCGGAGGCTGAACAGCTGGTCGACCACGTCTTCCCCTGACAATATCATCAAGATTTCTAACATTCTCCGCTGCAGACTCTTCTACAACTTCCTTTCCTTTTCTACCTCTTCCTCCCGGTGCCATTCTACAAGACACAAGGATTTAAATATAGGCAGAAATATCTTAACGAACAGAAAACTATGATAGAAACTCAGAGTTCTAATACGAATTCATAAACGAAGTTCTAAAGCCAAGAACTACTGGTTCTATCAGATAAGTTCAAATAATAAACACAACAAGCAAGTCACGTAAAAACAAGTAGTTACACACATACGCAACCATTTTGTTAGTGTCTAAACTCGAGTGTCCTAAACTCTAATTCGAGCATATCCCAGTATACGTTCTGAGATCAAATGAAAGGGCCCGTGTCCTTATTTAATATTTAATGATCAAACAACCAGGATTAACTAATGTAAACAGCGAAAATGAGTTAAAAATTTGCATTTTGGACCTACAGAAAATTTGGCATGACCTATTCGTATATAGGACATTCCAAAAACCTATACAACACAACCAGCAATACATACTCGAAAATAGAGACACAACACCAATTTACAAACCTATAGCCGCACTGGCCAGGACTAAACACATGCAGAGCCGATAAGGCTCGATCACACAAATAACAATCCAAAACAAAGTCCAAAACTATCGATACAGATACATAGGGCATCACCCCGACAAATATAAAACTCGCTAAACTGATATATACATATATCTGGGAACTCCACTCCACGCTCGTCTCACTGGGTACCACTAGATGACGCTCCACCAGATGCGTCAAATCCCCCTGGATAACCTGTTATGGAATCACAAACAACCACAACATAAAAATAAAACAGGGGTCGGACCCCAATACAACGAACTAGAAAAATTACGACAAATATAACTGACATGAATAAAATAAAGTACAATGCAATGAAATGCAATGTAATGCGTGACAGGTATCAATAGAATAAGGGATACCAAATGGAGTCCAAACGAAACGTATCACAATAATCTTAGTGGCCACCCGTGCCAGGAACGCAGCAGACCTCGAATCATCACTGCTAATCCACACACGTAGCATCGAGGGTGACAGGAGCTACCCGTCCGACCTCATGCTGTCATCAGGAGTGTCGTACATAGCATTGAGAGCACGGTTGCTACCCGCTCGGTCTCGTGCTAACTCAGGAGTGCACTAAATAATGTCACTCGCTCCATCGATGACTCAATACATCTCAAGAGATCAATATCAATAGCAATCAAAGGAGTCAAGGCTCAACGTGCTATGAAAAATTGTAAATGAGTGATTGCAATCATATAATCCACATAAGCACATAAAGCACGTTATCACTCATTACAAAATACTAAATATCATTACATGCCATTATAGGCATCGTAATTAAACGGCTCATACGTACCTCAACCAACACTTAATTTACCACAGAATATCTCAAGTATTTCTCGAAGAGTCCAATCATGTGGAAACCATTTATTCCATATTAATTCCTATTTCCATTTATATAATCTGAGAATTACTGAAACTAAGTCTAAAAATCAAACTAACATTTCTACAAATTTATATCTCACATAAAATCATCCTATAAATGTCTAAATATCGAATAAACGACTCTAAAAGTCGAAATACCCAAAGTAGAACAATCTGAATTTTCCGAAAATTCCTACAAATTTCGAAAATGTGCATTGAAATTTTCTAAAGCATCTGAAAACTCAAATACTGACTAATCACCACTTAAATTCGAAAATCCCCAATATTAAAAATCTGGAAATTCGACATTAATCCCAAATAAATTCTGAAAAATATCGAATACCTTCAATCGACTCCAATTTAGTACTTACAACCAATAATAAATCAAATATCAATTATTGGAAGTCAATTGAATCAATATTCCCAAAATTTGAAACACTAATCTCAAAATCTACCTCAAATATTCGAATTAGAGGTCTAATCAACCGAAACCACAACCCCCTAAACTTCGGCGACGGCGAACGATGGCTAACGGCGGCGGCTGGTGCGACGGGTTTTCGGGAATATCAATAAAAATATGAAATATAGGTACGGAAAGATAGCTCTCGTTGAGAAGATTCCGAAACTATATTTATTTTCGAAATCCGGCCAAAAACAAAGAAGATACGGAGATTTGAAACGATAGGAAAATTTGAAGAAAATAAAACAAAAGAAATGAAGAAGAAGACGCGACGCAGGCGGATGGAGGAGAGAGATTGTGATATATATTATATCTTTATATATAGATATGTATTAGTTTAATGTGTGTTTTATTTTATTTATTTGGGGTTAAAACTTGACCCGGTTTGAGTTATTTCAATTCTTGTGTGCTCTATAAATAATATATGCATTATAATATCGTCTATAAATCGATATTTATAAATACATATTTTTAACACATAAATTAATTAACATAGTAAAATCGGGTCCTTACAATTCCCGGACCATACCTTCGTCTGTAGTAAGCACTTTGTAGTCGTTCGTTCTGGAGGACTATAACAACACCTTTGTTATTCCAGAACCTCTTCATTAACCGATAGGGCCCTCAAGTGTATACCTCACACTATATATAACTGAAAAAGGAAACTCAGGAATTCGTAATTCAAAAATGAATCTGAAGACCCCTATTTATAGGAAAAATCTCGGCCACGATCGTTATGTCCGTTTTCTGAATGTTTGACACTTTTCAATACTTGTGGTTTAGTCATCAAACCACCTCATGTCTGGATGTCCCTTAGAGAACGTTGCATCCGTTCTTGGATCATTGCGTCTGTTCTGGTTCGGAAGCCCCGATCAGCTTTGGTCCTTCCAAACTCGTTTAGATTTTTTTGGACTGTCTGAGACCCTCGTAACCCTTACTACCATTTTTGAACGTTCGAAACTGATTTTCCACTTATTTTTACCAAATAATGATTTCTTAAACATGTTTTGATACTTTTAAAATTATATATCACTTTCTGACATGTTTAAAATCACTTAATATTTTAAAATGGAACCGGGCTACCACAAACACGAACTGTTTGGGGTAGAGTTCAGAAGATCTAAAGGTTGGATCTGAAGCACTGATGAATTCATTGTTGGGTTCGGATGCAAGGAATGACTTCGGAATGTCCGAACTCAAGATTAGACCTTCCGAAGAGTTAGACCATGCGCATTATCGACGTGTCAATTGTGTATGGAAACGTGTTCATGCAGATTGGAGCTCCCGAAGTGGGAGTTTGGAACTTCCGAAGATGATACGAACTTTCGAAGTACAGATCAGAGCTTCCAATCAGAGGCATTTCGAGACATGGCAAACATGAGATTTGGAGCATCCGAACTAGTG
The DNA here is from genome assembly GCF_033568475.1 of Henckelia pumila. Taxonomy (NCBI): domain Eukaryota; kingdom Viridiplantae; phylum Streptophyta; class Magnoliopsida; order Lamiales; family Gesneriaceae; genus Henckelia; species Henckelia pumila. The sequence continues at coordinate 79,550,214 of NC_133121.1, forward strand.
TTCGAAACACAAGTATATAAATAGGGACCGAGACACACATTTTAGTATGTGATTGTGTGTCTGAGTTTCATATTCAGTATATTTCTAAGGGTTTCTAGACGTCTTCTCGAGGGCCGGGCAATAGCAAGGTGCTATGGGGCTTGTATCGGTGCTGTTCTTGTGTCAGGATATTCGAAATCAGTAGGCTGACAATGGATGTAGGTATAGTCCGAGATCCCTAGTAGTATTAAGGAGTATCTATTAGCTTAGATGTAGTAATCCAATTACTTTTTAAGTAATTAAACTGCCTAAACATGTTTAAATGGTCAAAGCATGATTAAAAAATCTTCATTTGAGGAAAATAAATAGAAAAATAGATTCAGGACATCAGGAAATAGTCCGGAGTGCATAGGGTTCCGACTAGTTCAGAAGATCCGAAGTACAGATAGGATGTTCTAAACTGGAGATCAAAAGGTCTGATATTTTCCCTGACAAATAGATATGGATTTCTGATTGGTGATTAGACAGGGGTGAGTTCGGAAGCTCCGAACTCCCAGTTCGGAAGCTCCGAACAACGTCGGCAGCATGAATTGTCCAATCATAGGACATGTGTTCGGTGGGTAGAGATCAAAACCTCCGATTGAACGATCGAAAGCTCCGAACATCGATCGGAATGTCTGAGCCCCAGTTCGGATGGTCCGAACTTCGATATAAATAGGGGTCGAGGCTGCCATTCTTCAATGTGAATTCAACAACTCCTCTCTCGTTTCATTCCATTATTTTAGGGTTTTTAGGCGTTGTCTCGAAGGATGGGCGATAATGAAGTGCTACTGGATCATAGCAAAGTTGTGCCTAGTGTTTGGGGCCATAGCCATTAGTGAACTGACAACAGATGCAAGTATAAGTCTAAACTCTAATTAGCTTTTGAGAGTAGCTATTAGTCTAGTTAAGATTTTAATTCTGCAATTATGAATATGATAATTACTTGCTTATAGGCTTGGACTTGTGGACCAAAATTGCTAGATTGCTGGTAAAAGGTACAAACGTACTATCTGAGATATCCTAGTTGAGTATGCATGTTCTATGTTTGCATGTTATCAGGCATGTTTTACATAAATATATTATGTCATGATTATTATGTTGCATGCAATATCACGTTGTGATATACCTTATTATAGTCTGTAGTGGGGTTGTTGCGTGATTTTCGGTCGCAAGCGTAACGTGTCAAGTTTTAATATAGAAGTTCCAAGTCGATCCCACAGAGAATAAATAAAATGATATTATATTAAATATTTATAACTAATTATATCTTAATCCTATTTAGAGTTACGATGATGGTTTGGATTCAATTAACTAAAACACTACAAAAAATATGTTAATTAACCACACTAAAAAGACAACGGTTTTATACACAAACTGTTGTCTTTGGACCTTTAACAATGGTTTTTACAAAAATCATTGTCATTGGCCGTATTTTAATGAAAAACGACAACGGTTTTTAATTATATGTGTTAAATACAACAATTTAAAAAAAAACCGTTGTCTATGAGCGGGTTTTTTTATGGCCTACGACAACAGTTTTAATTATATGTGTGTGTGTGTGTATGCGCGCACGCAACCTACAACATGTCTACACTCTTAAGGGAAGAATGGAAAAAGGAAAGAAAAGAGAAGCCCAAACCCTAGCCCCAACTCGTCGCCCCTCCGACCCAGCTCAGCTCCGGCGCCTTAGCCTCCGATCGATCGCCAAAAACATCTCCAGCTTCGATTTAAGCCATCTCCAGCTTTGATTTAAGTCATATCCAGCTTTGATTTAAGCCATAAATCATAATGTTTGAGCAAGGAATCGAGCAACTCGAAGTCTTGTTTGATGACCTACTACACGCATTGTTCTTAATCTTTCTTATGCGAGTTTGCTTCGATTTTCGGTTGTAAGTTGCTCTTAACCTAACCTCAAGATATTTCGAGCATAGTCTAGTCTTTCTCTGTTCCATGTTTTCTATTTTTTTTGGGTTTTTTTCCATATCAGTTGAAGATCTGTCGGTTTTGTGTTCTTGGGATGCATTACTTTCTTCGTCGATTTGTATGAAGTAAAATTATAAGTTCTTCCCCATAATTTCTGCTGCATTCTCTAATGCCGCTAATGTGTCTGCTAAGAAGGCGTAAGAGCACAAAAATTCCTATTTTAGTCATGTTGGAGAGTGTTTTTCACTGATAACTAATTGCAAAATAACTTTACATGGATCCAGGATTCTTTGTCAAGCTGGAACTCTGGACCCAGAAAAGGTGAAGGGGAAAATCTTGGTCTGTCTACGAGGAGAAAACGCGAGGGTCGACAAAGTACAACAAGCGGCCTTAGCTGGAGCAGTGGGAATGGTTTTAGCCAACAATCAGGCTTCTGGTTATGAAATAATTATTGCTAATCCTCATGTCCTACCCGCTTCACATATCAATTATATCGATGTACTTGCCCTTTTCATACATTAATTCCACGAGGTTAGCACTACTCTCCTCTCCGCTTAATCAAGACCCAAGCTATATCCCCTGCTTTCATTTGTAGGGATTAAAATGAAAATTTAGCAACTCTTACCGCAGGTCTGGTGTAGCTTCTATCACTCGACCCCGGACTCAATTAGGTACAAAATCAGCTCCATCCATGGAGGCCTTTTCGTCCAAGGGTCCTAGCACCATCACACCATAAATACTAAAGGTTTTTTGACAGAAAATTAACTAACTTAATAAGTACTTCCCTTTCATATAAAAAGGGGATGTGATACATTTTCATGTTGTAATTTCATCCTGATATCACCGCTCTAGGAGTGAATGTCATAGCTGCCTACACGGAAGCACAGGGACCAACAAATCAAGATTTCGACGAACGACGTGTCAAGTTCAATTCTAATGGCATGATGGTTTGTTAATTTTGCATAATTTTATACTAACTTAATAAGTAATTCCCTTTGATTTGGCTTTTTGTGCTACTCAGACGACTAGAGACAATCAAGTTTCTAATATAAAAATTTGTTCCTTACATCTTCAGCTTCGATTTAAGCCATAAATCATAATTTTTTTAGCAAGACTTTACTTGTTAATTCTAATGGTATGATGGTCTATTAATTTTGTGGAATTTTATACTTTAACGGCTGAAAAGGACACTGATGAAGTTTATGCACAGATTATATTGCTGCCAGAAATAGATGTAAGAACCTATATTTATTTTTGTGTTTTCTTTTATTTTTTATGTGATATTCATCAAAATGCTTTAAGGTTTAAATTTTGAAATTTACATAAGTTTTATGGCTGCATATTTGCAGCAGACTAAGCCAAGAAGCTTTGATAACTCCTCGGAGGAGCCTCCTAGACCTGTAGTGCACTCGTTCTGCAAGGTTTTGACTGCATCATATACAAGTACCCATGGTGGATTCTCCGACTTGTATTTGAAAATTTTATGGTAACAATGGCATCATTAGGTTTGCTCTATGACTAGATTTATGAAGTACACATAGTTTAGTGTTACTTCTATTTTGATTGATATGCATGTTTATTATGTATGTTAAGCATCTTCTTATTTTTCAAAGCAAGGTTTGCTTTTGGATTCTTCATTGTCATTTGTTTCAATATTTAATATGATTGCTACTGTTTCATGTTCACTTAGCAGCTCATGGCTTTATGTGCAGGATATTTGAGGGGCACAAAGGTACCTTTACTCATATTAAGCATAAGAAGATACAACTAATAAAGTTGATAAGATTTTCAATCACTTAAAATTGGGCTTTTGGAGCATATTCTTTTTATTTTTTTTGGTCAAGTGAGTATTTATTATGTTGCATAGTCTACATCAAATATTAAGTTTGGTAAACGCCTTCATCTAGATTTTCTGTTTTCTTATACTATATTAATGATTTTTCCCCAAAATCAATAGTTTGTGCTTCCAGTCCCACAGCTGGACCCTCAAGTTTATCCTTTTGAAAATGACACAAGCATAGCATTCTCAAATGTTCTTTCTGTCTACAATTGGTTTGATATTGTTTTCGATTATTAAAAGGCGTTCTATGAATTTGGATATTGACAAATTATGGACCCCTTTTTATCTTAATCTTCATACAGGTTTTCATACCATAATATTGCACTAGCATAGTTTTTGTCGCTCTAGTTGAGGTTCGATTCGAATAATCCTTTGTTGTTGTAGGTTTTGAAAGGTGCTAAAATTCGATTCTTTATAGAGCTTTATATTTGAGAAAACCAGGTGAATATGTGATTTTAGAATATTTATATATTTGATACCAATTTGTGTGGTTTTCGTTAATCTGATATAGGTACAGGCTAAAGCATGAAAGTGTGAACATTAGAGCTATCAAGCCTTGAGATTTACTGGCTGCTCGGTATTGAGATTTTACCCACCTCGATTATTTAATTTGATTTCATTGCATAATATCTCACTGTTATTGATTATGTAATTTTTGGTTGTTGACCTATCTTTGTTAAGGAACTAAAGTAATGATTTTGTCGTATCGTACAATTCTAGATGTAGTATTTTGATGTGTCATAAGATCACAAGCTCTATTTAAATTGGACTAAGTTATTGATGAAATTTGATTGAATACAAAATTGAAGTTTATGTTTGAATGGATCATATAATTCAATGAAGTTATACTCTGTAATCAATGGTGTATAAATTTTCTTTTATGTTCCAGTTAGTTGTTCTTATTTTCAATGTTGCTTAAGGAATTTTCTGCAAGCTGGTATATGCATCTACAAAAAGATGGTGAAATGTTTGATGAACATATAGGCATCAAGTCCAGCAGCTAGTTTCCAAAGAGAGAAGCATCGTGAAATGTTTGATGAACATATAGGCATCAAGTGTGACTACTGCAGGGTTCTGATTCTCGATGTAAAAAATATCTTGACACCTTTGGTAGGTATGTTGACTTAATTGTTTCATTTTATTGCTTCGTGATATGGTTGTATTGTTGTTGTTTTCTTTTTGGTTAAAATTTAATCATATATTAGTTAATTCCATTTATTTCAATTACATACTTTGCTTTCAATTTTTGGGAATTCTCTTTGTTAGAGACTTGCTAATTTCTTTTAGGAGAATTAAAGAGGATAAGTAAGGGAATTTAGAATTCTATTAAGAATTGATAGTGTCATCTTCTGTACCTAATACATGTATATAAACCATTCTGGTACTTGTGCAAACTATTAGCTGGTAATCTAAAGAGTATATTTAGATTTTAGGATACTATTTGTACGATACAATGATACAAAGAATTGACAAAGTAATTGATTTAAATATTCATATAAAAAAATGCTTTTACTGTGATATTTTTTTGGTTTGGTTTAGACTTCTTGTTTCATACGCCAAGTAGGTTAGTTGTCTGCCTTTGATTTTGTTTCTGTCGTAGTCCTCTTCCTCTCCTAATATGTTTTGCTATATTTGTATTGTTCTTATAATTAAGATTGCTTGTTATATATTAAATTATTCGAAAAATATATTCTGATAATTGAGATTGCTACATTTGTATTGTCCAGCAAGGTAGCAATATTGAAGATTGAGGATTGAAGATTGTTAAATGAGGGTTCCATGTTTATGAAGATTAGTTCATAGCTATATTTTTTAGTATGCTTTGAATTATAATTCGAATTTTATTAGTTCATAACTCTATTTTACAGTGCAGATTGAATTAAAATTAGAGTTTTGATTGATTTGTAATATTGAAAAATGTATTATTAAATTTTATTTTGGAAATTTTAAATATTGATTTATTTATAATATTGAAATATGTATATTAAATTTATTTTTTTTATTTGAGAAACGACAACGGATTTTATCCATTGTCTTTGTCATTTTAAAACCGTTGTATTCTTCGGTGTTGTTAAAAGTCCGCTAAAAGACAACGGATAAAATCCGTTGTCGTAAGGAGAATAGACAACGGATTTTAGAAAAGACAAGGGATAAAATCCATTGTCGTAGGGAGAAAAGACAACGGATAAAATCCGTTGTCTTTAGTCGTTTTTCTTGTAGTGAAAATTCTAACAATTAAATTTAACTAACGATAAACTAGCAAGACGATTAAACAATGAGAGATAAATTCTAGAGGTTCGATTTCAGTGGACTATCAACCAGCTTAATTCATAAAAAAATCTATATCATAAATTTTTCGAGTTTACTAACCAAGAATTCATAATATTTTTTACTATTTCCCAAGTGACAAGTAGAAATTCTTATGTAATATCAAACTCAATATTCCTATCAAAGTCTAGATATCAAATTCGGTAAATAGCACAAAATTTTTCCAACGACTTCAATAAAATTATAGGCCTCCCGAACTCTTTAAGTACCAATGATGTATTTTCCTATGGTCCTATTCAAAATCTCATCTTCCGAGTGCTAGACTTCAAATAAATATGACGATTCAACTAGTGATCAGTTAATTGAATGCAATCAATTCAAAAAAACACAAATAAACCGAACGAAAAATTCTAATATATCAATCAAAATATCAAAACATGGTCTTAATTCAATCTACGTCGTCCCTCTAGATAAAGGAATTAGTTCATAACAAAAATAAAAATCAAACAAAGCATGTTCTTGAACATCATTTAAAATAAGGAGAAAGAAAGAAATAAAAATGAAGGTAGATAAAACTTCTCTGTCCTCGGAAGTCGTGTCGTCCGTCTTTGTTTCAAGATTGCTTGTTCTTCTTTTCTCCCTGGTTTCTCAGCCGTCTCTAGTCGTCTATCCCTCAAAACCCTTGAAAAAGTCCTTTAAAATACTCCCCAATGTTGCCTTTTAAAACATGCAAAACTTTCCATAAAGTTAGATATTGTGCAGCGCGGGTACTCCCAAAGACAGCACTGGTGAGCTGCGATATCGATTTTGAAGCAAGAGCGTGGGTGCACTGCATCACAATGCAAGTGCACTACTCTAGCGCGCGGGTGCATTGCATCATAGCACGGGTGCACTGGTCTAGGGCGCGGGTGCACCCTGTACTCAAATTTTTAATATTAATTTTCGACGATTGGCACTGGTGGGATACCTTCCAAGCGCGGGCCCTGCTTTACGCTCATTTCTTGAACCGATTAGTTATTGCTTTAGACACAATTTTGTAGCTCAAGTTGCAAAGACTGATAGGCCGAAATGTTAGAATTTTTATTCTATATAATGTTGGGCTTGCATATTTTTATATCAATTATATTATATACTATCTAATTTAATTGGGCCAATAAGTGATTTATAAAGCTGATCCAATATTTATTTATATGTATGGAATTTAATATGTAGAAACCATATATTAGGATTGATGGGATTCTAATGAAAGGGTGTCACCAATGGGCTCTTTTGAAAGAGTACAATAAAGGGACACATTGAAAGGTTGTAGTCCCCAAACCAAATCTATAAATATGTTTTGATCGTTATTCTTTCTCCCCATTCAAGAGAGAGTTCAGGATATTCTATACTAGATTAACGTGAGATAGATCGGAAAAGAATTAAAGAAGATTTGGTTGTGGAAGGCTTCATCCAAACGAATTCGTCAATATGGATTCGGGTATGTTTTACAACAATTCTGATAATTTGATGTGAATGCTAAAGATCCTGTTGTAAAATCTAAAGTCTAACAAGTGGTATCAGAGCCAAACATTCATGTTGAATTATTTTCGGATGAATTGAACAATTGCATTTTGTACTGTTTACGTGTATTTATGATGGTTGTTTCTGTCTTCCTCCCTTCTCCACATATTACTGCCGTATATGGGTTTTGTATATTTGCACCATGTATGAGTTTCTTCATTGCTTCCCCATTTACCGTTTAATCTGTGGTTTACACAATCGACCATATTGGATTCGGCCCATAAGCAGTCGAGCGTTCGCCGACGATTTCCGTGGAAAGATGGCCGGATTTGGCCGAAAAATCGCGACGTTTCGTGCCACACGATTGGTTTCCTGTTTTTTTTTGTTCACATTTTGGGTCGATTTCGACCATATGGAAGACGGTTTTGAGGTCAATCCTCTTTTGGGATGAATCCCGGCCTGCTAGCGGTAGCGACCGGCGATGCACCACCGCCGTGAACAAATCTGGTCACCTCCTAAATCTCCGCGATTTTTAAATTTAAAAAAAAAAGGTTGATTGGAGGCAGATCGGAGGATGGTGAGGCTAACAGTGGTCGGACGGCCATGGGTACTGGTCGCGGGCCGTCGTTTTGGTCGGCATAGGTCGGCGGCGACAGCCTAATGTTGGTAAAGATGGAGATTAATGTTTGGGTTATATATATACTTACGGGTGTGTGTATATATATTAATTAATTAATTAACTGTAGATAATTTTAATTATTAATTAACTTTATAGATTTCTGTTAGTTAATTAACTTTGCATATTTTAATTAATTAATAATTAATTTTGGGAATCATTTCTCTTTTATTTACTGATTATATGGATTGGAATATTTTTAATCCAAATTCAATAATTATGAATTAAGATAGAATTTGTATGTTAAATTTTAATTTAATTCATATAAAATGTCTGATCTTGGATTATTTTGTTATAACATTTCATTATAAATTAATTGAAATTATATGTTGCCAAAGTGACCTCTATAATGTAGATTTATTTATTTTGAAATATGATAATATATGTTTATTATTTATGTATAATAATTATCAGCCCAAAGGAAGATAATTAGTTGACCAAATAATATACATATTTCTCTTAATATTAGTGCAGTAATTTTTGATGTTTACATGATGAATAATAAGTCGATCCAAAGAAAGTCTTATTGTTTGAGTAAATTAATTACATAAGCACTTTGTTACCGTATCAAGAGTACCATTTGCAATTGATATTTTGTTCAAAGATTAAATATAAATGTTGTGTTAGGTATCATGAATAGGGCCCACCATTATGTGAATTATTTGATCTATCATATGCATGTTTATTTATTTATTGTATGAATATGATATGATTATTAAATGTGAGCATGATATATTGTAGTACCCCGTACCCGAAATTGGTAATTAAGAGATTAATTATGTTAATTAAACCAATTTGGTATCGGACGGATCGGAAGCTCCGAAGGTGAGATCGAAAGCTCCGATGGCAGGATCGGACGTTCCGATCGTGTTCGGACGTTCCGATCGCGGTTCGGAAGCTCCGATCGCCGTCTATAAATTGGGGGTGCCGAGCTCATTTTTGAAGTGCATCATTCCTCTCTTCTCTCTCGATTCCTTAGCCTTCTAACTCAGATCTAAGGAATTCTAGGCGTCTCGTGGGGAATCCGGAAGTGGCATAGCGATCCAGGCGTCGTAGCGGAGCTGTGGCCTAGTTTTGAGGCACTCGATAGCAAAGGGCTAACGACGGACGAAAGTATAGCTTTTGCTTTCAATAAATATTTAGGAGTATGCAATAGCTTAGTTAAGGCTTTTAGAGCACTTTAATGATAGTAGTATCATTTGGAAGTGTAGAGCAGACTATAGGCGTGGACCTAAAGTTGGTAGAGCTTGCACTGATTTGAGGTACGGAAGTACTGTTCGAGATATCCTGACTGAGTATGCATGTATTATGTGACTGCATAGTTTATATGTCATTGATTTATGCTGCATTCATTTGCATACTGAGCTATCTCCTTCGAGATGTCTGTTAGTAGGGTTTTTCCCTATCCTGTTAGTGGTTGGACTTCCATCGATTTGGGTCCGGCATATCCACTTGTATTATGGTATGGGAGCCACCTCCTAAAGCGACGGCACAGCGTACTACATACCAGGGCCCGGTCTGTATCTGTTATCTGATCCTTGACCTCGAGTTTATAGGGAGTTTACTTTGCATGCATGTATACTCATACTCTCGTACTGAGCGTTTTATGCTCACGTCTCGTACTCTGTGTTTCTAGACACCCTATTCCATGGGGCAGGTTTGCGATTGGACGAGTCGGGTGGATCCAAGAGGGGCTAGTCAGTGGTTGACCAGCTGGAGCTTCGTCTAGGTTTTATTTCTGTTGTTTTGAGGTTGATACAGCTATTCGATTTGGTTGTATATTAATTGGATAAATTACAGATTCCTTTACTTGGGATTGTATAATGTTTATGGTTTCCACAGTTTATTCTGATATCTATTTTATTAAGTTAATTGCATGCCTAAGCTCTGTTAGTAGGTGATCCGGGTAAGGGTCACTACATATATTATCTTGTTATTTGTTCAGTCAATACTTCTGCTTCTACTATATCTGCTAGTATCAACTCTATTCCTGTGCTTAATGGCACAAACTTCAAGAATTGGAAAGAGAATGTCATGATTGTTTTGGGTTGCATGGATTTGGACCTTGCGCTTCGGGAAGAACGACCTGTATCCCTTATTGAAGGGGATTCCGCCCCTGAAAAGGCGAACATGGAAAAATGGGATTGTTCTAATCGCATGAGTCTTATGATCATGAAACGCTCTATTCCTGAAACCTTTAGGGGCTCTATGTCCGAAGAGAAGGTTGCTACTAAGTTCCTTAAAGAAATAGAACAACGTTTTGTGAAAAACAAAAAAGCTGAGACAAGTACTCTATTGGCTAAACTTGTATCCATGAAATACAAAGGAAAAGGAAATATAAGAGAGTACATAATGGAGATGTCTCATATCGCTTCCAAACTAAAAGCACTAAAGTTACAGCTATCTGATGAATTGCTGGTGCATTTAGTTTTGATTTCTTTCCCTGTGCAATACAGTCATTTTAAGGTGAGTTACAATACTCAAAAGGATAAATGGACTCTTAACGAGCTCATATCTCACTGTGTGCAAGAGGAGGAAAGGATAAAGCGAGAAAGAGTTGAAAGTGCGAACTTAGCAACTGTCTTTAAGGACAAGAAAAGAAAGCGAGGAAAAGAAATTGCAATTGGGACATCAAGCAACAAGAAAGAAAAGAAACAACATTCAGAAATTAGATGTTTCTTTTGTCGTAAGAATGATCACATAAAGAAAGATTGTCCCAAGTACGCCAATTGGCGTGTCAAGAAAGGTTCGCTTCCCAATTTAGTTTGTTCTGAAGCTAATTTGAGTTCTGTACCTAAACACACTTTGTGGATAGATTCTGGTGCTACTACTCACATAAGTGTGTCTATGCAGGGTTGCCTGTGGAGCCGACGACCAAATGATGCTGAAAGATTCATATATGTGGGCAATGGCGAAACAGTAGCAGTTGAGGCTATAGGGACTTTTAGGTTGTTATTAAAGACAAGTCATTATTTGAACTTGGAAGAGACTTATGTTTTACCGTCTTTTAGACGGAATTTAATTTCAATTTCTATTTTGGACAAATTTGGTTATTCTTGTTCATTTGGAAATAATAATTTAGTCTTTTTCAAGATTCAAATCTCATCAGTACTGGTTCTTTATCCTTAAATGACAACCTATATTTATTGGACACTATTGCCTCATTTAATGAAACCTTGCACACAAGTTCATGTGGTACAAAACGAAAATTAAATGACAAAGATTCCGTCACCTTATGGCATAAGCGTTTAGGTCATATTTCTAAAGAAATAATTCAGAGACTTGTGTCGGATGGAATCCTTGATCCCCTTGATTTCACAAATTTTCAAACTTGTATTGAGTGTATAAAGGGGAAACAGACAAACACAAGAAAATTAGGTGCAAATAGATGCTTGGATGTCTTAGAACTAATTCATACTGATATTTGTGGACCATTCCCTACAGCTTCATGGAATGGCCAGCAGTATTTTATTACGTTCATAGATGATTATTCAAGATATGGCTACCTATATTTAATTCATGAGAAATCTCAATCCTTGGACGTATTTAAGATATTTAAAGCTGAAGTTGAAAACCAACTAGGCAAGAAAATTAAAGCCATCAAATCTGACCATGGTGGAGAATACTATGGTAGATATGATGGATTTGTTGAACAACGTCGAGGACCTTTCGCAAAATACCTAGAGGAATGCGGCATCGTCCCGCAATACACAATGCCGGGCAAACCCAGCATGAATGGTGTTGCTGAAAGACGAAATAGAACGCTTAAAGATATGGTAAGAAGTATGATTAGTCATTCTTCTTTACCAGATTCTCTATGGGGAGAAGCTTTGAAAACTGCAGTTTATATCCTCAATCGGGTTCCTAGCAAAGCAGTAGCAAAAACCCCTTATGAACTATGGACAGGCAAAAAGCAGAGCATTAAGCATCTTCATATTTGGGGTTGTCCAGCGGAGGCCAGACCTTACAAGCCTCATGAAAAGAAATTGGACTCTGAAACCATAAGTTGCTACTTTGTTGGTTATTCTGAGCGCTCAAGGGGTTTCAAGTTTTATGTTCCTACAACTAAGAATTTTTTCGAGACGGGAAATGCAAGATTTCTTGAGGAAGTTGAGTTTATGGAGGGAGATAAGGATAAAAATATTGCCTTTGAAGAGAAGTTTGTTGATTTTCCTCTTGTTGCAATTGATAACACTCAAGATGTCATTCAAAATAGTCAAGACATTATTGCAATTAATAATGGTCATGACACCATCATGAATGACCAAAACGTTATTCAAAATGCAAATTCGGATAATGAAGGCAATATAGAAGAACCACAAAATATAGAAACTATGTATGTGGTGCAAACTCAACAATCTCAAGAAAATGTGCCATTACGAAGATCTACTAGAGAAAAGAAAAATGCAATTTCGGATGACTATTTTGTTTTCCTCCAAGAAAATGAAAATGATGTAGGCATGGTGAAAGATCCAGTCAACTTCCATCAAGCCAAACAAAGTCCCAATTCTCAAAAGTGGATTGATGCAATGAATGATGAGATGAAATCCATGATGAAAAATGACGTTTGGGATCTCGTTGAATTGCCTGAAGGTGTTAAACCTATTGGTTGCAAATGGATATTTAAAACCAAATGGAATTCAAAAGGCAATATCAAAAAATATAAAGCGCGTTTAGTTGCAAAAGGTTTCACTCAGAAAGAAGGCATTGATTACAAAGAAACTTTCTCTCCTGTTTCAACGAAAGATTCTTTCAGAATCGTAATGGCACTTGTAGCTCACTTTGACTTAGAGTTACACCAGATGGATGTTAAGACTGCGTTTCTTAATGGTAACATTGATGAAACAATATATATGATACAACCAGAAAACTTTGTATCTGGTGATCCAAAGAAAATGGTTTGCAAACTAAAGAAATCCATCTACGGTCTCAAAAAGGCTTCTCTTCAATGGTATCACAAATTTCATCAAGTGATTATCTCGTTTGGTTTTGAGGTAAATAAAGTTGATGATTGTGTATATCATAAGTTCAGTGGGAGCAAATATATTTTTCTGGTATTATATGTCGATGATATCATACTTGTTAGTAGTGATATAGGCTTATTGCACGAAACCAAGAGATTTCTGACCAAGAATTTTGAGATGAAAGATCTTGGGGACGCCTCTTTTGTATTAGGCATACAAATACACCGAGATCGCCATCGAGGTGTTCTTGGGTTATCACAAAAGAGCTATATCGAAAGAATTCTTGATAGATTCGGCATGAAAGGATGTTCTCCAGGAGACACCTCTGTTGCTAAGGGTGATAAATTCAGTTTGAGTCAGTGCCCCAAAAATGAGTTGGAACAAAATGAAATGCAGAAAATTCCTTATGCATCAGCAGTAGGAAGTCTATTGTATGCCCAAGTATGTACGCGTCCGGATATTGCGTTCATTGTGGGAATGCTAGGCAGATACTTATGTAATCCAGGGTTGGATCACTGGAAAGTAGCCAAACGAGTAATGCGTTATTTACAAAGAACAAAAGATCACATGCTCACTTATCGGAAATCAGAACATTTGGAGATCATTGGGTATTCTGATTCTGATTTTGCTGGATGCCAAGATAGAAAAAGATCCACATCAGGCTATATTTACTTGTTAGCCGGAGGGACTATTTCATGGAAGAGTGCTAAGCAGACACTAATAGCTTCATCCACTATGGCAGCAGAATTTGTAGCTTGTTACGAGGCATCTAATCATGGAATATGGTTGCGAAATTGTGTCACTGGGCTGCGTGTTGTGAAAAATATTGAAAGGCCATTGAAGATATATTGTGACAATAATTCGGCTGTACTTTATTCCAATAACAACATAAGCTCTTGAAGCCGAAGCACATAGACATCAAGTTTCTTGTTGTTAAAGAAAGAGTTCAGAGTCAACAAGTTACTATAGAACATATTGGGACAAACTTTATGATTGCGGATCCGCTTACTAAAGGATTACCACCTAAGGTCTTTCATGAGCATACTGCTCATATGGGTGTTGTACTATTTGATGATGTACATGTTTAGTGGGAATTTGTATTTTAATGTTCTTGGTACACATAATTTTTTTATGTTTGTATGTATTCTGCAGAATAAATTATATGATTCGATTCTTAAACTCTGAATATTACTTATGATTTATTTGATCTCTTTAAAGAATAAAGTTGGACTAGTTGAAAATAGACATGTTGATCACATTGCATGTAATTTTCATGCTACACATCCATACATGATCTATGTCATTGAATATATTAGTAAGGTGACCATTGATGGATCTAGTTACGAATTAAATGTAACAAAGATCGCTTTGATTCCATACTGATATAGGAAATGGACCAGATTGTTGCTAAGGAAATTAGATAGTTATTTTTGCGCATTAAAGTCTGTATAATATAATTGGTCAAGAAACATATGAAGCCCAAGTGGGAGATTGTTAGAATTTTTATTCTATTAATGTTGGGCTTGCATATTTTGATATCAATTATATTATATACTATCTAATTTAATTGGGCCAATAAGTGATTTATAAAGCTGATCCAATATTTATTTATATGTATGAAATTTAATGTGTAGAAACCATATATTAGGATTGATGGGATTCTAATGAAAGGGTGTCACCGATGGGCTCTTTTGAAAGAGTACAATAAAGGGACACATTGAAAGGTTGTAGTCCCCAAACCAAATCTATAAATATGTTTTGATCGTTATTCTTTCTCCCCATTCAAGAGAAAGTTCAGGATATTCTATACTAGATTAACGTGAGATTGATCGGTAAAGAATTAAAGAAGATTTGGTTGTGAAAGGCTTCATCCAAACGAATTCATCAATATAGATTCGGGTATGTTTTACAACAATTCTGATAATTTGATGTGAATGCTAAAGATCCTGTTGTAAAATCTAAAGTCTAACACGAAAATCTTTCAAGTTTGATGGCTCCCGAAGTTTTGGGATTAACGTAACAAGATTTGAATTCCACTCAGACAAATCCCCCTGCTCATTTAGGTAGACAGTGTTGCAGCCGTAATATCTCCTCCAATATCAGGCCAGAGTTTCTGATAAAACAGAGCCGTGAATCCATCTGGCCTCGGAGCTTTGGATTGATGCATCTCAAAAACCGCTTTGTGAATTTCCTCCGGTGTGACCGGCTTACATAGTTCCTCGTTCATGCTATTCTCCACCACTGGATTCAAGAAATCCATAACATTTTTGATATGTTGTTGTGAAGGCATAGATGAGGAGAATAAAGTATAAAAATAATTCATTGTGATATTCGCCATACTAGTATTATCACAGCACCACTCCCCTCTATGATTCTTAAGTCCTTTGATAAAATTGTTCTGACGCCGAGAACTAGCTGATGCATGAAAATATTTGGTGTTTTGATCCCCCTGATTCTGCCAATTAACCCGAGATCTTTGCAGCCAATGAATTTCCTCCTGATCAGATAATTTGTCGATAGTGTTCTCCAGCTCCAGTATTCTCTCATGGTTACTTTTTACTGTCTAGTAATTCATCATACTGTTCAGTTCCTTTCGAAGAAAGTTAATCTTTTTGCCCAACTGATTAAATCGTTCCCCTACCCACTGCTTTAGATTTTCACTGCATTTTGCAAGTTTTCTAAGTAGATTATAGCCTTCCCTTTGAGCCTCCCAACTCTGTTTAAACCAATCCCGGAACTCATCCTCTAATAACCACTTATGTTCGAATGTGAATCTCTTCGAAAACTTAGATACACTCACCTTAGAATCTGGATTGAAATTCAAAGAGATTGGTCTATGATCCGATCCAAAGAAAGCCAAATTTTCTACCTTCGCATTGGGAAACATATCTCTCCACCTTCTATTACAATAAATAGATCATGTCGAGAAAAGATAAGCTCATCCCCTTGCCTTTTATTATTCCAAGAATACATGTTTCTTTTGTATTATAAGTCTTGCAGACCACACTCATCCAGAGTATCCGCAAATGCTTGCATTTGATATATTGGCTGAACAATTCCTCCTATTTTTTTCTGATTCAAATAATATTTCGTCAAAGTCTCCTCCAACTAGCCACGGAAGCTGGTTCAATTCATGCAGACTATAAAGTCTTCTTAAAAGCTGCCAAGAATTGTGTCTTAGAGCCACCACTGGATTTCGTAAAACCCCGTAAATCTCAAACTATTAGCACCATATTTAACTACACAATCTATATGGTCGGTAGAAAACGAGAGAATATTCAGAGTCCATTGGAAAGGCTCCATTAAATTGAAAACGACTTGTCCAATTACTAAATTTATTTGCTAGTAATTTAGTTTCATTAATAAATAATAGAGCTGGGTTACTTAAAGCAATTAGCCGACATAGTTCATGGATTGCACGTTGGTTCCTAAGCCCCCGCGCATTCCAAGCCAAACAACTGGTAATGCTTGTGCAGCCACCGCCTCACCGATAACCACTTCACTACTGGCCCCTTCCTCAACCTGAGCTTTTTTGAACGATTTAATATGCTCCACTAGAGTGGTGAATGGTCGTTTCTCAGGTTCAGAAACCACCTGAGTCCCTGAAACATCTGATGCACTATTTTGAGTCCTCCGCTCCATCTTCTCTTTCTAAAGTGCAAGTCTGCCTTTCCATCAACCCCACTATCCGTGGAACCTTCATCTTTATGCTCACCCTCATGTATAGCGATTTTCATATTCGGAACTCGATATGTATCACTCCCTTGTTCCAGATCTAATCCGACATTCTCCTCATCCATACTCTTCACACGAGAAGATTCAGACCCCACTCCTTGTTCTAGATTTTTTATCACTTTATAATATAATTAATGATCAAACCCCTTTTAAATTGTTGAGATGATACATACACTCGGTGAACCGCTATAGCTCGGACTTGGCACTCTATGAGAATAAGCTTTGCGATCGCCATTATAGATGCTCGAAGCCAATTCCCAAACTGATTTTTATCTTCCTCCATACCTTCAATAGCACATTAATCCCTGCTGACATGGCCAATATATATGCCCAAACGAAAAACAGAAATTAGGCAGCCCCTCATATAATATCTCCTCCTCTGATAATTCTGGTGGAACCCAAATTCCTTGCTTAAGAGGCTTAGTAAGATCCAAAATGACCCTAATCCTTACATATCTCCCAACACAACCTCCATCTTCCTGTGCATCCACTTCAAGCACTTTACCAATCCTCTCACTAATGCTGCTAATAATTTCCGTATTCATGAAAGCGAGTGGTACATTGTGGCACTGTACCCAAATCGGCATCTCATTAAAATTCATATGTGTCAGGTGCTTTGAAAACTTTGAAGAAATGCCACGGCCCATCATCTAACGCATGATTTCGATCAATGCTAGATGCAAAATCCAATGGAAAAAGATTCTCCTCAATTACTTCAATACTCATCGACTTTTTCGCCTATAGAATCCGTGGCATTTGCACTTTGAATGTTTCTCTATTGACTGCCTTACCTGCAAACACCTTCCCAGGCCACTAGGCAGGATTCTAGTCTCTGTTAGCTCAGATTGGTTAAATTTGATGGGATAATGAGTGGAGTTTCAATACCTTCTGAAGATAATTTCAATTTACTCACACGTATTTCAATCTCCTTTGAATCCATAATAATAGCCTCCTCCTCGGTTACAAACTGAAGAGAAAAATCTATACACCGATAGGAAATGGACTATCACCTGATCAACCCTAAGAAAGGGGAACTAGAGAGAACAACCATCTTGTTACTATATATGCTCATTACTTGTATTTTGTTTCTCTTCTACATATAATTCCATTTATTTTCGCATGCACTAAACTATTTTAAAAAATGGTAGCTCAAAATCATTTTCTAAATGATTTTCTTAAATAACCATCACCATATTACTATAATCAATTTTAGCCTTCAATTAAGTTACTTAACCAAAATAGTCTTTACAAAGATATCATTTTTAAACTTTATTCACAAATCACAATCATTTTCTTCATCTTAAAGTATTTTATTCTCACATCAATTCCATTGTTGATCGCAGTAAGGACTAAGTAGGAAGGGTACAGAGCATCGTTCTGCTCCCATCCCATAAATAAGGAGCCTTGAAGCACAATAATTTCAATTTTTTTATGAATTTCATTTTTTTTCCACTTATTTTTTCACATATAATGGTTTATTTCATATTTAGATTGTTGTATATGCATAGATATATGGGTTATGGCAAACCTTGGTGATTTCGTACACACTATAATTCAAAATAACAATTCATAATTTTATAAAAATATGTTTATTTATATAAGTAAGTATTATTAAAAAAATTTAATATATTATAAATTAAATAAAACTGAATGAATGCTAAAATCATCTCTTAAAAGAAAAATATTATGTAACTAAATAGATGAATAACGAAAATAGAATATGTATGGTCTCAGAAAACTCAACATAGTAAATGAAGAAGGGATAAACGTTTTAAAAAAAATTAAAAATTATCAATAAAAGGGTATTTTAGGATTTTTTTTTAATTATATTAGACATAATGAAAAATGTGTAATAAAGAAGGCCATTTTTAAAATTATGACTTTGAAAATGGACTAGAATAATCAATTTTACTTTAGTTTAGAAAATAACCATTAAAAAATATAATATTAAAGTCACAAACAAATTTCCATATGTAATATTAAGGATATATATGTAATTTCAATTACAACGTGTAACCCAACGTATAACCCTCTGTGTACATGTAGCATCATCATTTATTTAATTGAATTGAATCAGTATTTATGATGATTTAATTTGATGACAAATGAAAACACTAAGTAAACAATCCATAAATGAAACTATTAATTATAATAATCCTATTTATGGTATCTCGTAAATAAACAACAAATGGAAAAAAATGACAACTGTTAGTATCGAAAACATGTGTCGATGGAGGTGAATAAACACTTTAAAATATTTAGATCTACAACAACGCGGTCTTGAAATGTTCAAAAATGAACCGAGCACCGAGAGATTATATCGAGTTCGGTTTTCAAACCGAGCGAAAATCACTCAAAATAATCCCTCTAAATACTGATTTAAACAATTGAAAAACGTTTGAAAAGAATGCAAGTTGAAATGATAAAAACAGTTTGGTTGAAGCATTTTATCAAACATTTTGTAAGCAAGATTTTGGTATTTTATCAAACACATATAATGCTTCAACAAAGCAATTCCAAATAGTAGCAATAGTATAGTAAATGCGATAAATAAATAGACACGGATTTGTTTATGGATGTTCAGTGATAAAACTTCTACGTCACCCCTTCTTCGTCATCTGAAGGATCTACTAGAAGACTTTGATTTATACATGTAGTAACCCAGATTCCATTTTAAGATAATAATATGTTAAACATGATTTAGGGTTGGTAATTAACTAATTCTGGGGCTTAATCGGACTTCAGAATCAAGAATGGGATTTTCATTTTCTGAGCCAGTTCGGATGGTCCGAAGAGGACTTCGGACGGCCCGAACTCAGCACACCGGGGGCTCCGAAGGTGAGCTTGTTGACTTCGGAGTTAAGGCAAATTCGGACGATCCGAAGTAGGATCGGACGGCCCGAACTTCACCTGTGCCAAGTAGGCAGGATTACTCAGCCATGGTTTTTGACAAGTGTCGAATTTAGGACACTTCGGACGACCCGAAGTGGTGATCGGACGGTCCGAACTCGACGTGTCTCGCATGCAGGCAGTGAGTTGGATCGGACGATCCAAACCCCAGTTCGGAGGGCTCGAACTCGACCAGAAATTTTCCTATAAATAGGACTCGTTCGATTTCAATTTGAATTACAAATTTTCGAGTTTCCTTCTCCAGTTTTATAGTGTGAGATATACACTTGAGGGCCCTATTGGTTATAATCGAGGTTATGAAATAATCAAGGTATGGTTATAGTCATCCGGGACCAGCGACTCCAAAGGGCTATCTACGGACGAAGGTATGGTCCGGGAATCTATTTAAGTTTTGGGAGTACTTATTAGCTTAGTTAAGGCTTATAGAACTTACGTAGTGATACGGTGAACTTTTGAATATAATATGGGCTTGGAACCTAGGATCTACTATACTTGAACTAGGTTAGAGGTACGTACACATTGACTGAGATTGCCAGCGAATATATATGTTTATATGTTGCATTTATTTGGCATTATTATATGGCATGATATATGATTTACCATTTTTCATATTCATATGTCATTTGCATATACACGTTGAGCCTATACCTTGTTATACCTGATTATAGAGCCGCTCAGCTCTATACTCGATAGTCTGTCACTGAGAGTACCGCGACGATGGGGAAATGTATGTATGACTACTCTGGTATACTAGACGAGTGTGGTTGCACCCAGAGGTTTATCCGTGCGGTGGCAGCACTCATGTGGCGCCGGTACTGAGCATGAATTTTCAGATGACCTTTTACTAGTCATCATGTTGCATGCATTATATACATATGTTTACTCATGTTTATGTACTGGGCGTTAGCGCTCACGTCCTAGTTGTTATCTTGGACACCCTATTCCACGGGGTAGGTCGCAGGATGGACGGAGCTGGTAGTTCAAGGCAGGACTAGGGAGCAGGAGCCTTGAGGAGTTTATTATACAGCATGATTCGATATAGCTGTATAATGTTTACTTTTAAGTTTTTCGATATGGTTGTATCACTACAGTATTAAGTCTGGATATATTTTACTAAGCTGATATGTAATTTATGGATTATGTTTTCGCACGTTTTACTCTGTTAAATATTTTCCTGTATTAAATTTAATGCATGCTATTAGTTACCAGTTAGTAGGTGATTCCATGCAGGGTCATTACATTTTTGGTATCAGAGCATGCTTAGATTTCGGGAATTAGTACTTGGGATTTAGTTTAGTCTTGAGTAATTCTTGCGCATTTGGGATTTTAATGTGCAATTCTTTTCAGGATATGGCAGACGAGAGTCACGGTAGTGTTGGCTAGGGAGGTGGTCATCATCGTCATCATCGCCATCATGATGATCGATATCGTCCTCATGAGGGTAGACGTCGTTACTCTATCAATAAGTTTATGCAAGTAGGACCGAAACCCTTGTTGGGAGGTGAGAATCCTGAACAGGCAAGAAGCTGGATGTCTAAACTCGAGAGTGCTTTTCGAGCTTTCGATTGCACTGAAGAGCAGGAACTGGAAGTTCTAGAATTCGTTCTAGAGGATCGAGCACGCTTATGGTGGGATGCCAAAGCTACTCAAGCACGTACTGAGAGAGGACAGGTGACTTGGGGGGATTTCTATCAGCAGTTTCAGAAACTGTATTTTCCTTCAGCAGTTCGACAGGCACGATCTATGGAGTTGCTGACTCTGAGGCAAGGATCAATGACTATTGATCAATATCAGCAACGATTTCTTGATCTGCTACCTTTTAGTCCTCATATTAATGACAGTGATGCGTCCAAGTATGATATCTTTCTGCAAGGCTTGAATCAAGATATCTACTCACAAGTTGTCGTATGTGATAATCCGACATCTTATGAGACTTTGGTGAACCGTTGCCATCAAGTGGAGAACAGCAATAGGCGGTCACTGTTGATGATGCCAGGACAGCCTAGTGGATCTCTTGGGCCTAGGGCTCAATCTGTTGTGCAATCTGGACCTATGTCTTCTTCTACTCCTACTACTTCGTCTGGTTCTCGTGGCTCATGAGGTACATTCCGCTTTGGGAAGAAGAAGAAGAAGGAGGAATTTTGCAGTCACTGTGGTGGGAAGCATCCTGCAGCTTCATGTCGGAAAGCTACTGGTGCTTGTTATATTTGTGGTGAGCAGGGACATCTGCGGAGAGATTGTCCTCAGCGCATGGGTTCTGCTGGTGGATCGGGATCACAGGTTGGATCTCAGGCTTCTACTTTTCCATGTTAGCAGACAGCACCACAGAGTTTTTCTGGTTACCGTCCACAGACTCAAGGGCAGGTATTTTCTCTGTCTCAGGAGCAGGCTATTGAGGGAAGCGATCGCATGTTGGCAGGTACCTTTTTGTTATGTGGTATTCCTGCACTTGTTTTAATTTATACTGGAGCATCGCATTCCTTTATTTTTAGTCGCTTTGTTAAGAGACATAGATTACCTTATGTATCATTAGATATAGATTTAGTTGTATCTACTCTGGTGGAGCAGGAGATATTAACTAAGCGTCTAGTGATGGGTTGCCTTCTAGAGTTTGAGGGTAATGTGTTATCGGCTAATTTGATGATATTAGCGATGACAGATTTTGATTGTATTTTGGGAATAGATATGCTGACTTTGTATCACGCTACTGTGGATTGTTATCAACGTCTGGTACAGTTTCATCCGGATGAGGGTGATAGCTGGTACTTTTATGGTGAGGGTGCGCGACCTCTAATGCCACTTGTATCGGCTCTGAAGGCATGTCATGTCTTGGAGTCAGGTGGGGAGGGTTACCTCATTTATGCAGTTGATATGTCCACGAGTAGTTCGAGTATTGATCAGCTACCGATTGTCAGCGAATTTCCTGACGTATTCCCTGATGAGATTCCTGGTTTTCCTCCGGTTCGAGAGGTTGAATTTGGTATTGATCTAGTACCAGGAACTACGCCTATATCCTGAGCACCTTATCGTCTAGCACCGTCAGAGATGAGAGAATTGAAACAGCAGTTGCAGGATCTGCTTGATAAGGGATATATTCGTTCGAGTATTTCTCCGTGGGGAGCACCTGTTTTATTTGTCAAGAAGAAGGATGGATCGATGCGATTATGTATTGACTACAGGCAGTTGAATCGTGTCACCATCAAGAATAAGTATCCTTTGCAGTGGATTGATGATCTGTTCGATCAATTACAGGGTACTTCTGTTTACTCAAAGATAGATCTGAGATCTGGATACCACCAGATGTGGGTACGAGACTCAGATATTTCTACGACTGCTTTCAGGACCAGATACTGTCATTATGAATTTTTGGTGATGCCATTCGGTTTGACGAATGCACCCGCAGTCTTTATGAATCTGATGAATCAGGTATTTCGAGAATATCTGGATAGGTTTGTCATCGTTTTCATTGATGATATTCTTGTCTATTCTCATGACAAGAATGAGCATGCACAGCATCTGAGAATTTTTTTGCAGACGTTACGAGATAAGCAGTTGTATGCGAAATTGAGCAAGTGTGAATTCTGGCTTGATCGGGTAGTTTTTCTCGGTCATGTGATTTCTAGTGAAGTAATATCTGTTGATCCAAGTAAGATAAAGGCAGTGCTGAACTGGTCTCGTCCGATGACGGTTGCTGAGATTCGAAGTTTCTTGGGTCTAGCGGGTTATTACTGTCGGTTCATCGAAAATTTTGCACAGTTGGCCAGGCCTTTGACACAGCTTACACGGAAAGATGTTGCCTTCATATGGTCCTCGGATTGTGAGGAGTCATTTCATAAGCTGCGTAGACGTCTTACTACTGCACCTGTGCTAGCTCTACCTTCTGGATCAGGAGGTTATGTTGTCTATATTGATGCCTCTGGTCAGGGGTTAGGATGTGTTCTTAAACAGCATGGACATGTTATTGCCTATGCTTCTCGACAGTTGAAGACGCATGAGAATAATTATCCAGTACATGATCTCGAGTTAGCCGCCATTGTATTTGCACTCAAGATTTGGATGCATTATCTTTATGGCGAGAAATTTGAGATATTCACGGATCACAAGAGTTTGAAGTATTTATTCACTCAGACGGAGTTGAATATGCGACAGAGACGCTGGATGGATCTTTTGAAGGATTATGATTGTGAAATCAAATATCATCCAGGTTTTGCTAATCTTACTGCTGATGCCTTGAGTCGGCAGGTGAGACATTCTGCACTTCAGACTAGTGAAATATCTCATTTGGTTCAAGAGTGTTGTTCATTGAGTTTTACACTCAAGCACAAGAAAGGAAGAAATGGAATTCGTTTGTATACTATATTATCTGAGCCAGCATTGTATTCTCGGATCAGAGATGCTCAGATATCTGATGTTAAGACTCAGCGTTTGACACGTTTAGCCAATGGGGGTAATACATCTGGATTCCATTTTCAGGCAGATGGTTTATTGTGCTTATCAAATCGAGTGGTTGTACCTGATGTTACGGAGATCAAGAATGATATTCTATCTCAAGCTCACAGAAGTCGATTGTCTGTTCATCCTGGAAGCATGAAAATGTATAAGGACTTGCGAACCAGATTCTGGTGGAAAAGGATGAAGCGGAGTGTATATCAGTTTGTTTCAAGATGTTTGGTTTGTCAACAGGTCAAGGCTGAACACCGACGACCAGGTGGATTACTGCAGAATCTTGAGATTCCCGAATGGAAGTGGGAGCATGTGACTATGGATTTTGTCACCCACTTGCCTATGACTTCACGTCAGTGTGATGCTATCTGGGTCGTTGTTGACCGTTTGACAAAATCAGCACACTTTATTCCTTACAACCGTGAGTATTCTTATGATCGAATGGCACGCTTATATATCCAGGAGATAGTGCGATTACATGGGATTCCAGTGAGCATAGTTAGTGATAGAGATCCGCGATTTACCTCACGTTTTTGGGATAGTTTTCAGCAGGCGTTGGGTACCACTCTGAGTTTGAGCACTGCATATCATCCGGAGACTGACGGGCAGTCAGAGCGAACTATTTGTACGCTGTAGGATATGCTACGTTCTTCTGTCATGGATTTTAGCTTATCTTGGCAGGATCAGTTACCTTTGATCGAATTTGCCTACAATAACAGTTATCATCGTAGTATTGATATGGCACCTTTCGAGGCATTGTATGGTCGACAGTGTCGTACTCCGTTATTCTGGGATGAAGTCGGGGAATGACAAGTCGAGGGTAATGAATTGGTGCAGCAGATTGTAGAAAAGGTAGATTTGATCAAGCGGAGGATCAAAGCTGCTCAAGATCGACATGCCAGTTACGCTAATATTCACCGCAGGCCACTTCAGTTTGAGCCTGGTGAATATGTGTTCCTACGAGTGTCACCTTTTAGGAAGGTGATGAGGTTCGGTGTGAAAGGCAAGTTGTTGCGTGTTTTTTGCTCGCAAGTGCACGATGTCAAGTTATAATATAAGAATTAAGTCCAAGTCAATCCCACGGAGAATGAATAAATGATATTATATCAAATATTTGCAACTAATAAAATCCTAATCCTATGTAGAGCTATGAAAATGATTTGAGTTTATATCAAACTAAAATTTGCAATAAATAAAATTAATTAACGGCGAGTTCGCAAAACGAAAATTCAATGTGAGACAAATTCTAGAGGTTTGACATCACTTAACTATCCACCAGTTTAATTCATAAAGAAATCTATATCATATATTCTTCTAGTTTATTAGCCAGTAATCCCTATTATTTTCTACTACCTCTCTCGAGTGTCAAGTAGAAATTCGTATTCAATAACAAACTCAGTATCTCTATCTAAGTTCAACTATTAAATCCGGTAAATAGCACAATAATTCTTACAAAGGCTTCAATGGAGTTATATGCCTCTCGAACAATATAAACACCAAAGATGTATTTTTCTATGTCGTATTCAAAATCTCCACTTTCAAGTGATAGATTCTAAATAAAATATCATTCAATCTATGGCCAGTAAATTAAACGCAATCAATTCAGGAAAACACAAATAAACCAAATGAATAATTCTAATATATCAATCAAAATATCAAAAACATGGTTTCAAGTCAAGCTACGTCTTCCCTCTAGACAAAGGAATTAGTTCATAATGAAAATAAAAATCAAACAAAGCATGTTCTTGAACATCATTCCAAAATTAGGAGAAAGAATGAAATAAAAACGAAGGTAGATGATGCTTCTCCGTCTCCGGTAGTCACTTCATCCGTTTTCGTGCCAAGAATGCTTCTTCTCCCTTTTCCTTGGTCTCTAGCCTTCAAAAACTCTGAATACTCTCTAAACCCTCGTATCCTCCAGAATAAGTCATAAAATCCCTTTTAAAACCGATTAAAGACTTTTCATATTTTTGGAGACTGCGTAGCGCTGGAGCGCTAATAATTCGGCGCTGGAGCACTCAAGTTTCGTATTTTATTTTTCAATGATGGACGTCTAGCGCTGGAGCGCTCAAAAGACGGCGCTGGGGCGCTCTAGACATGAATTTACGAGCGATGGAGCGCTGGAAAACTAGAGCTGGGGCGCTACTTGTTCTTCCATTTCACCATCTGCGCAACATTTTTGTAAAAATCATAACTTACGTTATAGCCGTCGGATCGAGCTGAAATTTTGACAGAAACTTTAAAACATCCTAAACTTTAATTTGAACGGTGAGATAGGATTTAGATATCTGTAACATTCCCAGTAATTTTCTGAAGTTTGCTGTCCCGTAATTCGGCTTTCCCCTTCTTCTTGCTACTTTTCTTCAAATCCTTGCAACTCACAAAAACAACAACAAATATGCATAATATTCACTTGATACATCACAAAATCCAAGTCAAATCATATATAAATAAGTGTATAAAATGCACTTATCAAATCCCCCAAAATTTTACTTTTGCTAGTCCCGAGCAAAACAGTAATGAGCAATATAGTCTACCTCTGAATTTTTACATTTCAAGATTCAATACACATGCCCGCTAATTTTCTCAAGAGTTCTCATGTGTGTGTGATTTGCCAATCTCATCTACCCACCTAACTTTCGGTAAAATCATGCAATCCGTAAGCTTCATAAAATCATTAACTCCGCCCTCAAGTTTCAAAATACTCTCAACCAAGTTCAACTTTTACTCACACAGATCAACAAGACTTTTTTGGTTAACATTAGGCTCAAGCATAATCAGCAGAAGATAAGCATCCATATATATATCAATGCAAACAAGGACTCATGATGCAAAGCAAAGGGAATTGAATATTTTCAATTTGTGCAGGATTATGAGTAGCTAAAATTTTTTTATTTGCATTGCCAGACATTAGTCTTGGCTTTCTTCTACTCCATACATCTCCATCTTTATGCCTTGTATTTGGACTAGAATTTCAATCCATTTTTTCTTTTCTTTTCAAGGCCTCCCCTCACCTTACTTTCTCCGTCATTACTTTTCTTTGAACTTTTTAGCTACTCAATTTATTTTGGATTTTTCATGAATATAGAATGGCTAAAAAAACTCAATAGATTCGAAAAAAAAACGCCTAAATCACTTCTGTGATCTTAAAAATCTACCTCAGTTTCAAATAAAAATCACAAGAGTTAAGAATCAAATCCTCTAATCCACATCACAAATCCACATAATTTTTTTCTAATTGCTAGAAGTATCGAAAATCATTGCATTCGTGCATAAATGTGAGAACTCAAGATTAAATATAGCTAACATAAACTTTTTCAGCACACAAAATTTATTTTCATCATAGGCCAACACAATTACAACATCATGCCTTCAACTCCAACTAACTCATAAAAAATTTCAAATTTTCACAATTTTTAAACACCCCCCCAAACTTAAAATGTGCATTGTCCTCAATGTACAGTATTCATTAAAAACAATGGACACATACTGTAGTGACCCTTACCCGGATCACCTACTAAACAGAACTTAGACATGCAATTAACTTAATTAAAACAGATATCAGAATAAAACTGCGGAAACCATAAACATTAAACAATCCCAAGAAAAGGAATCTGTAATTTATCCAATAATATACAACCAAATCGAATAGCTGTATAAACTCAAACAACAGTAATAAAACCTAGACGAAGCTCCAGCTGGCCAACCACTGACTAGCCCCTCCTGGTTCCACCCTCCTCGTCCAATCGCAAACCTGCCCCATGGAAATAGGGTGTCCAGAAACACAGAGTACGAGACGTGAACATAAAACGCTCAGTGCGAGAGTATGAGTATACATGCATGCAAAGTGAACTCCCTATAGACTCGAGGTCAAGGATCAGATAACAGAGACAGACCGGGCCCTGGTATGTAGCACGCTGTGCCGTCGCTTCAGGAGGTGGCTCCCATACCGAGATAATCGTGGATACGCCGGACCCAAATCGATGGAAGTCCATCCACTAACAGGATAGGGTACAACCCTACTACAGACATCTCAAAGGAGATACGGCAAGATGCAAATGTATGCAGCATAATATCATGGCATATAAATCATGCAGTCATATAATACATGAATACTCAGTCAGGATATCTCGAACAGTACTTTCGTACCTCAAAACAGTGAAAGCTCTACCAACTCTAGGTCCACGCCTATAGTCTGCTCTACACTGCCAAATGATACTACTATCATTAAAGTACTCTAAAAGCCTTAACTAAGCTATTGCATACTCCTAAATATTTATAGGAAGCAAAAGCTATACCTTCGTCCGTCGTTAGCCCTTTGATGTCGATGCCTCCAGAACTTGGGCACAACTCCGCTACGACTACCGAACTCCTCTCCGACCTCCGGACCAAGCCTAAGAAGACTAGAACAGCTCCAAAAGGACTAGAAAGGAAAGGAGAACTCGGAATTGGCAAATGAAAGTGAAGCCTCGGCCTTCTATTTATAGACAACGATCGGAACTTCCGATCCTTGATCGGAACGTCCGATCCTGTCATCGGAGCTTCCGAAGATCCTGATCTGCCATGTGTCAAAATATCACTTGATGACTCCGGATAGGGGTGATCGGAGCTTCCGGTCCTGATCGGAGCTTCCGATCCAACCACACGTCATGCCTGACGTAATAACATCGGTGCCTCCGATCGCTCATCGGAGCTTCCGATCGTGCCTTTGGAGCTTCCGATCCGTCCGATACCTAATTCAATTAATTAGCATTAATCCTTTAATTACTCAATTAGGGCACGGGCTACTACATTCTCCCCCACTTAAGATATTTCGTCCTCGAAATCAGATCTTAAGTACCGAATGCAAATACAGAAATCAGAAACATTCTTTATTCAAATCAAACGTTTACAGAGTTTGCAACTGAATACAACTCAAAGAATGAAATCAAAACAACTCAGGGTGGTCTTTACGCATCCTGTCCTCAAGCACCCAAGTAGCTTCCTCAGTGCCTCGGCGCTGCCACTGAACTAAAACCAAAGGAATGACTTTGTTCCGTAAAACCTTATCCTTATAATCAAGGATGCGAAGAGGTTTCTCAACATAAGTCAAATCCTTGTCTACCTGAACCTCAGACCGCTGCAGAATATGAGATTCATCCGCCACATACCTTCTCAACAGAGATACGTGGAACACGTCGTGAATACTGGATAGATGCGGTGTCAATGCTAGTCGATAAGCCAAATCGCCAATACTCTCCAAGATCTCAAACGGACCGATAAATCTGGGAGACAACTTGCCCTTAAGGCCAAATCTGAGAATCTTGCGGAAAGGTGACACTCTCAGAAACACTTTCTCCCCGACCTCGAACTGCATAGGCCTACGCTTGATATTAGCATAACTCGCCTGACGATCCTGGGCAGTCTTAATCCATTCCTTGATTTGATCAACAATGTCTATCGCCTGCTGGATAAACTCTGGTCCTTCAGCCTGTCTCTCCCCCACTTCTTCCTAGAAGAGTGGAGTACGACAACGTCGCCCATACAACGCTTCAAAAGGTGCCATCCCAATACTAGTGTGATAGCTGTTGTTGTAAGCGAACTCGATCAACGGCAAATGATCCTGCCAGGCTGAACCAAAATCCATGACGCACGCTCTAAGCATATCTTCTAACGTACGGATAGTGCGCTCTGACTGACCATCAGTCTCCGGATGATAGGCTGTACTCAAACTGAGAGTAGTACCCACCGCACGCTGAACACTCCCCCAGAATCTAGAAGTAAACCTGGGGTCCCGATCGCTGACAATGCTCACAGGCACTCCATGAAGTCGGACGATCTCCTGAATGTACATCCGTGCCATGCGATCTACAGAGTACTCTCGGCTATAGGCAATGAAATGCACTGACTTGGTGAGTCGGTCCACCACCACCCAGATAGCATCACAGTTCCTCGGGGATACCGGCAAATGGGTCACAAAGTCCATAGTGATAAACTCCCATTTTCATTCAGGAATAGGCAGACTGTGAAGCAATCCTCCAGGTCGTCGGTGCTCTGCCTTGACCTGTTGACACACCAAACATCTCGAAACAAACTGATAAACACTGCGTTTCATTCCCTTCCACCAGAAACGAGTACGTAGATCCTTGTACATCTTGTTGCTCCCAGGATGAATACTCAACTTAGTGCGATGTGCCTGAGATAAAATCTCCTCTCGCAACTCTTCATCCTGTGGAATCACAAGCCTACCAGACAAACACAGAAAGCCATCTGACTGATAATGAAATCCAGACGAGCTACCCTCGTTAGCTAGACGAGCTAAACGCTGGGTCTTTGAATCAGACATCTGAGCATCTCGGATCCGCGAGTACAAAGCTGGCTCAGATAATATCGCAAACATCTGGATACTCTGCATACCTTTCTTATGCTTGAAGGTATAACCTGAAGTACAACAGTCACTGATCGCACTAGACATCGAACAAGTCTGAAGTGCGGATAGTCGCACCTTGCAACTCAAAGCATCAGCGGTGAGATTAGCAGCTCCCGGATGGTACTTAATCTCGCAATCATAGTCCTTAAGCAAGTCCATCCACGTCTCTGTCTCATGTTCAATTCTGCCTGAGTGAACAAATACTTGAGACTCTTATGGTCGGTGAAGATCTCAAATTTCTCGCCATAAAGATAATGACGCCAGATCTTCAAAGCGAACACAATGGCTGCCAATTCCAAATCATGGACTGGGTAGTTGTCCTCGTGAAGCTTCAGCTGTCTAGAAGCGTATGCGATCACATGCCCATTCTGAGTCAGGACACAACCTAACCCCTGAAGAGAAGCATCCGTGTAAACTACATACCCTCCAGATCCTGACGGTAATGCTAACACCGGCGCAGAAGTCAACCGCCGTCGAAGCTCACGGAAATTCTCCTCACACTCGGAGGACCACTCAAAATCCACACCCTTGCGGGTAAGCTGCGTCAACGGTCGAGCTAACTGAGAGAAGTTCAGAATGAAGCGATGATAATACCCTGCTAGACCCAGAAAACTACGGATCTCAGCAACTGTCGTCGGACGCGACCAATTAAGTACCGCTTCAATCTTGCTTGGATCAACAGAAATCCCCTCCCTGGATATGATATGGCCAAGAAAAACCACTCTATCCATCCAGAACTCACACTTGTGTAAGAGTGGGTGCCCAGTGAGCCAACTGTGTGGCTATGGGCTTTGATGACTCTTTGTATAAACAATCTTTTGTTTAATATTATTTACACTTTTATGGCAATGACTTTATATTACTTCATATTGTTATATTGTGATATACTATTGTTGTTTTGATAAAGACCTTGAATATACTATAGTGTATGTAAGATGTGGTAGAACATGGAGATGTCTATCATGAAATACATCTTATAGTCACTGTATATTCTAAAAACCGTTCCTAGTCGATTGAGCCGTCCGATAATAAGGATAAGGATCGCTCGAGTTTGAGACTAGCATTTGCGATGCGGAGTACCACGTTTCATTGGTAGGGAACATGGAGATGTTCGAAGCATGCAAATGGATATTCATAGGAGGAATAATCGAACTACCCTATCCGGACTTTCCAAGTGGTTATCACTTATCGAGTGGATTAAGTCCGCGGTTTTGGTTGTACACCATTAGTCCTTACGACTTGAAACATCATGGAGACTCTATATGCTAGTGCTGTGCTTTGACTCGTTTACCGACTCTATGGGGGTCATCAGGTGTCGAGATTGGGTACAGTTACGACACATATAGGAGTCAATGCATTGTTGTCAAGGATTCACCACATACTTGCGAGTGTGGATATCCTATGCGATCTGAGGAGATATTAGTGTGATAAATCTCTGGCCAGAGTAATTGATGTGATTTAAGAAATGGTTTCTTAGTAGCACATGCGATGTCACTAATTTGATCTTCAAGATGTATTGCATAGTTATCGAATCTTGAGCGACTCTCGATATACCAATGGTTGTTGATTCGATCGGGATATATGGATGAAGGGACCGTACTGTACGCTAACCAAAATCTACTGGTTCTTGTAGGCACTATCAGTGATACCTAGGGAATCATGGGGCGATGTTGCTAGGCGCTTTACCATGATTCGTTGGGCAAGTCGGAAAGTGTTGTTCCGAGTCACAAGGAGTTGTGAGCCCACGGCTAGCTGTATCCCTGAACCATTGAGGGTCACACAGTGTAATGGAGTTTTAATCCCCGTTGAGATAGTTAAATTTAAAGAGTTAAATTTAATGAACTAAGGAGTTGGACTTCTTAAATAAGAGTAAGGGAGTAGGATTTCCTAAAATGACATAGGGATGGACATTTTTGGAAACCACTGAATTCGGATTCAGGAAAATTTATTTTGACTTTAAAATGTGCAGAAATGGTTTCTGTGCACATTGGTGAAATCAGTTCATCAATCGGAGTCACGATGAATTTTATATTAATTTCTGAACGAGCGGGCTTTGCTTGTCGGGCCCCAGCTTATGATTAATGGGCCCTAAGGTGTTAGTGGCCTGCATTATAAATAAGTTATTTCAGTACAGAAATTACACACAACAGGTCATAATTTTTGAGAGCAAAAATCGAAAACCCTAGTCTCTCTAAAAGAAATTTCGGCCGACCCCTCCCCCTCTGCCCGAGAAAATTCCGGTCTGTGATTTTGAATCGCGGTCAGGAATAACGAATCAGATTCGTGTAATCTCTTCGCAGAAAACTTCTGATAGATTTTCTAGTGCAATCTATCAGAGGGATTAAACCTCTGTTCGTGGACCTGATTGAAGGAGTTCATCGGTTCCAGGGAGAGACAACAAGAGCAGATAAAATCTGTTGGTGTCCAGTAATCTCGTTGCGAGATTGAAGGTAAAATTTAATAACTGTTATTTAAATTTTACACACACAATAATTTAATCGTTGAACGGTTGATACCCACACCATGGAATTGTTCCATGATAAAAATTTTAAACTTCCGCTGCACCGGGTATCAATCGTGATTGATCTGACCGCCAGTTTTTTCCAACAGTGGTATCAGAGCCAGGTTGCTCAGATCAAACGATTAAATTAATCAATTGTACAAAATTTTTGAGTCTCGGTTTTTGAAACAAAATAAATATTTTTAAATAAAAAAAAAAAAAAATTTTTCGGGGCAAAACCCGGGCAGCGATTGGATCACTGCCCGGTGGGGCAGCAATTGTTGCTGCCCCGGGCGGCGCACGGCGCCGCCCAAAGGGGGCGCACGGCGCCGCCCAAGGCGGCGACCGTCGCCGCCCAGGGCGGCGCACGGCACCGCCCAGGGCAGCGCAGCGCTGGGCGCTGCCCAGGGGCGGCGCTCGGCGCCGCCCAGCGCAGCGCTGGGCGCTGCGCAGGGCGGCGCTCGGCGCCGCCCAGGGCAGCGCCAGGCGCTGCCCTAAGGGGGCAGCCGGGCTGCCCCGGCCCGCGCCCCGGGTGCGGGCCGGCCCGGGAGTGTCCCGGGCGGCCCGCGGGAAAAATTAAATTTTTATTTAAAAATTAATTTTAATATGTTAAAATTTTATTTTTGGTCCGGTCAAAAATTGTTTTTGATTGGTTCACGAGATTTCGGATCGAATTGTTCGAGTCCGTAAATTTTAAAATTGATTTTGGATAAATTTGAATTTTTGGAAAATTTTAATATTTTATCCGTAAATTGAATTTTGAAATCAATTATTTTGGTACAATTGATGATAAGATATGATCTTATGATATATTAAGTAAAATATGATTTTATTTGTAAAATTGGATTTTATAGATAAAATATGATTTTATTTGATATAGAGATAAAATATGATTTTATATGTGAAATGAGATTTTATATATAAAATATGATTTTATCTTGTTTAAATTTGAATTGCCACAGCATGTTATCCAATAAATTAATTTTGAATTAAATGTTATTGGATAAGGATGATCGATTGCCATGACCAATTTTGTAGGTGTATGTTAGGAATTTACATTTTGTCTTTATTATTGTTGGTTTTATTAATGGGCCTGGTTTATGGCCCGATATGAATGTCATATGTAATAAAAGTGGGCTTGGTTTATAGCCCGTTCCCACCCCCTAAAAATGTATCCCCTACTTGTCATTGTTATTTATTGTAAATACATTAGATTTAGTGGGAGATCAAGATTTGAAGATGGTGGGCCCAGCAGACAATGAAGACTGAAGAAATGTAAATTGGAAGCATATGTAATAGGATTGCATTTGCATACTGCATATTACCTAGGATTGGACTAAGACCCGTGATTGGCAACCACGGGTCAATTAGAAATGGAATCGATCATCCTATATAATATGTGATATTATGATTGTATGCATGTTTAGACATAAATTGCGTGAATCCGGCAATGCATGCAATAAATTAAATATGATGAGACAAATATTTTTATAAATAAAATCCCTCATTTTAAATATGATTTAAAATTTATATCAAGATAAATAAAGGAAATTTAAATATTGTTTAAATGTTCCTACCTTCCATCAACGGTCAATGTATGTGATGCTACCCGCGGATACGGTCCGGCTCATATTATTGGGGGGGCCCGTCCGTCGGAAAGCTGTACATTGGATTGACAAATGTTGTAAGTTGGGTGGAACTCCCATGGGATCGGCTCATATTATTGGGGGATCCACATGGCGACCGTCCATCACAACTTAATATTGGTGGGTCATCTTGACATGTCACTTTAAACGGCGTCATATTATTGGGCCCTTATTGGACATGAGGTAAATACATGGGGGTTGCTTTGGAAGCAATTGGGCTCTACCTTTTGAGAATTATGGTTGGCTGATATTATTCGGGACCATAAGTTTGTCAATTGGACTCCATGTTCTCACTAAGGAAAAAGTTTCCCGTTTTCACTAGAGGGTGGTGAAATCGTTAAAATAGTGGGAGTGAGATTCATAAAATTAAATTCGCCTATTTTATGTCTTAGTAAATTGTTAAACAATCATTGATATATGTCTGTTTTCCTTTTCAGTATTTCATACAATGAATTCGCGAAATCCATTATTCTCGATCCTCGAACAAAACAAGTTGACTGGCGCCAACTATACGGAATGGTTCCGGAAGTTGAAGATTGTCTTAACTTCGGAGAAAATGCTCTACGTGTTAGAGAAAGCACCTCCGAAGGAAGCACCAGCTGACATAAGTCCGGAGGAATTGGCCAAACTTGATGCATGGTGTGACCATGACATCAAGACCAAATGCTATATGCAAGCCTCGATGTCTGATGAACTCCAGAGGCGATTTGAGGACACGGTGAATGCTGCTGACATTCATACGCAACTCAAGGAACTTTTTGGGGCTCAGTCGAGGGCTGAAAGGTTCGCTACTGTTAAGGAGTTGATGACGTGCCGCATGCGTGAAGGGACTTCGGTCCGTGATCATGGGGTACGAGTGATTTGGCTCATACAGAAGTTAGCGACCCTTGATTTGGTGTTGGAGCATGAACTCAATGTGGACTTGCTGCTTCTATCTCTTCCTTCTTCATTTGATGGATTCGTGATAAATTTTAATATGAACAAGATAGAGGCCACCCTTGAATAGATGGTCAATATGCTCGTTACATATGAATCCACACTTAAGAAGGATAAGCCAGCTTTCTTGGTGGGCTCCTCATCTTCTGCTAAGAAGGGGCCAAGTATGAAGGGCAAGAAACGTTCTGCCCCACCCAAGAAAGTGGAACCCGAGAAGAAGCAAAAGACAAAGGCTTCAAACAATGGAAAATCCAAGGATGTTTGCCATTACTGCAAGAAGCCGGGTCATTGGAAGCGCAACTGCAAGGAGTATCTTGAGCAGTTGGGAACTGCAAAGGGTATGTTCTATATCGAAATAAACATGTCACTTAATACAACTTCTTGGGTATTGGATACCGGATGTGGATCTCACATTTGCAATGATTTGCAGGTGATGACAAGAAGTCGCAGGCTTAGAATGGGTGAGACCCAGCTGAGGCTCGGGAATGGTTCCAGAGTTGAAGCTACGGCCATTGGAGATGTTTGTTTGATTTTGCAGAATGGTTTTAAATTATTGTTGAGAGATGTTTTATTTGTGCCAGATTTAATTAAAAACATTATTTCTATTTCTATGCTTGATAGAGATGGTTATTCTTGTAATTTTGTGAATGGGATTTGCAATATTTACAAGAATGAATGTTTAATTGGAAATGGACAACTTGAAAACGATCTATACAATTTAAAACTAAAAGACGTTCCAGTGAATTGTATTGACAAACCGGCGACAACAAACAAAAGGAAAATCGATAGTCAAAACCCGGCAAACCTTTGGCACGCTAGACTAGGTCATATTTCCTCAAAGAGGATGAACAAGCTAGTGGGAGAGGGCATGTTTGATATGTCTGATATTAACTCTCTACCTACTTGTGAATCCTGCCTAAAAGGGAAAATGACTAAATCTCCTTTTAAGGGGAAACCTGAGCGTAGTCAAAATCTGTTGGATTTGATCCATACAGATGTTTGTGGTCCATTTAGAGTTGGGACTCAACATGGCCACACCTACTTCATTACCTTTACTGATGATTATTCAAGGTATGGGTATTTATATTTAATGAAATATAAGTCTGAAGCATTTGAAAAGTTCAAAGAATTCAGGGCTGAAGTAGAAAACAAGCTAGGTAAAAGTATTAAGGCACTTCGATCGGATCGAGGTGGAGAATACTTGAGTACCGAGTTTTTGGACTATCTGAAAGAGAATGGGATTCTCTCTCAGTGGACTCCTCCTATGACACCACAGCTTAATGGTGTATCGGAGCGTCGTAATCGAACTTTGTTGGACATGGTTCGATCTATGATGAGCTTCACTGAGCTTCCACCTTCGTTTTGGGGCTATGCGCTTGAAACGGCGGTATTGTTGTTGAACAACGTCCACACTAAAGCAGTGGACAAAACACCATACGAGTTATGGAATGGCAAAGCTCCTAAGTATTCGTACTTGAGGATTTGGGGATGTCCTGCTTACGTGAAGCGGACAGTGGGAGATAAGTTGGATAGTCGATCCAGCTTATGTTATTTTGTAGGGTATCCGAAGAATTCAATCGGATATTATTTCTATTATCCTGCTGAAACAAAGGTGTTTGTTTCTAGGAATGCCACCTTCTTGGAGAAGGAGTTCTTATTGGATAAGAAAGGCGAGATGATGGAACTCGAAGAAGTTCGAGAAGAACCCAAAATACAAAATAACGATCCTACACCTCAGGAACCATTGCTGGACACGCCTGAACCTAGAAGATCCGAGAGGACTTCTAGACCTCCTATTCGATATGGTCTTCTTCTTGAAGGGGATCAAGATGAACCCGACATTGGATGTGATCCAAGAAACTTCAAGGAAGCAATTTCTGATGCGGATTCGAATTTATGGCTTGAAGCTATGCAGTCAGAATTGGATTCGATGCATACAAACCAAGTTTGGTCTTTGGTAGATCCTCCCGATGGAATTGTTCCAATAGGGTGTAAATGGATCTACAAGAGAAAGCTTGGGCCTGATGGTAAGGTATTGACCTACAAGGCGCGATTGGTGGCGAAAGGTTATACTCAAAGGCAAGGAGTTGACTATGATGAAACCTTTTCACCAGTTGCAATGTTCAAGTCCATAAGAATCCTGATTGCCATAGCTGCATGGTATGACTATGAGATATGGCAAATGGATGTGAAGACTGCTTTTCTTAATGGAGACATTAAGGAAGAAATCTATATGAAGCAGCCTGAGGGGTTCACATCCATGGGAAGCGAGCATAAGGTATGCAAGCTTCAGAGATCAATTTATGGTCTAAAACAAGCATCAAGAAGTTGGAACCAGAAATTTGATGAAACAATAAAAGATTTTGGTTTCATCAAGAACCCGGAGGAACCGTGCGTGTACAAGAAAGTAGTTAAGGATGCTGTGACATTCTTAGTACTTTATGTTGATGACATCCTACTCATTGGGAATGATGTAGGGATGTTGCAGTCAACGAAGATATGGTTATCAGGTAGATTTTCGATGAAGGATTTGGGTGAGGCATCCTACATTCTAGGGATTCAGATCTATAGAGATAGATCTAAGAGAATGATAGGACTCACTCAATCAACCTACATCGATACCATATTGAAACGGTTTTCAATGGATGGGTCCAAAAGAGGACATCTACCCATGTGTCATGGAGTTTCTCTATCCAAGTCTATGTGTCCCAAGACTGATGAAGAGATAGAGAATATGACACATGTACCATATGCGTCAGCTATAGGTAGTATCATGTATGGGATGATATCTACCAGACCGGATGTAGCATTTGCTCTGAGTGTCACGAGCAGATATCAGTCTAATCCTGGTCAAATGCATTGGAAAGCCGTGAAGGACATTCTTAAGTACTTGCGAAGGACTAAGAATATGTTCATGGTTTATGGAGGACGAGAACTCAAATTGGAAGGCTATACCGACTCTAGCTTCCAAAGTGATGTGGATGACTCGAAGTCAACCTCTGGATTTGTGTTCATGCTCAATGGCGGTGCTGTCTCTTGGAAGAGTTCCAAGCAGGACACCACAGCGGATTCCACCACTGAGGCTGAATACATTGCAGCATCAGCTGCTGCTAAAGAGGCCGTTTGGATGAGGAAGTTCGTCCAAGAGTTGGGCGTCATTCCTGAATTTGTTGGTCCAGTCCCGGTGTACTGTGACAACACGGGTGCCGTTGCTCAAGCAAAGGAACCAAGGTCTCATCAAAGATCCAAACACGTACTGAGGAAATACCACATAATCCGGGAGATTGTGGAAAGAGGAGACATCATTGTCGAACGAGTGGCCTCTGCAGACAATATCGCTGATCCGCTTACTAAGCCCTTGCCAGGACCATTGTTTGACAAACATCGCGAAGCAATGGGTCTACGTAGTATGACTAGTTGGCTATAGGGCAAGTGGGAGATTGTAAGAGTGGGTGCCCAGTGAGCCAACTGTGTGGCTATGGGCTTTGATGACTCTTTGTATAAACAATCTTTTGTTTAATATTATTTACACTTTTATGGCAATGACTTTATATTACTTCATATTGTTATATTGTGATATACTATTGTTGTTTTGATAAAGACCTTGAATATACTATAGTGTATGTAAGATGTGGTAGAACATGGAGATGTCTATCATGAAATACATCTTATAGTCACTGTATATTCTAAAAACCGTTCCTAGTCGATTGAGCCGTCCGATAATAAGGATAAGGATCGCTCGAGTTTGAGACTAGCATTTGCGATGCGGAGTACCACGTTTCATTGGTAGGGAACATGGAGATGTTCGAAGCATGCAAATGGATATTCATAGGATGAATAATCGAACTACCCTATCCGGACTTTCCAAGTGG
Source organism: Henckelia pumila (assembly GCF_033568475.1). Taxonomy (NCBI): domain Eukaryota; kingdom Viridiplantae; phylum Streptophyta; class Magnoliopsida; order Lamiales; family Gesneriaceae; genus Henckelia; species Henckelia pumila. The sequence continues at coordinate 79,589,857 of NC_133121.1, forward strand.
TTATCACTTATCGAGTGGATTAAGTCCGCGGTTTTGGTTGTACACCATTAGTCCTTACGACTTGAAACATCATGGAGACTCTATATGCTAGTGCTGTGCTTTGACTCGTTTACCGACTCTATGGGGGTCATCAGGTGTCGAGATTGGGTACAGTTACGACACATATAGGAGTCAATGCATTGTTGTCAAGGATTCACCACATACTTGCGAGTGTGGATATCCTATGCGATCTGAGGAGATATTAGTGTGATAAATCTCTGGCCAGAGTAATTGATGTGATTTAAGAAATGGTTTCTTAGTAGCACATGCGATGTCACTAATTTGATCTTCAAGATGTATTGCATAGTTATCGAATCTTGAGCGACTCTCGATATACCAATGGTTGTTGATTCGATCGGGATATATGGATGAAGGGACCGTACTGTACGCTAACCAAAATCTACTGGTTCTTGTAGGCACTATCAGTGATACCTAGGGAATCATGGGGCGATGTTGCTAGGCGCTTTACCATGATTCGTTGGGCAAGTCGGAAAGTGTTGTTCCGAGTCACAAGGAGTTGTGAGCCCACGGCTAGCTGTATCCCTGAACCATTGAGGGTCACACAGTGTAATGGAGTTTTAATCCCCGTTGAGATAGTTAAATTTAAAGAGTTAAATTTAATGAACTAAGGAGTTGGACTTCTTAAATAAGAGTAAGGGAGTAGGATTTCCTAAAATGACATAGGGATGGACATTTTTGGAAACCACTGAATTCGGATTCAGGAAAATTTATTTTGACTTTAAAATGTGCAGAAATGGTTTCTGTGCACATTGGTGAAATCAGTTCATCAATCGGAGTCACGATGAATTTTATATTAATTTCTGAACGAGCGGGCTTTGCTTGTCGGGCCCCAGCTTATGATTAATGGGCCCTAAGGTGTTAGTGGCCTGCATTATAAATAAGTTATTTCAGTACAGAAATTACACACAACAGGTCATAATTTTTGAGAGCAAAAATCGAAAACCCTAGTCTCTCTAAAAGAAATTTCGGCCGACCGCTCCCCCTCTGCCCGAGAAAATTCCGGTCTGTGATTTTGAATCGCGGTCAGGAATAACGAATCAGATTCGTGTAATCTCTTCGCAGAAAACTTCTGATAGATTTTCTAGTGCAATCTATCAGAGGGATTAAACCTCTGTTCGTGGACCTGATTGAAGGAGTTCATCGGTTCCAGGGAGAGACAACAAGAGCAGATAAAATCTGTTGGTGTCCAGTAATCTCGTTGCGAGATTGAAGGTAAAATTTAATAACTGTTATTTAAATTTTACACACACAATAATTTAATCGTTGAACGGTTGATACCCACACCATGGAATTGTTCCATGATAAAAATTTTAAACTTCCGCTGCACCGGGTATCAATCGTGATTGATCTGACCGCCAGTTTTTTCCAACAACTTGCTCAGCTTGGCGTACAATTGCTCATCTCGAAGAGTCTGCAGTACCAACTGCAAGTGAGAAACATGCTCTCCCGTATTACGCGAATAAACCAGGATGTCGTCAATGAAGACCACGACAAACTTGTCCAAATACTCCCTGAAGACACGGTTCATCAGATCCATGAATATAGCCGGCGCATTAGTCAAACCAAATGGCATCACTAGGAACTCGTAATGCCCATAGCGAGTACGGAATGCAGTCTTGGCTACGTCCTGATCACGGACTCTCAACTGATGATACCCAGATCTCAAGTCAATCTTGGAGTAAATTGATGTGCCCTGCAGCTGATCAAACAAGTCATCAATACGAGGCAACGGATACTTGTTCTTCACAGTGACTCGATTCAGCTGCCGATAGTCAATGCACAGCCGCATCGACCCATCCTTCTTCTTTACGAAGAGAACAGGAGCTCCCCAAGGAGACACACTAGGACGAATGTACCCCTTGTCCAAAAGATCCTGTAGCTGATTCTTTAACTCACGCATCTCTGACGGAGCCAGACGATACGGTGCTCTAGAAATAGGCGAAGTACCCGGCATCAACTCTATGCCAAACTCGACTTCCCTAGCAGGAGGAAAACCCGGAATCTCATCAGGAAACACATCTGGAAATTCATCCACAACAGGAATGCTCTCTATCCCAATACTCTCAGCGGACAAATCAACTGCATAGATAAGGTAGCCTTCCCCGCCAGACTCCAGAGCTCGACAGGCTCTCAAAGCTGATACCAAAGGCATCGGGGGTCGCGCTCCCTCACCATAGAAAAATCAACTCTCACTCCCTTTCGGATGAAAGCGTACTAATCTCTGATAGCAGTCCACTGAAGCTCGATAGGTAGTCAACACATCTATTCCCAGAATGCAATCAAAGTCGTCCATCGCCAGGACCATGAGATTCGCCAACAGAACGTTCCCTTCGAATTCTAAAGGGCAACCCATCACTAGACGCTTAGCCAAAGCAGATTGGCCCGTCGGAGTAGAAACAGACATCACTACGTCTAGTGCAATGCATGGTAACTTATGTCTCTTAACAAAACGTGCAGAAATGAAGGAATGAGATGCACCAGTGTCAATAAGTACAAGAGCAGGTATACCATAAAGCAAAAATGTACCTGCGATGACTTTCTCATTCTCCTCCACAGCCTGATCATGTCTCAGGGCAAACACCTGGCCAGAAGCTCGTGGCCTCAAATGAGAACTCCCAGCAGACTGTCCCTGCGACCTCTGCTGAACGGTGGCCTGAGAACCCGATCCTGAACCAGAACCAGAACCGCCTCCCCCAGACATTGGACAATCTCTCCGGATATGACCAGTCTCTCCACAATGGAAACAAGCTCCAAAAGCTCTACGGCACTTGTCGGATGGATGGTTCTTCCCACAGTGATCACACTTGTCCTTCTTACCATATCGGACAATACCTCCAGAACCAGAGGAAGAAGAAGATCCAGACTTCTTGAAAGTTTGGGCACGGGGACCCAAAGAACTAGCAGGCCTCGACTGAGGGAAAGACCTGTTCCACCGAATGCTGTCCTCTGCCTGGTGACAACGGCTCACCAAACCCTCGTAGGACATGTCGTCACCAACCGCCACACGGTCATGGATCTCAGGGTTAAGGCCCTGAAGAAACAGATTATACTTCATCTCTGAGCTATCAGCAATCTCGGGGCAATAGGATAGCAGATCAAAGAACCTCTACTGATACTCATCGATAGACATGGTTCCCTGTCGCAGACTCAGTAGCTCGCCTGCCTTCGACTGTCGGAGTACAGGAGGAAAATACCGCTTTTGGAAAGCTGTGCGAAACTCGGCCCAGGTGGCCACTCCTCTCGCCGCAACAAAAGGTGCAGAAGTAAACCTGCACCACCTGCGCGCCCGCCCATCCAGAAGATAGCCAAGGGTCTCTACCTTCTGTTCCTCGGTGCATTGGAAAGTCTGAAAAGTCGTCTCCATGCGGTCTAACCAGTTCTCCGCATCCTCCGGAGACTCACCTCCAACTAAGGGCTTAGGACCCATAGCTAAGAATCGACGCACAGTGAAACGCTCGTCGTCATGGTGACGATGACGCCGTTCTCGACGAGGCTCCCGGTCGGCATCACCCCAACGCCCACCAACACTGCCATGAGAACTCTGGTCGTCACGATTTGACATCTACAAAAATACCTCAAGATGAGACTAAATCCCAAGAAATCTTTTGCATGCTCTGATACCATAAATGTAGTGACCCTTACCCGGATCACCTACTAAACAGAACTTAGGCATGCAATTAACTTAATTAAAACAGATATCAGAATAAAACTGCGGAAACCATAAACATTAAACAATCCCAAGAAAAGGAATCTGTAATTTATCCAATAATATACAACCAAATCGAATAGCTGTATAAACCCAAACAACAGTAATAAAACCTAGACGAAGCTCCAGCTGGCCAACCACTGACTAGCCCCTCCTGGTTCCACCCTCCTCGTCCAATCGCAAACCTGCCCCATGGAAATAGGGTGTCCAGAAACACAGAGTACGAGACGTGAGCATAAAACGCTCAGTGCGAGAGTATGAGTATACATGCATGCAAAGTGAACTCCCTATAGACTCGAGGTCAAGGATCAGATAACAGAGACAGACCGGGCCCTGGTATGTAGCACGCTGTGCCGTCGCTTCAGGAGGTGGCTCCCATACCGAGATAATCGTGGATACGCCGGACCCAAATCGATGGAAGTCCATCCACTAACAGGATAGGGTACAACCCTACTACAGACATCTCAAAGGAGATACAGCAAGATGCAAATGTATGCAGCATAATATCATGGCATATAAATCATGCAGTCATATAATACATGCATACTCAGTCAGGATATCTCGAACAGTACTTTCGTACCTCAAAACAGTGAAAGCTCTACCAACTCTAGGTCCACGCCTATAGTCTGCTCTACACTGCCAAATGATACTACTATCATTAAAGTACTCTAAAAGCCTTAACTAAGCTATTGCATACTCCTAAATATTTATAGGAAGCAAAAGCTATACCTTCGTCCGTCGTTAGCCCTTTGATGTCGATGCCTCCAGAACTTGGGCACAACTCCGCTACGACTACCGAACTCCTCTCCGACCTCCGGACCAAGCCTAAGAAGACTAGAACAGCTCCAAAAGGACTAGAAAGGAAAGGAGAACTCGGAATTGGCAAATGAAAGTGAAGCCTCGGCCTTCTATTTATAGACAACGATCGGAACTTCCGATCCTTGATCAGAACGTCCGAACCTCGATCGGAACGTCCGATCCTGTCATCGGAGCTTCCGAAGATCCTGATCTGCCATGTGTCAAAATATCACTTGATGACTCCGGATAGGGGTGATCGGAGCTTCCGATCCTGTTCGGAGCTTCCGATCGTGCCTTCGGAGCTTCCGATCCGTCCGATACCTAATTCAATTAATTAGAATTAATACTTTAATTACTCAATTAGGGCATGGGCTACTACACATACCTTAGGCACCAAGCGTCAGTACTCAGCACCATCTTAATCACTCAAAACTCTTCATCAGGGGTTGATCCTAAACTCTTTCAGCTCCATACTTTTTAACCTACACAATTCAAAATCATTATTAATGTCTAGTTTCCTCATGATAAAAATAAAAACAAAAACAACTAAAAGAAAATAAAAAAAAACCCAAAAAACAACTAGCTTGAGTTGCCTCCCAAGAAGCGCTTAGTTTATAGTCCATAGCCCGACTTTATTCCAATTCTAGCCCGGTTCCGTTTTGTTGAGGGTCTTCCCTTTCGCTTTCACCCTCCAAATATATTCAACAACCTTTTTAAACTTTGATTTCTTCTTCGTTTTCTTCTTCTTCTTTGGCACCTTTGGATCAAATTCTTTGAATCTACCTCATGAACAAGTTTGGGATGACCATCCAGCTTCACAACTCGCTCAATCATGAATAATTCCTCGATGGGTGGATTACTTGATTTCTTGAATATGTTAAAAATAACTCTTTCTCCGTCCACACCCATCGACAACTCACCATTCTTCATCTCAATCTTGGCATCAGCAGTGGCCAAGAAAGGTCTCCCCAATATTAGTGGCATATTTGCATCCTCCTCCATATCTAGCACAACAAAATCCACCGGAAAAATAAATTTATCTATTTTTACCAAAAAATCTTCAATGATTCCAAGCGGATATGTGATAGATCTATCAGCTAGCTGCAATGCTGAAAGAGTGGGTGCCCAGTGAGCCAACAGTGGCTATGGGCTTTGATGACTCTTTGTACAAACGATCTTTTGTTTAATATAATTTACACTTTTATTAATGGCAATGACTTTATCTTTCTTCATATTGTTATATTGTGATATACTATTGTTGTTTTGATAAAGACCTTGAATATACTATAGTGTATGTAAGATGTGGTAGAACATGGGGATGTCTATCATGAAATACATCTTATAGTCACTGTATATTCTAAACTGTTCCTAGTCAATTGAGCCGTCCGATAATAAGGATAAGGATCGCTCGAGTTTGAGACTAGCATTTGCGATGCGGAGTACCACGTTTCATTGGTAGGGAACATGGAGATGTTCGAAGCATGCAAATGGATATTCATAGGATGAATAATCGAACTACCCTATCCGGACTTTCCAAGTGGTTATCACTTATCGAGTGGATAAAGTCCGCGGTTTTGGTTGTACACCATTAGTCCTTACTACTTGAAACATCATGGAGACTCTATATGCTAGTACTGTGCTTTGACTCGTTTACCGACTCTATGGGGGTCATCAGGTGTCGGGATTGGGTACAGTTACAACACATATAGGAGTCGATGCATTGTTGTCAAGGATTCACCACATACTTGCGAGTGTGGATATCCTATGCGATCTGAGGAGATATTAGTGTGACGAATCTCTGGCCAGAGTACTTGATGTGATTTAAGAAATGGTTTCTTAGTAGCACATGCGATGTCACTAATTTGATCTTCAAGATGTATTGCATAGTTGTCGAATCTTGAGCGACTCTCGATATACCAATGGTTGTTGATTCGATCGGGATATATGGATGAAGGGACCGTACTGTACGCTAACCAAAATCTACTGGTTCTTGTAGGCACTATCAGTGATACCTAGGGAATCATGGGGCGATGTTGCTAGGCGCTTTACCATGATTCGTTGGGCAAGTCGGAAATCGTTGTTCCGAGTCACAAGGAGTTGTGAGCCCACGGCTAGCTGTATCCCTGAACCATTGAGGGTCACACAGTGTAATGGAGTTTTAATCCCCGTTGAGATAGTTAAATTTAAAGAGTTAAATTTAATGAATAAAGAAGTTGGACTTCTTAAATAAGAGTAAGGGAGTAGGATTTCCTAAAATGACATAGGGATGTACATTTTTGGAAACCACTGAATTCGGATTCAGAAAAATTTATCTTGACTTTAAAATGTGCAGAAATGGTTTCTGTGCACATTGGTAAAATCGGTTTATCAATCGGAGTCACGATGAATTTTATATTAATTTCTGAACATGCGGGCTTTGCTTGTCGGGCCTCAACTTATGACTAATGGGCCCTAAGGTGTTAGTGGCCTGCATTATAAATAAGTTATTGCAGTACAGAAATTACACACAACGGGTCATAATTGAGACAGGATTTTTCGAAAAACCCTAGCCTCCCTCTCAATTCGGCCTCCCCCCTCCCTTCTCTGCGTGAGAAATTCCGGTCTGTGATTTTGAATTGCAGTCTGGAATAGCGAATCAAATTCGTTTATTCTCTTCGTAGAAAACTTCTGATAGATTTTCTAGTGCAATCTATCAGAGGGATTAAACCTCTATTCGTGGACCTGATTGAAGGAAAGCTTGTTCATCAGTTCCAGGGAGATACAAGAAGCGCAGAGAAATCTGTGTGGTGTCCAATAATCTCGCTTAGAGATTGAAGGTAAAAATTACATAACAGTTATTTAATTTTTACACACACTTATAATTTAATCGTTAAACGGTTGATACCCACACTATGGAATTGTTCCATAATAAAATTTTTAAACTTCCGCTGCACCGGGTATCAATCGTGATTGATCTGAACACCAGTTTTCCAACAGTGGTATCAGAGCCAGGTTGCTCAGATCAAACGATTAAATTAATCGATTGTACAAAAATTTTTGAGTCTTGGTTTTTAAAACAAAATAAATATTTTAAATAAAAAAAAAAAAAAATTTCGGGCAAAACCCGGGCAGCGATTGGATCGCTGCCCGGTGGGGCAGCGACGGTCGCTGCCCCAGGCGGCGCACGTCGCCGCCCAGGGGCGGTGCTCAGCGCCGCCAGGGCAGCGCTCGGCGCCGCCCAGGGGCGACGCTCGGCGCCGCCCAGGGCGGCGCCAGGCGCCGCCAGGGCAGCGATTGTCGCTTCCCTAAAGGGGCAGCCGGGCTGCCCCGGCCCGCGCCCACGGGTGCGGGCCGGCCCGGGAGTGTCCCGGGCGGCCCGCGGGAAAAATTATTTTTTTATTTAAATTAATTTTAATGTGTTAAAATTTTATTTTTGGTCCGGTCAAAAATTGTTTTTGATTGGTTCACGAGGCATCGGATCGAATTGTTCGAGTCCGAAAATTTTAAAATTGATTTTTGGATAAATTTGAATTTTTGGAAAATTTTAATATTTTATCCTTAAATTGAATTTTGAAATCAATTATTTTTGGTACAATTGATGATAAGATTTGATCTTATGTATATATTAAGTAAAATATGATTTTATCTATAAAATTAGATTCTGTAGATAAAATATGATTTTATTTAATAAAAGGTAAAATATGATTTTATATGTAAAATATGATTTTATATATAAAATATGATTTTATCCTGTTTAAATTTAAATTGCCATATGCATGATATCCAATAAATTAATTTTGAATTAAATGTTATTGGATAAGGATGATCGATTGCCATGACCAATTTTGTAGGTGTATGTTAGGAATTTACATTTGTTTTATTGTTGTTGGTTTTATTAATGGGCCTGGTTTATGGCCCAATATGAATGTCATATGTAATAAAAGTGGGCTTGGTTTATGGCCCGTTCCCACCCCTAAAATGTATCCCCTACTTGTCATTGCTATTTATTGTAAATGTTGGAAAACTGGCGAGTTCCCAGACCAATTACGATCGATACCCGGTGCAGCGGAAGTTTAAAAATTTTTCATGGAACGTTTCCATGGTATGGGTATCAACCGTTCATCGATTGAATACGTGTGTGTAAAATTTAAATAACAATTAAATAAATTTTACCTCAAATCTCGCAACGAGATTAATGGACACCAACAGAACAATTCTGCTCTTGTTGTCTCTCCCTGGAACCGATGAACGCCTTCAATCAGGTCCACGAACAGAGGTTTAATCCCTCTGATAGATTGCACTAGAAAATCTATCAGAAGTTTTCTGCGAAGAGAATACACGAATTTGATTCGTTATTCCTTACTGCAATTCAAAATCACAGACCGGAATTTTCTCGGGCAGAGCAAGGGGGCGGCCGAAATTCTTTGAGAGAGAATAGGGTTTTCGAATTTTTTGCTCTCAAAATTATGACCTGTTGTGTGTAATTTCTGTACTGAAATAACTTATTTATAATGCAGGCCACTAACACCTTAGGGCCCATTAATCATAAGCTGTGGCCCGACAAGCAAAGCCCGCTCGTTCAGAAATTAATATAAAATTCATCGTGACTCCGATTGATGAAACGATTTCACCAATGTGCACAGAAACCATTTCTGCACGTTTTAAAGTCAAAATAAATTTTCCTGAATCCGAATTCAGTGGTTTCCAAAAATGTCCATCCCTATGTCATTTTAGGAAATCCTACTCCCTTACTCTTATTTAAGAAGTCCAACTCCTTAGTTCATTAAATTTAACTCTTTAAATTTAACTATCTCAACGGGGATTAAAACTCCATTACACTGTGTGACCCTCAATGGTTCAGGGATACAGCTAGCCGTGGGCTCACAACTCCTTGTGACTCGGAACAACAATTTCCGACTTGCCCAACGAATCATGGTAAAGCGCCTAGCAACATCGCCCCATGATTCCCTAGGTATCACTGATAGTGCCTACAAGAACCAGTAGATTTTGGTTAACGTACAGTACGGTCCCTTCATCCAAATATCCCGATCGAATCAACAACCATTGGTATATCGAGAGTCGCTCAAGATTCGATAACTATGCAATGCATCTTGAAGATCAAATTAGTGACATCGCATGTGCTACTAAGAAACCATTTCTTAAATCACATCAAGTACTCTGGCCAGAGATTTGTCACACTAATATCTCCTCAGATCGCATAGGATATCCACACTCGCAAGTATGTGGTGAATCCTTGACAACAATGCATTGACTCCTATATGTGTCGTAACTGTACCCAATCTCGACACCTGATGACCCCCTCAGAGTCGGTAAACGAGTCAAAGCACAGTACTAGCATATAGAGTCTCCATGATGTTTCAAGTCGTAAGGACTAATGGTGTACAACCAAAACCGCGGACTTTATCCACTCGATAAGTGATAACCACTTGGAAAGTCCGGATAGGGTAGTTCGACTATTCATCCTATGAATATCCATTTGCATGCTTCGAACATCTCCATGTTCCCTACCAATGAAACGTGGTACTCCGCATCGCAAATGCTAGTCTCAAACTCGAGCGATCCTTATCCTTATTATCGGACGGCTCAATCGACTAGGAACGGTTTTAGAATATACAGTGACTATAAGACGTATTTCATGATAGACATCTCCATGTTCTACCACATCTTACATACACTATAGTATATTCAAGGTCTTTATCAAAACAACAATAGTATATCACAATATAACAATATGAAGTAATATAAAGTCATTGCCATAAAAGTGTAAATAATATTAAACAAAAGATTGTTTATACAAAGAGTCAACAAAGCCCATAGCCACACAGTTGGCTCACTGGGCACCCACTCTTACAATCTCCCACTTGCCCTATAGCCAACTAGTCATACTACGTAGACCCATTGCTTCGCGATGTTTGTCAAACAATGGTCCTGGCAAAGGCTTAGTAAGTGGATCAGCGATATTGTCTGCAGAGGCCACTCGTTCGACACTGATGTCTCCTCTTTCCACAATCTCCCGGATTATGTGGTATTTCCTCAGTACGTGTTTGGATCTTTGATGAGACCTTGGTTCCTTTGCTTGAGCAACGGCACCCGTGTTGTCGCAGTACACCGGGACTGGACCAACAAATTCAGGAATGACGCCCAACTCTTGGACGAAATTCCTCATCCAAACGGCCTCTTTAGCAGCAGCTGATGCTGCAATGTATTCAGCCTCAGTGGTGGAATCCGCTGTGGTGTCCTGCTTGGAACTCTTCCAAGAGACAGCACCGCCATTGAGCATGAACACAAATCCAGAGGTTGACTTCGAGTCATCCACATCACTTTGGAAGCTAGAGTCGGTATAGCCTTCCAGTTTGAGTTCTCGTCCTCCATAAACCATGAACATATTCTTAGTCCTTCGCAAGTACTTAAGAATGTCCTTCACGGCTTTCCAATGCATCTGACCAGGATTAGACTGATATCTGCTCGTGACACTCAGAGCAAATGCTACATCCGGTCTGGTAGATATCATCCCATACATGATACTACCTATAGCTGACGCATATGGTACATGTGTCATATTCTCTATCTCTGCTTCAGTCTTGGGACACATAGACTTGGATAGAGAAACTCCATGACACATGGGTAGATGTCCTCTCTTGGACCCATCCATTGAAAACCGTTTCAATATGGTATCGATGTAGGTTGATTGAGTGAGTCCTATCATTCTCTTAGATCTATCCCTATAGATCTGTATCCCAAGAATGTAGGATGCCTCACCCAAATCCTTCATCGAAAATCTACCTGATAACCATATCTTTGTTGACTGCAACATCCCTACATCATTCCCAATGAGTAGGATGTCATCAACATAAAGTACTAAGAATGTCACCGCATCCTTAACTACTTTCTTGTATACGCAAGGTTCCTCCGGGTTCTTGATGAAACCAAAGTCTTTAATTGTTTCATCAAATTTCTGGTTCCAACTTCTTGATGCTTGTTTTAGACCATAAATTGATCTCTGAAGCTTGCATACCTTATGCTCGCTTCCCATGGATGTGTACCCCTCAGGCTGCTTCATATAGATTTCTTCCTTAATGTCTCCATTAAGAAAAGCAGTCTTCACATCCATTTGCCATATCTCATAGTCATACCATGCAGCTATGGCAATAAGGATTCTTATGGACTTGAACATAGCAACTGGTGAAAAGGTTTCATCATAGTCAACTCCTTGCCTTTGAGTATAACCTTTCGCCACCAATCGCGCCTTGTAGGTCAATACCTTACCATCAGGCCCAAGCTTTCTTTTGTAGATCCATTTACACCCTATTGGAACAATTCCATCGGGAGGATCCACTAAAGTCCAGACTTGGTTAGTATGCATCGAATCCAATTCTGATTGCATAGCTTCAAGCCATAAATTCGAATCCGCATCAGAAATTGCTTCCTTGAAGCTTCTTGGATCACATCCAATGTCGGGTTCATCTTGACCCTCTTCAAGAAGAAGACCATATCGAACTGGAGGTCTAGAAGTCCTCTCGGATCTTCTAGGTGCAGGCGTGTCCAGCAATGGTTCCTGAGGTGTGGGATCGTTATTTTGTATTTCGGGTTCTTCTCGAACTTCTTCGAGTTCCATCATCTTGCCTTTCTTATCCAATAAGAACTCCTTCTCCAAGAAGGTGGCATTCCGCGAAACAAACACCTTTGTTTCAGCAGGATAATAGAAATAATATCCGATTGAATTCTTCGGATACCCCACAAAATAACACAGGCTGGATAGACTATCCAACTTATCTCCCACTGTCCGCTTCACGTAAGCAGGACATCCCCAAATCCTCAAGTATGAATACTTAGGAGCTTTGCCATTCCATAACTCGTATGGTGTTTTGTCCACTGCTTTAGTGTGGACGTTATTCAACAACAATACCGCCGTTTCAAGCGCATAGCCCCAAAACGAAGGTGGAAGCTCAGTGAAGCTCATCATGGATCGAACCATGTCCAACAAAGTTCGATTACGACGCTCCGATACACCATTAAGCTGTGGTGTCATAGGAGGAGTCCACTGAGAGAGAATCCCATTCTCTTTTAGATAGTCCAAAAACTCGGTACTCAAGTATTCTCCACCTCGATCCGATCGAAGTGCTTTAATACTTTTACCTAGCTTGTTTTCTACTTCAGCCTTGAATTCTTTGAACTTTTCAAATGCTTCAGACTTATATTTCATTAAATATAAATACCCATACCTAGAATAATCATCAGTAAAGGTAATGAAGTAGGTGTGGCCATGTTGAGTCCCTACTCTAAATGGACCACAAACATCTGTATGGATCAAATCCAACAGATTTTGACTACGTTCAGGCTTCCCCTTAAAAGGAGATTTAGTCATTTTCCCTTTTAGGCAGGATTCACAAGTATGTAGAGAGTTAATATCAGACATATCAAACATGCCCTCTCCCACTAGCTTGTTCATCCTCCTTGAGGAAATATGACCTAGTCTAGCGTGCCAAAGGTTTGCCGGGTTTTGACTATCGATTTTCCTTTTGTTTGTTGTCGCCGGTTTGTCAATACAATTTACTGGAACGTCTTTTAGTTTTAGATTGTATAGATCGTTTTCAAGTTGTCCATTTCCAATTAAACATTCATTCTTGTAAATATTGCAAATCCCATTCACAAAATTACAAGAATAACCATCTCTATCAAGCATAGAAATAGAAATAATGTTTTTAATTAAATCTGGCACAAATAAAACATCTCTTAACAATAATTTAAAACCGTTCTGCAAAATTTAAATAAATATTTCCCATAGCTATGGATTTAACTCTGGAACCATTCCCGAGCCTTGACTGGGTCTCACCCATCCTTAGCCTATTACTTCTTATCATCATTTGCAACTCATTGCAAATATGAGATCTACATCTGGTATCCAATACCCAAGAAGTAGTATTAAAAATATTTATTTTAATGTATAACATACCCTTTGCAGTTCGCAACTGCTCGAGGTATTCCTTGCAGTTACGTTTCCAATAACCGGGTTTCTTGCAGTGATGGCAAACTTGTTTAGACTTGTCCAATTTTGTATGTAACATTTTGCCTTGAGATCATGGTCCAACCATTTCTCTAGTTACATCAGCCGGGGCTGTTTTCGGAGAAGCCTTTTCTAACACTTAGAAAATCTTTTTCGAACTTAGGACAATCTTAACTTATGGAATCATTCTGTGTTTGTTTGCGCCAATAAGTTTGTTTTGTTGGAGAACAGAAACATGTGGATTACTGAGAAAAACAGACAATTATCGATGATTGTTTAAATAATTTACTAAGACATAAAATTGGCGAATTTTATTTTATGAATCTCACTCCCACTATTTTAACGATTTCACCACCCTCTAGTGAAAACGGGAAACTTTTTCCTTAGTGAGAACATGGAGTCCAATTGACAAACTTATGGTCCCGAATAATATCAGCCAACCATAATTCTCAAAAGGTAGAGCCCAATTGCTTCCAAAGCAACCCCCATGTATTTACCTCATGTCCAATAAGGGCCCAATAATATGACGCCGTTTAAAGTGACATGTCAAGATGACCCATCAATATTAAGTTGTGATGGACGGTCGCCATGTGGATCCCCCAATAATATGAGCCGATCCCATGGGAGTTCCACCCAACTTACAACATTTGTCGATCCAATGTACAGCTTTCCGACGGACGGGCCCCCCCAATAATATGAGCCGGACCGTATCCGCGGGTAGCATCACATACATTGACCGTTGATGGAAGGTAGGAACATTTAAACAATATTTAAATTTCCTTTATTTATCTTGATATAAATTTTAAATCATATTTAAAATGAGGGATTTTATTTATAAAAATATTTGTCTCATCATATTTAATTTATTGCATGCATTGCCGGATTCACGCAATTTATGTCTAAACATGCATACAATCATAATATCACATATTATATAGGATGATCGATTCCATTTCTAATTGACCCGTGGTTGCCAATCACGGGTCTTAGTCCAATCCTAGGTAATATGCAGTATGCAAATGCAATCCTATTACATATGCTTCCAATTTACATTTCTTCAGTCTTCATTGTCTGCTGGGCCCACCATCTTCAAATCTTGATCTCCCACTAAATCTAATGTATTTACAATAAATAACAATGACAAGTAGGGGATACATTTTTAGGGGGTGGGAACGGGCTATAAACCAAGCCCACTTTTATTACATATGACATTCATATCGGGCCATAAACCAGGCCCATTAATAAAACCAACAACAATAAAGACAAAATGTAAATTCCTAACATACACCTACAAAATTGGTCATGGCAATCGATCATCCTTATCCAATAACATTTATATCAAAATTAATTTATTGGATAACATGCTGTGGCAATTCAAATTTAAACAAGATAAAATCATATTTTATATATAAAATCACATTTCACATATAAAATCATATTTTATCTCCATATCAAATAAAATCATATTTTATCTATAAAATCCAATTTTACAAATAAAATCATATTTTATCTAATATATCATAAGATCATATCTTATCATCAATTGTACCAAAATAATTGATTTCAAAATTCAATTTACGGATAAAATATTAAAATTTTCCAAAAATTCAAATTTATCCAAAATCAATTTTAAAATTTACGGACTCGAACAATTCGATCCGAAATCTCGTGAACCAATCAAAAACAATTTTTGACCGGACCAAAAATAAAATTTTTTTAAATATTAAAATTAATAAAAAAAATTAAAAATTAATTTTTCCCGCGGGCCACCCGGGACACTCCCGGGTCGGCCCGCACCCGGGGCGCGGGCCGGGGGCAGCCCGGCTGCCCCCTTAGGGCAGCGCCTGGCGCCGCCCCTGGGCGGCGCCGTGCGCGGCCCTGGGCGGCGCCGAGCGCCGCCCTGCGCAGCGCCCAGCGCTGCGCTGGGCAGCGCCGAGCGCCGCCCCTGGGCAGCGCCGAGCGCTGCCCTGCGCAGCGGCCAGCGCTGCGCTGGGCAGCGCACAGCGCTGCCCTGGGCGGCGCCGTGCGCCGCCCTGGGCGGCGACGGTCGCCGCCTTGGGCGGCGCTGTGCGCCCCCTTTGGGCGGCGCCGTGCGCCGCCCGGGGCAGCAACAATTGCTGCCCCACCGGGCAGCGATCCAATCGCTGCCCAGGTTTTGCCCCGAAAAAATTTTTTTTTTTTTATTAAAAATATTTATTTTGTTTCATAAACCGAGACTCAAAAATTTTGTACAATTGATTATTCAATCGATTGATCTGAGCAACCTGCTCTGATACCACTGTTGGAAAACTGGCGAGTTCCCAGACCAATTACGATCGATACCCGGTGCAGCGGAAGTTTAAAAATTTTTCATGGAACGTTTCCATGGTATGGGTATCAACCGTTCATCGATTGAATACGTGTGTGTAAAATTTAAATAACAATTAAATAAATTTTACCTCAAATCTCGCAACGAGATTAATGGACACCAACAGAACAATTCTGCTCTTGTTGTCTCTCCCTGGAACCGATGAACGCCTTCAATCAGGTCCACGAACAGAGGTTTAATCCCTCTGATAGATTGCACTAGAAAATCTATCAGAAGTTTTCTGCGAAGAGAATACACGAATTTGATTCGTTATTCCTTACTGCAATTCAAAATCACAGACCGGAATTTTCTCGGGCAGAGCAAGGGGCGGCCGAAATTCTTTGAGAGAGAATAGGGTTTTCGAATTTTTTGCTCTCAAAATTATGACCTGTTGTGTGTAATTTCTGTACTGAAATAACTTATTTATAATGCAGGCCACTAACACCTTAGGGCCCATTAATCATAAGCTGTGGCCCGACAAGCAAAGCCCGCTCGTTCAGAAATTAATATAAAATTCATCGTGACTCCGATTGATGAAACGATTTCACCAATGTGCACAGAAACCATTTCTGCACGTTTTAAAGTCAAAATAAATTTTCCTGAATCCGAATTCAGTGGTTTCCAAAAATGTCCATCCCTATGTCATTTTAGGAAATCCTACTCCCTTACTCTTATTTAAGAAGTCCAACTCCTTAGTTCATTAAATTTAACTCTTTAAATTTAACTATCTCAACGGGGATTAAAACTCCATTACACTGTGTGACCCTCAATGGTTCAGGGATACAGCTAGCCGTGGGCTCACAACTCCTTGTGACTCGGAACAACAATTTCCGACTTGCCCAACGAATCATGGTAAAGCGCCTAGCAACATCGCCCCATGATTCCCTAGGTATCACTGATAGTGCCTACAAGAACCAGTAGATTTTGGTTAACGTACAGTACGGTCCCTTCATCCAAATATCCCGATCGAATCAACAACCATTGGTATATCGAGAGTCGCTCAAGATTCGATAACTATGCAATGCATCTTGAAGATCAAATTAGTGACATCGCATGTGCTACTAAGAAACCATTTCTTAAATCACATCAAGTACTCTGGCCAGAGATTTGTCACACTAATATCTCCTCAGATCGCATAGGATATCCACACTCGCAAGTATGTGGTGAATCCTTGACAACAATGCATTGACTCCTATATGTGTCGTAACTGTACCCAATCTCGACACCTGATGACCCCCTCAGAGTCGGTAAACGAGTCAAAGCACAGTACTAGCATATAGAGTCTCCATGATGTTTCAAGTCGTAAGGACTAATGGTGTACAACCAAAACCGCGGACTTTATCCACTCGATAAGTGATAACCACTTGGAAAGTCCGGATAGGGTAGTTCGACTATTCATCCTATGAATATCCATTTGCATGCTTCGAACATCTCCATGTTCCCTACCAATGAAACGTGGTACTCCGCATCGCAAATGCTAGTCTCAAACTCGAGCGATCCTTATCCTTATTATCGGACGGCTCAATCGACTAGGAACGGTTTTAGAATATACAGTGACTATAAGACGTATTTCATGATAGACATCTCCATGTTCTACCACATCTTACATACACTATAGTATATTCAAGGTCTTTATCAAAACAACAATAGTATATCACAATATAACAATATGAAGTAATATAAAGTCATTGCCATAAAAGTGTAAATAATATTAAACAAAAGATTGTTTATACAAAGAGTCAACAAAGCCCATAGCCACACAGTTGGCTCACTGGGCACCCACTCTTACAGTAAATACATTAGATTTAGTGGGAGATCAAGATTTGAAGATGGTGGGCCCAGCAGACAATAAAGACGAAGAAATGTAAATTGGAAGCTAATGTAATAGGATTGCATTGCATACTGCATATTACCTAGGATTGGACTAAGACTCGTGATTGGCAACCACGAGTCAATTAGAAATGGAATCGATCATCCTATATATAATATATGATATTATGATTGTATGCATGTTTTAGACATAATTGTATGAATCCGGCAAGCATACAATAAATTGAAAAATGATGAGACAAATTTTCATAATTAAAAATCCCTCATTTTAAATATGATTTAAAATTGATATCAAGATAAATAAAGGAAATTTAAATTTGTTTAAATGTTCCTACCTTCCATCAACGGTCAATGTATGAGATGCTACCCGCGGATACGGTCCGGCTCATATTATTGGGGGGGCCCGTCCGTCGGAAAGCTGTACATTGGATCGACACATGTTGTAAGTTGGGTGGAACTCCCATGGGATCGGCTCATATTATTGGGGGATCCACATGGCGACCGTCCATCTTAACTTAATATTGATGGGTCATCTTGACATGTCACTATAAACGGCGTCATATTATTGGGCCCTTATTGGACATGAGGTAAAAACATGGGGGTTGCTTTGGAAGCAATTGGGCTCTACCTTTTGAGAATTATGGTTGGCTGATATTATTCGGGACCATAAGTTTGTCAATTGGACTCCATGTTCTCACTAAGGAAAAAGTTTCCCGTTTTCACTAAAGGGTAGTGAAATCGTTAAAATAGTGGGAGTGAGATTCATAGAATAAATTTCGCCTATTTTATGTCTTAATAAATTGCTTAAACAATCATCGATAATTGTCTGTTTCATCTCAGTAATCCACATTTTTCTATTCTCCAACAAAACAAACTTACTGGCGCAAACAATACAGAATGATTCCATAAGTTAAGATTGTCCTAAGTTCGGAAAAGATTTTCTAAAGTGTTAGAAAAGGATTCTCCGAAAACAGCCCCGGCTGATGTAACTGCCGAAAGGTTGGCCGAACTAGAGAAATGGTTGGACCATGATCTTAAGGCCAAATGTTACATGCAAAATTGGACAAGTCTAAACAAGTTTGCCATCACTGCAAGAAACCCGGTCATTGGAAACGTAATTGCAAGGAATACCTCAAGCAGTTGCGAACTGCAAAGGGTATGTTTTACATTAAAATGTTTTTCTTAATACTACTTCTTGGGTATTGGATACCAGATGTAGATCTCATATTTGCAATGAGTTGCAAATGATGACAAGAAGTAATAGGCTAAGGATGGGTGAGACCCAGTCAAGGCTCGGGAATGGTTCCAGAGATAAATCCAAAGCTATAGGAGACATTTATTTTTGCAGAACAATTTTAAGTTTTTTGAGAGATGTTTTATTTGTTTCGGATTTGATTAAAAACATTATTTCTGTTTCTATGCTTGATAGAGATGGTTATTCTTGCAATTTTGTGAATGGGATTTGCAATATTTACAAGAATGAATGTTTGATTGGAAATGGACAACTTGAAAACGATCTATACAACTTAAAACTAAAAGACGTTCCAATAAATTATGTTGATAAACCGGCAACAACAAACAAAAGGAAAATCGATAGCCAAAACCCAGCAAACCGTTGGCACGCTAGGCTAGGTCATATTTCCTCAAGGAGGATGAACAAGCTAGTGGGAGAGAGCATGTTTGATATGTCTGATATTAACTCTCTACCTACTTGTGAATCCTGCCTAAAAGGAAAAATGACTAAATCTCCTTTTAAGGGGAAACCTGAGCGTAGTCAAAATCTGTTGGATTTGATCCATACAGATGTTTGTGGTCCATTTAGAGTTGGGACTCAACATGGCCATACCTACTTCATTACCTTTACTGATGATTATTCAAGGTATGGGTATTTATATTTAATGAAATATAAGTTTGAAGCATTTGAAAAGTTCAAAGAATTCAAGGCTGAAGTAGAAAACAAGCTAGGTAAAAGTATTAAAGCACTTCGATCGGATCGAGGTGGAGAATACTTGAGTATCGAGTTTTTGGACTATCTGAAAGAGAATGGGATTCTCTCTCAGTGGACTCCTCCTATGACACCACAGCTGAATGGTATATCGGAGCGTCGTAATCGAACTTTGTTGGACATGGTTCGATCCATGATGAGCTTCACTGAGCTTCCACCTTCGTTTTGGGGCTATGCGCTTGAAACGGCGGTATTGTTGTTGAACAACGTCCACACTAAAGCAGTGGACAAAACACCATACGAGTTATGGAATGGCAAAGCTCCTAAGTATTCGTACTTGAGGATTTGGGGATGTCCTGCTTACGTGAAGCGGACAGTGGGAGATAAGTTGGATAGTCGATCCAGCTTATGTTATTTTGTAGGGTATCCGAAGAATTCAATCAGATATTATTTCTATTATCCTGCTGAAACAAAGGTGTTTGTTTCTAGGAATGCCACCTTCTTGGAGAAGGAGTTCTTATTGGATAAGAAAGGCGAGATGATGGAACTCGAAGAAGTTCGAGAAGAACCCGAAATACAAAATAACGATCCTACGCCTCAGGAACCATTACTGGACACGCCTGAACCTAGAAGATCCGAGAGGACTTCTAGACCTCCTGTTCGATATGGTCTTCTTCTTGAAGGGGATCAAGATGAACCCGACATTGGATGTGATCCAAGAAACTTCAAGGAAGCAATTTCTGATGCGGATTCAAATTTATGGCTTGAAGCTATGCAGTCTGAATTGGATTCAATGCATACAAACCAAGTTTGGTCTTTAGTAGATCCTCCTGATGGAATTGTTCCAATAGGGTGTAAATGGATCTACAAGAGAAAGCTTGGGCCTGATGGTAAGGTATTGACCTACAAGGCGCGATTGGTGGCGAAAGGTTACACTCAAAGACAAGGAGTTGACTATGATGAAACCTTTTCACCAGTTGCAATGTTCAAGTCCATAAGAATCCTTATTGCCATAGCTGCATGGTATGACTATGAGATATGGCAAATGGATGTGAAGACTGCTTTTCTTAATGGAGACATTAAGGAAGAAATCTATATGAAGCAGCCAGAGGGGTTCACATCCATGGGAAGCGAGCATAAGGTATGCAAGCTTCAGAGATCAATTTATGGTCTAAAACAAGCATCAAGAAGTTGGAACCAGAAATTGGATGAAACAATAAAAGATTTTGGTTTCATCAAGAACCCGGAGGAACCATGCGTGTACAAGAAAGTAGTTAAGGATGCTGTGACATTCTTAGTACTTTATGTTGATGACATCCTACTCATTGGGAATGATGTAGGGATGTTGCAGTCAACAAAGATATGGTTATCAGGTAGATTCTCGATGAAGGATTTGGGTGAGGCATCCTACATTCTTGGGATACAGATCTATAGAGATAGATCTAAGAGAATGATAGGACTCACTCAATCAACCTACATCGACACCATATTGAAACGGTTTTCAATGGATGGGTCCAAGAGAGGACATCTACCCATGTGTCATGGAGTTTCTCTATCCAAGTCTATGTGTCCCAAGACTGATGAAGAGATAGAGAATATGACACATGTACCATATGCGTCAGCTATAGGTAGTATCATGTATGGGATGATATCTACCAGACCGGATGTAGCATTTGCTCTGAGTGTCACGAGCAGATATCAAGCTAATCCCAGTCAAATGCATTGGAAAGCCGTGAAGGACATTCTTAAGTACTTACGAAGGACTAAGAATATGTTCATGGTATATGGAGGACGAGAACTGAAATTGGAAAGCTATACCGACTCTAGCTTCCAAAGTGACGTGGATGACTCGAAGTCAACCTCTGGATTTGTGTTCATGCTCAATGGCGGTGCTGTCTCTTGGAAGAGTTCCAAGCAGGACACCACAGCGGATTCCACCACTGAGGCTGAATACATTGCAGCATCAGCTGCTGCTAAAGAGGCCGTTTGGATGAGGAAGTTCGTCCAAGAGTTGGGCGTCATTCCTGAATTTGTTGGTCCAGTTCCGGTGTACTGTGACAACACGGGTGCCGTTGCTCAAGAAAAGGAACCAAGGTCTCATCAAAGATCCAAACACGTACTGAGGAAATACCACATCATCCGGGAGATTGTGGAAAGAGGAGACATCACTGTCGAACGAGTGGCCTCTGCAGACAATATCGCTGATCCGCTTACTAAGCCCTTGCCAGGACCATTGTTTGACAAACATCGCGAAGCAATGGGTCTACGTAGTATGACTAGTTGGCTATAGGGCAAGTGGGATATTGAAAGAGTGGGTGCCCAGTGAGCCAACAGTGGCTATGGGCTTTGATGACTCTTTGTACAAACGATCTTTTGTTTAATATAATTTACACTTTTATTAATGGCAATGACTTTATCTTTCTTCATATTGTTATATTGTGATATACTATTGTTGTTTTGATAAAGACCTTGAATATACTATAGTGTATGTAAGATGTGGTAGAACATGGGGATGTCTATCATGAAATACATCTTATAGTCACTGTATATTCTAAACTGTTCCTAGTCAATTGAGCCGTCCGATAATAAGGATAAGGATCGCTCGAGTTTGAGACTAGCATTTGCGATGCGGAGTACCACGTTTCATTGGTAGGGAACATGGAGATGTTCGAAGCATGCAAATGGATATTCATAGGATGAATAATCGAACTACCCTATCCGGACTTTCCAAGTGGTTATCACTTATCGAGTGGATAAAGTCCGCGGTTTTGGTTGTACACCATTAGTCCTTACTACTTGAAACATCATGGAGACTCTATATGCTAGTACTGTGCTTTGACTCGTTTACCGACTCTATGGGGGTCATCAGGTGTCGGGATTGGGTACAGTTACAACACATATAGGAGTCGATGCATTGTTGTCAAGGATTCACCACATACTTGCGAGTGTGGATATCCTATGCGATCTGAGGAGATATTAGTGTGACGAATCTCTGGCCAGAGTACTTGATGTGATTTAAGAAATGGTTTCTTAGTAGCACATGCGATGTCACTAATTTGATCTTCAAGATGTATTGCATAGTTATCGAATCTTGAGCGACTCTCGATATACCAATGGTTGTTGATTCGATCGGGATATATGGATGAAGGGACCGTACTGTACGCTAACCAAAATCTACTGGTTCTTGTAGGCACTATCAGTGATACCTAGGGAATCATGGGGCGATGTTGCTAGGCGCTTTACCATGATTCGTTGGGCAAGTCGGAAATCGTTGTTCCGAGTCACAAGGAGTTGTGAGCCCACGGCTAGCTGTATCCCTGAACCATTGAGGGTCACACAGTGTAATGGAGTTTTAATCCCCGTTGAGATAGTTAAATTTAAAGAGTTAAATTTAATGAATAAAGAAGTTGGACTTCTTAAATAAGAGTAAGGGAGTAGGATTTCCTAAAATGACATAGGGATGTACATTTTTGGAAACCACTGAATTCGGATTCAGAAAAATTTATCTTGACTTTAAAATGTGCAGAAATGGTTTCTGTGCACATTGGTAAAATCGGTTTATCAATCGGAGTCACGATGAATTTTATATTAATTTCTGAACATGCGGGCTTTGCTTGTCGGGCCTCAACTTATGACTAATGGGCCCTAAGGTGTTAGTGGCCTGCATTATAAATAAGTTATTGCAGTACAGAAATTACACACAACGGGTCATAATTGAGACAGGATTTTTCGAAAAACCCTAGCCTCCCTCTCAATTCGGCCGCCCCCTCCCTTCTCTGCGTGAGAAATTCCGGTCTGTGATTTTGAATTGCAGTCTGGAATAGCGAATCAAATTCGTTTATTCTATTCGTAGAAAACTTTTGATAGATTTTCTAGTGCAATCTATCAGAGGGATTAAACCTCTATTCGTGGACCTGATTGAAGGAAATCTTGTTCATCAGTTCCAGGGAGATACAAGAAGCGCAGAGAAATCTGTGTGGTGTCCAATAATCTCGCTTCGAGATTGAAGGTAAAAATTACATAACAGTTATTTAATTTTTACACACACTTATAATTTAATCGTTAAACGGTTGATACCCACACTATGGAATTGTTCCATAATAAAATTTTTAAACTTCCGCTGCACCGGGTATCAATCGTGATTGATCTAAACGCCAGTTTTCCAACAAATGCGATCATTGTGGCCTTCACCTCGCCAAGTCCTAAGCTCCTGAAAATAGACAAAGGTATCAGATTAATGCTAGCTCCTAGATCGCAAAGTGCATTATTAAAATAAGAAGAACCAATAGTGCAAGGAATAGTAAAACTCCCTGGATCCTTCAGCTTTTGTGACATCTTCTTTTGGAGCACAGCACTACATTCTTCAGTTAAGCTCACCACCTCATTCTCTTGCAGCCTCCTTTTCTTGGACATCACCTCTTTAATAAACTTTGCATAATTCGGCATTTGTGCCAAAGCATCAGCAAAAGGGATGTTGATATGTATCTTCTTGAAAATCTCCAAGAATTTTGAGAACTGCTCGTCCACTGCCTTCTTTTTGAACCTTTGGGGGTATGGAAGAGGAGGTTTGTACATCGTTTTTTGCTCAGGTTCAGACTCTTTCTCCTTGACCTTCTTCTCGTCAACTGCAACTTTTTCAGACGTCTTGCTCTCATATTTGTCCTCTTCATTATCCACCTGCTTCCCACTCCTCAACATGATAGAATTACACTGCTCCTTGGGATTCACCTCAGTATTACTTGGGAATTGTCCTCTGTTATTATCTTTCAGTGCGTTCGCCAACTGCCCAATGCTAGTCTCCATGGATTGCAATACAGCACCCATTTTGGCCACATGCGTCTCTAAGCTGTCAAGACGAGTCTCAGTCCTCGCCATCCTCTTGCTCGATTCCTGCACAAAAGCATTAACAAAATCCTCCAAATGAGGCTTACCCTCACCCTTATTTGTATTGTATCCTGGAGGAGGATTCAACACATTATTATTGTTAGCATAAGAAAAATTTTCATGATTACGCAGACTAGGGTGATATTGATTGGGTACAGGATTACCTTGATAGTTTTTGTAATTTCTGTTGTTCACATATTGAGCTTGCTCCACACTCTCAAATCCATCAGCAGAATTTACGGCAGTCGCCAGCGATGCTGTCTTAATAGAAACTTGATTGCCTTTGGTCAGTGCAGCCAACTGTGTAGAAATAGTAGCCATCTGAGCAGTCAAAGCAGTGAATGCATCAACCTCATGAATTCCAGCAGACTTCCTTATTACAGATCTCACACTCGGCCACTGATAACTGTGAACAGTCATTTGCTCAAGCATCTCATAAGCCTGTTCAGGAAATTTAGAAAATATTGAACCTCCAGCTGCAGCATCCATAGAAATCCTCGTTGGGCCATTCAAACCATTGTAGAATAACTCAATCTGTTCCCAATCCGGAAAATTATGGTTTGGACACTTCCTAAGCAACTCCTTGTACCGCTCCCAAGCTTCATAAAGCTGCTCAAAATCTTGCTGTTTGAAAGTAGTGATCTCAATTTTCAGCTGGGCAGACTTGGCTGGAGGAAAGTACTTAGCCAGAAATTTGGATGTCATGTCTTCCCATGTAGTGATACTCCCAAGAGGTAGTGACTGCAACCAACTACAAGCATTGTCCCTAAGAGAGAATGTGAACAATCGTAGTCTGATGGTGTCCTCAGTAACACCATGAATCTTCATTGTGTCAGCAATCTCCAGAAAAGTACGCAGATGCAGATTTGGATCTTCAGTAGCTGCACCCCTAAACTAATTCTGCTGCACCATATTAATCAGAGCTGCCTTCAACTCAAAATTATTTTTTGTGATGTTCTGTCGAGCTATCCCAGAATAATGAGTATTGATCACTGGTCGAAAGTGATCTCTGATCGACACCGAATCATTATTGACTGCTCTTTCCCTTTCTTCAGCCATTTGTTGCAACTCTTTTCTTCTAGCTTTTCTCAAATATTTAGCAGTTTTCTCGATTTCCGAATCAAAGAGCAGTGAGTCGTAACTTTGGCTTTTTCGCATAAACTGCATAGACAGGAAAGATTTAAAATTAGAACCAACAAAATAAAATAAAATTCTCTAATTCAAAATTAAGACCAATTAGCACAATTTAATATAAATCAAATAAAATTCATTCCCCGACAACGGCGCCAAAAACTTGTTGCGTGTTTTTCGCTCGCAAGCGCACGATGTCAAGTTATAATATAAGAATTAAGTCCAAGTCGATCCCACGGAGAATGAATAAATGATATTATATCAAATATTTGCAACTAATAAAATCCTAATCCTATGTAGAGCTACGAAAATGATTTGAGTTTATATCAAACTAAAGTTTGCAATAAATAAAATTAATTAACGGCGAGTTCGTAAGACAAAAATTCAATGAGAGAAAAATTCTAGAGGTTTGACATCACTTAACTATCCACCAGTTTAATTCATAAAGAAATCTATATCATATATTCTTCTAGTTTATTAGCCAAGAATCCTTATTATTTTCTACTACCTCTCTCGAGTGTCAAGCAAAAATTCGTATTCAATAACAAACTCTGTATCTCTATCTAAGTTTAACTATTAAATCCGGTAAATAGCACAATAATTCTTACAAAGGCTTCAATGGATTTATATGCCTCTCGAACAATATAAACACCAAAGATGTATTTTCCTATGTTGTATTTAAAATCTCCTCTCTCGAGTGATAGATTCTAAATAAAATATCATTCAATCTATGGCCAGTAAATTGAATGCAATCAATTCAGCAAAACACAAATAAACCAAATGAATAATTCTAATATATCAATCAAAATATCAAAAACATGGTTTCAAGTCAAGCTACGTCGTCCCTCTAGACAAAGGAATTAGTTCATAATGAAAATAAAAATCAAACAAAGCATGTTCTTGAACATCATTCAAAAATTAGGAGAAAGAATGAAATAAAAATGAAGGTAGATGATGCTTCTCCGTCTCCGGTAGTCACTTCATCCGTTTTCGTGCCAAGAATGCTTCTTCTCCCTTTTCCTTGGTCTCTAGCCGTCTCTAGCCTTCAAAAACTCTGAATACTCTCTAAACCCTCGTATCCTCCAGAATAAGTCATAAAATCCCTTTTAAAACTCGATTAAAGACTTTCCATATTTTTGGAGACTGCGTAGCGCTGGAGCGCTAATAATTCGGCGCTGGGGCGCTCAAGTTTCGTATTTTATTTTTCAATGATAGACGTCTAGCGCTGGAGCGCTCAAAAGACGGCGCTGGGGCGCTCTGGACATGAATTTACGGGCGCTGGAGCGCGGGAAAACTAGAGCTGGGGCGCTACTTGTTCTTCCATTTCACCATCTGCGTAGCATTTTTGTAAAAATCATAACTTAAGTTCTAGCCGTCGGATCGAGCTGAAATTTTGACAGCAACTTTAAAACATCCTAAACTTTAATTTGAACGGTAGATTAGAATTAGATGTCTGTAACATTCCTTGTAATTTTCTGAAGTTTTCTGTCCCGTAATTCGGCTTTCCGCTTCTTCTTTCTACTTTTCTTCAAATCCTTGCAACTCACAAAAACAACAACAAATACGCATAATATTCATTCGATACATCACAAAATCCAAGTCAAATCATATATAAATTAAGTGCATAAAATGCGCTTATCACAAGTTATCACCTCGTTTCATTGGGCCTTTCCAGATACTGGAGAAGATTGGAGATATTGCATATCGTTTGGCGTTAGCGCCATCTCTTTCCAGTATACATAATTTTTTTCATGTGTCGTTACTTCGACAGTACATAGCTGATGAATCTCATATTATCCAGCATATTGATATTCAGCTAGAATCAAATCTGTCTTTTGTTGAGCGACCACTTCGTATCCTAGACAGGAAGGAGAAAATTCTTTGGAACAAGACTATACCACTTGTGATGGTACAGTGGCAGCGCCGAGGCGTTGAAGAAGCAACTTGGGAAACCGAGAGCTATATGCGGGCTGAATATCCTGAGTTGTTTGCTTTGTACTCTTGATTACCATGTAAAGATGTAATTACAGTTGTTGTAATAAAACATGGTTTGATGTTTCATATTGTTATCTTGATTTTTCTTTAGATTTTATTTCGCGGACGAAATATCTAAAGGTGGGGAGAATGTAGTAACCCAGATTCCATTTTAAGATAATAATATGTTAAACATGATTTAGGGTTGGTAATTAACCAATTTCGGGGCTTAATCGGACTTCAGAATCAAGAATTGGATTTTCATTTTCTGAGCCAGTTCGGACGGTCCGAAGAGGACTTCGGACGGCCCGAACTCAGCACATCGGGGGCTCCAAGGGTGAGCTTGTTGACTTCAGAGTTAAGGCAAGTTCGGACGATCCGAAGTAGGATCGGACGGCCCGAACTTCACCTGTGCCAAGTAGGCAGGGTTACTCAGCCATGGTTTTTGACAAGTGTCGAATTTAGGACACTTCGGACGACCCGAAGTGGTGATCGGACGGTCCGAACTCGATGTGTCTCGCATGCAGGCAGTGAGTTGGATCGGACGATACGACCAAAAATTTTCCTATAAATAGGACTCGTTCGATTTCAATTTGAATTACAAATTTTCGAGTTTCCTTCTCCAGTTTTATAGTGTGAGTTATGCACTTGAGGGCCCTATCGGTTATAATCGAGGTTCTGGAATAACCAAGGTGTGGTTATAGTCATCCGGGACCAGCGACTCCAAAGGGCTATCTACGGACGAAGGTATGGTCCGGGAATCTATTTAAGTTTTGGGAGTGCTTATTAGCTTAGTTAAGGCTTATAGAACTTATGTAGTGATACGGTGAACTTTTGAATATAATATAGGCTTGGAACCTAGGATCTACTATACTTGAACTAGCTTAGAGGTACGTACACATTTACTGAGATTGTCAGCGAGTATACATGTTTATATCTTGCATTTATTTGGTATTATTATATGGCATGATATATGATTTACCGTTTTCCATATTCATATGTCATGTGCATATACACATTGAGCCTATACCTTGTTATACCTAATTATAGAGCTACTCAGCTCTATACTCGATAGTCTGTCACTGAAAGTACCGTGACGGTGGGGTCATGTATGTCTGACTACTCTGGTGTACTAGACGAGTGTGGTTGCACCCAGAGATTGATCCGTGCGGTGGCAGCACTCATGTGTCGCGGGTACTGAGCATGACTTTTCAGATGGCCTTTTACTAGTCATCATATTGCATGCATTATATACATATGTTTACTCATGTTTATGTACTGGGCATTAGCGCTCACGTCCTAGTTGTTATCTTGGACACCCTATTCCACGGGTAGGTCGCAGGATGGACGGAGCTGATAGTTCAAGGCAG
The DNA here is from genome assembly GCF_033568475.1 of Henckelia pumila. Classification (NCBI taxonomy): domain Eukaryota; kingdom Viridiplantae; phylum Streptophyta; class Magnoliopsida; order Lamiales; family Gesneriaceae; genus Henckelia; species Henckelia pumila. The sequence continues at coordinate 79,618,906 of NC_133121.1, forward strand.
GACTAGGGAGCAGGAGCCTTGAGGAGTTTATTATACAGCAGGATTCGATATAGCTGTATAATGTTTACTTTTAAGTTTTTCGATATGGTTGTATCACTACAGTATTAATCCTGGATATATTTTACTAAGCTGATATGTAATTTATGGATTATGTTTCCGCACGTTTTACTTTGTTAAGTATTTTGCTGTATTAAATTTAATGCATGCTATTAGTTTTCAGTTAGTAGGTGATTCCATGCAGGGTCACTACAATACAACTTATTTGTACAAACCCAATCTGATTTAGTACTTACCAACTACCTAAAAAAGAACTCCTAGCCATTCGATTTTAGGTCTCACACTCATAATCCGCATAATGTTTAACGTCTCTTATGTCAAGACTACAAACATAATTTTTAACGTCTTTGTGTTAAGACTCACTCAACTAACCTTTGAAGCTCATCTCTCTTGTACATATGTGAGTGATTGTGTGTGATCATTTAATCTCTTTAAAGTGTATTTATCTCTCAAACATATCCTCACACATTGAGCTAGCTCTCATTCTAGCTAATTTCTTCAAGTAGGTTGTCCATACTTTGAATCTCCTTCCAAAGCTCGTGTTTGATCTTCAAAGTGTTGTAATGAACATTAGATTCAAGAATATGATTGTTTGGAAAGTTTTTAGACACTTTGTGAGACCTCGGTTCTAATCATATAATCTCGATTTAAACAAAACTAAGCATACAAGATCCAAAATTGAAAAGCAAATAAAAAAAATTTATTTTTCCACTGGTGCAGACCTCGCTCGATCGGTAAAACTCAACCGATCGAGCGGGCGAAGTTCTGCCCTCTACTGTTCGCCTCACGGACAAGCTCGATCGATCGGTGACACTCAACCAATCGAGCGGCCAAAGCTCTAAAAAAAGAAAAAAGGCTATAGACATTCTCGCTCGATCGGTCAAACTCTACCGATCGAGCGAGGGCAACTCTGAACCAGTTTTCAGAAATAAACTCAATCCAAACTCAAATACATAATCCATTCAATACATAAAGATGAATATAATACATGCAATGACAACATTCAATCCTCAATATTCAAAATTTGGTACAACAAACATCAAACAAGTTCGAGTTCTAAACATGTTCCAAAATATAACTAGATTGACATGTTGTTCGACTTCTAAACCGAGTCCCACTTCTAATCCTTTATCTCCATGCTAACCAAGTCTCCTCTGACTCGATCATGTCCCACATGTTGCCAAGTACACAAACAAAACAAAGCAACAGCCGGATAACTCCGATGAGAATGATATTCCCAGTAAAAGAAACATAACATGCAATAACAAGTAATATCTCAATAACATGAAATAAAGACAACATATTCAATGTTAATACGAATGAAATGCATGTCTTTAAAACTGGGATATCAACTCTGATAATCAAGAAATTTCTGCTATTATTTTGGGATCCCGAAGATGAGATCACGTAACAACTCACCGACTCTCCCGATCGAGGTGGTGTCGCATATCTCCATCCTCTAGGCTTTGGTGAGACTACAAGGAGTATGCTGACACTAGGTAAACTTCTACAACCTAGGTCACTCGCAATATAGACCCCAAAACGTCTAAACAAAAAGGGCCGTAAAGCCCGCTAAAATCAAAGATTTAGGCTCGAGATGAATGCATATAGAAAAAACAAGGCATTAAATCATAAATCAATTAATAACAAGAACTCAATCACAAAATACAAGTTCTCCATTCTAGAACAAGTATTTATGCAAGTATGTGATTTAAGGGAAACTCAAGAACCATCTGTCTTGAGTGTTCTATCCCGCTTAAACGATGTCTGCTTGTACCTTTCTCGTTCAAATAGCTCCAACCCTGGATACGCTACAAAAAGAGGTTATATCAAAATCCATGCAATCATTAGAACAAACGCTCAAGGTAAACTCTTTTCTGCTCTTCGTCTAACTCTTCGACAATCGACTACTGCTAACTCTGGGCTCAACAAACTTCAAAGGAATCTGTACGGAGGCAAAAGAAGATAAACAACGACAATCAAACCCAACTGCCAATGGTTCAACAATTCAAACGAATCAAAATCCCAAAACTCAAACCGGCGGCATAACGGCTATAATCTGATCAAACTGGAAACACAGACAGCAGTATAGCATCGAAATCAACTCAAACCAATACCAAAAAACAACAATATCGATTCAAAACCAACACATCACAAAACTCCACTTTTCAAAATATGGTACAAAAATCATAACAATTCCGAACGATGCTCTATTTTTGATCCGACTGAGAATAAACGATAAGAACTATCTCGCTGTCGGGATCGCTAAACTGACTTCGGATTAAAATTCTATCGGACGGATCGACCGGAAACCGAAGAAGAAAATCTTGAAGATGGCGTTTCCAAGCTTCAATGGAGAAGAGACGTGTTGGAGGAGATGGATAATGAGGTGAAAAATTCAAACCAAGTATAAATATCTAATAAACTCCATATTTGATTTTTAGTCCCTTAAAAATCTAAAAATTGCAAAATAGACCCTGATCAAAATGAAATCGGCTCTTGAATTCTATAATCTCCTATTATCTCAAATAAACTAAGTTAAGATAATTTCGGGGCGTTATAATTCTCCACCTCTAAGAGGAAATTTCTTCCTCGAAATCAATAAGAATCAATCACACAAGATAGAATAAAGGACTTAAGACAGTAAGAATAACTTAGTTCATCCGAATAACTCTAGAAACCGTTGTCTCATATCAGACTCTTTCTCCCAAGTCGTTTCCTCGACTCTGTGACGGCTCCACTGAACTTTCACCAAAGGAATCTACTTGGTTCTGAGTTGCTTCTCCTTTCGGTCAAGGATCTGAATCGGTCGCTCAAAGTAGCTCAGAGTCTCGTCAAGCTCGGTCTCGTCAGGCTAAAGAATATGAGAAGGATCTGGATGATATTTCCGCAACATAGAGACGTGAAAAACGTCGTGAATACCAGATAAAGATGGAGGAAGTTCAAGTCTGTAGGCAAGATAGCCTAACTTCTCGAGAATCTCATACGGTCCGATGAATCTCGGAGATAACTTCCCTCTCTTCCCAAATCTAACAGTGCCTCTGAAAGGAGAAATTTTCAAGAATACTCGGTCTCCCTGATCGAAACTCAGAGGTCTACGTCTGATATTCGCATACTTTGCCTGTCTATCCTGAGCTGACTTCATTCTCGTCTGAATGATCTTTACTTGCTCTGCCATATCTCGAAGCATATCCGGTCCCAAATCAGGTGACTCGGACACATCTTCCCAAAACAAAGGAGATCGAAACTTCTTACCGTACAAAGCCTCAAAAGTTGCCGTACCGATACTCGCTTGATAATTGTTGTTGTAAGAAAACTCGACAAGAGGCAAAGAATCCTACTAACTAGTGCCAAAGTCTAGCACTACTGCTCGAAGCATATCCTCTAAAGTCTGGATAGTCCGCTTTGACTATCCGTCGATCTGAGGATGATATGTTGTACTCAGATGCAATCGAGTACCAAGTGCCTCTTAAAGACTCTGCCAAAAGTGTGAAGTGAATCTAGGGTCTCGGTCTGAAAAGATCGAGTTCGGCACACCATGCAATCTCACAACATTGCTAACATACAACTCAGTCATATGATCGTGACGATACGTCATCCTGTACGGAATAAAGCAAGCAGACTTTGTCAATCTGTCGATCACTACCCAAATAGCATCGCATCCTCAAACAGATCGCGATAGGTTCGTGACGAAATCCATCGAAATGTGATCTCACTTCCATTCAGGAACAGCTAAACTGTGCAACAGACCACCCGATCGCTTCCTCTCTGCTTTCACCTGCTGACAGTTCAAACATCGGGATACAAATATCGTAACATCGCTCTTCATATTCTTCCACCAGAACTGATTCTTCAGATCGTTATACATCTTCCGGCCACCTGGATGAACACTGAATCGACTGCAATGTGCCTCTCGAAGAATACGCTGTCTCAACTCAAAAATATCAGGCACAACAATACGGTTATTCACAAACAAAACATCATCCCTGTGTAACACCCCAAAATTTATTCAGCGAATTAATTAGCAATTAAAATAATTATTGAGATATAAAAATAAAAATAATTATTTATGCCAGATAATTTAATTTAGCAGAATATTTGATCGAGTTGTTGGAAAACTGGCGAGTTCCCAGACCAATTACGATTGATACCCGGTGCAGCGGAAGTTTAAAAATTTTCTCATGGAACGATTCCATGGTGTGGGTATCAACCATACAACGATTGAATTACGTGTGTGTAAAATTTAAATAACAATTAAATAAATTTTACCTCAAATCTCGCAACGAGATTAATGGACACCAACAGAACAATTCTGCTCTTGTTGTCTCTCCCTGGAACCGATGAACGCCTTCAATCAGGTCCACGAACAGAGGTTTAATCCCTCTGATAGATTGCACTAGAAAATCTATCAGAAGTTTTCTGCGAAGAGAATAAACGAATCTGATTCGTTATTCCTTACTGCGATTCAAAATCACAGACCGGAATTTCTCTGTGACAGAGCAAGGGGGCGGCCGAAATATTATTTGAGAGGAACTAGGGTTTTCGATTTTTGCTCTCAAAAATTATGACCTGTTGTGTGTAATTTCTGTACTGAAATAACTTATTTATAATGCAGGCCACTAACACCTTAGGGCCCATTAGTCATAAGCTGGGGCCCGACAAGCAAAGCCCGCTCGTTCAGAAATTAATACAAAATTCATCGTGACTCCGATTGATGAAACGATTTCACCAATGTGCACAGAAACTATTTCTGCACGTTTTAAAGTCAAAATAAATTTTCCTGAATCCGAATTCAGTGGTTTCCAAAAATGTCCATCCCTATGTCATTTTAGGAAATCCTACTCCCTTACTCTTATTTAAGAAGTCCAACTCCTTAGTTCATTAAATTTAACTCTTTAAATTTAACTATCTCAACGGGGATTAAAACTCCATTACACTGTGTGACCCTCAATGGTTCAGGGATACAGCTAGCCGTGGGCTCACAACTCCTTGTGACTCGGAACAACACTTTCCGACTTGCCCAACGAATCATGGTAAAGCGCCTAGCAACATCGCCCCATGATTCCCTAGGTATCACTGATAGTGCCTACAAGAACCAGTAGATTTTGGTTAACGTACAGTACGGTCCCTTCATCCATATATCCCGATCGAATCAACAACCATTGGTATATCGAGAGTCGCTCAAGATTCGATAACTATGCAATGCATCTTGAAGATCAAATTAGTGACATCGCATGTGCTACTAAGAAACCATTTCTTAAATCACATCAAGTACTCTGGCCAGAGATTTGTCACACTAATATCTCCTCAGATCGCATAGGATATCCACACTCGCAAGTATGTGGTGAATCCTTGACAACAATGCATTGACTCCTATATGTGTCGTAACTGTACCCAATCTCGACACCTGATGACCCCCTCAGAGTCGGTAAACGAGTCAAAGCACAGTACTAGCATATAGAGTCTCCATGATGTTTCAAGTCGTAAGGACTAATGGTGTACAACCAAAACCGCGGACTTTATCCACTCGATAAGTGATAACCACTTGGAAAGTCCGGATAGGGTAGTTCGACTATTCATCCTATGAATATCCATTTGCATGCTTCGAACATCTCCATGTTCCCTACCAATGAAACGTGGTACTCCGCATCGCAAATGCTAGTCTCAAACTCGAGCGATCCTTATCCTTATTATCGGACGGCTCAATCGACTAGGAACGGTTTTAGAATATACAGTGACTATAAGATGTATTTCATGATAGACATCTCCATGTTCTACCACATCTTACATACACTATAGTATATTCAAGGTCTTTATCAAAACAACAATAGTATATCACAATATAACAATATGAAGTAATATAAAGTCATTGCCATAAAAGTGTAAATAATATTAAACAAAAGATTGTTTATACAAAGAGTCAACAAAGCCCATAGCCACACAGTTGGCTCACTGGGCACCCACTCTTACAATCTCCCACTTGCCCTATAGCCAACTAGTCATACTACGTAGACCCATTGCTTCGCGATGTTTGTCAAACAATGGTCCTGGCAAAGGCTTAGTAAGTGGATCAGCGATATTGTCTGCAGAGGCCACTCGTTCGACACTGATGTCTCCTCTTTCCACAATCTCCCGGATTATGTGGTATTTCCTCAGTACGTGTTTGGATCTTTGATGAGACCTTGGTTCCTTTGCTTGAGCAACGGCACCCGTGTTGTCGCAGTACACCGGGACTGGACCAACAAATTCAGGAATGACGCCCAACTCTTGGACGAAATTCCTCATCCAAACGGCCTCTTTAGCAGCAGCTGATGCTGCAATGTATTCAGCCTCAGTGGTGGAATCCGCTGTGGTGTCCTGCTTGGAACTCTTCCAAGAGACAGCACCGCCATTGAGCATGAACACAAATCCAGAGGTTGACTTCGAGTCATCCACATCACTTTGGAAGCTAGAGTCGGTATAGCCTTCCAGTTTGAGTTCTCGTCCTCCATAAACCATGAACATATTCTTAGTCCTTCGCAAGTACTTAAGAATGTCCTTCACGGCTTTCCAATGCATCTGACCAGGATTAGACTGATATCTGCTCGTGACACTCAGAGCAAATGCTACATCCGGTCTGGTAGATATCATCCCATACATGATACTACCTATAGCTGACGCATATGGTACATGTGTCATATTCTCTATCTCTGCATCAGTCTTGGGACACATAGACTTGGATAGAGAAACTCCATGACACATGGGTAGATGTCCTCTCTTGGACCCATCCATTGAAAACCGTTTCAATATGGTATCGATGTAGGTTGATTGAGTGAGTCCTATCATTCTCTTAGATCTATCCCTATAGATCTGTATCCCAAGAATGTAGGATGCCTCACCCAAATCCTTCATCGAAAATCTACCTGATAACCATATCTTCGTTGACTGCAACATCCCTACATCATTCCCAATGAGTAGGATGTCATCAACATAAAGTACTAAGAATGTCACCGCATCCTTAACTACTTTCTTGTACACGCAAGGTTCCTCCGGGTTCTTGATGAAACCAAAATCTTTAATTGTTTCATCAAATTTCTGGTTCCAACTTCTTGATGCTTGTTTTAGACCATAAATTGATCTCTGAAGCTTGCATACCTTATGCTCGCTTCCCATGGATGTGTACCCCTCAGGCTGCTTCATATAGATTTCTTCCTTAATGTCTCCATTAAGAAAAGCAGTCTTCACATCCATTTGCCATATCTCATAGTCATACCATGCAGCTATGGCAATAAGGATTCTTATGGACTTGAACATTGCAACTGGTGAAAAGGTTTCGTCATAGTCAACTCCTTGCCTTTGAGTATAACCTTTAGCCACCAATCGCGCCTTGTAGGTCAATACCTTACCATCAGGCCCAAGCTTTCTTTTGTAGATCCATTTACACCCTATTGGAACAATTCCATCGGGAGGATCCACTAAAGTCCAGACTTGGTTAGTATGCATCGAATCCAATTCTGATTGCATAGCTTCAAGCCATAAATTCGAATCCGCATCAGAAATTGCTTCCTTGAAGCTTCTTGGATCACATCCAATGTCGGGTTCATCTTGACCCTCTTCAAGAAGAAGACCATATCGAACTGGAGGTCTAGAAGTCCTCTCGGATCTTCTAGGTGCAGGCGTGTCCAGCAATGGTTCCTGAGGTGTGGGATCGTTATTTTGTATTTCGGGTTCTTCTCGAACTTCTTCGAGTTCCATCATCTCGCCTTTCTTATCCAATAAGAACTCCTTCTCCAAGAAGGTGGCATTCCGTGAAACAAACACCTTTGTTTCAGCAGGATAATAGAAATAATATCCGATTGAATTCTTCGGATACCCCACAAAATAACACAAGCTGGATCGACTATCCAACTTATCTCCCACTGTCCGCTTCACGTAAGCAGGACATCCCCAAATCCTCAAGTATGAATACTTAGGAGCTTTGCCATTCCATAACTCGTATGGTGTTTTGTCCACTGCTTTAGTGTGGACGTTATTCAACAACAATACCGCCGTTTCAAGCGCATAGCCCCAAAACGAAGGTGGAAGCTCAGTGAAGCTCATCATAGATCGAACCATGTCCAACAAAGTTCGATTACGACGCTCCGATACACCATTAAGCTGTGGTGTCATAGGAGGAGTCCACTGAGAGAGAATCCCATTCTCTTTCAGATAGTCCAAAAACTCGGTACTCAAGTATTCTCCACCTCGATCCGATCGAAGTGCTTTAATACTTTTACCTAGCTTGTTTTCTACTTCAGCCTTGAATTCTTTGAACTTTTCAAATGCTTCAGACTTATATTTCATTAAATATAAATACCCATACCTTGAATAATCATCAGTAAAGGTAATGAAGTAGGTGTGGCCATGTTGAGTCCCTACTCTAAATGGACCACAAACATCTGTATGGATCAAATCCAACAGATTTTGACTACGTTCAGGCTTCCCTTAAAAGGAGATTTAGTCATTTTCCCTTTTAGGCAGGATTCACAAGTAGGTAGAGAGTTAATATCAGACATATCATACATGCCCTCTCCCACTAGCTTGTTCATCCTCCTTGAGGAAATATGACCTAGTCTAGCGTGCCAAAGGTTTGCCGGGTTTTGACTATCGATTTTCCTTTTGTTTGTTGTTGCCGGTTTGTCAATACAATTCACTGGAACGTCTTTTAGTTTTAAATTATATAGATCGTTTTCAAGTTGTCCATTTCCAATTAAACATTCATTCTTGTAAATACTGCAAATCCCATTCACAAAATTACAAGAATAACCATCTCTATCAAGCATAGAAATAGAAATAATGTTTTTAATTAAATCTGGCACAAATAAAACATCTCTCAACAATAATTTAAAACCATTCTGCAAAATCAAACAAACATCTCCAATGGCCGTAGCTTCAACTCTGGAACCATTCCCGAGCCTCAGCTGGGTCTCACCCATTCTAAGCCTGCGACTTCTTGTCATCACCTGCAAATCATTGCAAATGTGAGAACCACATCCGGTATCCAATACCCAAGAAGTTGTATTAAGTGACATGTTTATTTCGATATAGAACATACCCTTTGCAGTTCCCAACTGCTCAAGATACTCCTTGCAGTTGCGCTTCCAATGACCCGGCTTCTTGCAGTAATGGCAAACATCCTTGGATTTTCCATCGTTTGAAGCCTTTGTCTTTTGCTTCTTCTCGGGTTCCACTTTCTTGGGTGGGGCAGAACGTTTCTTGCCCTTCATACTTGGCCCCTTCTTAGCAGAAGATGAGGAGCCCACCAAGAAAGCTGGCTTATCCTTCTTAAGTGTGGATTCATATGTAACGAGCATATTGACCATCTCTTCAAGGGTGGCCTCTATCTTGTTCATATTAAAATTTATTACGAATCCATCAAATGAAGAAGGAAGAGATAGAAGCAGCAAGTCCACATTGAGTTCATGCTCCAACACCAAATCAAGGGTCGCTAACTTCTGTATGAGCCAAATCACTCGTACCCCATGATCACGGACCGAAGTCCCTTCACGCATGCGGCACGTCATCAACTCCTTAACAGTAGAGAACCTTTCAGCCCTCGACTGAGCCCCAAAAAGTTCCTTGAGTTGCGTGTGAATGTCAGCAGCATTCACCGTGTCCTCAAATCGCCTCTGGAGTTCATCAGACATCGAGGCTTGCATATAGCATTTGGTCTTGATGTCATGGTCACACCATGCATCAAGTTTGGCCAATTCCTCCGGACTTATGTCAGCTGGTGCTTCCTTCGGAGGTGCTTTCTCTAACACGTATAGCATTTTCTCCGAAGTTAAGACAATCTTCAACTTCCGGAACCATTCCGTATAGTTGGCGCCAGTCAGCTTGTTTTGTTCGAGGATCGAGAATAAAGGATTTCGCGAATTCATTGTATGAAATACTGAAAAGGAAAAACAGACATATATCAATGATTGTTTAACAATTTACTAAGACATAAAATAGGCGAATTTAATTTTATGAATCTCACTCCCACTATTTTAACGATTTCACCACCCTCTAGTGAAAACGGGAAACTTTTTCCTTAGTGAGAACATGGAGTCCAATTGATAAACTTATGGTCCCGAATAATATCAGCCAACCATAATTCTCAAAAGGTAGAGCCCAATTGCTTCCAAAGCAAACCCCCATGTATTTACCTCATGTCCAATAAGGGCCCAATAATATGACGCCGTTTAAAGTGACATGTCAAGATGACCCATCAATATTAAGTTGTGATGGACGGTCGCCATGTGGATCCCCCAATAATATGAGCCGATCCCATGGGAGTTCCACCCAACTTACAACATTTGTCGATCCAATGTACAGCTTTCCGACGGACGGGCCCCCCAATAATATGAGCCGGACCGTATCCGCGGGTAGCATCACATACATTGACCGTTGATGGAAGGTAGGAACATTTAAACAATATTTAAATTTCCTTTATTTATCTTGATATAAATTTTAAATCATATTTAAAATGAGGGATTTTATTTATAAAAATATTTGTCTCATCATTTTTAATTTATTGCATGCATTGCCGGATTCACGCAATTTATGTCTAAACATGCATACAATCATAATATCACATATTATATAGGATGATCGATTCCATTTCTAATTGACCCGTGGTTGCCAATCACGGGTCTTAGTCCAATCCTAGGTAATATGCAGTATGCAAATGCAATCCTATTACATATGCTTCCAATTTACATTTCTTCAGTCTTCATTGTCTGCTGGACCCACCATCTTCAAATCTTGATCTCCCACTAAATCTAATGTATTTACAATTAAATAACAATGACAAGTAGGGGATACATTTTTAGGGGGTGGGAACGGGCTATAAACCAAGCCCACTTTTATTACATATGACATTCATATCGGGCCATAAACCAGGCCCATTAATAAAACCAACAACAATAAAGACAAAATGTAAATTCCTAACATACACCTACAAAATTGGTCATGGCAATCGATCATCCTTATCCAATAACATTTAATTCAAAATAATTTATTGGATAACATGCTGTGGCAATTCAAATTTAAACAAGATAAAATCATATTTTATATATAAAATCACATTTCACATATAAAATCATATTTTATCTCCATATCAAATAAAATCATATTTTATCTATAAAATCCAATTTTACAAATAAAATCATATTTTATCTAATATATCATAAGATCATATCTTATCATCAATTGTACCAAAATAATTGATTTCAAAATTCAATTTACGGATAAAATATTAAAATTTTCCAAAAATTCAAATTTATCCAAAATCAATTTTAAAATTTACGGACTCGAACAATTCGATCCGAAATCTCGTGAACCAATCAAAAACAATTTTTGACCGGACCAAAAATAAAATTTTTAAATATTAAAATTAGTAAAAAATTAAAAATTAATTTTTCCCGCGGGCCACCCGGGACACTCCCGGGTCGGCCCGCACCCGGGGCGCGGGCCGGGGGCAGCCCGGCTGCCCCCTTAGGGCAGCGCCTGGCGCCGCCCCTGGGCGGCGCCGTGCGCTGCCCTGGGCGGCGCCGAGCGCCGCCCTGCGCAGCGCCCAGCGCTGCGCTGGGCAGCGCCGAGCGCCGCCCCTGGGCAGCGCCGAGCGCTGCCCTGCGCAGCGCCCAGCGCTGCGCTGGGCAGCGCACAGCGCTGCCCTGGGCGGCGCCGTGCGCCGCCCTGGGCGGCGACGGTCGCCACCTTGGGCGGCGCTGTGCGCCCCCTTTGGGCGGCGCCGTGCGCCGCCCGGGGCAGCAACAATTGCTGCCCCACCGGGCAGCGATCCAATCGCTGCCCGGGTTTTGCCCCGAAAAAATTTTTTTTTTTATTAAAAATATTTATTTTGTTTCATAAACCGAGACTCAAAAATTTTGTACAATTGATTATTCAATCGATTGATCTGAGCAACCTGGCTCTGATACCACTGTTGGAAAACTGGCGAGTTCCCAGACCAATTACGATTGATACCCGGTGCAGCGGAAGTTTAAAAATTTTCTCATGGAACGATTCCATGGTGTGGGTATCAACCATACAACGATTGAATTACGTGTGTGTAAAATTTAAATAACAATTAAATAAATTTTACCTCAAATCTCGCAACGAGATTAATGGACACCAACAGAACAATTCTGCTCTTGTTGTCTCTCCCTGGAACCGATGAACGCCTTCAATCAGGTCCACGAACAGAGGTTTAATCCCTCTGATAGATTGCACTAGAAAATCTATCAGAAGTTTTCTGCGAAGAGAATAAACGAATCTGATTCGTTATTCCTTACTGCGATTCAAAATCACAGACCGGAATTTCTCTGTGACAGAGCAAGGGGGCGGCCGAAATATTATTTGAGAGGAACTAGGGTTTTCGATTTTTGCTCTCAAAAATTATGACCTGTTGTGTGTAATTTCTGTACTGAAATAACTTATTTATAATGCAGGCCACTAACACCTTAGGGCCCATTAGTCATAAGCTGGGGCCCGACAAGCAAAGCCCGCTCGTTCAGAAATTAATACAAAATTCATCGTGACTCCGATTGATGAAACGATTTCACCAATGTGCACAGAAACTATTTCTGCACGTTTTAAAGTCAAAATAAATTTTCCTGAATCCGAATTCAGTGGTTTCCAAAAATGTCCATCCCTATGTCATTTTAGGAAATCCTACTCCCTTACTCTTATTTAAGAAGTCCAACTCCTTAGTTCATTAAATTTAACTCTTTAAATTTAACTATCTCAACGGGGATTAAAACTCCATTACACTGTGTGACCCTCAATGGTTCAGGGATACAGCTAGCCGTGGGCTCACAACTCCTTGTGACTCGGAACAACACTTTCCGACTTGCCCAACGAATCATGGTAAAGCGCCTAGCAACATCGCCCCATGATTCCCTAGGTATCACTGATAGTGCCTACAAGAACCAGTAGATTTTGGTTAACGTACAGTACGGTCCCTTCATCCATATATCCCGATCGAATCAACAACCATTGGTATATCGAGAGTCGCTCAAGATTCGATAACTATGCAATGCATCTTGAAGATCAAATTAGTGACATCGCATGTGCTACTAAGAAACCATTTCTTAAATCACATCAAGTACTCTGGCCAGAGATTTGTCACACTAATATCTCCTCAGATCGCATAGGATATCCACACTCGCAAGTATGTGGTGAATCCTTGACAACAATGCATTGACTCCTATATGTGTCGTAACTGTACCCAATCTCGACACCTGATGACCCCCTCAGAGTCGGTAAACGAGTCAAAGCACAGTACTAGCATATAGAGTCTCCATGATGTTTCAAGTCGTAAGGACTAATGGTGTACAACCAAAACCGCGGACTTTATCCACTCGATAAGTGATAACCACTTGGAAAGTCCGGATAGGGTAGTTCGACTATTCATCCTATGAATATCCATTTGCATGCTTCGAACATCTCCATGTTCCCTACCAATGAAACGTGGTACTCCGCATCGCAAATGCTAGTCTCAAACTCGAGCGATCCTTATCCTTATTATCGGACGGCTCAATCGACTAGGAACGGTTTTAGAATATACAGTGACTATAAGATGTATTTCATGATAGACATCTCCATGTTCTACCACATCTTACATACACTATAGTATATTCAAGGTCTTTATCAAAACAACAATAGTATATCACAATATAACAATATGAAGTAATATAAAGTCATTGCCATAAAAGTGTAAATAATATTAAACAAAAGATTGTTTATACAAAGAGTCAACAAAGCCCATAGCCACACAGTTGGCTCACTGGGCACCCACTCTTACACGAGTTGACTGGTAAAAGTCTTTGTTGACTGGTCATGGTCTAAGTGAGACTCAATAATTAATTTGAAAAATTATAAGTCTAATTGACTGGTCAAAGTCAACAATTTCAAAAAATGGTGCTTATAAGGTTGGGTGTGTGTACCAGAAAAATATCAGAATAGAGACTAATTTTACCAGTTGGATATCAAACAAATTAGTTCGGATCAAAAAACTTTTGATTTGATATAGATCGCAAAACACACACTGAAACACACTCAATAAAACACAGATATCAGAATTTGGTCCGAAATTCCCGAAATTCTCGAAGTTACTATAGCACGTCGGAAAGATGGCTTCACCGGGCGTTCGTCGGAGCTCCGATGGAAAATCCGAATGGTCACTTTGTAGCCGAGATCAAGAAGAGTATATTGGTACTAAGAAATCAAAGATCTGACGGTTGGATCGCCGGAAAATTGACGAAGAACATTCAAAATTCGCGCGGGTACTGTTCATCATCTTCTTCGTCTGAAAATTCGCAATTCAAGCTCGTTTTTGTTGGTTTTTGAGTTGCTAGAGGATAATAGATGATGTTTAGAACATTTCTTAAGTGTTTGGTAGCTTATTTTGGCGTATATTGTGCAGATAGAAGATTTTAAACTTCACCGGAGTTGCCTCGTTTTTCTTAGATCCCGGCCGCGTCAGAGCTCTAATACGGTCGTGTCCTAGTGCGTTGGAATCGTCTCGTTGAGCTCTACAAGCCTGTAAAATTTCATGAATTTTATAGAAGTTTTGACGCCTCCGCCGCCGCCGCCGTCTTCTCCGGAGAGTCTCCAGCCATCTTCGTGTCAACCATTTTTTATCGGTTCGACGTGAAAGATTCAAATATCCAAGTTTCGAGTCGAGATTTGAAATTGTTAAGCGGTGAGAGCGCAATAAAGTTCGGTAATTTTTGGTCAAAGTTTGACCAGAGTTGACCAATATTGACTTTTGACCATTGTGTGATTTTTCGTAGATCGGAAGCTAGTTGAGAATATTTAGGGGCAGAAATCAATAGTTTAGAGATTCGAACTTCTAGAATTGGAAGTTGTGAGATTCCTTAGTACTGATATACGCAACCGCAACTGTATAAGTTTTTCGTGCGTTTTAAACGCAAATGCATGTTATACCCTTCCTTTCTAACACAATTTAGATCAGTATATTCACTGTTTTGATTATTAAATTATGTTGTTGCATTTGTATGTGGATATGGTAGCTCAAATTTTAACTCGTGCATCATTCGTGTTTTTATGTATTGTGAATGATTTTTCTGTCATGACTAGTTCTTAGTTGTTGTTCACTGGCTTGATGGCTGGGTCAGGTTCCTTTGGATCTTGGTTTAAGATGTCTTGAACTAGTGTCGGCTAGGTGAATAGTGGGATGGTTGTAAGGTTATCTACCTAGCGGACAGCTTGGGCAGGGCTCGGGCAGGTAGGTTGTCCGGGTCGGGTCAAATGAATTAGGGTCATATGTATGGGTCTGGGTTCGGGTTATTTTATTTTGGGCCGAGTAATTTATTTAGGAGTCCAAGTGTTTGGTTTATTCATTGGGCCAAGTTTGTTATTGGGCCTAAGTTGTTTATTGGACTTAATTTATTTATTGGGTCTAAGATGTTTATTGGCTTAATCTATTTATTGAGCATGAGTTGTTTATTTGAGCTAAAATGTTATTTGGGCTTGAATGAATTGATATAGTTATTGAGTCAAGCTTATTGGGCTTAAGATAGTTATTGGGGGCTTAATTTATTAATTAGGCTAAATTCGTTAATGGACCTAAGTTATTTAATTTATTTGGTTGAGCTAAATTCTAAGTCGGGCTAAGTACTATTGGGCAAATCTAAGTCTGATTTGGGTCATCTTAAGTGTGATTGAGCTAGTCTAAGTATTTTTCGGTCAGTATAAATGTTAATGAGCCAGTCTAAGTTTATGGGCTTTAGATAAGGGGCAACAACTTGAACTAGCCAGTGAAACAAAATAGTCCGTAAATATATATTTAATAGATGTATATATATATTTCGATATAAGTATGATTTTTATTATGAAAATGAATTAAATATATATTTACGGGAAAAATTTTAAGGAAGATTATATTTTTAAGTTCATGATTCATGCATGTATTTTATATTAATATTAAGGGCATGTAAAGAAAATATTTTGGAAAGTTGATGTGAATTGTGGCAATTTTGTTCAGGAGCCTACGCATCCCCGTGTTAAGGTTGGGTGAAGTGGCATAAGAGGCGTAGGGAATACCCGTGTTAAGGTTGGGTGAACCTCGCCGCCGCGTATGTTGGTTTATAGATTGATCAATCGCTTATGTTTATGGTCACACTACACTGATATGACCCACAGAAAATGATTTTTATGTTTATGACATGTCAATGCTTATGTTATGTATTATGTTACGTATTATGTTATGATTTAGATTACGAAGCAGTTTATGCATACGATTTTATGATCATGCATGCATTAGAATCCTCAAGTTATTTTTATATATGTTATGTGCTTGCATATGGTTTTATTTAATAGTACTCGTTATTAAAGGTAGAGAATGCTGGATCTTTAGGCTCACTAGATCTAAATGGTGTGCATGTGAGTTTTATGTTATTCAGGAGGTTGTGGTCCCGACTGGTGGTGAAGACCTCTATGCATCCGTGGCGAGCTAGCACACCCGTGACCTTCGCCAGCTCATGTTTCAGTTGATTTAGTTTGTGATGAGATATTTTATGTATTGCGCTATTTTCCGCACATGTTTACTATTTCTCATTAGTTTGCATACTTTTGAGATTATAGTCGTTTGCATGAATTTTAACCTGTTCGAGTTTTTAAACTTTTAAGATGCAATCGATTTTATTATGCATTAAATTTTATGAAAATCTATTTTTAAGTATAGATGCATATATGTATGGGCATATATGTAATATTTTTAAAAAAAAAATTTATGAGTAAGGGTCGTTTCATTTGGTATCAGAGCAAGGTCCTTGGAGGGTTAGCTAGCCTGCTACATGGAGCTCAGAAGTCGCATTGTCAATCTATGAGTTTTTAAATGCTTTTATTATGTTTTACGAATGTGACCCACGAGTTTGATTTTCACTGATTTTTAGTTATAAATGTTTTAAAATAAAATACCTAGTTATACGATACGGTTGCATGGGGGATTGATGAAATTCCAGTATGCCTTCGAGACGCTTAGTTTGCGATGCGGGTAATCAGGATCCACCTTTGCCTCTACCTTCACCTGCAGCTCTACCACTTGCAGCTTTTGAGAGGGCACGCATGGGCATGCTAGCTGGTATCACGAGTTTACTTGAGCATCAGGCGGGACAGCTTAGGAGGGCGTGCGAGGAGGACATCACTGAGAGGTTCTGCAAGCAGGGACCGAAGGAGTTTGCATGGACTCGTGATCCACTTGTGGCTGAGGAGTGGATTCTAGCGTTGGAGACGATCTTTGACTACATGGGGACCCAGGATGCCGATTGGGTCAGATGCGCAATCTACATGTTGAAGGATGATGCAGATCTCTGGTGGGAAGGTGCAGTGACTGGTAGTGATTGGTATTGAATTGGCTAGGATGATTTGAAGGGATTTCAAGACGGATTTCTTTGAGAAGTACTTCACAGAGGATGTGCGAGGCCAGCTGATTGTGACTTCATGAGCCTCCCACAGGGAGACAGGATTGTGGCCGAGTATCTTAGGAAGTTCGAGCGGGTTGTCACTTTGTGCCCACAATTGCTACAGTGGAGAACGAAAGGCTGCGACATTTCACTGATGTCTTGAGGTCAGACATCAAGCATGATGTTTCCATGGCGGATGTGACAACGTACAAGGTAGCGGTTAATCAAGCGTACCAGTCTAAGAAGGGGAGGAAGGAGATGCAGGATGACTTCAAAAATTAGAGGCAGTTCCAGCAGTCATCTAGAGGAAATTCCTTGCAGCAGCCAGCATAGAAGTCTTATCTTGGGTCGTCTAAGGGCTCAGATTCTCTTAGACCGCAGCAGTAGCGGTAGAAAAAGCCGCAGGGCCAGCAAAGACAGCAGCCTTAGGGGACAGTTGCTCCTAGCAATGGAGGGGTACCTTTCTACAGAAAGTGTCAGAGGACTCATGCTGGAAAGTGTTTGGTTGGTTCAGGCAGGTGATACCATTGCGAGGATCTGGAACAATTTCGAGAAACTATCACAGGGCGAGGCAAACCACAAGGCGCTTGTCTGTGGTGTAGGCAGAGGAGGCAGATCATGATACTTCTCTTATCACGGATAATCTTAATTTGTGTTCTTAAATTTCAGTTATTGGGATGCTTAGTTAAGATTTGCATTGGAAATTGCTTGACTATTATACTTGTGTTTTAAAAATGGATGTGTAGGATGAGAATTAGGAATTGGTGAAATTAGCATGCTTAGGATTGAACTTAGGATGCTAATTGGTTGCAATAGAAGAATGATCTATATCTGTTGGGAAATATTTTGCGTACAGGGAAGATTAGCATTAGAGGTATTGTTACGTTTGTGTTGCTAGATTCTGGAGCTACGCATTCTTTTATCTCTCAGTCAATTTTGAGGATTTTAGTAATTGTTTGCTATAGGTTAGATGCGAATGTTGGGTGAGAATGTTTTGAGAATTCTCTTAGAGATTCAACTGATTGCTATTGAGGAATTCAGATTTCATTTTTCTCAGGAATCGTTGAGCCAAATGATTCGGGTTAATGGTACTATTGAGAGATGAATTAGTTTGCTACAGATATGAAATTTGGGAATTTGGTGATAGTCCTAATTGAGTAATTAAGTATCGATTGACGTTTAGTTGATTTTGTGAGGGATTGGGAAGGTGCTTTTGGGATAGAGGAAAATCAGTTACGTGAGCCATTTTATCGATTTTTTCTAGAAATATTGGAATCCTTCTTGTAGTTCATGCATTCCTTGATTCGATGACATTGTTCATTGAAGATTCAGTCAATTTGGCTTCGAATGATATTTTGGTTATGAATTTTGGAAATTCATATTTCTTGAAAACTTGAATTCTAAATCTGGACATGGATATTCATTTGGGTAAGTATTGTTATTCTATTCCATTGGGATCTCGTTTTTATTTTGTTGACATCTGATTACACCTTGGGATTTTATTTCTTTTTCGTTGAATGCGTGCGGATTTCCTCGTGTGTAAGCCACGATGTCAACCTTGATTTTGATTTGTATTGATGATGGGCATGATGTCATACATGTTGACATGTGATCACCTAATTTGATATTGATTGATTGGCTCGTATCCCTTGTTCATGGAGCTTTGAATTGATTCGCTCACCCCTTGTATTAGACTGCAAACGAGTTGTTTCCTTTTAGCAGTTTTGTTTTCCAGATTATTGTATTTTGATATTGTTCTGAACCATGTCTCTTCGATTTCGATTTTATTATGACCCAACAAGTTATTTATTGAGCTGAGTTATACTAAACATCGTCTTGACATTGTTTTGGCTGGTAACTGATAGTGATTGTTAGAAATCATTAGAATTTAGTGTTTGACGGGCACCAGATAGAATCGTGAGACTGTTGATACGAGGTTTTGTTGAGAGCCTGTTGTGATTGAATTTCAGGCCTCTTAGAAGTCGAGACTACCTTTAGTGGAGTTCACCTATAGCATCAGTTGTCAGACGTCTATAGGTATGACTCCATACGAGACTTTTTCGAAACAAGGTGTAGATCTCCCGTGCATTGGGACGTTTTTGGCGAGAGGATTCTCTTAGGTTTCGAGTTAGTTCAGCAGACTGCAGATATCGTGGTTTGAATTTGGGATAAGATGAGGGCCACAAAGAGTCGTCAGAAGAGTTATGCTGACCGACGACTACGAGACCTCGAGTTTGCTGTTGGAGACCATGTGTTTGTGATGATTGCGCCCATGAAGGGCGTGATGCGTTATGAATATGAGCCTCTGCAGTTGGCATCGGACTTGTCGTCCGAGGAACGACTAGAGCAGATCTTAGCACGGGAGGAGCAGAGACTTAGAACGCGAGTTTTTCCCTTGCTCAAGGTCCGGTGTTAGAATCAGTCAAAGGAGGAGACTCTATGGGAGACCGAGGTCGTTATGCGAACGTATTGTCCAGAGCTTATCGGTACTTACTCCAATTTTGAGGACGAAATTCCATTTAAGGGGGGGAGAGTTGTAACGCCCCAAAATTTATTTACCGAATTAATTGGCAATTAAAATAATTATTGAGATATAAAAATAAAAATAATTATTTATGCCAGATAATTTAATTAAGAAGAATATTTGACCGAGTTGACTGGTAAAAGTCTTTGTTGACTGGTCATGGTCTAAGTGAGACTAAATAATTAATCTGAGAAATTATAATTCTAATTGACTGGTCAAAGTCAACAATTTCGAAAAATGGTGCTTTTAAGGTTGGGTGTGTGTACCAGAAAAATATCAGAATAGATACTAATTTTACCAGTTGGATATCAAACAAATTATTCCGGATCAGAAAATATTTGATTTGATATAGATCACAAAACACACACTGAAGCACAAACAATAAAACACAGATATCAGAATTTGGTCTGAAATTCCCGAAATTCTCGAAGTTACTGTAGCACGTCGGAAAGATGGCTTTGCCGGTCGTTTGTCGGAGCTCCGATGGAAAATCCAAACTGTCACTTTGTAGCTGAGATCAAGACAAGTCTATTGGTACCAAGAAATCAAAGATCTGATGGTTGGATCGCCGGGAAATCGACAACTAACAGTCGGAATTTGCGCGGGTATTGTTCATCATCTTCTTCGTCTGAAAATTCGCAATTCAAGCTCGGTTTTGTTGGTTTTTGAGTTGCTAGATGATAATAGATGATGAGTAGAACATTTCCTAAGAGATTAGTAGCTTATTTCGGCGTATATTGTGCAGATCGGAGATTTTAAACTTCGCTGGAGTTGCCTCGTTTTTCTCAGATCCCGGCCGCATCGAAGCTCTGATCCGGTCGTGGCCTAGTGCGTTGGAATCTTCTCGTCGATTTATACAAACCTGTAAAATTTCATGAATTTTGGAGAAGTTTTGACATCGCCGCCGGACGCCGCCGCCGCCGTATTCCCCGGCGAGTCTCCGGCCATTGTCGTGTCAACCATTTTTTATCGGTTTGACGTGATAGATTCAAATATCCAAGTTTCGAGTCGAGATTTGAAATTGTTAAGTGGTGAGAGCGCAATAAAGTTCGGTAATTTTTGGTCAAAGTTTGACCAAAGTTGACCAAGGTTGACTTTTGACCATTGTGTGATTTTTCGTAGATCGGAAGATATTTGAGTATATTTAGGGGCAAAAATCAATAGTTTAGGGATTCGAGCTTCTAGAATTGGAAGTTGTGAGATTCCTGAGTCCCGATATACGCAACCGCAACTGTATAAGTTTTTCGTGCATTTTAAATGCAAAGACATGTTATACCCTTCCTTTATAACATCATTTAGATCAGTATATTCACTGTTTTGATGATTAAATTGTGTTGTTGCATTTGTATTTGGATATGGTAGCTCAAATTTTAACTCGTGCATCATTCGTGTTTTTATGTATTGTGAATGATTTTTCTGTCATAGCTAGTTCTTAGCTGTTGTTCACAGGCTTGATGGCTGGGTCAGGTTCCTTTGGGTCTTGGTTTAAAATGGCTTGAACTAGTGTCGGCTACATGAACAGTGGGATGGTTGTAAGATTGTCTACCTAGCGAGCAGGGCTCGGGCAGGTAGGTTGTCCTGGTCGGGTCAAGTGAATTAGGGTCATATGTATGGGTCTGGGTTCGGGTTATTTTATTTTGGGTCATGTAATTTATTTAGGAGTCCAAGTGTTTGATTTATTCATTGGGCAAAGTTTGTTATTGGGCCTAATATGTTTATTGGACTTAATTTATTTATTGGGTCTAAGATGTTTATTGGCTTAATCTATTTATTGGGCTTGAGTTGTTTATTTGAGCTAAAATATTATTTGGGCTTGAATGAATTGATTTAGTTATTGAGTCAAGCCTATTGGGCTTAAGATAGTTATTGGAAGCTTAATTTATTAATTGGGCTAAATTCATTAATGAGCCTAAGTTGTTTAATTTATTTGGTTGAGCTAAATTCTAAGTCGGGCTAAGTACTATTGGACCAATCTAAGTCTGATTTGGGTCATCTTAAGTGTGATTGAGTTAGTCTAAGTATTTTTGGGCCAGTATAAATGTTAATGAGCCAGTCTAAGTTTATGGGCTTGAGTTAAGGGGCAACAACTCGAACTAGCCAGAGGAAAACAAAATAGTTCGTAAATATATATTTAATAGATGTATATATATATTTTGATATAAGTATGATTTTTATTATGAAAATGAATTAAATATATATTTACGGGCAAAATTTTAAGGAAGATGATATTTTTAAGTTTATGATTCATGCATGTATTTTATGTTAATATTAAGGGCATGTAAAGAAAATATTTTGGAAAGTTGATGTGAATTATGACAATTATGTTCAGGAGCCTACCGATCCCGTGTTAAGGTTGGGTGAAGTGGCATAAGAGGCGTAGGGAATCCCCGTGTTAAGGTTGGGTGAACCTCACCACGCGTACGTTGGTTTGTAGATTGATCAATCGCTTATGTTTATGGTCATACTTCACTGATATGACCCACAAAAAATGATTTTTATGTTTATGATATGTCAATGCTTATGTTATGTATTATGTTACGTATTATGTTATGATTTAGATTACGACGCAGTTTATGCATACGATTTTACGATCATGCATGCATTAGAATCCTGAAGTTATTTTTATATGCGTTATGTTCTTGCATGTGGTTTTATTTAGTAGTACTCGTTATTAACGGTAGAGCATGCTGGGCCTTTAGGCTCACTAGATCTAAATGGTGTGCAGGTGAGTTTTATGTTATTCAGGAGGTTGTGATCCCGACTGGTGGTGAATACCTCTGTGCATCCGTGGCGAGCTAGCACACCCGTGACCTTCGTCAGCTGATGTTTTAGTTGATTTAGTTTATGATGAGATATTTTATGTATTGAGCTATTTTCCGCACATGTTTACTATTTCTCATTAGTTTGCATACTTTTGAGATTGTAGTCGTTTGCATGGATTTTAACATGTTCGAGTTTTTAAAATTTTAAGATGCAATCGATTTTATTATCCATTAAATTTTATGAAAATCTATTTTTAAGTATAGATGCATATATGTATGGGCATATATGTAATATTTTTTAAAAAAAAAATTTACTAGTAAGGGTCATTTCACCCTGACCTAAAATTCAGACTGATGCCCAGATCTAACTTTCTCTATCGAATTCTGAATGCTCGGATCAGACTTTTGTGCTTCTTTAATCATCAACAATAACTTTGGCTCGGCTTGAATAGCAAATACTCTGATAGTTCTCATATCTGATTCAAACTCCAAACCAGAAGTGCAACAGTCGTCGATCAACTCAGAACATTCGAGGCACAAACGGAGCTCCTCTCTATCTCATCAAACCTGCTTTAGCTTCTTTTGCATGATTCATGGCATCCGCAAAATTATCAGGCCTAGTAGTGTTTACCAACGTGAAGATCTCAGGGTTCAAACCATTAATGAACTGATCGGCTTTTGTTTCTTCGTTGTCGGTAAAGTGCAGTGCAAACTTTAGCAAGCTATCAAACTTATACACATACTCTTCAATGTTCATGTTTCCTTGCCTCAGAGTGGCAAATTCAGCACCCTTGTCCTTTCTATAAGACAATGGAAAGAAACGCTTATAGAATTCTGTCTTGAACAAACTCCATGAGACAACTGTACCTCGATTCTCAAGAGTCCTCTTCATCGAAATCCACCAGCTCTTAGCAACACCCTGCAGCTGATGAATCACTAACCTGATTCGGCGATCATCTGAATAGTCGAGAGAATCGAATAACTGATCTATGTCCTCTAGCCAACTCTCATAGTCAATAGCATTATCAGAACCTTTCAAGGTTGGCAGATTAAACGACTGAAACCTCTTCAGTAAGGTTTCCATAGGCGTCGCTGTGGTCTCCATCTGATCAGTTTCGGTACTAGTTTGTTCGTTCGGAGGAGTAACTGGCGGTGGGTTTCTGTTAATTACTCGACGAGGACCCATCTGATAATCAAAGGGTTAGGACACAAGATATCTCAATCTCTACAATTTGGTGCCCTTCAACCTCTTAGGAATTCGGATACAAGTCGATAAACAAACAGTTATATCTCAAGTAGTCCATGCTTTATAAATTAAATCACATAATCATGTAATTCAAATAATTCTCAAATAATAAACCATGCTCGCATGGAATTCAAATAATCAATGAATAACTCAATCACATGCGAGAAGCCAGTACAAGCGGACTCGATTTACCCCGCTCACTTTTAGTTCAAACCAAGAACTTATGGCTCTGATACCACTTAATGTAAGACCTCGGTTCTAATCATCTAATCTCGGGTTAAACAAACTAAGCATACAAGATCCAAAATTAAAAAGCAAATAAAAAAAAATTATTTTTCCACTGCTGCAGGCCTCGCTCGATCGGTAAAACTCAACCGATCGAGCGGGCAAAGTTCTGCCCTTTACTGTTCGCCTCACGGACCAGCTCTCTCGATCGGTGAAACACAACCGATCGAGCGATCAAAGCTCTGAAAAAGGAAAAGAGGCTACCGACATTCTCGCTCGATCGGTCAAACTCTACCGATCGAGCTAGGGCAACACTGAACCAGTTTCCAGAAATAAACTAAATCCAAACTCAACTCCATAATACATTCAATACATAACGATGAATATAATACATGCAACGACAACATTCAATCCTCAATATTCGAAATTTGATACAACAAACATAAAAAAAGTTCGAGTTCTAAACATGTTCCAAAATATAACTAGACTGACATGTTGTTCGACTTCTAAACCGAGTCCCGCTTCTAATCCTTTATCTGCATGCTAACCAAGTCTCCTCTGACTCGATCATGCCCCACCTGTTGCCAAGTACACATACAAAACAATGCAACAGTCGGATAACTCCGATGAGAATGATATTCCAAGTAAAAGCAACATAACATGCAATAACAAGTAATATCTCAATAACATGAAATAAATACAACATATTCAATGTTAATACGAATGAAATGCATGTCTTTAAAATCGGGATATCAACTCTAATAATCAAGGAATTTTTGCTATTCTTTTGGGATCCCGAGGATGAGATCACGTAACAACTCACCGACTCTCCCGATCGAGGTGGTGTCACGTATCTCCATCCTCTAGACTTTGATGCGACTACAAGGAGTATGCTGACACTAGGTGAACTTCTACAACCTAGGCCACTCGCAATATAGCCCCCAAAACGTCTAAACAAAAAGGGACATACAGCCCACTGAAATCAAAGATTTAGGCTCGAGATGAATGCATATATAAAACACAAGGCATTAAATCATAAATCAATTAATAACAAGAATTCAATCACAAAATACAAGTTCCCCATTCTAGAATAAGTATTGATGCAAGTATGTTATTTAAGGAAAACTCAAGAACCATCTGTTTTGAGTGTTCTATCCCGCTTAAACGATGTCTGCTTGTACCTTTCTCTTTCAAATAGCTCCAACTCTGGATACGCTGCTTTCAAAAAAAAAAAAAAACTCTGGATATGCTACAAAAAGAGGTTATATCAAAATCCATACAATCACTAGAACAAACGCTTAAGGCAAACTCTTTACCGCTCTTCGTCTAACTCTTCGACGATCGACTTCTGCTAACTCTGGGCTCAACAAACTTCAAACGAATCTGTACGGAGGCAAAAGAAGATCAACAATGACAATCAAACCCAACTTCCAATGGTTCAACAATTCAAACGAATCAAAATCCCAAAACTCAAACCAGCGGCATAACGGCTATAATCTGATCAAACCGGAAACACAGACAGCAGTATAGCATCGAAATCAACTCAAACCAATACCAAAACAACAATATCGATTCAAAACCAACACATCACAAAACTCCACTTTTTGAAATATGGTACAAAAATCATAACAATTCCGAACGACGCTCTATTTTTTGATCCGACTGAGAATAAACGATAAGAACTATCTCAAGAACATCATAACCGAAACTCAATCGATTCTAACAACATCCGAAAATAGAAATATAACTGATCGGAGAAAAACTTACTATAGAACAAAGCTCTCGCTGCCGGGATCGCTAAACTGACTTCGGATTAAAATTGTACCGGACGGATAGACCGAAAACCGAAGAAGAAAAGCTTGAAGATGGTGTTTCCAAGCTTCAATGGAGGAGAGGCGTGTTGGAGGAGATGGATAATAGGGTGGAAAATTCAAACCAAGTATAAATATCTAATAAACTCCATATTTGATTTTTAGTCCCTTAAAAATCTAAAAATTGCAAAATAGACCCTGATCAAAATCAAATCGGCTCTTGAATTATATAATCTCCTATTATCTCAAATAAACTCAATTAAGATAATTTCGGGGCGTTACACACTTTGGTGTTGAAACGGTCATATTTGAGTTGCTGGCAATTTTTTGAAGTTGAGCTGATTTTACTGTTCATCGGATTGGTTTGATTGATCTAGTCTAGTCCAATTTTGATCTTTTCTGGTTCAACTGATCTGGTCTATTCGAATTGATCTGGTCTGGTCAAGATTGATCTAATCTATTCACTTGATTATAGCTCTTGATTTATTGATTTAAAGGCAAAGTGGTGAACATGAAAGTTGTAGCCCTTGGTCTGGGATTTTTCTGGAATCAAGAATCACTCGATTTTGAGTTATTACGAGAAATATATGCTCAAAACATTCAGCTGTGTCAGAAATTCTGCTCTGCATAATTTTAATGCAAAACCAGAAAATTCATCGCAATGTATCAGCTTTTTAAACTCTGATTCAAACTTTAACTTGTGAATATGATTTGTAGATCATTGTCTTAGCTTCGTAACGCATATTGAATCGTTCTATTTGGATTATCGAGGTGGACGATATGACCAAAATATCAGAGCTGGTCATGTTTGATCTGGTTGCTACATCAATTGCATCCAGCTTGATTTTTACCTGGATAACATCCGGACTAACTGATCTGATCTGAATATGATTTTTAGAGTTTTTAGTAGGCTTTCCAACCATTTTGGCCTCTAGTCATTTGGATCAACGAGCTAGAAGATATGATCGAATAAATGAACTGCGCCAGAACTCCAGCTTGAATAAATTTAGTTTCCAGTTCAAACCTTTCTACTTTGATCTACCAACTACACACTTAATTAAATATGTTAGAAACACAATAACAAGTTTTGTTATCACGCCCCAGGCTCAGGCCCGCACCTGCGCGATTGCACACAATGGGCCCCTATAGCAACTACTTCGCATTCGTCCTCGCTTTACAAAAATGATTAACCCAAGTTGTTATAGAAGTTCATTGTAGCCCATTTTAAACTCATTTGAAATCTTTCATTTTTTTCATGTGGGACAGGGGTCTCACAATCACTCCTCATTCAGAACGCGACATCCTTGTTGCGCCCTGTACTCTCGATCCACCAGCATCGGGAATCTAGAACGGGCTCCTATGGGTTCAAGAGGTGGCTCCCGTCATGTAGCACTTTGCCTCGCATAGCACTTATTTCGGGGTGGTTACAGGCTCTGATACCATTTTGTCACGCCCCAGGCTCAGGGGCTCACCTGCGCGACTGCACACAACGGACCTCTATAGCAACTACTTCGTATTCGTCCTCACTTTACGAAAATGATTAACTCAAGTTGCTATAGAAGTTTATTGTAGCCCATTTTAAACTCATTTTTAACCTTTTATTTTTCTCATGTGGGACAGGGGTCTCACATTTGTTATCATCAAAATCAAGATTGTTTGTGTTTCACAACCCAACAACAATAAATTCAACAATTGAATAAACATATGGTGGAATAAATGTGCACATTAATTATCTACTTGCAATTACAATAAACCCCATGAAGTCCAGAAATGTGCATAGAGTTAGAAGGATATCTATGAAAATTCACAAATAAACTCGTATATTTATAGTAGGTAGTTGTAGTATATGATAGATATAGATATAGATATAGATATAGGTATTATAGATAGATTGCTCAATACTCGGCAGTTATACTTGGGACTATTTTTACACTAAATAACGCTGAAGTACGAGATCTAAATAAAACATAGTTTAGGATTATGCTGGTTACCATTTCCACGCAAAATGAAAACATTATATTCTAGTCTCAAATGGAAGTCGAAAAAGAAAAGAAAGTGGTGCATTTTAAAATGGGAATTCAATCAATCTTGCAAATGAAATTGGATTGAATGAAGCCTGAATACTTCAAACTCTCATAAATGTTGAAGTAGAGTGATTAAAATGTACAAACATCTAAAAATACAATACAAATTTCCTGACACAAATAGTACTGTTGCATTTTCTACTGCATGTATATAGAATAAAACCCATGTCCTTGATGTATCTAAATGTAACTTATCCTCCATTTGTATATACATAACATGAAATAAGACAATACTTATGTTGTTAGATTAGATACTTGAGGTACTAAAATTAGGTATGACCTTAATTATCTTCATCTACCTTCATCCACAGATGAATATGAAATCGAGTTTCTAGAGTATTCGTCGATGAAACCACTGTCTTCTGAATCCTTAGTAGCACCAGTGTGTACACTCACATTATCAGTATTGGTAGTAAAAGCATCAGAAGTATTGGTTGTGGTAGTCCATCGGCCTGCACGACCTTGAACACCTGGTTTTCCAGGTCTAGGTAAAGTGAATGAATTACTCAAAAGAGTGAGCTGAATGGAATTCATTTCAGGCCTATCAGCGACGCTGGCTTGGCAGCATAAAAGCCCTAAATGAATGCACATTGCTGCTTCTTGCGGATTGCACTTTTGCAAGCTTGCATCAACTAGTTCCAATGATTTCCTAGTTTGAAAGAGTGTCCAGGCCTAGAAAAGAATAAACAAAGATATCATCATTAAATGAGGTTCGAACACAACCAGCCAATATATAGATATGATATCTACGGAGTTTGTGGAGCCTGATGATTTTTTTTAAAGGAATAAATGCTGTGCCTAGTATTCATGAGGTCAATTTAGTAACTTCAGTATATTTAAGTAAAGATTGGGAGTTACCAGAAAGCCATGAAAGATGTCCTATTAAATGATGTTCAAATCCTTACAGTATCAAAACTATAACAAATATTGCTTTATGGCATACATAATCATCTTATGATCCAATTACCGGTGTGTATGTCCTCACAGTTCCAAGGAAGTAGATCGTAATACTGTTTAATCATGCCACAACAAGAATCTTAGAGGTACCAATTTTCTGTCTTCGCATATTACTTATACACGATGAACCTTTCATTTAGGTATCTCCCAACAAGCTCCTGGGAATGGCCATGTATAATTATAATTTTTTTACGCACACACGCTTCTGCTTTGATGTAATCCCGGAGCTAATGTGATCCCAACAGTTAAGCCATTTCTTGAGATATGTAAGACAGCTTAAGATTCATACATTATTTTTTTCCAAATGTGGCCCTTGATTTTCCTATTGGTTAGATAAAATGAAAGTGATCGACAAAGGCTCGCATTTTTCATAAACCTGTATCAAATCATGAGGACATTCACAAATTAAATTTTTTTTTCTTTTCAGATAGCAGTATAGCACCATCCCTTGACATCTCTTTTCGCTTCTAACAGGATGGATTGGCAGCACTTTTGATACTCCAATCTATTAGTGATACTACTACTAGCAAAATAGGAACAAACAAAGGATGCTTCGATCAAATGCAAAAGCTTGCAATATAGCTTTGTTAAGGATGCCAACTTTCTCCTAAGACCTCTCTCTTGAGGTGAGAATGTAATAGTGATAGAATATAGATATCTCCAAAAATTTTCCTCTAAAAAACATGCCTTAAGTGCTGAAACAGCACAAATATCATTATCTGAAACTTAACTAAGTAAAAGAATATGGAGATGTCCAACTTCCATTTATACTTACATAATTTAAAAGGTCTGCCTTCCCAGCACCAAGTGATCCATCATGATTCTTCCTTCCACTCACAATCTCCAATATTAAAATACCAAAACTAAAAACGTCAGTCTTGACAGACAAGTACCCATGCATTGCATATTCAGGAGCCATATAACCACTGCATTTTAAAAACGAGGTTAAATTTCAAGAGAATGGTACACGAAGAACATAGAGTGTCGGAGGTAGGTACAGTCCGAGAGAAATAACTCAATAAATTGTGACAGAGAAAGATGAAGTCTGACTGCTTACCGAGTTCCAGAAATCTTAGACGTTTCTAAATGTGTGTCTTCTCCTGGAAACAGCCTTGCCAAACCAAAATCAGCTATTTTGGGACTCAAGTGCTCATCAAGCAATATATTACTGGCTTTAATATCTCTGTGGATTATCCTTTCAGGGGCTTCTTCATGCAGATAGAGAAGACCACTTACAATACCCTTAACTATTCGGAATCGTTTCGTCCAATCAAGCAGTATAGACTTCTTTTTATCTGAAAAACTGAACTTGGTTATTTCCGATATCTACTTTACCATTGTCATTGCCTACCAAAACTTCGTTCTAAGAGAAGATTAAATACCAAAAAGAAAGTGGTCGAGACTCGAGTTTGGTAGGTACTCATAGACGAGCATTTTTTCAGATCCTTCTGCACAACATCCTAGCAACATGACTAAGTTCCTGTGCTGAACTCTTAGCAACAATTTAACTTCATTTATAAATTGAGGCACGCCTTGTCTTGAATTCAAGGATAACTTCTTTATAGCTACTTCTTGTCCGCTTTTCAACAGCCCCTGAAAGGAGAAATAATGTCAAGAAAAAGGGGTAATGAATTAATTCTTAAGCTCTTGAGTGAAGGATAAGCATTCTTTCAACAAAACAAACCAATCATATTCAATTGCGAATAATAATTAAACTGGAAAGGCTTCAGATCAGCTCATTCCAAAAAAAATCTTTATTTTACGAAAGCATATGTGATTATAATAGATAAATAAAGATTATTCAGAAGAAAAGAAAGAACTTAATTGACCAAAACATTTAGGTTATCCCTTTTCCTGGAAGAAATATATCATCCAAATTTAAATGGATTCATAATTATCCAATTCCTGGAGCTTAGTATCCACAATACAGCGGAGCTGTATAAGATACTTGTATGCAGCTTTTGTACAAACAAATAATTAGGGTAGCGAAGTATGCCATTGCAACTGTATCCTTAAACATCAGGAAAATTCTCTTCGATCCAAGCAATAAAACTGAAGACAGCTACCATAAAAGTTACACAAAGTTCAACTGATAGACTACTGAATAGTTGTGACTGTCGAAGATAACTAGTGAGGAAGAAGGTCGTCCAAATTCATAATCGGTATAATGCAACTTATTCATCAGAAATTCTCGTTTATGTGGATTTCTGACCCCTTCATTTGCATTTGCACACCAAATTCCCAGTGATCAGGCCATAAAGATTCATTGCGAGCTACATAATCAGCAGATTTGTTTTTCATTTTTTACATAAAAAAGAGTTGTCTTTCACACACCAACTTCCATAAAAAGCACATATTTTTGTTAGTTATATGATTACTCAACCAGGAACGAAACGGTCAAGTTGATTGGTTAGCTCTATGAGCTACTTGCCCAAAAGGGTCGACTTGCGCTTGAAGACGCGTCCCAGTCCCAGAACCCCTCATGTGAAGTTAGTTCCAAACATTAAGGCACGATAATTCTAGAAGAAGAGCACTCCAACAAGATTGGATGTATCACTCTCATCTAAGTAATAAGTCTTCCAATGACTGATCTTATTCAAGAAATTAACTTGACCAAGTCATTCTATACAAATCAAATTCTTGGAAAGCAGATAAATCTCAGACAGAATCAGCACCACCATGGGTACAATCAACATTGAAACCAACTTAATTCCTCCTTGGAAAGCAGAAAAAACATATATACCTTGTAGACAGGCCCAAAGCCGCCGTGACCCAGCTGATTCAACCCCGAGAAGAAATTGGTGGCAATCTGAAGCTCCTCGAGCTTGAAAAACAAAGAATCTTCGGATCCATCTGCTTCTTCTTCACTGGCTCTCGCCGGCCTTCGCAGGCAGCCGCAAAACCCGGAGTATAATCCCATGAAAGCATCAACGAGAAAACGGTGGGTTCCTGTAGCATAATCCAGATTGATTCTCAACTCAGCCAGCAAAATCACGCAAAGATGGATTGAAATTCGTTGCTCTAATCTTGAATTTGAAGATACATGCACATTGACTTTAATCAATAAAAGTCACATCGACGTTGGTGAAGTCTGGTCAACGCATCATCTCTCCGGTGAATATTTTTAATTAGGCCGTCCGATGTCTGCTGTTCTAGACTTTTATTTGATTTCTTTACCAATTAAATATTTTTTTAGATATATATATTTTATTTTATACTAAAAAATGGGACAAATGTTTGTATCCCATGCAAAAACTGAAACAAAAGTGAACATTTTCTTATACAAGATTAAACTTTTGTTTGTACATGTATTTATAAAATATTTTTAAAGTTATTTTAAAAATAAATGTGTGTTTAGACAACTATTCTATAAAAATATTTTAACATTTCAAAAGTAATGTTGTTCATCATTGTATTTCATAGTTTCGTTCGAAAAAAATCTGAAAACACATTTCAAGTGTTCTTTAAACACTATACTTGAAAAACACTTTTTAAAGAATATTTTTCATAAACATTTTATAAAAAATTTATCCAAACAAACACTTTAAGTTTTTTTCATTTATAAAAGACTAAAAATATTTTTAAAATATATTTTCAAACGGAACCTAAATATTGTATATCTTTTGAAATCCTTTATTTTTTAAAATTGAACATTTTTCATTTGGACATGTACTTATAAAACGTTTTTAAAAGTGTTTTTTTAAAAAAAATTATAAAATATTTTAAAAATTGTTTTAAAAATAAATATGTGTTTGGACAACTGTTCTATAAAAATATTTTAACATCACAAAAGTAATATTGATCATATTTGCTTTTCATAGTTCTATTCTAAAAACATTTAAAAACACATCTCAAGTATTTTTAAAAAACTATACTTAGAGAACACATTAATTTTAAAAAATGTTTTTCAAAAACATTTTATAAAAATCTTGTCTAAATATATACTTTAAATTTTTTTCACTTATAAAACACTAAAAACATTTTAAAATTACATGTTCAAACATAACTTTTAAATCTTTTATAAATTGGATAAATGTATTTAATTTTTTGTAACAAATGATCTAGATATGATTGATAGTTAAAAAATTAAAAGTATATTAACTTATTGATATTTTTCCTGGAGCTTTGTGTCTTTGACATTAATGAAATTAGATTTAAAAATTGTGACAGCGGTCAAGTTTTATGGTTTTTTCTTGGGATGGATCCACGCACCCTAGATTATGTGGATCAAAACTCGATATATATATATATATATAAATACATGTTCTAGTTGCTGCAAGGAGTTTTACGATTTGAAATTTTAAATTTAAAAAATGTACAAAACCACAAATATTAAAAAAATTGAATAATAGTATTTAAAATATATCAAGTTATTTCGGATAACCGATTTTAAAATTTTGAAAACTGTAATGAACTATTTTTTAAACTTAAAACCGATTTTCTATAATAACCAAACCAAATTTCGATATTGATTCTATTCAACTGATTAAGGTAGTGTTTGATAGAAATTTTAGAAAGCATTTCTCAATTTTTCCGTAACAAAATTTTGTTAAAAAAAATTGAGAAATACTTTCTAAAAATTCTCACACACACTACCTAATTCGATTGAGCTGAGATTTTGTTGCCTTAAATGTGGTATACTGTTTAATTTAAAACTATCCCTACTTGCGAAATGTTGACAAAATAACAATGGACCGTTGACGGATTTTAAATAATAACATAATACACATATAATAATAAGCAATTGTTTAGCCGATCAATTTGACATACGCTCCAGCAGCCGCAGCTTTATTTTTGTTTATTTACGAGGTTTTGTCTAATTGCTTGCGTTTGGTGGGCTAATGGATTCAATGATCTAGCAAGGTAAAATGTTGGTTTGGCAAAAAAGTATTGGTTCATAAATTTGGTGACGATGCACACAAGGTCAAAAGGAGGACCGTTGATCTGAGGGAATTTTTTTTATATAACACTGTCATCCATTATTTTAAAAAAATAATATCTTGTAATGTATTTCAAGCAGTGTTTTAATCATCGGATCGGTGATTGAATCGGTCAACCTAAAAAAACGATCAACCGATCGGACATTTTTAACCGGACTGTTCAACCGAAAAACCGTTTATATAATATAATATAATAAATAATATATTTTGAATTTTAAAAATTCAAAAATATATATAAATAGACAAAATTATATATATATTTGTCATAGTTTGAAACCTAAACAAATATGTAAATATATTCAAAATATCAATTATAGTTATAAATTATTTAAATAATGAATTATTTAATTTTAAAAAAACAATAATTATTAAAATAATTTTTTTAATGATGTACAAATTCCCAATAATAATGTATACTAGCACAATCGCACACACGCATTGCGTGTGTATAAAATCATATAATATATTTAATATTATATGTTATGTATAAATATTATTTTTTCGATAATATTTAAATTCATTTATTTTTTATTTCTAAAATAATATAAAAATAAATTTAAAATTTATTTATCAATTTATCTTATCTATAATGTTTAGTTGAGAAAAATATGGAAATTTGAAATATTAAAATTAAAAAAAAACAAATAAAAATAAAAGTGTAATATTTATATCACATAAGGGTAATTTCGGCAAATGAAAAGATGGTGTCTAATGGGGAGATTCTTTATATATAGGGAGAGATACATAAAAAAAATATTAAATTTGAAGTTTTTAAAATAAAAAATTTAAATTTTCAAAAAAAATTTAAAAAAATTCGAAAAATCGGTTCAACATGTTGAACCGGTTTTTCGGTTATTGACTGGTCCAACCGGTTATTGACCGGTTGGACCGATTTTTCGATTCTTAGAGGAGAACCGGATCGGACCGATGACCGGTTCCTGGTCGAACCGGCCGGTCCGATTCTAAAAATACTGATTTCAAGTACACTTGAGGAGGTCATTTTTTTAAAAAAAAAATTAAAATAGTTAGCCAAGTCCATTTATTCAAATATCTCGTTGATCTCATATTTCTTACAACACAAAAGCTCATGTGAAATAGTTTCACGGGTCAATTTTATGAGACAGATCTCTTATTTGGGTTACCCATGAAAAGGTATTACTTTTTATGTTAAATTTACTACTTTTTATTGTAAATATGAGTTGAATTAATCCGTATCACAGATAAAGATTCGTGAGACCGTCTCACGAGAGACTCTACTTGTTACAGTGAGAAGATTTCATACTCATTTATTTAGGTTGTCTAGGATAAAAAGATTTCAAATCCATAAATTTCTATTATAATTATATCGTTAAGAATAAAATAATAAATCAAATCATAAATCCATGCATTACTTATTTACAGATTTAGTAATATAAAATTGAATAATATATATTTCAAATGACATCATTATTAGATAAACTATTTAATATGAAATACTTTAAACATGAAATGAGTGGAATTGAAGTGTTACTTCTCTAATCAACAACAATAAAATACATTTAAATATTTTTAAAATACATGAATTTGAAATCCTTTAATCCATGCATGACCTTAGTTATTCGCTCAAACAAAAGATCGAACAAACAACCATACAAAAATCAAGTACAACTGAGTGTATCTTTTTCTTTGGTTCCTCTTCACTGCAATATGTTTGTTACACGTTAAACAAACGAATTTCCTCACAAATATTCAATATGATTCTACAAGATCTAGTTTCATTCAAGTAACGGATTCTTGCCATATATAGCCAACGGAAATGATATTCTTCTGATCAATCCATAGATCATTTGGATCCCATGAGAATTAAGCATATACTTTCTCACTCTTCAAAATTGAATTATGTTGTTTTTTTCAACTATTGAGAATGAAAAAGAAAATACCTCCGATCTCAACAACAGAGGCCAGAGTTTTGCATTATATCTAAGAACAAGATGAACATGAGAGTGTGGAAGCTTTTTGTTTACATACAAAAATGGCTCGAGCGGGGTGTTACAGGCGTGCCAGGCATGATCGTGTCAAAATGAAATAAAAATAAAAATAAAATCTAACTTCTAAAACCAAACGAAATATAGATCCTTGGTTTCGTCCTCGGTCTCAATTCCACCGGTTATATGCCAAAGAACACTAGAAATATTGGAGAAAAAATCTTAATAACAATCGAAAATTGAACGCTGCTATTACAAACTTGAAAACGACACATGTTTGCCATTAAAAACAGAAAATATGCTACTGGACACTTCGAGGAAGCAATAAAAAGTGCTGGAAATGTGTACTGGAATTTATGGACATAAGCAAAATAATATGAATCGAAAATTTGGAGAATGTATGCTGAAGAATTCATAGTTTTTGCGGTTTGAAATTTTGTTGTGAATTGCGATTCTTTATTTTTTTGCTTCTGCCGATGGTTTTGACTTCCAATTTTAGGTAATTGCCCACTACTTTTCTTCAATTACTAGGCCACGTTTCTTCCCCACTCTCCCATATTCTCAATTTTGACTTGGTCTTGAATTGTTCGAATTCATCTTCCATTTCTGATTTGCCGCTGGATTCTTGGTCATTGGGCTTCTTCATTTTGATGGACCGAAATGATTGGGCTGCTCTGTCTCAGGAACTGGGCCGAAGATCTCATTCTATTTTGGGCCAAAAAAATAATTTCTTTTTATGGGCTAAACATTTTCATTATATTGTATTGAATAAATTGAATAATAATAATACATAGCGGTTCACCTATTTATATGCAATATTAATTATAGTCGCCGTTAATATGGCTAACTATCTAATTACTCATGAGTGTAAAACTCCCCTAAAGTTGGGCAACAAATAAATATGTTTGAGGGCCATCTTGGACACCAATGGGACCAGTGTCACCTTTCGTAATGGCTTGGTGAAGACATCCGTGAGTTGTAGCTGGGTTCGAATAGGCAAGCTAATAAAACCATCATCGACAGTGAAAAGTTTTGAAACAATAGAAAACGTTTCGATGAAATCGATACCCTCCTTTTGATTATAGCCCTTAGCAACCAATCAGGCTTTATATGGTTCAATTGATCCAGAAGAGTTAAACTTGATTTTACACACCCATTTGGATCCAATGGCATGTTTCTCGATCGGATCTGTTTTAAGAGTGAAATTCCAGAATACGTATGGGCTGCAAAGACTTATTTGACAGCAATTTGCAATGAAATTCCCGTGCCTCAACATATATCCAATATAATTGCGCGCGGATAGGGCAGAACAGAACTAACTCAGGAAATGGATCGATGGCCATTGTGGTATGTGGGCTCCAATGAAAGGGAAACACATCTTCACGTCCTTGAGACAAAAAATTGATTTGTGTTATGGTCATCATGGTCCATTCGAACTAGGTCCGAATCGAGCCGAATAATACTAAAAAAATTATGGTTCAAGTTCGGCTCCAATTAAGTATATTTGATTTCGAGCTAGATTCGAAGCTCAAAAAAATCAAATATTTTGGCTCTAGTTCGCATCGAAATATTTGAACTTATTCGTGAACTATTGAACTATTGCTCTTGGATATTAAGGTTTGAGAACTTTCTTCGAAAGCTCGAAGGTTCGAAATACTTATGTATTTATTTATCACTAGAAATCATGTATGTGTGTCGCACGTGGAAAACGTACATTAGAGTAATTAGAATCCTTGACAAAATTAACACAAAAACTTCGTGAGACGGATTTTCTATTTAGGTTATCCATAAAAAAATTATTAATTTTTATGGCAAAATTATTATTTTTATTTGTAAATATGAACATATATAGTTGACTCGTCTCATAGACGTTTCACAAGATCGTATATTTTTTTGATCAATCAATGATCTACACTTTTTATATTTACTATGGTGCTAATTATTCTCTCTTTACTTTCATAGTCACATTTAATTTATTAATAAATATTTATACCAGATAACTTATATATAAATGTCTTATTATAATAACACTCTACCAACATATAAAATAATTTCGCATTGATAAAAAAAAACATTTATTGAATATTGCCATTTATTTGTAATTTATAATATAGTAATAATATTTTTGACAATAAATCATTTTTTTTCTAAATTTAATGACATCTATTTTAATATCTCATATTAAATCATAAGAATAATGAGAACAATTAAATTACTAATGTCATATTGGTTATCTCCGAATAATAGTATCTTTAATTTTCTTAATTGTTTATATACTTCATGGAATAATTTGGACATCTTTATTTTGGGAAAAATCCGTAACATTTATAAAGTTTGAATAATACATATAACTTTCTCATATAATACATTTAATTTGGAAACTGAATACTCATTGTATGAAAATTGATACTTCTTCCTCTTTTTCTATTTTTTGTGTGTCCCAAAATAGTTAATATGTTTGTTTCTTTCTCCTTTATCTTCTCTATCTCAGGAAAAAAATTATATATATATATATATATATATATATATATATATATATATATATATATATTCACGTCTAGGGAATACTTCATTTATTGTTTTTCTTCTCTGTATCATTTGTTATATGTGAATATATATAATCTACTCTATTGTTTTATCGACATAAATCTTCACTATATAATTTGTGTACATTAAAATGAATACATATATTTTGTAATTTTTCATTACTAGACTTAGGGTAACACAATAAGATGTGATATATTACTGAATATTGATATAAGAAATTTTCAAATTCAATTTATTCTTAATGATTTTATAATAAAGAGAAGCTCAAAATAATGAAAATTTGGATTCACGATTATTTTAAATATGTGTTAGGATTGGTGATGAGTGTTTGGGGGAGGGGGTGAATAAATACTCCCAAATTTTCTTCAAATAATGTCCCGGTACTAGTATTAGCTGCAATGCAGACGAATCTCGTACTCAAAGACAAAGTAGTAGTCCATTGGAGTAGTGTGGAAACAAACTACTAGGTTTGTTGAAGCTCAAAAGAAACTTAGAATAGTGACAGCAGATTTGTTTCTGGAAGTTCGAATGATAAAACCTTCTACGTTTCCCCTTCTTCTGTTTTCAGAAGGTATCACTAGAGCTTACGCAAACAAAATGCACAACGCGAAAAACTTCTGAAAGAAT
Source organism: Henckelia pumila (assembly GCF_033568475.1). Classification (NCBI taxonomy): domain Eukaryota; kingdom Viridiplantae; phylum Streptophyta; class Magnoliopsida; order Lamiales; family Gesneriaceae; genus Henckelia; species Henckelia pumila. The sequence continues at coordinate 79,658,079 of NC_133121.1, forward strand.
ACTCTTCTTTCAGACTATTACAAAACATATATTCTTATAAGGATTTTACAACAAATAGCAGTAGGCACAAATATGATCTGAGAATCGAATAGATCTTTTTGGGTGTGCAAGAGTATTTTTGAGTATTTTGCAGGGACCTTTGAAGATTGATTGATATTTGATAGCAGGTGTTTTCTCTACTTTACTCGAAGGAGCCACACAGCCTTATATAGCTTTTAGTGTAACATTAATAAACGGCTCTTTTATGTCTCTAATTTAATGTATCTATACCACACGATATACTTTCTTTAGCATGTCATACATTTCATGCCAAAAACAGGAATGTGCAATAAATACGGCGGTATGATGCATTAAATGATGTGTACTATAATTCAGAAGTGCTAATAAATGAAGTGGCTACTGAAAGTATATATTCTTAATTATCTCATATTTTAGTCTACTGGTTTTATCTACTGTTTTTATCCGAGATCACGTCTGCTTTCTTTTAATACTGTTATTTGTTTACTGGTTTTATCATGTTCGGTCCACCGACTATCATCACGAAAACTTAAATTACTTATCAATTACTCCCTTTTGGTGATCCCAATCCTAGCATAGAAAAAATTAAATCAAGAAGATTGTTAGACACAATAAAGTGGTAAGAGCAGATTAATTAATCAAGATAAAATAAATTAGGATTGGAATGATTAGCCATCGGAATGTCAAATGATTATGGTTCTTGATCCAATCTTCCATCTCCTCCTTGATTACTCCTGCAGCAACAGTAGAAGAAGATTCTGGTTGCCTTTCTCCCTTTTTGGCATCAACATCCACGATAAATTGGAAGATCAACAATTTGAGCAGAGATACTATCCACTTTTGCGTCTAGGTTACGAATGGAATCAGACTTCTCTTGATTGGTAGTCAAAATCCCTTCTATCCGTGAACTGGTCACCTTGATGGAGTCTGCATTTTTGTGAAAAGTAGAAAGAGCATTTGACTGACCAAGTGCAAGAGAAGCATAGGAGGCAGTAGCATCCCGCTTTAAAAGAGATACAGTAACTTGCAGTCGAGTCAATTCTTCATGAATTTTCAAGATATAGTCCATGGCTCGTTTGGAAAAGAAGTTAACAGCTGTTCAATCTTTGAGTTGATCGTAATGAATTTCCTTGACCATGGTCTGAATACTATTGCACAATGTCTTCAAATCAGATAGCCCTTCAGATACTGGTGGTGACAGATCAGATGAGGGATGACTTTCTTCTCTAAGAATTCGTTGTTTTATTTCTTCAATTGTGGATTTTCGTTTATCATTTTGGTCAAGAGGAGAGAGACCAGATGTGGCATCCCGTATTTTTAAGCATTTACAAGAATTTAGATGCAGAAAAGTGTAGAAATTTTTTTTAAATACAACAGTGCAGAACATGCATTGTAGTAGCAAGTTCAACAACCCGTGATTGAAAATAAAATCTACGTAAATAACATTTAAATACCTATGACTCTAACATGCATAAAATATTTCAAATAAATTATGCAACCCTACAGTTAACGACCGGTTCTTATACAGGCACGCCAAAAACTACTACTTACATAGTAAACCTGAACCGACAATTAAAATTTTAGGAAATCACGTGAACTATGAGTTTTAATAAAATAAACATAGTGCGAAAATATTTTTTTAAAACATTCGTGGAACCAAGCATAAACTATCAAAATGAAATAAACAACATAAAAGTTAAAACTTAAAATCATTAAAATTCATCGCCACGAGATCGTCATTTAAAATACTAAATCTATACTTTACTCAAAACTGACTTTTAAAGGTCATGCATAAAATAATGTAACAACAAAATATATCAATAAAAATATTCAAATTTTCTCGCTTTAAAATGCCAGAGGTTTGAACAGTGGTTTCATGCAATGCCTTCACTCTTGGACTCTTCAGCCTTTCTACCAAAACTTTTAATTCATTTACTTCTCAATTTCAACTGCACCAACCAAGCATATATAGTGAGTCTAAAGACTCAACAAAAAATATACATTACATAGTTAATACATAACAAAAATCATCATACTTTGGGCGTGCATCATTTGAACATAAACATCATGCATAAAAATAACATAAAAGTAAACTTCTTCAATTTGGGGTGATGAAATACGTGCAATTGTGGAAACCATTATTATGTGCACATCATTGGTTCCCATGGTCACGGATTCATTGTACAACTATCATATGACACCGGACATTTAAAATTTCATTCTTTGGAAAGGTCCTCCTCGGGGCTCATTCCAGGGCGTCAGTCCTATTATTCTGTCTCGTGAGCACATAGTTTGCAAAGGTCCCTTCAGGGCTTAAATCGGAGTAACAGTCCCATATTGCCACCACAAAACACACACAATATCAAAATATTTTCATGAATCATCGTAATATTCATCATCATCATCATAAAATTCGTCATAATTTATCATCATAAACATCATCTTCATAACATTTTCTTCATAAACTTCTCATCGTTCATGAAACATACTTAAAAATATATATCTTAAAATAATCATATCTCATGAACCTTGAAAATAACTTGAAACTTATCATGTCATGCTCTTAAAAATCCTTTCATGCTTGAAAATCATGTATGCTAAATGAAATAAAGATAAACACGTCCATAAATTTTTCATAACATTTCATGCTTTCATAATGAACATAACTTTCATGAGAATATACTAGCATATAATGCATTACATAGCTTAACCGATCCAGGTGAGTCGTTCTTTTCGTTCTTGACATCAAAACTTCAAACTTTTGCATAGAACATCTTAAAAATACTTAAAACACCTTAAGGCACATTTTGTCTCACGTGATAAGAGTGGGATAGTATAACGCATCACAACTCATCCTTCATTTGGATGGTTTTTAAAAAGTCTGGTTACAATCCCAAAAACCATGTTGTCAGTATGAGTTATCACCTCCTACCTCAATGTTGACATTTTCAATGCAAACAGTAACTCGAATACTGTTCACATTTTCCAGTTATGCACTTCCCTCTTGTATGCAAAAGAAAAGAGGTGCGTGGAACACCACATTCGTCGAACACCACTTTCTCAGCAGATCTTCAAGCATGGGGATGCATAGGTAGCTCTGCATAAGGTAAAACGAGAATCAGTTTCTTCTTCGAGCTATTAAGAAGACATTTCTACTCTGATATTTAATTTTATATCTTGTATAAAACTAAGTTTATGCCAAAATTTCCAGTTCTAGTGTTGGTTGAAGAAGTTCTTGTAGTAACCAAAACTCTTTTAACTAGATTTGGATCTGAGATATCGAGGTAAGTGTATTTTTTTCGTCGAATTAAACACATTGGTACACTACTTATTGTGACATTATTTAGTTAAAAATATTTTTGAAAAATATTTTTTTGTGAAACCAAGTTTATTTGAATGTGTATAGGATCGTTCAAACTTTTGCACCTTTAAAAAATATATGATTCAACTATGTTGCTTTGCATTCCATACTTTTACTACTTTTTATAATAATGTGGAATAAACAGAGGTACTTGAATGTAGAAACATAACAAAACAATGGTATCCCATGGTGTTTATTTTTGAAATTTTGGTTAAAAGTTAATATAATATCGTGTGGATAATCAATCCACTGGTTTGTATGTTAATATATTATACGAAATGGTTTTTGTTCATGTTTATGTGTATGTATAGAACTAATGTTAATTATGTATCTGTTATATTACCGTATATCCAAAATTATACAAATCGATTGTTTTCGTTTGTCGTATATGTATAGAAATGGGCATTCATGATGTATCTTGTATATTAATTTGCTATGATACGATAGACTTGTGTATGCCATGGCTGAAGAAGATGGATACAACCAGGATTTAGTAGTATTTTTGCGAAAATTTTTATCTGGGTTTATGTTTTTTACCATTGTATCACGTTATTACATCAAGTATGTATCCAAAAATAATCGTACGCCACACACGGGAGTCATAGAGAAAAATGTATCGGAGAGGGTACATGCCCAAATCAACCACTTGCGTAGGAGCATCAAATTAGGTGATGTCCAATGTAATGAGAATTTGAGAATAAGTCGTAATGCATTTGCACGATTATGTAACCTTGTCACGCATATAGGCGGATTGTTGGAATCTAGATATGTGCGTATTGATGAAGAGAAGGTTGCAATGTTTTTTTTTCTATCTTAGTGCATCACAAGAAAAATAGAATAAATTTCCACGACTATATATGTAGTGGCCACACTGTTAGCACTCATTTCCACGAAGTACTACAATTTGTGTTGAAACTTCACCCCATTCTCCTGGTGAAGCCTACTCATGTGGATGAGGATGGCTCGAACGAGACATGAAAGTGGTTTAATGTATGTTCAACAATGATTATGCAACACTATCGTTTATGTTAGAGGATAATTTTTGAAAAACATTTCCTGCATATGTTGAGTAGTTCACTTTTATTTATTTATTTATTTATTTTCTTGTACCTTATTATATACAAACCAAAAATAATATTTATTCACCATATTTTCAGGGTTGTCTAGGTGCATTAGATGGTACATATATCAGCGTTCATGTACCAAACAAGGATAAGGCAAGATACAGATCAAGAAAAGGGACAACATGTTTTAACATATTGGGTTTTTGTGATCGCAATATGAATTTTATTTACGCACTAACTGGTTGGTAAGGTTCGGCAGCAGATGCTAGGGTTGTTCGAGATGCTATTAACCGAGAAGATGGGTTAAAAATTCCAAGAGGTATGATTAATTGTTTCTATTACTGACCAAATATTTTAAATTCAGCTTCAGAATTAACATTCGAATCACAACCTACACTGACTAAAACTAAATTTTGATGTAGGTACTTACTATCTTTTTGATAATGGATATGCAAGCGTTGAAGGATTCCTCACACCATACAGGCAAACACAATATCATATGGATCAATGGGCACCCGGCTCAATAGGTCCACAAAATTACAAGGTGTATTTTAACTCCAAACAATATCGTGCACATAATTTCACCGAAAGAGCTTTCGGTCTGTTGAAAAGGTGGTGGGCTGTCCTGCGGAGTCCGTTGTTGTACCCTTTACGAGTTCAAAACCATATAATTATGCCATGCATACTTCTCCATAACTTTGTTAGGAGTGAAATGCCTGACGACCCACTAGAGGGAGTTGATGATGCAATATCTTGTTCCGTCCCAGATACCCAAGATGATTTCATTGATAATCTGGACTCATCTCAAGATTTGGATTGTGGAGAAACAACTTAGCAATGTCGATGTTTTAAAATTGAGATGGACTGATTATTTGTATCATGGCCATTTTATGTGTGCTGCTACCTTGTTCAATTTTAATTTCTAGGTTTTGTTGTGTGACATACAGTAATTACAGACAGACTTGTGTTTTCCCACTTTGTCTTTGTATGTTATATTTGATCATATTCCAACGACGTTAAATCATGCTTGCTTCAGCCTATATCATATGATATCTATGTAAATTATTTATTATTCCAGTATAATACTGATTTTAATTAATTAATTGTGTAACATACCTCATTCTATGCATAATGTTTAAGTTGTCTTATTTCACCATGGTTACATGTATTTTATACTGCCAACTTGAGAAAAGGTTATGTTTATTGTGTTGTACATGTCATATGTATTATATCATAATTCATGCTTTTTGTTTTATGTTTCATACTTGTATTATATTGTTACATATTTTGTTGAAATGTTTTACAGAGATGGATGGTGGAGCAAGCAGTGATAAGTGTATTTTATACACTTAATGCAGTTATGATTTTAATTATTAATTGTTGGTTTCGAGCAGATTTATGTGTGGGTTTTGTTGTTTTTGTGTTCGTAGAGAATTATGGAGATTTGGTGGAGAAAAAAAGAAATTTATGAAAAAGAAGAATTATCGTTGAAGAAAATAAGAAATAAGATTTATTTGGAGAGAAAGAATAAAGAAGAGAAGAAACGTACAGACAAGAAATGAGATTTCTTAATGGGCTTTTTATTGGGCCAAAGGTTAGCGCTAAAAGTTAGCGTTTGAGAAGAGCAATCGCGCTATGAACTGAAGCATTGAAGATTTGAGAATTCGAACAAAAGGCGCGCCCGCGCCTTCACTTGGAGCGCCCGCCCCGTCGCTGTGATGTGAAAATTTTATTATATCGGGAAATAATTTTCTTGGGCTTTTTGTGGGCTTTTGCTGAGCGATATAAAAAGATTTCTGCCAGACAAATTGGAAGGAAGAACCGCCACAACAAATCATACGCATATCAGAGAACAAGGATTTGATCGTGAGATTTCTGGAGGAGTTCTGGAAGCTTATCTGAAGAACAAAGACGGAGTTTGATCGACCGAACACGGCGTCGATGACGGATTTGTTTCTTTTATCTTTTATTTATTTAATTCTGAATATGTTTGGATTTTTGAACATGTTTTGGTTTATTCATAATTTTATTATGAACTAAATTTTTAGAGTCTAGAGGTCAGATGGAACCTAGTGTAGACGCTTTCATGAATTCTTGATTTTATTGGATTGAGTTTCTTCTAGATTAATTGTTTTTTCTAGAATTGATTGTCTTTTCAATTATCTGATCAATAATTAATTTGTTATATTTATTTGAAATCATTGCTCGGGAGAGGGGATTTTGAATAGGACATTAGAAACTACACTGTTAATTATTTATACAGCTCGAGAGAGTGTATGATTTTAACAGAGCTTTTAAAAAGATCATTTTTTTGTGATAGATCACTGCGATAAATTCTTAATAGGAATATTGGAATTGAATTGTAGTTGATAAACATTATTTGTTGCTCGGGAGAGGAAAATAATAAACTTAAGTGTTCTTGGCTATTAATTGACTGAAATTCATGAAGATTAATTATTTAGGATTGACTGTTGTTGAAACCAGGTGAAATCCATACCTCTAGACCAATTTTCTCTGATTGATTTTTAATCTGAAAGTTGTGTGCATGATTTTTAATCTCTTAATTATTTTATTTTTATTGCAAAATTCTCAAAGTTTGATTTTCTAGATAAAGTTTGGACTATTCTAATTACAAGTACTAAATATTTTCATATTACTCCCTGTGGGATCGATATCTGATTTAATCACTATATTAAAACTTGACACTCGTACGCTTGCGAGGAATATTCACAACAAGTTTTTGGCGCCGTTGCCGGGGAGTAATTTGGATTATTTTTTTAGTCTTGTTACCAATTAGTCTAGATTTTAATTTAGAGTTTTTTTTATTTTATTTTGAAGTTACTAATTAAATTCTTCTTAATTTTAATTGCAGTTTATGCGACGATCTAAAAGTGCGAATTCTCTACTTTTTGATCCGGAGATCGAACGAACTGCACGTGCATTGAGAAGAGCGAGAAGAGAAGAAATTAATAACATGGCTGAAGAGAATGTGAATCTAGCTCCCCTGGTGCCTATCAGAGATCACTTCAGGCCGATGATCCAGGCTCACTACTCTGGAATAGCTCGAGGAACAATCAATGCCAACAATTTTGAGCTAAAGCCGGCCTTGATCAACATGGTTCAATCGAACCAATTTAATGGGAGTGCCACAGCTGATCCTCACTTGCATCTCAGGACCTTTTTAGAAATTACGGATACGGTAAAATTTAACGGTGTTACTGAGGATATATTCGTTTACGCTTGTTTCCGTTTTCTCTCAGGGATCAAGCCAGAAGTTGGTTGCAATCACTGCCGCTTGGAAGCATCACTACTTGGGAGGGGATGGCAAAAAAATTTCTTGCTAAATATTTTCCACCTGCCAAGTCCACCCAGTTGAAGATCGAGATCAGCACTTTCAGGCAGATGGATTCTGAACAGCTTTACGAGGCGTGGGAAAGGTACAAAGAACTACTTAGACGTTTTCCTAACCACAATTTTGCAGATTGGGAACAGATCGAGTGGTTTTAAAACGGACTGAATGCGCCTACAAGGATGAACGTGGATTCTGCTTTTGGAGGAACTATTTTTGCAAAGGACCCCGCTCAAGCCTATGATATGCTGGAACAGATGACGATAAACAGTTTTCAATGGCCATCTGAGCGTATGGGAGTCAAGAAGCCAGCTGGAGTGTATGCAGTGGATCCTCTCACATCCATCACTGCTCAATTATCTGCACTGACTACACAGGTATCTTCTTTGAATAAGATTCATGTTGCAGATTCAACTGGAGTTGAAGGATCACATGCCATAGAGGAAGTTAATTATATTAATCCTAATGGCTACCGAGGTTATGGAGCTTATAGAGGTAATCCGGTTCCTAATGCTTATCACCCTAGTTTGAAGAATAATGAAAATTTTTCATATGCTAACAATACTAATAAGGGTGATGGTAAGTTGTCTTTGGAGGACGTAGTTAGTACCTTTGTGCAGGAATCAGGTAAGAGGATGGCGAGAACTGAGTCTCGTCTTGACAGTTTGGAGACGCACATGGCCAACAGGGGTGTGGTGTTGCAATCCATGGAGACTAGCATTGGGCAGTTGGCGAACGCACTGAAGGATAATAACAGAGGCCAGTTTCCAAGCAACACTGAGGTAAATCCCAAGGAGCAGTGCAATGCTATCACGTTGAGGAGTGGGAAGCAAGTAGATAGAGAAGAGTGCCAACCTGATAGAAAGACGCCTGAAAAAGCTATTGTTGAAGAGAAGGAAGTCGAGGAGAAAGAGAAGGAGCCTGAACCTGACCCGAAACCGAGGTACAAGCCTCCACTTACATACCCGCAGAGGTTCAAGAAGAAGGTGTTGGATGAGCAGTTCTCCAAATTCTTGGAGATTTTCAAGAAAATTCACATCAACATCCCCTTTGCTGAAGCTTTGGAGCAAATTCCGAACTACGCAAAATTCATCAAGGAGATGATGTCCAAGAAAAGGAGACTGCTAGAGAACGAGGTGGTAAATTTAACAGAAGAGTGCAGTGCGGTGCTTCAAAAAAAGATGCCACAAAAGCTTAAGGATCCAGAGAGTTTTACTATTCCTTGTTCTATTGGTGGTTCTTATTTTAATAATGCACTTTGTGATTTAGGGGCCAGTATTAATTTAATGCCGTTGTCTATTTACAGGGCCTTGGAGTTGGGAGACATGAAATCGATTAAGATTTCATTGCAATTGGCAGATCGGAGCATTACATATCCCCTAGGAATTGTTGAAGATGTTCTAGTCAAGGTGGATAAATTTATCTTCCCAGCGGATTTTGTGATCTTGGATATTGAAGCAGATCATGGTGCTCCACTGATTTTTGGGAGACCATTTTTGGCCACTGCGGATGCAAGAATTGAAGTGAAGCAGGGTGAATTGTTGATGGGTGTAGAATGCAAACACGTAGTTTTCAATCTATTTACGAAAGCACCTAATCCACCCTTCGAAGAATTGTGCTTGATTGAGCCGGTTGTGAAGCTAGAGGGCTGTCAAAGAGCTAATATTGTGGTTGAATCGTCAAAGAAGAAAAAACCAAATTTACCACCAATGAAGGCCACGAAAAAGAGAGCAAAACTTAAACGGCGGATCGTGGAATTTATTTGGCGTGTGAAGGAAAAGGGGAAGGCTTAATACCGGTGAAAGTCGGGATGACGACTATAAACCAAGCGCTACTTGGGAGGCAACCCAAGATTTTTCTTTTATTTTAGTTTTAATTGCTTTTATTTTCATTTTTAGTTAATTTTTGTTATTTATTTTTTTTAAGTATTTTGTTATCAATTTTTTAATCCTAATTCTTGTTAATTTTCAAAATTTTTATGCTCCAAAAATCTCAAATTCGAGCATAGGGGGCGCCCGCCCCATCAATTGGGCGCCCGCCCTTTGTCTGGGAGAAATTTTGGGTTGAGTAGCGAACTAAAGGCGCGCCCGCGCCACTCCTATTAAGCGCCCGCGCTCACACTTTGGATCACTAATACAATCCTAGCGCAAACAAATCCCTATCTGCGCTCAAACCAGCGCAATGCAATCGCACCACTCATCTGTGCCTACTCTTGCGCAAAAGAGCTTCCCAAGTGCGCTCAAACCAGCGCAATCGCGCATGCTTTCCGCGCATAATTAAGCGCAAACAAAGGATTCCAATAGCGCCACTCCTAGCGCAATCGCGCATGATTTTAGTGCAACACCTAGCGCGAACAAAAGACCCATCTGCGCTTCATTAAACGTAATCGCGCATCCAAAGCTAGGTATTATATCTGTTTCACTCTTGACCAAATCCCATCACAAGCTCGTCGCCTCACTCTGAAAAAAAAAAAAACTCACACTCCATCTCCAGACTTCACTTCTAAAATCCTAGAGTCCACCAAAGTACTAACATATTTGGGATTTTATCTTGATCACAAGTAGAGCATCTCAGATTTCATCACTTGTTCTCTGATTCATCCATGCTCTCGCACAGAAACCAGGAGGCTCATCGAGGGGTTGTGCAAATTTCTTGAATTGGTCATAAGCTATATTTTTCTCGTAAATTTGATCCGTGTTGTATCAATTGTGATTGGATGCAGGTTGTTTTGTATGAATTGCGGTAATGGGAGTAGTGGATGTTGTGTAATTGAATAGCATTGAAGTAGTGCATGAGAGGTGTTTTATGAATTGTCTGGGCTAAAATCTTGTCAAAGTTGCTGCTCTTTGTATTTGAAATTGTGATCAATTCATAGTGGCATTGGATTTGTGTTGAATTATTGAGTTATAATGCCGCAAAAAACTAAGGGTAAGGGATCACTGTCTTCATCCTCCACTGCCCCATATGATCGTCATCGGTTTTGGAATGCTATAGCCGAATCCAATTATGTTGATTTGACGGAGAAGGGAATGCAAAAATAAAGAGGAATGAGCCAGAGAGAGCTTGATGCTCCGGCACTAATTGAAGCACGAAGAAGAGGATGGGAAACATTTGTTAAGAGTCCGTCAGAGGTCGTTATATCTTTGATTTGTGAATTTTACGCCAATCTCATGGTCAAAGATGTGAATCTCAAAGATAGAGTTAGAGGTAAACTGGTGGCGTTTGACAGTCGCACAATTAATGATCTTTATGGCATGCCAAATATTGAAGACGATGAGTATCAGGAATTCAAAACTGTGCCATTTCCCGATGATCTAGTATTTCAGACTTTGTGTCATGAAGGGGTGGAATGGAAGACAAATGCAAGGCAAGAACCTGTTACTTTTCCATCGATTTTTCTGCGACGAGAAGCGAATAACTGACATGAGTTTGTAGTTGCCAGGATGTTGCCATCTGGGCATACATCAAATGTGACAAAGGCTAAGGCCACTCTTGTTTACTGCATTGTGACCGGAAAATCTGTTGATGCTGGGAGGGTAATTCAAGAGTCTATCATTGCTGCTGCTAGGGGATCTTCGACTATCAGTTTACCCCATTCTTCTTTGATTACTAAGCTTTGTCAGAGTGCCGGAGTTGTATGGGATGATACTGAGCAGATTCTTCAGATACGGGGTCCTATAAAAATTACTGGTGCTTTGAAACGAGATAAGAAGAAGAAAGCAGCCAGTACTTCTGAACAGGCAGCTGAACCACCGCAGCCCTCTGAGCCACTACCACACTTTGAGCTAGCACCTTCCCATTTGGAAGGACCTATGTCAATACCGACGCATCCGGCTGCTGAGTATTCTACTCGTGATGATTCTACGGCTGTGCTTGCTCAGATGAAAAAGCAGTGGAAGATGATGCGAGCACATATGACATACATGCATGACTTCACTGCCGCTCTCGCACAGAATTATCCTCCCACTGTTGTGCCATATCCACCTCCTCCGCAGTGGTCTTCTGATGATACTGTTGATGTTGCTCCATCTTTCCATGGAGATGATGATGATGACGCCGAGTCCTGATGCTCGGTGTCGAAGGTACGTGTCTCTTGTTCTTTTATTGTTTTTAATCATTAGGGACAATGATTATATTAAGTTTGGGGGGGGGGGGGGGAGGGGTGAATCAATGTTTGATTGAGTTGAGTTGAGTTGAGTTGAGTTGAAAAGAAGTTGAGAAAGAAATAGATGCATGGCTGAAAAATTTTTGTTTTGTGCTATAACTGAAATCCATGATTGTCTGTCTATCTGACAAATATTTTTGAAAAAATAGAACCAAGTGAATGAACAATTTCTTATATACTCTGTTATTAATACTTGAATCTGATTTTTGAAACATACAGACTTAGATATGATTGAGGCATTGTTTGAATTTTTGGGCCTAAGTTTCATTGAAAAATTTTATCCTTAGTTGCCTATTTGAGCTTACACGTATATTAGCACATTGAGGTATGAGAAAATTCTGAAATTTGTGAAAATCATCGTTAACTGCTGATGATTATCTTTTCTGCACTGATCGATATTTGTATGAATTAATTGTGGATTGAGACTTGTCTAGAACTAGTTCAAACACTCTTCGAGGCGAAATAGGGGAAAACTGATATTAGGAATGATTTAGGCAATTTTTCTGAATGAGTTTGAGCCTTTCAAGCTACCTTATTAATATGTTATCTCTAGTACCTTGTTTGAGCTTTATTGAAAATCGAATAACATGCGTGTAAACGTGTGATAAACCTCCATTCGTCATTATTTCAAGGTCCTACATTGACTACCTAATTAGCCTAAACACTAATTCCTACCTTTAAGGGAGTAATTTGAATGCTAAATTGTTTTATGCTCCTAGTTGATATTTGTGAAAATGGAATGGTGTGGTGGATGAATTGAAAAGATGAAAAGAGGTAGTAGAAAGAGTTGAAAAATGTGGTTGAAAAAGTTGTGAAAGAAATGAAAAAAATTTGTGAAAGAAGTTGTGAAAAGTTGAAAAAATCAATGAAGTGAATTGAGAAAAAAAATGTGAAGTTGTGAATGAAAATGAGTTGAGATTAAAATTAGATAGAGCATGAATATAAATTACTCCTTAATTTGAATTCTTATCCTTTATTTGTAGCCGTGAGCCAGGCCTTACATTATGAGCCAATTAAGTCCTATTGACCGAGTCTCAGTTTCCCAATTTACTAGTGGATAAGAGTTGCGAGAATTTAGCATATGGACTGTTGATTGATGCTTTTAATGATTATGAATTTTGATCGAAACACGCACACGCTATTATTCTTTGCATTTACCAAATTGTGAGTGTTTTTGATTTTTTATCCTTTATTTGATCTTTTGCTACCTTGAAAAGTCCTCATGATCTATGAATGTTTGAATTGAACTTGGAGAATGGTGTTTTGAACTTGAGTTGCGGAGATTGTGAGTTTATGCGGTTATTTTGTTATGACTGAAACTTTCAAGTGTTAGTAGGGTGGATGAGATTGGATTTGAAAATTCTTTGAAATCATTGTCGAGGCCATTGCTCCATAATATTTCTTGACTATTCTTGTGAGTTTATGATGATTTGAGTTTTTGAAAGTTATTGTTTTGAATAGTTTTGCTCGGGACTAGCAAAAGTCTAAGTTTGGGGGTATTTCATATACACTTAATGTAGTTATGATTTTAATTGTTAATTGTTGGTTTCGAGCAAATTTATGTGTGGGTTTTGTTATTTTTGTGTTCGTAGGGAATTATGGAGATTTGGTGGAGAAAAAAAGAAATTTATGAAAAAGAAGAATTATTGTTGAAGAAAATAAGAAATAAGATTTATTTGGAGAGAAAGAATAAAGAAGAGACAAACGTACAGACAAGAAATGAGATTTCTTAATGGGCTTTTCATTGGGCCAAAGTTTAGCGCTAAAAGTTAGCGTTTGAGAAGAGCAATCGCGCTATGAACTGAAGCATTGAAGATTTGAGAATTCGAACAGAATGCGCGCCCGCGCCTTCACTTGGAGTGCCCGCCCCGTCGCTGTGATGTGGAAATTTTATTATATCGGGAAATAATTTTCTTGGGCTTTTTGTGGGCTTTTGCTGAGCGATATAAAAAGATTTCTGCCAGACAAATTGGAAGGGAGAGCCGCCACAACAAATCATATGCATATCAGAGAACAAGGATTTGATCGTGAGATTTCTGGAGGAGTTTTGGAAGCTTATCTGAAGAACAAAGACGGAGTTTGATCGATCGGACACGGCGTCGACGACGGATTTGTTTCTTTTATCTTTGATTTATTTAATTCTGAATATGTTTGGATTTTTGAACATGTTTTGGTTTATTCATAATTTTATTATGAACTAAATTTTTAGAGTCTAGAGGTCAGATGGAACCTGGTGTAGACGCTTTCATGAATTCTTGATTTTATTGGATTGAGTTTCTTCTAGATTAATTATTTTTTCTAGAATTGATTGTCTTTTCAATTATCTGATCAATAATTGATTTGTTATATTTATTTGAAATCATTGCTCGGGAGAGGAGATTTTGAATAGGACATTAGAAACTACACTGTTAATTATTTATACAGTTCGGGAGAGTGTATGATTTTAACAGAGCTTTTAAAAAGAGCATTGTTTTGTGATAGATCACTCCGATAAATTCTTAATAGAAATATTGGAATTGAATTGTAGTTGATAAACATTATTTGTTGCTCGGGAGAGAAAAATAATAAACTTAAGTGTTCTTGGCTATTAATTGACTGAAATTCATGAAGATTAATTATTTAGGATTGACTGTTGTTGAAACCAGGTGAAATCCATACCTTTAGACCAATTTTCTCTGATTGATTTTTAATCTGAAAGTTGTGTGCGTGCTTTTAAATCTCTTAATTATTTTATTTTTATTGCAAAATTCTTAAAGTTTGATTTTCTAGATAAAGTTTGGACTATTCTAATTACAAGTACTAAATATTTTCATATTACTCCATGTGGGATCGATATCTGATTTAATCACTATATTAAAACTTGACACTCGTATGCTTGCGAGGAATATTCACAACAAGCAGTAATACAACAGCGTCCAACAAAGGAAAGAAATGAGAGAAAACTCGTCGTGTGTGGAGTCTGCAAGAAGAAGAAGCTTTACTCCAATAATTGAAAGGGAAGTTAACGGTGGGTGGAAAACAAAAAATGGGTTTCGATGTGGTATTTGGCTTTCCTAGAGAAGCAGATGCGGAAGGTATTCCCCTAGACCGACTTACGTGCAAACCCACACATTAATTCAAAGATACATGTATGGAAAAAAACACATGGCTCATTGTTGTCTATGCTGAGTTGAAGTAGAATTGGGTGAAATGAGACCCAAAACATGATCAAGGCAACAGATGAAGCCTGGGAATCCTTTGTCAAGGTATAATAGTTAATATTACACTATTATTTATGGGCTCACTTGCCGTGAAAGATTTATTTTAATGATCTATTTTTCCTAATGATATGGTCTTGTTCATATGCAATAAGTTATGCGTACAATATTATGATCATATACATAATCTTGTTGTATGTGTATACATAGTGATCCCAATGCACGTGTAATGCGTTATAAATCATGGCCATATTATTTAGACTGCTGCGAAATATTTGGATGTGATCGTGCTACTGGGAAAAAAGCGGAGAGTTTCACTACTGCTGTGCAAAATGTGTTGAATATGAATCCCGATGTGTGCTGAAATGGAGGTCGGACTGGATGACATCTTTTGTGTTGTCTAAGGGGATGGTGAATCAATGTTGGTGACCAATCGCACTTCCTTTACTTCATCTGTGAACAAAAAGAATCAACAAAGAAGCGGAAGTAGGCAGGAGGTGGTGAAGAACTAATTGTTGTAAAATAAATAATTTTAGCGACACCGTGAATGATTCTGGGAAAAGAATCAGCCATGATTATGAGATGTCTTTGCCGTTGTCAAAATATGTCCTCGGCGCATTAAAAGCGATCCCTGGATTGACGAAGGATGAAATAGTGGTTGTTGTTGAACTGTTGATGGAGAAACCAAAAAAGTTAGCGCTATTCTTTAACCTCAAATACGATGAGAAAGTTCCTTTCATAATGCGGCTTCTGAAATCCACTTGATTGGGTTCTATGCTGGGTGTTTTGCATTTTGGCCTCTCATTTATTCAACCTTTTGTTATAATTGTAACACCCGGTATTTTTTTAAATACGTAAATCCGCATGCATAATTAGGATATTTAATTATTTAAATTTTAGATTTATGGGTTAAATAATTATGTGAATTATTTGTGCATGATTTAATTTATTTTTAAGCATTTAACCCATAATTAGTGATTTTTATGATTTTTAGTATTTTAATTAATTGTTTTGATCGCGTAGACGGGACCGTGGACGGACGAGATGACAACTTTCCACCCAAATTATTTTATGAGTATTTTTAGAGCCCAAAAATATTATTTTGAGATATTATTCCCCAAAATTATCAGTATTTAATTTTAATTATTTTAGGAGTCCGTTTTTACCCTATTTAAGCCAAAATATGGACTTTTTAATACCTTTAAAATTCCTATTTTTACTAATTTCGAGATTTAAATTTTACCATCAGTTTTATTATGTTTTTAAGAGTTTTTAAGTTATATTTTACTTATTTTAAATTCCCTTTTTATTCCCTAATTAAATATATATCATATTATATCAATTCCTAAACCTATTCTACACTCTTCCTCACGTAAATCACACACAGCCGCCACCCTCACTTCTCAGCCTCTTCACCATCGGCCATCACCATCCAAGAGCCTTAGCCGTGGGTTTTTCTAGCTCGAAGTCATCCCGTCGTCGCCCCGTCGTCCCGAAGCCCGTCGTGCACGTTTTAGCTCTATCAAATCGGTGTTAAGGCATGATTTTCTTCTCTTTTCAATCCTATATCAGTGTATGTATGTGTGTGGGTGTGTAGCATCGAGATCTATAATTTTTGACTGCAAGTTTTCAAATTCTTTCTCTTATGCACTCGGTTTTGGCTTTGTGATGTTCATGCTCACGTTTTTACTATCCATGGCTTGAAGGGGGCTGCTGGCTAGGTCCTACGGGGTCCCTAGAGGGTCTAGATGGGTCGGCTTTGGCTGGGTTGGGGCTAGGAGTCATGGCCGATCGAGTTTCAGAAGGGAAGCCATGGGCGCGCAGGTTAGGGTTGTCTTGGAAGAGGGTTCGGTGCTGGGGAAGGAGGCAGCATGGGGTTCGGGCCAGGGCATGGTTCGAACTGGCAGGACCCTGGGGAGGTCCTGCCGGCGGGGCTCTGGCCACGGTGGTCGGAGCTGGGCTGCAGCAGGCCGTGAAGGCCTGCTGCTCGTGCGGCCGCGGCAAGGGGGAAGAGGGAAGAATAGGGTTTCGGGTTTTTGGGTTGTTGGTGGATCCGGGTCGGGTCATGTGGTCCGGGTCGGGTCTAAAATAATATGGGTCAAGTTAGTTGGGTCTGGGTCCGGGTTAAGTTAGTTGGGCTCGGGTATTTTTATTTTAGAGTTTTAAGTTTAATTAAAGGGTTAATGGGCCTAATTAAATCTTAAAATTTTATTGGGCTCAATTTAATTATTTTGGGCTAAGATTAAATTATTTGGGCTTAATTAATTTATTTAAGTGAGTCTAATAATTTTTATGGGCTTTAGGGCCCATGAAAGTTATTGGGCCTGTTATTGGTTTTTTGGGCCCATTGGGCCAGGGACAGTGTTATTGGGCCTAAGTTAGTATTAATGGGCTTTGGTTGATTTATTGGGCCTAGAAAAGTTGTTAATGAGCTTAAGTACACTAATGGGCCAAGTCTTAAGTTAATGGGCTTGTATGTCTAGGGCCAGCAGTTGAATCAAACCATGAGAAATTGCATGTGTCCTGAGTTTATATTTAATTATTTTATGCATGAAAAGTTATTTGAATATTTATATGATATTAGAAAATAAATTAAATATAAATGAAGAACACACAATTTATTTAAGTACATGCATTCATGAAATCAATTTTTATGCTATGATTGAAGTTCTATGGTTGAGCAAATAAAATATTTTAGGTGGAAATTGAAGTAGTGTGGCCATTTATGTATGGGCAGTTTCTGTCATTTATGTATGGGTGGTTCACCACCAGCCTCGTACGATGGTTTCTTAGACTGATCAGTCGCACTATAAGTATGGGTCACACTTACGGATAGGACCATTCGATGTTAAGAAAATAAGTGCTCAACAACTCAAGTATGTATGATATTATGTATGTTATGTATGATTCAGTGATTTCTTTAAGCAGCATTTATGTTATTATTTTTGAAGCATGCTCATGCATTTATAGGTTAAGTATTATGTATGAAAGTGTATTAAATTATTTTAAACCCTTGTTAGTATGCATGTTGGGCCTCTAGGCTCACTACACTGATATGGTGCAGGTGAGTACGTAGAGGAGCAGGTTACCCCTACCGGTGGTGAGGACGTATGAGCGGAGCTGCAGTGGCCCCGTGACCGTAGTCTGCATCGTGCTAGTGTTCTATGCATGAATATTTTAAACACTATTTTATTTGAAGATTTTATTCCAGTGTTGAGATTTAAGTATTATTTTTATGCAACTTTTTAGTGTATGCACTGTTGATTAAATTCTTTTGAATTATTTTAAGTATTGCATGATTCAGACGTTTTAGTAATTATTTTTATGTTGCATAATTATTTATTAAATTTTAAATCTCTTTTATGGTTGTACATATATGTATGGGCATATATGTATATATATATATATATAAATATTTTACTTAGTATTTATTTTAAAATTAAAAGAAAAAGAAAAACTTTTAAATTTTCCGCATTTTAGAAATTTAGAAGTTTAGGACGTTTCAGTTATCACATCGATGATAAACTCTATCTTATTTTGTATTCTGGGAAGAATGTATGAACGTGTATGCACTGTTATGTACGAGTTGTTTACGTGAGTGGCCTAAGTAATTGCCGCCTGACTCATTCAATATATGTATGCCATGGTTATTTTGACAAATAAACTTGTGTGTTATTTCACCAAATGAAGTTGTGTATTATTGCATACTGCTTTGCAATTAGAGGGACACATTACATTTATTGCATGGAAGTTATGATGTTTACGTGTGTTGAAATTTCATTTCAAAAAAAATATAGAAAACATAATTTGTAGAGTCAAACCAAGCCAAAGATAAGAACCAAACAAGAATCTTGGAGATATATATGTGTAAGACCAAAAAGAGAAACATAAATGAGTCACAATCATAAAATTTGTTCATTCTTTAATGTCATGAGATTTCCGAGAAGTTTATTGTGGAAATCAAGTACATTTTATGGGAAAATATTTATTTCCCTTGAACATTTATATCAATTAGTGCATTATCAAACAATAGATGAAAAAATATCAAGAATACAATAAAGTTAAATTCAACAACTGAAAACCAATATATAACATTATGTTATGAGTACAAAATACACATGACATTCTTCACAAGTACTACAAAGGTAATTAACAAAGTTAGATGTGTTGTAGGACCTCTTACCTTGGCATGTTACAAGTAAAAAATATTTACCAAAAAACACCATGTACACATGCTTATATATGCTGCAATATTCAATGCCAAGTACCCACAAGTACAAAAAACGAGATCCGTAACACTTACAACTATACTTATTCAGCCACGGTATTTGGCAGGTGCTGATGATGATTGGGAGCTCGCTATTTCTTGGACCAAAGTGCTAACTTTCTCATCCACGAAGCATTTTGAGAAACCACTTTCCATGTGATCGACAATAAGTTTGTTTGAAGAAGGATATTGCGACTTACACTTGACATTGGTAATATTTACATCCTCAGCTTTTTGGGATCCTGCCGCTTGACAGGTTTTCTTCCATGTATGTTTGTTTGACGTCACATCTTCAATTTCAGTAGTTTTCTTCTGTGGGAAAAACAGTCAACAATGCTGATATATTTAAGTGGATATGATAGATGTGATATATATTTACACATAAATCAACCACTGTTCCTGTGATTTCAGGTTTCAACCGAGATGCAGTATCAAATCTTCTATCATAAATATTTCATGCCAACGACCCTTTTGAACTACTATATTTTATTACATTACCGGCAAAAAGAGATGTGAACGTTTGTGGTAATTCTTATTTAAGTAAAGATGACATACATTGATGGTGTGCAGTCATTTGCATAATAATTATCATTACACAGAAATAATGAACTTAATTATTGCATAGATTAGTGGTGTACACTCATTTGCATCATAATAAGCATTACACAGAAATTAGATATCAATATACACAAATTACATAATAGTTCTTACACCACAATTCTATAATAAAAACAAAGATACAGATGCCACATTGATAAAAATATCTGAATGCCTGTTACTTGAGTTTAACTATCAGCATGCTAGAATAAGAATTTTGTTTCTTTGTGATTAGAATTAAGGATTGTAGTGTTTTAACCTTGGGAGCGTAGTGGTATGAATTGTTGGGAATCTTCTGCGTGCAGGGAGAATTCTAGTTGGAGGCAACTCCACGTTTGCGTTGCTAGATTCAGGAGCCACGCATTCGTTTATCTCCCGAGATTTTATCAGACGGATAGGCATTACACCGGAGGTTGTCGACTGTGGTTACGATGTTACCATGCCATCCGGACAGACTATCACTACCACTAGTGTCATCAGGGATCTGGAATTGGAGTTGCAGGGACACTCCATTCGAGCAGATCTAGTGGTTTTTCCATTGACCGGGTTTGACTTGATTTTAGGTATGGACTGGCTATCAGTTAATGGAGCTTCGATTGATTTCCGACGTAGGACAGTGTCAGTGAAGCCAGCAGGAGGTGAGATGTTTACTTTCTTTGCATCTCAGTTTAGCAGTATTCCTCAAATGATATCACTTGTTCGTGCGAGGAAATTATTGCGCCATGGATGTCAGGGCTTTCTTGCTAGTGTGGTCACTACCTCAGACGTTTCTAGCAGATCTTTATCAGATATAGAGGTGGTACGTGACTATCCAGATGTTTTTCCTGACGATGTTGCAGGAGTTCCACCAGTGAGAGAGGTGGAGTTCAGTATTGAGTTGTTGCCGGATACTGTGCCTATCTCTAAGGCACCGTATCGACTTGCTCCTACAGAGATGAGAGAGTTGAAGGAGCAGATTCAGGAGCTGTTGGAGAAGGGCTTTGTTCGTCCTAGCTTTTCTCCATGGGGAGCTCCAGTGTTGTTTGTGAAGAAGAAGGACGGCAGCATGAGATTGTGCATCGACTACCGAGAGCTCAACAGAGTCACAGTGAAGAATAAGTATCCACTACCGAG
The DNA here is from genome assembly GCF_033568475.1 of Henckelia pumila. NCBI lineage: Eukaryota > Viridiplantae > Streptophyta > Magnoliopsida > Lamiales > Gesneriaceae > Henckelia > Henckelia pumila. The sequence continues at coordinate 79,679,210 of NC_133121.1, forward strand.
GATAGAGGATTTATTCGATCAGTTGCAGGGAGCTTCGGTATTCTCCAAGATCGATCTGCGATCTGGTTACCATCAGCTGAGAGTCAGAGATTCAGACGTGTCTAAGACTGCCTTTAGGACACGATATGGGCACTATGAGTTCTTGGTTATGCCCTTTGGGTTGACCAATGCTCCAGCAGTTTTTATGGATCTCATGCATCGTGTCTTCCAGCCGTATCTAGATCAGTTTGTCATTGTATTCATTGATGACATATTGATCTACTCGAGGAGCATTGAGGAGCATATACAACATTTGCATACAGCCTTGCAGACTTTGAGGGAGCATCGACTGTTTGCAAAGTTCAGTAAGTGTGAGTTTTGGTTGGAGCAGGTGGCGTTTCTAGGCCACATTATTTCTAGGGATGGGATTGCAGTGGATCAGTCCAAGGTGCAGGCAGTGAGGGATTGGGGGATTCCAAAGAATGCTTTGGAGATTCGCAGCTTCTTGGGTTTAGCAGGATACTATAGGAAGTTCATCAAGGGTTTTTCCTCTATTGCAGTACCCTTGACTTCCTTAACCAAGAAGAACGCGAAGTATATTTGGAGTCCAGATTGTCAGAGGAGCTTTGATCAACTGAAGGATGCACTTACTTCAGCACCTGTGTTAGCTATGACAGTGCCACATGAGGAGTTAGTGGTGTACACCGACGCGTCTAAGCTAGGTTAAGGCGCAGTACTTATGCAGAGTGGCAGAGTTATCGCGTATGCGTCGAGACAGTTGAAGATTCATGAGCAGAACTATCCGACGCATGATTTGGAGCTTGCAGCAGTGGTTTTTGCGTTGAAAATCTGGAGGCACTATCTGTTTGGCGAGAAGTGCAAGATTTTCACAGACCACAAGAGTCTCAAGTACTTGTTCACACCGAAGGAGTTGAACATGAGACAGCGCCGATGGTTGGAGTTGGTGAAAGACTATGACTGTGACATTAGCTACCATCCGGGTAAAGCTAATGTAGTGGCCGATGCTTTGAGTCGGAAGTCGTCAGTGGTATCGTGTTTGACTGTACAGTTACCACTACAGAGCGAGATTCAGAGATTCGACTTGGAGTGTTATCCGAGGGGTCAGGCACCGAGCTTGTCAGTGTTGACGGTGCAGCCAGTTTTGCGAGATCGGATTAGGGATGGACAGTCTACAGATGAGGAGTTGCAGCGATGGAGACAGAGAGATGAGGCTAGAGGTAATCTCTTGTATACAGTTGCGGATGGCATCGTTCAGTACCGTGGTAGAATGTGGGTACCGAACGTCGATCAGTTGAGAGCTGAGATTTTAGCAGAGGCTCATGCATCTCCGTACTCCATTCACCCCGGAAGTACGAAGATGTACAGAGATTTGCAGCTTTTGTATTGGTGGCCCGGAATGAAGAGAGACATCGGGAGAGTGGTGTCAGAGTGCTTGACTTGTCAGAGAGTCAAGGCAGAGCATCAGCGTCCAGCAGGACTTCTTAGACCTCTTCCTATTCCGGAATGGAAATGGGAGAATATTACGATGGACTTTGTGGTTGGCTTACCGAGGAGTGCCAGAGGTTGCACAGCGATTTGGGTGATTGTGGATAGACTCACCAAGTCAGCTCATTTCTTGCCGGTGAGGACTACTTATACTTTGACACAGTATGCAGAGCTTTACATCAGAGAGATTGTTAGACTACATGGCATACCAGTGTCTATTGTGTCAGACAGAGATCCGAGATTCATATCTGCTTTTTGGAGGAGTTTACATGCAGCTTTGGGGACTCGACTACTTTTCAGTACAGCCTTTCATCCCCAGACAGATGGTCAGTCGGAGAGAGTGATACAGACTCTTGAGGATCTATTGAGAGCTTGCGTCATTGACTTTCAGGGCTCATGGGAGACTAGATTGCCACTAGTGGAGTTTACCTATAACAACAGTTTTCAGGCGTCTATAGGTATGGCTCCTTATGCAGCATTGTATGGGAGGAGATGTAGATCTCCTGTGCATTGGGATGAGGTTGGTGAGCGGATTTTGCTGGGTCCTGAGATTTTGCAGCAGACAGCTGACATTGTGACTCAGATTCGGGATCGGATGAGGACTGCTCAGAGTCGGCAGAAGAGTTATGCAGATGCCAGACGACGAGATTTGGAGTTCGCTGTAGGTGATCACGTATTCCTGAAGGTGTCACCTATGAAGGGAGTAGTGCGTTTTGGCCGAAGAGGCAAGCTTAATTCGAGGTATATAGGGCCATTCGAGATCTTGGAGAAATTTGGCACGTTGGCCTACCGTTTAGCTCTACCTCCAGGGCTAGCGGCAGTGCACAACATTTTCCATGTATCCATGCTTCGGAGATATGTCTCCAACCCGTCGCATGTGTTGGATTTCGAGCCCTTACAGTTGCCACCAGATCTAGTGTATGAGGAGAGACCAGTACGGATCTTGGCAAGGGAGGAGCGGAGGCTTAGGACGCGGGTCATACCGATGGTCAGATTCCAGTGGCTGAATCACTCGGAGGAGGAAGCTACTTGGGAGACCGAGGCAGACATGAGGACTCGCTACCCGGAGTTGTTCGGGTAAGTACTTTAATTTCGAGGACGAAATTCAATTTAAAGGGGGGAGAATTGTAACACCCGGTATTTTTTTAAATACGTAAATCCGCATGCATAATTAGGATATTTAATTATTTAAATTTTAGATTTATGGGTTAAATAATTATGTGAATTATTTGTGCATGATTTAATTTATTTTTAAGCATTTAACCCATAATTAGTGATTTTTATGATTTTTAGTATTTTAATTAATTGTTTTGATCGCGTAGACGGGACCGTGGACGGACGAGATGACAACTTTCCACCCAAATTATTTTATGAGTATTTTTAGAGCCCAAAAATATTATTTTGAGATATTATTCCCCAAAATTATCAGTATTTAATTTTAATTATTTTAGGAGTCCGTTTTTACCCTATTTAAGCCAAAATATGGACTTTTTAATACCTTTAAAATTCCTATTTTTACTAATTTCGAGATTTAAATTTTACCATCAGTTTTATTATGTTTTTAAGAGTTTTTAAGTTATATTTTACTTATTTTAAATTCCCTTTTTATTCCCTAATTAAATATATATCATATTATATCAATTCCTAAACCTATTCTACACTCTTCCTCACGTAAATCACACACAGCCGCCACCCTCACTTCTCAGCCTCTTCACCATCGGCCATCACCATCCAAGAGCCTTAGCCGTGGGTTTTTCTAGCTCGAAGTCATCCCGTCGTCGCCCCGTCGTCCCGAAGCCCGTCGTGCACGTTTTAGCTCTATCAAATCGGTGTTAAGGCATGATTTTCTTCTCTTTTCAATCCTATATCAGTGTATGTATGTGTGTGGGTGTGTAGCATCGAGATCTATAATTTTTGACTGCAAGTTTTCAAATTCTTTCTCTTATGCACTCGGTTTTGGCTTTGTGATGTTCATGCTCACGTTTTTACTATCCATGGCTTGAAGGGGGCTGCTGGCTAGGTCCTACGGGGTCCCTAGAGGGTCTAGATGGGTCGGCTTTGGCTGGGTTGGGGCTAGGAGTCATGGCCGATCGAGTTTCAGAAGGGAAGCCATGGGCGCGCAGGTTAGGGTTGTCTTGGAAGAGGGTTCGGTGCTGGGGAAGGAGGCAGCATGGGGTTCGGGCCAGGGCATGGTTCGAACTGGCAGGACCCTGGGGAGGTCCTGCCGGCGGGGCTCTGGCCACGGTGGTCGGAGCTGGGCTGCAGCAGGCCGTGAAGGCCTGCTGCTCGTGCGGCCGTTATTGGTTTTTTGGGCCCATTGGGCCTAATTAAATCTTAAAATTTTATTTGGGCTCAATTTAATTATTTTGGGCTAAGATTAAATTATTTGGGCTTAATTAATTTATTTAAGTGAGTCTAATAATTTTTATGGGCTTTAGGGCCCATGAAAGTTATTGGGCCTGTTATTGGTTTTTTGGGCCCATTGGGCCAGGGACAGTGTTATTGGGCCTAAGTTAGTCTTAATGGGCTTTGGTTGATTTATTGGGCCTAGAAAAGTTGTTAATGAGCTTAAGTACACTAATGGGCCAAGTCTTAAGTTAATGGGCTTGTATGTCTAGGGCCAGCAGTTGAATCAAACCATGAGAAATTGCATGTGTCCTGAGTTTATATTTAATTATTTTATGCATGAAAAGTTATTTGAATATTTATATGATATTAGAAAATAAATTAAATATAAATGAAGGACACACAATTTATTTAAGTACATGCATTCATGAAATCAATTTTTATGCTATGATTGAAGTTCTATGGTTGAGCAAATAAAATATTTTAGGTGGAAATTGAAGTAGTGTGGCCATTTATGTATGGGCAGTTTCTGCCATTTATGTATGGGTGGTTCGCCACCAGCCTCGTACGATGGTTTCTTAGACTGATCAGTCGCACTATAAGTATGGGTCACACTTACGGATAGGACCATTCGATGTTAAGAAAATAAGTGCTCAACAACTCAAGTATGTATGATATTATGTATGTTATGTATGATTCAGTGATTTCTTTAAGCAGCATTTATGTTATTATTTTTGAAGCATGCTCATGCATTTATAGGTTAAGTATTATGTATGAAAGTGTATTAAATTATTTTAAACCCTTGTTAGTATGCATGTTGGGCCTCTAGGCTCACTACACTGATATGGTGCAGGTGAGTACGTAGAGGAGCAGGTTACCCCTACCGGTGGTGAGGACGTATGAGCGGAGCTGCAGTGGCCCCGTGACCGTAGTCTGCATCGTGCTAGTGTTCTATGCATGAATATTTTAAACACTATTTTATTTGAAGATTTTATTCCAGTGTTGAGATTTAAGTATTATTTTTATGCAACTTTTTAGTGTATGCACTGTTGATTAAATTGTTTTGAATTATTTTAAGTATTGCATGATTCAGACGTTTTAGTAATTATTTTTATGTTACATAATTATTTATTAAATTTTAAATCTCTTTTATGGTTGTACATATATGTATGGGCATATATGTATATATATATATATATAAATATTTTACTTAGTATTTATTTTAAAATTAAAAGAAAAAGAAAAAATTTTAAATTTTCCACATTTTAGAAATTTAGAAGTTTAGGACGTTTCAGTTATCACATCGATGATAAACTCTATCTTATTTTGTATTCTGGGAAGAATGTATGAACGTGTATGCACTGTTATGTACGAGTTGTTTACGTGAGTGGCCTAAGTAATTGCCGCCTGACTCATTCAATATATGTATGCCATAGTTATTTTGACAAATAAACTTGTGTGTTATTTCACCAAATGAAGTTGTGTGTTATTGCATACTGCTTTGCAATTAGAGGGACACATTACATTTATTGCATGGAAGTTATGATGTTTACGTGTGTTGAAATTTCATTTCAAAAAAAATATAGAAAACATAATTTGTAGAGTCAAACCAAGCCAAAGATAAGAACCAAACAAGAATCTTGGAGATATATATGTGTAAGACCAAAAAAAAAAACATAAATGAGTCACAGTCATAAAATTTGTTCATTCTTTAATGTCATGAGATTTCCGAGAAGTTTATTGTGGAAATCAAGTACATTTTATGGGAAAATATTTATTTCCCTTGAACATTTATATCAATTAGTGCATTATCAAACAATAGATGAAAAAATATCAAGAATACAGTGAAGTTAAATTCAACAACTGAAAACCAATATATAACATTATGTTATGAGTACAAAATACACATGACATTCTTCACAAGTACTACAAAGGTAATTAACAAAGTTAGATGTGTTGTAGGACCTCTTACCTTGGCATGTTACAAGTAAAAAATATTTACCAAAAAACACCATGTACATATGCTTATATATGCTGCAATATTCAATGCCAAGTACCCACAAGTACAAAAAACGAGATCCTTAACACTTACAACTATACTTATTCAGCCACGGTATTTGGCAGGTGCTGATGATGATTGGGAGCTCGCTATTTCTTGGACCAAAGTGCTAACTTTCTCATCCACGAAGCATTTTGAGGAACCACTTTCCATGTGATCGACAATAAGTTTGTTTGAAGAAGGATATTGCGACTTACACTTGACATTGGTAATATTTACATCCTCAGCTTTTTGGGATCCTGCCGCTTGACAGGTTTGCTTCCATGTATGTTTGTTTGACGTCACATCTTCAATTTCAGTAGTTTTCTTCTGTGGGAAAAACAGTCAACAATGCTGATATATTTAAGTGGATATGATAGATGTGATATATATTTACACATAAATCAACCACTGTTCCTGTGATTTCAGGTTTCAACCGAGATGCAGTATCAAATCTTCTATCATAAATATTTCATGCCAACGACCCTTTTGAACTACTATATTTTATTACATTACCGGCAAAAAGAGATGTGAACGTTTGTGGTAATTCTTATTTAAGTAAAGATGACATACATTGATGGTGTGCAGTCATTTGCATAATAATTATCATTACACAGAAATAATGAACTTAATTATTGCATAGATTAGTGGTGTACACTCATTTGCATCATAATAAGCATTACACAGAAATTAGATATCAATATACACAAATTACATAATAGTTCTTACACCACAATTCTATAATAAAAACAAAGATACAGATGCCACATTGATAAAAATAATTGACAGATATATTGTGGGGCAAACACTAACATCATAATACTAATTTTAAGGAAAAATATTTTGAATGCATACATAAGTTTTTTTTTTGGGGGAAAACACCGCCGAAAGGGGGGGTGGGTGAGGCAGACCCCTTCCTATATATAAACATAAAAACAAGATACAAAAGAAACCTAATGAAGGAGGGTGACTAGACCAAGACCTCTCCAAAGGCTACAAAATACATATGTACATAAAACATAAACGACTAAAGAGCCCTAAAAACATCAAAATCAAAAGTGGGCAAGGAGAAACCTACAATAAAAGCCCACTGAAGATAACCAGCATCAAACAACAACTCAAGGAGGTTGCCCAGAAGAAAAACTCCGTCTACGTTGCTGAGTCAAAGATCCATAGCGCTTCTGAGAGCGCGTGTGAACAGATAGGTAAGGAGGATGACTCGCAGAGGCATGGGAAGCCACCGAAACCTTCACTCTCTTATCACTATCGACCACAATATCAAAAGCAGGAAATAGAATTGGATCCGGGGGAACCAACACCGAATCTTAAACAATAGAGGACACATCTGGCCGAGGCAGCACGGAACCGACACCCTCTCGATCCAGTAACATCCTCAACAACTATCAGTGAATCCAAATAAAGACTGTCACCCAATACAAAAACATCTTGTCTGTCATCCTCTTTTAAGTCCCTGAGGGCCTCAAAAGATTTCTTCAAAGTCTGAGGTAGAATACGACGCTGATCCTGGCACCGCCACTGTCTACCCTTCTTCAGAGTTCACCCATCCACAACAATCGAAGGACCAAAACTGGAGGAAGGAACCAAAACCGACTGGCTACCCTGAGACTGGTCCCCAGGAGGCGGGGCAAAAGCTTGCAAAACCTGAGAAGACTTAACCTGACGTTTGGGCCGTCTTCTACGTCCAGAAGGCCCATTTCGAGAGTAAAACTCAAGGGAATGGCCCAACAACTTGCAGTGCGTGCATAAATGGGAAAAATTATCATACACTACCTCAACGTTATGACAGAAATCTCCCCATCCTACCCAAATTTGCTCCGAACGAGCCAAGAGAACATCTATCTTAACACAAACCCTAGCAAAAGAACCCCGGGAACCCTCAGCAGTGATATCATCAATCTTAACTGGTTTGTCTAGGATCTTTTCTATCGGATAAAGAATTTTTTGTCATAAAGATGAAGGGGCAAATCCGGAAATCTGACCCAAACCGGAACAACCGAAGACTCCTCTTCAAATTTAAATTCCGGTGTCCATTTAGAGAAATGAATCGTGACTGGCCTAATAGAAACCTCATGCCTACTCCAAAACAACAAATAATCCTCATCCATAGAAAGATTTAAAATCATGAAACCAAGAGGAAGAAATTTCACCGTATGCGAACTTTTCAAGCCAATACGAAAAATAGCAGCAATAATATCACAATTCGGTGTCACACCCCTGTTCCCCGAAATTGTTCCAACCAAAGCAAATTTAAAAGGTTCAGATAAGGAGGAAATAACCTGATCCGATAAAAGAATCCCAGGGATCCCATCGCGTAAAGTCAGAGCAAGGGCCTCAATCATCGAGTCTGCAATACCATCAAAGCACAATTTGCACAAACTAGGAGACAAGGAGGCCCCAACATCCTTAAAAGAGATCGTAGGAAGAACTGGATGAGCCGAAATAGCAACCGGAACAGTCAAATCCATAGAACTCAAAGGGTTGACTGCCGAGTCAACAGAAATGGGTTGACTCGGCCGCGAGTCACCAACTGGACCACCACCGACGTCCGGCGAAGAGGAGAGGAGCACAGAACCGGTGGCAAAACCCGCAGACTTGGACTGGATCGGGGTGAAACGGGGCAAATCAGCCACCGAAGGGGAGAAACCAATTGGAAATTGGACAAAACCAAAAGGCCGCTCCGATGGGGAAATTGGGCACATCACATGATTGCCCATGGCATGAGGAGCATAGGCACCAGAGGGATTGAAAAAAGAATCAACGAAGCCGGAGTAATTGGACGGCACAGCAATCGAAACAAGCATTCCCGGTAGGCTCGATGTAGATCTGAAATTGCCGGCGACTGAGAGATGTTCCGAAAATGAGGGTAGGGGCATCTGAAGCGCCTGTACGTGAGGATTACAGATCGGGATCTCGATCGGCGGTACGAGGTCGAACGGCGATGGGATCTAAGAAAAACCAATAGCTGCTCGCGTGAACAATGCCGCCGGAACATCAATCGACAAATTGGTCAAGCAAACCAATTCCAAATTTGATGAAATTTTGATAGTAAACTCGCCTTGAAGAGACAAATCCAACAATGTGTAGCATGAAACTACAGGAGGAGAGGTTTTCGGAATCGATAACTAGGCCGGAATTTCGGATTTTCAGAAATGTTTTTGACCGGGCAAACGGACTCCCATGAGGTTGAAATTTTATTATGTTGGTCGCCTTGAGAAGGTGACCCAGATGCACCGGTGAACCGGCCGAAAAACGTCACCAGAGGGACGGCCGTGCTAAGGACGATTTTTAGGGAGATATTTGGCTTTAAAAAACAATATTCACATGAGAGATTTTTTTAATTTTTGTAAAATAACAACTGTTTTTATCGAAATAATACAATAATATTATAAAAAAAAAACACAGAAATCAATGAGCATATACACCCAAAACAACAAAAAATAAGTTCACTAGATAGCGATGGTGAACTACTATCACTTCTTTGGTTGTTTGTAGGTGAAAGTGAGCTATGCTCATAATTAGTAGTAATACTATCAGACATAGATGTAGAGACACCTGGTGATGGGTTGGGGTTACTTATTTTTCTATTAACACATTCGTTAAATATACCACTGCTCAAACCACATCTCGATTCATTGGCTCCATCAACCGTTGTACTGATGTTGTTTGCAGGGTGGTGGTCATCATACCAAATAAATTTTCTGGGATGCTTCAAAGAAACTGGACAAATATAGTAATATTGTCCAGGACGTGTTGATGACTCTCCAGCCTTGCGTAAAAGCATGTTTCCATGCCCACACTGCATTGGGGTGCAGCTTTGAAATACATCACACCTGCACAATCAATACAAATCCCTGATTCTATCAATGAAAAATATGAATAAAAAATGAATATGAAATAAGGTTTTTTCGAAAATTAAACCAAATCAAAATAGAAATTAATTTTAGTATTTTCTTGCACCTATATATATTCAACAAAAGACTTAACTCTCATAAATCTATAAGTTAAGAACTTTTTCAAAAAATATTACAAATTTAATCTCACATATATAGCCTTTTCGTACATATCCTTTTTACAAATTGTAATATAGCTAAAATCTTGCACTGATGTAAAAAAAAAAAAAAACAAATTTTAAGTTCACGAGGATCCGAGTACAAATGCAGAACTTAGATCATACCCATATTTTTGGGTAATAATTCTGAATTAAACATTTTCAGAGAAAAAAATCAGTAACTCTCGATTATATGTGCAATATATAATTACATATCAAAACCATCAACGTACGAATCAATGAATATAAGTTCTATTCGAATCATCAACTCGTACGGTTGTTTTAAAATATAATGCCGAACATATATTCAAGAACAATTTCTGAGAACATCATAGAGCAACAAAATATAATGCCGAACATATATGCAGTACCTATTAAAAACAGAATTGAGTTTAAAATATGATAGCTGCAAATCCATGATACTGAGTATATCTTTTTTGAAATAAAAAATATTGTTGCATACATTGAAGTGGGCCTTTTTCAATTTTATTATGCAAGCGAGATCGACGACCACCGAAGACTCCAGTTCATGGTCTGAATAGAAACTCGACTTCAAAAGAGAAATATCAGAACTACTTTGTTTAGACGGTGAGGACACGAGATGGATCGAAGCTAGATTGTAAAACGCAGAAAGAGCGTTGTAAAACGCAGAAGGCAAAGTACAGAAAGAGAGTGAAATGAATGATTTGAGTTGAAGAAAGATTTTGGGAATGAGGAATTACACAGGGGTATATTAGGAAATCAAAATAGAAACTAATTATTAAATAAACAATATGTCGGAAAAAACACATCATAATTTTATCCCATAACTTCAATACTTGAGTCAAACATAATATATTTTATCATTTGCATCCATTATCCATGTGTCATATCCCAATATTATATTCCACAATCATCTAATCACACGAGCCAAATGATACCTAAAAGATCATAATCATGAATTTAAAAGCTCAAAAATACGTAAAAAGATGTGCCCGGGGCAGAACCCCAAGCACCGGGGTGCACATTTCTGCATGCTCTGGCACGGCCACCAGTGCTAGGGCGCCCAAAAAGGGGCGCTTGAAATCGGCACCCCTACGCTGGGCTGCTGCCTGCGAATGCAGGCAGTGGCGCAGGGTGCAAAATTTCGTTTTCTTTCATCGTTTCTCATCCTTTTCATTCCTTTACAAACCTACTCACTTACCCATTGAAACTTTTAATCAAACACATGAAAAACTTCAAAAACTCGAAAAATATTCAGCCAAAAATATCCATCTTCAAAATATTTACATCTAAACTTTTCATTCAAAAATTCCCAGATTCACACAACTTTTTAATATAATCTAAAAAATCTCTAGACAAATATTCACTCGTTGGAACCTAGATTTCTCACATAAAAAATCTTCAAAAATTGAAAGGATTAGATGAAAAACACCACAACTTTAAAAGCTTTAAAGTAAAAAAACATACATAAAAAATACTCATATTCAAATATCTTTTCTCAAAAATCTTTAACATCTTTCTAATCTTTAACCAAAACATCAAGAACGATTTTTGTTTCACAGTTCTATATCATGTTATTCAAAATATCTTAAAATCATACAATATACATTACATACACATTAACATACATCTTTTTCATATCAAAATACATATATTCTCGATTGGTGATTTCAAAAGCATTTAAAACTTTCCTTTCTCTTGCTTGGTATGGAAATCCGGACTCCAGGAACACGATCCTAGTCTTCTCACGATCAAACGATGCAAGAATCCTTGAAAACCTGAGAGAGGAAATTTGGAAAAACCTAGGGGTGGGGTGAGGCGACTGCTGCGTGAAGAGGGAAGGGAGAAGAGATTTGATGCAAACATTATCCTGCCTTAAATCCTGGCTCTATCTTTAAAAGAAAAACAAACCCATAGGCTGGCCTATGGCCCGTCGAATTTAAAATACTTTGTTTTTAAAATATTACCTCTCTAAACTCTTAAATTAATTAAATATCAAGCCCATCTTTCAAATAAAAAGTTGTACAAATACATATTTGAACTTAAAAATAAATATCCGTATAAAACATGCGTAACTTAAAATTTCTTAAACCTCATTCATAGGCTAGTCTCGATTCCTTTCGTCACCGAAATTAAGCTCATACCTGAAAAATATCAAAAGCTAACTTGCAACCGATAAACATTAGATAAATTACATAATATTAAATCATTTAACACATTAAACATATATTTTAACACCTAAAATCTCAACTTTGAAACATAAAATCCCATGTAAAATAAATAGCATGAAATATTTTAAACACAATTTTTAAATAATTAATACATCACATAAATGAATTTAATTAAACATAAATTTTAAATCATAAATAAATACAATAAATTCATTTAAAATTCATTTAAAACCCTTTTAATACTCGTGGATTTATGGAATTTTTTTGGTCATTACACTAGATGAAGACGGGTTTCCAGAGAAAAAAACCAAGGATGCGTTTAGATCAGTAGTGATCTCAAGTTCTGGTGCTGCAGTAGATGTAGATGCAGTAGTGTGATCGTGAGGTTCTGCAAGCAAAGGGATCTCCTCGGTTGAAGTAGCTACTTCCATTTGAGCATGTTGTTGAGATTTGGAGAACAAATCAAGATCAGGAATGATAAATTGAACTTCTGGAGCAATAACTAATGGAGCTTCGGGTGAATTATTATACAGAGGTACTTCCCTGGATTCTGGTACTATGGGTTGGTCAGTTGAAATGTCAATTTGAGCATCGTCAAGAGTAGCAGAAATTCCTGGTTCTTTTACAAAGTAATTAAAGACATCTTCAATAGCTGAGAAATCTCATTAGTGATGATGTCTGTTGAACAAAAGGGTCTACTACTGGGTTCTGCTCAGGTGTGCTGGAAACAACATCGGTTGGAGGTGAGGTCGGCTGGGCTTCTATTGACGGAAGCATAACACTTGGGAGAGTTGAGTTAGATGGAGAAGTAGCCGTATATACAGCTTCGAGTTTCAGAACTTCAAGCTCCATGGTCTGCAGAATAGTGTTAAGATGACTTATAACTACATCATCAATGTGTGCAGTAGGACCTTGAGGATCGAATTTGCTGCAAAGAACTGTTAGAACTTTTGAAAGCTTAGATTTCTGTAGAACATAGTGACATAGATTCAGAGCTTGAATTATAGAAGTGGTCTTCGTGGAGTTGAAAACTTGTTGCTCAAGACGCAGAGTTTGAAGAAACTTTGATTTTCTTCCCTTGAATTCTGATATATGCTGAATAGTGCGAATGTGTGTCCATTGGTCAAAGTATGCACCTTCAGTTTCAGCATATTGTTCAACTTCTTCCATATGCAAATTGACAGCAGTCTGAAGAGAAGATATGACATTGTCATCTTCTTCACCATCTTTAGGTATGGTTGCGAGTACTGACGTCCCTTTATCATTGGGAGCTATTGTAGAGGCTGGATGTTCAAAGGTTGCAGATGATGGTTCTCTGATAGTTATGCCAGGTAACGAACTTGTAGCAGCAGTAGGTTGGCCAAATGGTTAGCAAGGTTGCGGCAGTAGACACAGTAGTAGAGGATGTGGTAGGGTGAGTGAAAACTTGACGTAGTGGCAGAGAATCAGTTTTATCAAGGTCGGATATGGCCATAGTTTTCTTGATGGGCTTGATTTTGAGTAGGGCTTTAGACTTCTTTTTGGTAGGTGATAGTTTGGGTGATGCTTGGCTGGGAGCAGTAGATTCTTCAGACATGGTTTGCTCTGAGTCACTGATCACAACAAGTTTTCTTTTGGGTTGAGCTAATTTTGGAGCAGTAGCTGGTTTATCACTTATTTATTGTTTAACAGCAGCAGACAGAAAAGCAATTGACTTTGGCCTTAAAGCCAACACATTATCATCATCTACCATAGGAGCTTTGGAACCATATTTATCAGTAGTAAAATAAAACATAGCATCTCACAATAACTTACTAATTTGAACAACAAAACCCATACTTTTCTTCCTAAGAATCTCACACAGTGTCTTGAAAATAACAGAGGACCAATTAACAGATATATGATTAGTTATAACAGTCATTACCTGAGCCTTTTACTTGGTGATTATGTCAAACGTACCTCCCTTGAAGAGTATGGCTTTTGACACGACATCAGCCAAGATCTGAAATTTGATCTTCAAGATTTTCTTGAAGCACGAAGACGACACTTCTTCTCCAGTTGCTGATAATTTCTTCATGGTAGTGGAGATAGATTCTTTGGAGATGGTGGCAAAATCAGTGATTCCTTCGTGAGGAGAGAGAAAACAGTAGCAAAATATTCTTCATCAATGGTGAGAGTCTTGTTCCCTAACGCAAAGGAGATTTTATTGTCGTTGATCACTGTTTCTTGCGCATAAAACTCCAAAAGGGGCGTTCGTTTCTAAAAAGGTGCGAAACAAAGAAGTTTCCAGAGATTGAAACATGCTAACTAGGGCTTCATCCTTGATGGTGTACACAGATGCGAAGTAGACTTGATATGAAATGAGAGTGTATGCTGCCAAAAATTATGTTACTGAGAGAGATCAGTAGCACAAGAAAATTGCAATTGAGTGAGTGAGACGTGGAAGGAAAATTTTGAAAAGACACAAAAGGTTATATACGCAATAGGGCTTACGTGTTATAAAATGATTGGATGATTCAAAATTTAAAAGATATTGTTAGTTCGTACACTTAACAGCTTAAAATATTACTTTTATTATTTTAAAGTAATTATGTAGTAGCAGACGAAGATGAACATACATGAATGATAAAGAACAAACATGCGACGTTTACGATACCCATATGATACCCTAAATTACTTCTATAAAAGCAGAACACTTGACCTAAATGCAAACACACAATTTTAAGCAGCAAAAAAATATCTATGGACAGAGCAAGTTCTTCCAGAGCACAACCGGCAGAGGGTATGGTAGACGCTTTCGACAGAGCCATCTTGCAAAGAAGAAAGGAGCGATATGAGGTCTTCCATAATACTATGGCTACTTGGTCCCAGATGGAGGACCTACGGTGGTTCAAGTCACGTACTCGCTGCTATTGAGATGCAACACTCATCAGGAAACTTGTGAGAAAGAAGAGGAAGTATAAATGGGCACTAGGTACAACTTGTGCCCAGGACATTTTCAAACCGACAGGTGTGTCCTGCTCCTGATGCTTTTGAAGGAGCAGAAAGAGATAGAAAATATTTCTACCTCTGATGTATATGCCAGGATATCCATAGGTGGGATAACTTCCCTGGATGAACCCATGGAAGTCAGCAGTAGAGAGATAGATATCTAATGTACAAGTTCAATTCCAAATTGAATAAAAAGTTTTTAGATTTACCAGTTGAAGTTTAATTCTATAAAATATGTGATACCTTGAACATTCTCAGAAGGAATTTAACATATAACACTAGGTAATGTATTTAATAAAATATTCCCCTGAAATCATGCATGTTAAGATAACTCAATAATGTTAAGATAACTCAATAATTTCTAACATATTGCGAAAATATGAAAACTTAGCCTCTGGTAGTGGTTTGGTGAAAATGTCAGCAGCTTGTCGATCATTAGACACATATTCCAAACGGATATCCTTCTTCATCACATGTTCTCAGATAAAATTATGTCTGATGTCTATGTGCTTGGTTCAAGGATGCAGTACTGGATTGTAGGTAATGGAAATAGCACTTGTGTTATCACAGAAAATCGGTGATTTGGTAGTAATAATTCCATAGTCTCATAATTGCTGTTGAATACACAAAATTTGAGAGCAGCAGCTCCCATCGGCTAGGTATTCATCTTCTACAATAGATGTAGCAATGGAAGTTTGATTTTTACTAAACAAAGAGATAATTTTATCACCAAGGAATTGACATGAGTCACTGGTACTTTTTTGATCCAGTTTGCATCCTACATAATTTGCATCAGAATATCCTATAAGATTAAATGTTGAATCCTTAGGATACCATAGACCAACATTCTGTGTCACTTTTAGATATTTTAAAATTCTTTTAGCAGCAGCATAATGAGTTTTTTTGGGATCAGATTGGAAACGAGCACAAATGCAAACAACAAACATTATATCAGGTCTACATGTTGTAAGATAGAGTAAGGAATCAATTAACCCTCGATAAATGGTGACATCTACTGTGATTCCTCCTTCATATTTTTCAAGTTTGGTTGAGGAACTCATTGGAGTGGCAGTAGCAGTGCATGATTCCATTCCAAACTTTTTCATTAGATCCTTCGTATAATTCGTTTGATTGATAAATATTTCTGTATCAATTTGCTTGACCTGTAGGCCTAGGAATAACTTTAATTCTCTCATCATGCTCATCTCTAATTGTTCCTGCATTAGTTTTGCAAACTTCTCACAAAGTTTGGGGTTAGTTGAATATCATACATATATTTGTACGAGAAGTGTGATGATTCTTGACAAAAGTGAACAGTGTCTTATCTACTTTCCAATAACAAAATCGTGCTTGAGCAAAAATTGAGATAAAATATCATATCATGCCCTAGGTGCTTATTTAAGACCCTATAGAGCTTTGTGCAATTTGTAAAAGTGATTGGGTAAAGAATAACTCACAAAACCTGGGGTTGCTCAACATAAACTTCTTCATTCAGTAGTCCATTCAAAAAATCTATCACGCCCCGCAATTGGGCCTAGTTGAAATTGACGTTATTTAATATTTTCACATTAAACAACAAGCCTCGGTTTTCAAAAACTCAAATACAGTTTATTCATTCATGAAAACTGCATTGTTATTCGTAAACTGAATTTATAATGTCTTTAAAATGCATAAAAGAATAACATAATTCGATCCATAACTGATCAATAACAGATTCTTAATGCAGCGGATATAAAATGCATCTTATTAGTCTTCTTCTTCACTAGCTCCAAAACTGAACTTGCTCATCTTCATCTAGTTCTTTCTCGTTTCTATCTGAGATGGTTTTGGATGAGTGAGTGATATGGGTGTCACTCAGTAAATGAGAGAAATCATCCCAAATTTTAAAATCATTTTAACAGTAGTATCATATACAAAAATATATTCATGTAGAATAAAACAGAGCAAAAATTTGGTATTCATCCGTAATGACATAAATCGATTTTATGCACTAAAATATATTATGAATTCGTGGTTAACTGATATCAATCTCTTATATGTTAACCTCTAAAGGATGAGTCCAGTAATCAGTAATCAGAGTTTAGTAGTGTTCAGAATATATATTCCTACCACTAATTCACAAGATTCAGTGCATCAGAAATCAGTAGTTCAGTTTTCATAAAATCGGGATTTTGAATACAATAACACGCTGGAATCAGTTTTAAAACATATAAACAGATATTCGGTACTTTAAAACGCCCACTTAACTTTATATTGCTAAAATATTTCGGTTGTCTTGCAGTTTTTTCTTCACTTGCCCAATTGAACGCTCAACTGGACTCCCTCAACTGAATTCTCTAGTTCGAGTTGTACAGTGTTTTTGCTCAGGATTTTGTGTAACCTTTTCTCCTAATCTGACTGCTATTTATAAGTATAATTCTAATTGTTAAGATTCCTATTTATTGCCCTTAATATCCATAATTGTCATTAATTTGTCTTAATGTGTCAGTTACAAATCTAGAGTAACTGCCTTCTGAGACTTCAGTCTAGCTACTAGAGATGTCAAAACGGGCCGGCGAGACGGGCCAACCCAAAACCCACAAAAACCCGCTAGTTGGCAGGGCGGGGCCACCATTTAGGCGGGTTGATAAATTATCAACCCAACCCCCTTATTTGGCAGTGCGTGGCGGGCCAACCCGCCAATTTTTAGTTATATTTGGCGGGTTGGGGCGGGTTGGCCCCCAACCCACCACAAACAACCACTTGGCGGGGCGGCCCCACCTATATTGTGGGGCGGGACAGGCCAACCCAGGGAACCCAACCCACTTTGACAGCTCTAGTAGCTACTCATTGTTTCATAGAGCTGGACTGGTCTAGGTCAACTGGTCAATTCAGTTTACCTTAGTTCAGTTTACCTCAATTCAGTCTACCTTATTTCAGTTTACCTTAATTCAGTATACTCAAATTTTGGGTTCCTAAAAAAGCAGTCTTTACATCCATTTGAAAGACTTTGAAATTCTTGAAAACTGCAAAGGCTAGGAAGATCCTAATAGCTTCGATTCTGGCTACTAGTGCAAAGGTATCGTCATAGTCTATGTCTCTTCTTGTCTGAATCCTTGAGCCACAAGTCTTGCTTTATTCTTTACAAAAGTACCTTCGTAATTCATCTTGTTCCTGAAGACCCATCTGGTGACAATTACTGCTTGATGAGTTGGTCGAGGTACCATATTCCATACTTTGTTTCTCTCAAACTGGTTGAGCTCTTCTTATATAGATTCAATCCAATTATGATCCAGTAGAACTTCATCAATCCTTTTGGGTTCTATCTGAGAGACAAAGGCAGCATGCATATATTCACTGATCATTTGACTTCTGGTTTTTAGAGGTGCTGAGGGATCACCAAGATCTAGAGATGGAGGATGGTTTTTGTTCCATTTATAGTAAGGGTCTGTAATGGAGATTATTGGATTTTGGAAGTTATTGGTTTCCATCTAGAGTCGTTAGAGGTTTTCAACTGCTTCTTCTCTCGGTACTTCTAGTTCTGGGTTCTGCAAAAATTTTCTCTAGTTGCTGCTTCATCCTCACTGTTTAAATCCAAATGAATCTGTCTAATATGTTGCTCAAAATAAGATCAGTAGAGTTTTCGAGAGAATTATCATTTCATCAAATACTACATGTATTGAT
The DNA here is from genome assembly GCF_033568475.1 of Henckelia pumila. Classification (NCBI taxonomy): domain Eukaryota; kingdom Viridiplantae; phylum Streptophyta; class Magnoliopsida; order Lamiales; family Gesneriaceae; genus Henckelia; species Henckelia pumila. The sequence continues at coordinate 79,697,934 of NC_133121.1, forward strand.
TCCTCAACATTTATCGCTTTATTGTTGAATATTCTAAATTATTTACTTATTATTGAGTAACAAAGAAAAATACCAACATTTGTTTTGGAGTCAAATGCAGATAGATGATTTTTACCATTATTATGGACAAAACATTTGCACCCAAATATATAAAAGTAAGAAACATTTGGCTTACTCTCTTTTCATGTTTCATAAGGTGTTTTTCTTAGCTTCTTGTTCACCATGGTTCGATTTAGAGTGTAGTAAGCAGTATTGACTACTTCTGCCCAGAAGCGCTGCGGAATATCTGCATCAGCAAGCATTGTTCTTGCTACTTATTTAAGTATTTTGTTCCTCCTTTCAGCTACTCCATTCTGTTGAGGTGTTCTTGTGGTGGAGTACTCATGTTGTTTACCCTGTTCAATCAGATAATCTTCAAGAGTTTTGTTAGTAAACTCAATGCCTCGATCACTTCTGATTCGAGAAACTGAAACTGATTTTCATTTTGAATTCTTTTCAGAAGTTTGATCAAGAGGCTACTGATGTGGTCTTTTCCACTAAAAAATATCACTCATGTAACGCGAGAAAAATCATCAACAACAACTAAAGTGCACTTCATTCCCGCTAGGATGGTTATTGAGATGGGTCCAAAGAGATCCATGTGCAGAAGCTCCAAGCATCGTGAGGTATGTCCGTTTTCTTTGCTTTTGAAGCTGGATCTAACTTGTTTGTCCATCTGACAAGCATAACACAGATGGTTTTTGATGAAGTTAATATCAAGTAACCCATCTAAAAGATTTATTTTTTGCAAGTTGTTGATAGATTTGAAATTAAGATGATTCAGACATTTATGCCACAACCAATGTTTCTCATTATGTGAAGCCATCAAGCAAGTTGGATGTAGAGGATGATTAATATTCGATTTAACTTTATATGTGTTACAATTTATAGTTCCTTTGTAAGACAGTGGATCCATTACTACCTTGACTATGCATGAGAGTTTTTGAAACGCTACTGTATATCCATTATCACAGAGTTGGCTAATACTAATCGGGGTATAACATAACTTTTCTACGAGTAAAACATCTTTTATGATAACATTTCCATGGGTAATCTTACTCTTTTCCATGATTCTACCCTTATAATTATCTCCAAAAGTGATCTTGGGTCTGTTGCCTTCTATAATATCAGACAGTAGTGAGCTTTGACAAGTCATATGTCACAAACATCCACTATCTAGGTGTAAATTTGTTTATTGCAGCTTCTTTCTCTTTTTCCTGTAATCACAAATGTAAGTGATTGGTACCCAATCTATTTGGGTCAAGGACTGATTAGTCCCTTTGGAGCTCATACTTCACAATTTTTATGATTCTTGTGCTTCTAGTTTCCAATGGAGTTTGTGTATAATAAGGAGTATGAGAGTAATTCTTAACCATATGCACCCTATTATTTTGTCCAAGCTTGTATTTCTTTTTGTTCAACATGTACCTCTGAATAGGTCTACTGTTCCAATACTCAAAATTTTTAACCTTCGTAGAGGTACGTCTTCCAAAAGAAGAGCCATTTCTAGGCCTTGCTGCTAAATGGTTATAGCTCTCAGGTTTAGCATACCGGATTCCAAAATATTTTCCACTGTTCTGTTGAGGTAGAGTTCTTTGAACTTGAATTACAGGCTTTTCTCTTGTATCACCATGGGCTTCACAAATTTTAATATTTTCCTTTGTCCTTGTCCCGTAGTGACTGAATACCAACATTGGAAGAGGAGCACTCAATGCTAATGAAGCCAAGACCAGTTTATCCGATGTTGGCTTCTGTAACTCGTGCATCTTTTCCAAAGAACTTGAGGACTCATTCCATGCATTTATCAAAAGATTTAAATTTTTTTATTCAAAGAGAATCTTATATTTTGCATGAACTCTCTAATTCTCAGTTTTCAACTTACTAACTTCTACCTTTAGAATGCCACAGCTACTCTTCTGATCACAAAGGATCTTACTATTTTTTTCTCTCAGACTTCTATTTTTAATCTCAACTTGCTTGAACGTTAGAGAAAATATGTGGTATTCTTTGACCATATCATCCAATGCATTGACTAAATCCTACGTGTCAATTTTTCAGAGTCAAAGTTAAATACCTCTTCATTGCTGGTGTGAGGTTCATTGTCAGCCATGAGACATTGGACTTTGTCATCCTCACTTTAACTTGTTTTTTGGTCAAAATATCTAATTATTCTTGTTCATCTTAATATTTCTCCAATACTTCCTATTTATCGAATTGAAACTTGAAATACATGACATATTTCTTGTCTGATCCTCCAATACAAATTTATGGGCAAATATGTCAAATCATTTTTTAAGAAATTAAAATAAAAAATTATATGTTAATCTAGGTAGCCACCTAGGCAGATTTTGTGGCGTCTAGGTGGCGATTAGGCGGCCTAGGCGGTCAATTAATGTAATAATGCTCAAAAGCTTCAACTGTCTTAAAATCGAGGTGGTAGGCTGTAGTGACCCGCACTGTGATCACCTACTAATCAGAAACTTAGGCATGCAATTAAACAATAATCAATTATAATCAAAGATAAATTTTGGAAACTAAAATAACTAAATTACCGGCATGGTAAAACCTAGTGGTTGACCCTGCAATCCTGCCTTGGTCACCACCCAATCTCCATATCTCTAGGAAAACTATCTTCAACTGCCCCGTCGTATGGGGTGTCCAGACAAATAGAAAACAACTGGACGTGAGCATAAAATTCTCAGTACACTAGTACGGGTAAAAATACGCATATGATTCATGCAATGAAATGACCGGGAAATAATATCTGGGTATACATATCAGAATCTGCTCAGACTGGCACCTAGGACATGAGCTGTAGCCTCGAGGAATCAAACCACTAGACTCGACCACTCATTCCTAACTGAACGTGGACCAAGAATGTCCCCCTGGAACACTAAAGACGGAACGACCCTTCAGTCGAGTGACTTTGAGTGCCTAAAACGTCCTAACAAGGACTGAGCACCCTCAGAAGCATAGCTTATCTCGAAGGAGATACATGCTCAATATGAAATGCACATGCAACATAATATATTTCAAAGCAGTAAAACATGGATCATGCATCCATAATAATCATGGCACGTAAATGCAACACATAAGCATGCATACCCCTCAGCAATCTCATTCAGTACTTACGTATCTTTCTAAGGCAGTTCCTAGAAGCATCCATCTAAGTTCCAAGCCTATCATGCAACACTACAATTAAATATAATAACCATGCATCATCTATCATGCTCTAAAATTCTTAATTAAACTATAGCATACTCCTTTTACAATAAGGAGCTAGAGCTATACATTTGTCTGTCGTCAGCCCGCTGATGTCGAATGCCCAGAGCTTGACAACCTTGCTATGACCCCTGGACACCTCGTCAAAGCTCCGCTGTTTGGCCACTACTACGGACATTGTCCGCTAACTATAAAAATACTACTACCTATTCCAACTCTTAAATAAAAAGTCCTGAGCCATTAAAATAGAGCCATTACGGGAGAAGAGAGGTTTCTGAATGTTTGAAAATGAGCCAAATCCACCCCTATTTATAGACATAGATCGGACGCTCCGTTTCCTAGATCGGATAGTCCGATCTACATGATCCACAACGTGTCACCATCCTGTTAACACCTGTCTTGACAACTGATCGGATGCTCCAATCCCATGATCGGACGCTCCGATCTCCTTTACGTGTCAGCTTCAACTTGACACCTCATCGGACGGTCCGATCTCTAGATCGGACGCTCAGATCCTTGCACATGTCGAACTCAAATTGACACCTCAGAAATGCATGTCCTAACTAGATCGGACGGTACGATCTCCTCCGAGTCCAATTTTTGATTTCCAATTTTATTTAATTAAATCAAATTTAATCCCTTAATTCATTCCTTAATCATATTCAATCAATTAATCTTGTAAAATGGAACCGAGCTACTACATTCTCCCCTTAATTAAGATATTTCATCCTTGAAATTTCATCTTAAGTACCGACATAACTTGAAATAGCAATCTGTTTACAACTTCAAATCATTTTACAGATACAACTGAAATACCAAACAATCAAAAAAATTCCAAGTAATCTGAATGCCTGCGACTCTCAAATTCCCGAGTGACTTCCTTAGCGCTTCGGTGCTGCCATTGAGCTAAAACAAGAGGGATCACCTTGTTACACAAAATATTATCTTAAGTACCGAATGAACTTGAATAAGAACAACAGGTTCTTATTCTCTCATATCATTTTACAAGATCTCACTATAATCCAAATAATCGTCAATAGTGTCTAAATATTAAAATTGGACCAAAAGAAATTCTTATTCCTCAACACTTTTTCTTATGATTAAGTAATCAAATGGTCTCTCCACACATGTTGAATATGTATACATTGTACCTTGAATGATTGCAAAATGTAAGACTTATCTACCACAAATCATCACAACAGTGATACATAGAACACATTGTGGATACTGGATCCATATAACGACAATGCTAGTCTGTAATATATCTCATTTATTGTCCAATATCTCAATTAGACCAATAAACTCTAGAGATATATTTCCTGATAATTCAACTATATCAACACCCTGTTGACTTAACTCTTGGTTTCTCAACCTGTTGTTTCCCAAGTCTCTTCTCAAAACAGTGAAATACGACATCATTGTCCGTACAACTTCTCAAATGGTGTCATACCATTACTGCTGTGATAACTGTTGTTGTATACAAACTCAATAAGTGAAACCTGATTTTGCCAAGCTGGACAAAATCCATAGTGTAAGCTCATAATATATTCTCAAAATACAGATATTATGTTCTGACTGGTCATCATTCTTCGAATGATAGGCTGTACTCACATTGAGAATATTGCTTGAGTCATACTTGAAACTCTCCCAGAATCTGGAAACAAATCTGAAATCTCTTTTCTTGACAATGCTTACTGATATGCCATGAAAACTCACAATTTCCTGAATGTGTAATAAATCACTACTGTCAAAAGTAAAGTTTCGATTACACGAAACGAAATGTGCTATCTTGGTGAGTCAATACATCACAACCCTGATAGTATCATAATTCCTTGAGAATATCAAAAATAGGTCACAAAGTTCATCGTGATCCCCAAAAGGCTATACAAAGGTAATAAGAACATCAGAACAGCTATGGTATCGAAATATACAACCAAAGCATCCCTAGGAAATAAGTATAAACAAATAACATCAAAGATAGCTAACTAAATCAACGTCAGCAGTCATCCTGAGCAGCAAAAGCTAGAAGAGAGCCACAGCTCGGCCCAGCAAAATCAAAAACGGACACTGAGGCGCGAAGAGTGGCTGGTATCAGCCTGTGCAGTAAAACCTAGAGGAGATCCACAACTCCAGGCCAGCAAAATCAAATCCGACACTAAAGCGCGAAAAGAGGCTGGCACCATCCAGAGCTGAACAACAGATCAAAGCTATGCAAGAAATATGTCCAAAAGTCATGATCAGCTGGGAAGTCACTATACATAGGCCGCGAGGAAAAAGAGGAGCGACCGCAAACCAGCAGACCCAGAGCAAAAAATCAGGAGAATGGCGAAGAAAACTCAAGCCATAACCTAACTCCCAAGAAGACTGGAAATCCAAAAAGCGAGGGGCACGAGAGACCGCCCACAAAACATCCAAACAACAGCAAGAACCAGGCAAGGGGAAGCACAGAGAACGCCTGATGATCCATCACCCTGAAGAAAGCAAAGCAAGCGACAGGGGAACAGACTAACTCCAAAAACTCCGGAAAAGGGCCGGAGAGCTGTACCTGCAAAGAAAAATAAATAGCTACATATATCTAAATCTAGGATGACCTAGACCAAAAAGGAGAGCAAACAAAGAAAAAGAAAGCCCAAGAGAAACGGCTATAAGCGAGCGTGAGGCTCTAAGAAAACCTAGATCTAAGGTAAGGAAGCCCGGAAGAGTCAGAACGGGCCAACGCAGCGATGGGAGTGGTTAAAGAAACACCAATCTCCAACGAACACTGCCTATGATCATGAGCCTGCCGCGCCAACGCATCCGCAACTGAATTCCCTTCCCGATAGATATGCGAGAAATGAACCGGCCTATTCCGCACCAAAACACGCGTCCTCGAAACAATATGGTCCAAATCCCAACGGCACCTCCGAGATCTAAGAATCTGAATAGCAATCTGGGAATCAGTTTCAATCCAAAGGGGAAAAAGGCTAAGGTCAGAACAGAGAAGAATACCCCTCCAAATCGCCCAGAGTTCTGCACGGACATTGGACCCCAAACCAATGAACTCACTAAAAAATGCCAAGACCCTACCAGAAGAATCCCGGACAACCCCCCCCCCCCCCCCCACAGACGACTCACCCGGGTTACCTCTCGAGCTCCCATCCACATTGAGCTTGAAGGACCCAGGTGGAGGCCTATTCAGTCTAAATCTGTTGACACACCCAATATCAAGAAACATATTGATACACAAAGTGCTTCATACCTTTCCACCAGAACCAAGTACTCAAGTCTTTGTACACCAAAAGAAGTCTCGTACTAATGACTAACACTTTGTCATAACACATGTGACAACGTCGTTGTCCACAATTCCTGATTTCCTGAACTCTTCAGGTTTTCTTCTTGGAAATATCAATATTTATTCTGTTGACTCAAAATTCGATTAGTAAAATTCTTGGTGCTAATAATCTGGGTCGAATATTGACATATATCTCATAACTTGAGATAATTCTCCAAACAATAATACCGATTATCCTGTCATGGATAATAATAATTTCTTGTTTAATTCTGACTTGCGCTACTAGATGTACAAAACCGTTTCATTCCTCCCTTGAGAAGTCTTCAAATAAAAACAATCTAGCTAACTCATGATTCAATCCTATATACATCAATGGTCTAACGCATCCAATAGACATCTCGAAAAATCAGTTATAACAATCTCGCTAGACCTGGTAACTTTAGATCTCAGCTTCTGTCATTTTCCACGTTTAAATACTTGATGTTATCCTGTTAGTACCCATTTAATTTCAAACACTTGCTAGATCAAATTCTGACAATGAAATCCCAGAAATACTGCAGAAACATTTCTGAGGACTGAATACCAGAGTATTGTACTCATCCTATCAGTTTTTCCCCTAACGATTAACAATTTCTTAGTTCAATCCCTGAAAATTGAGTAAATAGTTTCTAGTCATCAAGCAATGCCCATTCAAATCGTCCTTTCTACAAAAAAACAATCACCTCCCCCAATATTGGGTTACAACATCCGTATCTGCCACAGATAGTTCAAAACATGGTTTACCCGGTTTCCCCCAAAATCACAAATGTTACATCTTATTATTTCTTCTTAACAAAAAAAAATCCAAAAGATGAATTAACACATTCCTGGAAATTCTCAAATACTAAGAAATTCTGAATATATCTTAATCAATACTAATTAGACTTAAAAATCCCATCCATTATCCTTGATCCATCATAGCTCATACTTAGCCCAAAAGGATCAATCAGTTAAATCTATTATTCACAAATTCTCGATTCATCAGAACTTCATACTGTTGATCAAAAACTATAATTTCTGTGATTCTGTTCAATGAGAGCTATCTAAAACCAAAATACTTGGAATAACAAAATTCCCACGAGTTTCACCATTCTTATCTCTGACAGTGTTAGACGATAATTAGGGGTAGTTATTGGCACCAATACCGTACCGATTCGAACTTACTGTCACTTCTTAATTATGTCCATACTAGATGATACTAAAACAAAAAAACTAAAGCAGATTTTCCCAAGTTCGATAACCTGAATCTTCCTTGTCCCAAAGGAGTGTCACACTGTATTTCTGATAAATTCAGAAGTTACTCTGAATAACTACTGGTAGAAATCCTTTCACTTGCTTGATCTAGTTGTCTAGTAATACCATATTATCATATCAAAACCTTATCTGCTCAGAACGATCACTCGTCAAGGAAAATTCCTTCAAGACTATTTCTGACAGCAGGAAATCCTTAATCTATATCTCTGACGAAGTCAGACGATAACTAATTTCCTTGGATACTAAATCTCAGTATCAATTAAATCTTCACGAGAGATTTCAAATATCGAATATCTATACCCTTACTGTGACTGTTGCAACACATCAGACTGAGGTAGTCTCCCCTTGAATAACCATCTGAAGCAAGAAAATCTCTCAGACACCCTCTGAAGCACGAAAGGCACCTAGAGTAATACAAGCATGGGGTCTCACTTTCTCTCCGTCTAGTCACATATCCACACAGTCCACAGCACTTGGTATAATTTTTCATTGTGCCTCTGATGAAAACACATCATCCTTGGCAAACACTATGTCTCGGTAGAATATTCTAGGAAATAGATCTAGAATCATTCAACTAAAATCATCATAATTAAATCATAATTATACACATGTTTTAAATAAATGTCTGATCCTTTATTCAATATAATCAAGAAAATCCCAAAGATTACAATTACAATACTTGAACCACTAACCTAGGTTCTATACAATATTTATTACAATCTCATGATGTAATAACAACTTATCCAAAAGATTACACTGAAAAGATTCTCAATACAACAATAAATTAGTACATCAAATATTCGAAATCTTTAATACATATGATTCAAAATGTTTACAACTGAAATACTGTTTACTACAAAACTTAATACAATATTTTAACCCTTCCGGAATTCTTTCATTTCGTCAACTGATCTTGAACGCGAAGTTTCTCGTCTGCCACACACAAAAGTATCGATGCAGGCATGTCAGCAGACTTCCTTCTCGGAAGATATAAAATATCATCTCACTATCGGAAACTACCAATCAAATTCTCCATTCTCCGGCAGGATCTTCTGACAATCTCTCCAACTACTAGTGGAGAGTCTTCAGGGTAGATTCCTTGGACGAAGCTGAATGGATGACTACATGTTAGACATTCCATTCAACCCAGAGAAGTTCCTGAAGTTCAAAACTGGATCTTATATTCTAGCTACACCCTGCTGAAATCCACATAATACAAAAATCTGATGTCAACCTTGGCAATGATGATCTTGAAATAGCCCAAGTACCCTGCTATTCCATCTCCTGCTACTTCTATCGTCATTGAATCCAACTTGTAACCTACAAGGGTAACCCGAATATAAGCACTATGTCCCAAAGAATCTTATTGCATGTAGCGGCTGGATCCACTACCTAATCAGAGTATAGAACATAATTAAGCATGCATTAAATAAAATCGATGCGAAAGACTTAAATAAAAGCAAACCGGCAGAATTGTTGGAAAAAACTGGCGGTCAGATCAATCACGATTGATACCCGGTGCAGCGGAAGTTTAAAAATTTTATCATGGAACAATTCCATGGTGTGGGTATCAACCATTCAACGATTAAATTATTGTGTGTGTAAAATTCAAATAACAATTAATTAAATTTTACCTTCAATCTCGAATCGAGATTAATGGACACCACACAGATTTCTCTGCGCTTCTTGTATCTCCCAGGAACTGATGAACTCCTTCAATCAGGTCCACGAATGGGGTTTAAATCCCTCTGATAGATTGCACTAGAAAATCTATCAGAAGTTTTTCTGCGAAGAGATTAAACGAATCTGATTCGTTATTCCTGACTGCGATTCAAAATCACAGACCGAAATTTCTCGGGCAGAGAACAGGGAGGGGACGGCCGAAAACTTTTGAGAGAGAGGAGGGTTTCGATTTTCTGTCTCAAAAATTATGAGCTGTTGTGTCTAATTTCTGTACTGCAATAACTTATTTATAATGCAGGCCACTAACACCTTAGGGCCCATTAGTCATAAGTTGAGGCCCGACAAGCAAAGCCCGCTCGTTCAGAAATTAATATAAAATTCATCGTGACTCCGATTGATAAACCGATTTTACCAATGTGCACAGAAACCATTTCTGCACATTTTAAAGTCAAAATAAATTTTCCTGAATCCGAATTCAGTGGTTTCCTAAAATGTCCATCCCTATGTCATTTTAGGAAATCCTACTCCCTTACTCTTATTTAAGAAGTCCAACTCCTTAGTTCATTAAATTTAACTCTTTAAATTTAACTATCTCAACGGGGATTAAAACTCCATTACACTGTGTGACCCTCAATGGTTCAGGGATACAGCTAGCCGTGGGCTCACAACTCCTTGTGACTCGGAACAACACTTTCCAACTTGCCCAACGAATCATGGTAAAGCGCCTAGCAACATCGCCCCATGATTCCCTAGGTATCACTGATAGTGCCTACAAGAACCAGTAGATTTTGGTTAGCGTACAGTACGGTCCCTTCATCCATATATCCCGATCGAATCAACAACCATTGGTATATCGAGAGTCGCTCAAGATTCGATAACTATGCAATGCATCTTGAAGATCAAATTAGTGACATCGCATGTGCTACTAAGAAACCATTTCTTAAATCACATCAAGTACTCTGGCCAGAGATTTGTCACACTAATATCTCCTCAGATCGCATAGGATATCCACACTCGCAAGTATGTGGTGAATCCTTGACAACAATGCATTGACTCCTATATGTGTCGTAACTGTACCCAATCTCGACACCTGATGACCCCCATAGAGTCGGTAAACGAGTCAAAGCACAGCACTAGCATATAGAGTCTCCATGATGTTTCAAGTCGTAAGGACTAATGGTGTACAACCAAAACCGCGGACTTTATCCACTCGATAAGTGATAACCACTTGGAAAGTCCGGATAGGGTAGTTCGATTATTCATCCTATGAATATCCATTTGCATGCTTCGAACATCTCCATGTTCCCTACCAATGAAACGTGGTACTCCGCATCGCAAATGCTAGTCTCAAACTCGAGCGATCCTTATCCTTATTATCGGACGGCTCAATCGACTAGGAACGGTTTTTAGAATATACAGTGACTATAAGATGTATTTCATGATAGACATCTCCATGTTCTACCACATCTTACATACACTATAGTATATTCAAGGTCTTTATCAAAACAACAATAGTATATCACAATATAACAATATGAAGTAATATAAAGTCATTGCCATAAAAGTGTAAATAATATTAAACAAAAGATTGTTTATACAAAGAGTCATCAAAGCCCATAGCCACACAGTTGGCTCACTGGGCACCCACTCTTACAATCTCCCACTTGCCCTATAGCCAACTAGTCATACTACGTAGACCCATTGCTTCGCGATGTTTGTCAAACAATGGTCCTGGCAAGGGCTTAGTAAGCGGATCAGCGATATTGTCTGCAGAGGCCACTCGTTCGACAATGATGTCTCCTCTTTCCACAATCTCCCGGATTATGTGGTATTTTCTCAGTACGTGTTTGGATCTTTGATGAGACCTTGGTTCCTTTGCTTGAGCAACGGCACCCGTGTTGTCACAGTACACCGGGACTGGACCAACAAATTCAGGAATAACGCCCAACTCTTGGACGAACTTCCTCATCCAAACGGCCTCTTTAGCAGCAGCTGATGCTGCAATGTATTCAGCCTCAGTGGTGGAATCCGCTGTGGTGTCCTGCTTGGAACTCTTCCAAGAGACAGCACCTCCATTGAGCATGAACACAAATCCAGAGGTTGACTTCGAGTCATCCACATCACTTTGGAAGCTAGAGTCGGTATAGCCTTCCAATTTGAGATCTCGTCCTCCATACACCATGAACATATTCTTAGTCCTTCGCAAGTACTTAAGAATGTCCTTCACGGCTTTCCAATGCATTTGACCAGGATTAGACTGATATCTGCTCGTGACACTCAGAGCAAATGCTACATCCGGTCTGGTAGATATCATCCCATACATGATACTACCTATAGCTGACGCATATGGTACATGTGTCATATTCTCTATCTCTGCATCAGTCTTGGGACACATAGACTTGGATAGAGAAACTCCATGACACATGGGTAGATGTCCTCTTTTGGACCCATCCATTGAAAACCGTTTCAATATGGTATCGATGTAGGTTGATTGAGTGAGTCCTATCATTCTCTTAGACCTATCTCTATAGATCTGTATCCCAAGAATGTAGGATGCCTCTCCCAAATCCTTCATCGAAAATCTACGTGATAACCATATCTTTGTTGACTGCAACATCCCTACATCATTCCCAATGAGTAGGATGTCATCAACATAAAGTACTAAGAATGTCACCGCATCCTTAACTACTTTCTTGTACACGCAAGGTTCCTCCGGGTTCTTGATGAAACCAAAATCTTTTATTGTTTCATCAAATTTCTGGTTCCAACTTCTTGATGCTTGTTTTAGACCATAAATTGATCTCTGAAGCTTGCATACCTTATGCTCGCTTCCCATGGATGTGTACCCCTCAGGCTGCTTTATATAGATTTCTTCCTTAATGTCTCCATTAAGAAAAGCAGTCTTCACATCCATTTGCCATATCTCATAGTCATACCATGCAGCTATGGCAATCAGGATTCTTATGGACTTGAACATTGCAACTGGTGAAAAGGTTTCATCATAGTCAACTCCTTGCCTTTGAGTATAACCTTTCGCCACCAATCGCGCCTTGTAGGTCAATACCTTACCATCAGGCCCAAGCTTTCTCTTGTAGATCCATTTACACCCTATTGGAACAATTCCATCGGGAGGATCTACTAAAGACCAAACTTGGTTTGTATGCATCGAATCCAATTCTGACTGCATAGCTTCAAGCCATAAATTCGAATCCGCATCAGAAATTGCTTCCTTGAAGTTTCTTGGATCACATCCAATGTCGGGTTCATCTTGATCCCCTTCAAGAAGAAGACCATATCGAACTGGAGGTCTAGAAGTCCTTTCGGATCTTCTAGGTGCAGGCGTGTCCAGCAATGGTTCCTGAGGTGTAGGATCGTTATTTTGTATTTCGGGTTCTTCTCGAACTTCTTCGAGTTCCATCATCTCGCCTTTCTTATCCAATAAGAACTCCTTCTCCAAGAAGGTGGCATTCCTAGAAACAAACACCTTTGTTTCAGCAGGATAATAGAAATAATATCCGATTGAATTCTTCGGATACCCTACAAAATAACATAAGCTGGATCGACTATCCAACTTATCTCCCACTGTCCGCTTCACGTAAGCAGGACATCCCCAAATCCTCAAGTACGAATACTTAGGAGCTTTGCCATTCCATAACTCGTATGGTGTTTTGTCCACTGCTTTAGTGTGGACGTTGTTCAACAACAATACCGCCGTTTCAAGCGCATAGCCCCAAAACGAAGGTGGAAGCTCAGTGAAGCTCATCATAGATCGAACCATGTCCAACAAAGTTCGATTACGACGCTCCGATACACCATTAAGCTGTGGTGTCATAGGAGGAGTCCACTGAGAGAGAATCCCATTCTCTTTCAGATAGTCCAAAAACTCGGTACTCAAGTATTCTCCACCTCGATCCGATCGAAGTGCTTTAATACTTTTACCTAGCTTGTTTTCTACTTTAGCCCTGAATTCTTTGAACTTTTCAAATGCTTCAGACTTATATTTCATTAAATATAAATACCCATACCTTGAATAATCATCAGTAAAGCTAATGAAGTAGGTGTGGCCATGTTGAGTCCCTACTCTAAATGGTCCACAAACATCTGTATGGATCAAATCCAACAGATTTTGACTACGCTCAGGTTTCCCCTTAAAAGGAGATTTAGTCATTTTTCCTTTTAGGCAGGATTCACAAGTAGGTAGAGAGTTAATATCAGACATATCAAACATGCCCTCTCCCACTAGCTTGTTCATTCTCCTTGAGGAAATATGACCCAGTCTAGCGTGCCAAAGGTTTGCCGGGTTTTGACTATCGATTTTCCTTTTGTTTGTTGTCGCCGGTTTATCAACATAATTTATTGGAACGTCTTTTAGTTTTAAGTTGTATAGATCGTTTTCAAGTTGTCCATTTCCAATCAAACATTCATTCTTGTAAATATTGCAAATCCCATTCACAAAATTGCAAGAATAACCATCTATCAAGCATAGAAATAGAAATAATATTTTTAATTAAATCTGGAACAAATAAAACATCTCTTAAAAAGTAACTTAAAACCGTTCTGCAAAATTTAAATAAATATTTCCCATAGCTATGGATTTAACTCTGGAACCATTCCCGAGCCTTGACTGGGTCTCACCCATCCTTAGCCTATTACTTCTTATCATCATTTGCAACTCATTGCAAATATGAGATCTACATCTGGTATCCAATACCCAAGAAGTAGTATTAAAAATATTTATTTCAATGTATAACATACCCTTTGCAGTTCGCAACTGCTCGAGGTATTCCTTGCAGTTACGTTTCCAATAACCGGGTTTCTTGCAGTGATGGCAAACTTGTTTAGACTTGTCCAATTTTGTATGTAACATTTTGCCTTGAGATCATGGTCCAACCATTTCTCTAGTTACATCAGCCGGGGCTGTTTTCGGAGAAGCCTTTTCTAACACTTAGAAAATCTTTTCCGAACTTAGGACAATCTTAACTTATGGAATCATTCTGTATTTGTTTTGCGCCAATAAGTTTGTTTTGTTGGAGAACAGAAATATGTGGATTACTGAGATGAAACAGACAAATATCAATGATTGTTTAAGCAATTTACTAAGACATAAAATAGGCGAAATTTAATTTTATGAATCTCACTCCCACTATTTTAACGATTTCACTACCCTCTAGTGAAAACGGGAAACTTTTTCCTTAGTGAGAACATGGAGTCCAATTGACAAACTTATGGTCCCGAATAATATCAGCCAACCATAATTCTCAAAAGGTAGAGCCCAATTGCTTCCAAAGCAACCCCCATGTATTTACCTCATGTCCAATAAGGGCCCAATAATATGACGCCGTTTAAAGTGACATGTCAAGATGACCCATCAATATTAAGTTGTGATGGACGGTCGCCATGTGGATCCCCCAATAATATGAGCCGATCCCATGGGAGTTCCACCCAACTTACAACATTTGTCGATCCAATGTACAGCTTTCCGACGGACGGGCCCCCCCAATAATATGAGCCGGACCGTATCCGCGGGTAGCATCACATACATTGACCGTTGATGGAAGGTAGGAACATTTAAACAAATTTAAATTTCCTTTATTTATCTTGATATCAATTTTAAATCATATTTAAAATGAGGGATTTTTAATTATAAAAATATTTGTCTCATCATATTTAATTTATTGCATGCTTGCCGGATTCACGCAATTATGTCTAAACATGCATACAATCATAATATCAAATATTATATAGGATGATCGATTCCATTTCTAATTGACCCGTGGTTGCCAATCACGGGTCTTAGTCCAATCCTAGGTAATATGCAGTATGCAATGCAATCCTATTACATGTGCTTCCAATTTACATTTCTTCAGTCTTTATTGTCTGCTGGGCCCACCATCTTCAAATCTTGATCTCCCACTAAATCTAATGCATTTACAATAAATAACAATGACAAGTAGGGGATACATTTTTAGGGGTGGGAACGGGCTATAAACCAAGCCCACTTTTATTACATATGACATTCATATCGGGCCATAAACCAGGCCCATTAATAAAACCAACAATAATAAAAACAAAATGTAAATTCCTAACATACACCTACAAAATTGGTCATGGCAATCGATCATCCTTATCCAATAACATTTAATTCAAAATTAATTTATTGGATAACATGCAGTGGCAATTCAAATTTAAACAAGATAAAATCATATTTTATATATAAATCTCATTTCACATATAAAATCATATTTTATCTCTATATCAAATAAAATCATATTTTATCTATAAAATCCAATTTTACAAATAAAATCATATTTTACTCAATATATCATAAGATCATATCTTATCATCAATTGTACCAAAATAATTGATTTCAAAATTCAATTTACGGATAAAACATTAAAATTTTTCCAAAAATTCAAATTTATCCAAAATCAATTTTAAAATTTACGGACTCGAACAATTCGATCCGAAATCTCGTGAACCAATCAAAAACAATTTTTGACCGGACCAAAAATAAAATTTTATCACATTAAAATTAATTTTAAATAAAAATTTAATTTTTCCCGCGGGCCGCCCGGGACACTCCCGGGCCGGCCCGCACCCGGGGCGCGGGCCGGGGGCAGCCCGGCTGCCCCCTTAGGGTAGCGACTCTCGCTGCCCTGGCGGCGCCTGGTGCCGCCGCTGGGCGGCGCCGAGCGCCGCCCCTGGGCAGCGCCGAGCGCTGCCCTTGGCGGCGCCGTGCCCCTTTGGGCGGCGACGGTCGCCGCCCTGGGCGGCGCCGTGCGCCTCCCCCGGGGGCAGCGACCATCGCCGCCCCCTCCGGGCAGCGATCCAATCGCTGCCCGGGTTTTGCCCCGAAAAAAAAAAAAAAAAAAATTTATTTAAAAATATTTATTTTGTTTCAAAAACCGAGACTCAAAAATTTTGTACAATTGATTAATTCAATCGTTTGATCTGAGCAACCTGGCTTTGATACCACTGTTGGAAAAAACTGGCGGTCAGATCAATCACGATTGATACCCGGTGCAGCGGAAGTTTAAAAATTTTATCATGGAACAATTCCATGTTGTGGGTATCAACCATTCAACGATTAAATTATTGTGTGTGTAAAATTCAAATAACAATTAATTAAATTTTACCTTCAATCTCGAATCGAGATTAATGGACACCACACAGATTTCTCTGCGCTTCTTGTATCTCCCAGGAACTGATGAACTCCTTCAATCAGGTCCACGAATGGGGTTTAAATCCCTCTGATAGATTGCACTAGAAAATCTATCAGAAGTTTTTCTGCGAAGAGATTAAACGAATCTGATTCGTTATTCCTGACTGCGATTCAAAATCACAGACCGAAATTTCTCGGGCAGAGAACAGGGAGGGGACGGCCGAAAACTTTTGAGAGAGAGGAGGGTTTCGATTTTCTGTCTCAAAAATTATGAGCTGTTGTGTCTAATTTCTGTACTGCAATAACTTATTTATAATGCAGGCCACTAACACCTTAGGGCCCATTAGTCATAAGTTGAGGCCCGACAAGCAAAGCCCGCTCGTTCAGAAATTAATATAAAATTCATCGTGACTCCGATTGATAAACCGATTTTACCAATGTGCACAGAAACCATTTCTGCACATTTTAAAGTCAAAATAAATTTTCCTGAATCCGAATTCAGTGGTTTCCTAAAATGTCCATCCCTATGTCATTTTAGGAAATCCTACTCCCTTACTCTTATTTAAGAAGTCCAACTCCTTAGTTCATTAAATTTAACTCTTTAAATTTAACTATCTCAACGGGGATTAAAACTCCATTACACTGTGTGACCCTCAATGGTTCAGGGATACAGCTAGCCGTGGGCTCACAACTCCTTGTGACTCGGAACAACACTTTCCGACTTGCCCAACGAATCATGGTAAAGCGCCTAGCAACATCGCCCCATGATTCCCTAGGTATCACTGATAGTGCCTACAAGAACCAGTAGATTTTGGTTAGCGTACAGTACGGTCCCTTCATCCATATATCCCGATCGAATCAACAACCATTGGTATATCGAGAGTCGCTCAAGATTCGATAACTATGCAATGCATCTTGAAGATCAAATTAGTGACATCGCATGTGCTACTAAGAAACCATTTCTTAAATCACATCAAGTACTCTGGCCAGAGATTTGTCACACTAATATCTCCTCAGATCGCATAGGATATCCACACTCGCAAGTATGTGGTGAATCCTTGACAACAATGCATTGACTCCTATATGTGTCGTAACTGTACCCAATCTCGACACCTGATGACCCCCATAGAGTCGGTAAACGAGTCAAAGCACAGCACTAGCATATAGAGTCTCCATGATGTTTCAAGTCGTAAGGACTAATGGTGTACAACCAAAACCGCGGACTTTATCCACTCGATAAGTGATAACCACTTGGAAAGTCCGGATAGGGTAGTTCGATTATTCATCCTATGAATATCCATTTGCATGCTTCGAACATCTCCATGTTCCCTACCAATGAAACGTGGTACTCCGCATCGCAAATGCTAGTCTCAAACTCGAGCGATCCTTATCCTTATTATCGGACGGCTCAATCGACTAGGAACGGTTTTTAGAATATACAGTGACTATAAGATGTATTTCATGATAGACATCTCCATGTTCTACCACATCTTACATACACTATAGTATATTCAAGGTCTTTATCAAAACAACAATAGTATATCACAATATAACAATATGAAGTAATATAAAGTCATTGCCATAAAAGTGTAAATAATATTAAACAAAAGATTGTTTATACAAAGAGTCATCAAAGCCCATAGCCACACAGTTGGCTCACTGGGCACCCACTCTTACAAGAATACAATCGGTTAAACAAATTTGATTATACAACCCAATCGAATAAATAATCCTAAGGGCAATAAAAAACCTACAACAAATCCTGTTGTCTTCACTGGTCACTGGCTACTCCAAGCTCCTGGTGCTCAACCCTGCACCTACACCTGCCCCATTGAATTGGGTGTCCAGACATACAGAAAATACTGTACGTGAGCGACTACGCTCAATACATAAGAAATGATATATATAATATATGCAGCACATAAGTGTATTTAAAACAAGGTAAAACAGTCTACTCAGGGGCGCCAGGAATATACAGAGTTGTGCCGGATAGCTATTCCGCGGTGCGGCTCCTATATTCCCCTATCAACTATAGTGTCTACTCCACCGTCGTGGCCGCTCCTAGTGATAGCAAAACCAGGGCTGAGTCTCCCCAGACACGAATTCATAAGGAGTAACTCATCACCGATAGAAACTATCATGACTCGCATCATACCAGATGCAGTCCAGTGTAAAAACATGCATGTGCTAAAGCCGTAAAATATGGTAAAACACATAGAACATACTCATGCAACATATAAGCATATATATCATGTCGGCTATCTTGGTCAGTACTTACGTACCTTACTAAAGACAGTCCTAGCAGTCCCATTCTAGATTCCAAGCCTATCACCAGCTCTACAATGCAAATACCCATGCATCATTAATTAAGCTCTAAAAGCCTTAACTAAGCTATTTCATACTTCTAAATAATTTATGGAGACCATAGCTATACATGCGTCTGTCGTCAGCCCGCTGATGACGACTATCTCAAAACTTAGGCACAGCTCCGCTACAAGGCCAAGATCGCTCTGCTACTCCCGGATCCCCAATAGGACGCCTAGAAAGCCTAATATTAGCTAAGAGAAGAGAGGAGAAGAGGAAATGGTGCACTTGAGAATGAGCACGGCTGCCCCTTTTATAGACGACGATCAGACCGTCCGATCCCACGTTCGGAGCGTCCGAACTCGATCGGACCCTCCGATCCTTACATCGGACCGTCCGTTCTGTGCCACGCGTAAAAACCTTCACATGCAACCATACACCTATCCGGGACTCCGATCGGAGCCTTCGATTTACACCATCGGACCGTCCGAAGTCACCCCTGTGACGTCACCAATGACGTATTATTCCGAGATATCTGGCCATGCACGTTCGGATCCTCCGAATTGACTTCGGACCGTTCGAACTCTTCAGACCCTCCGATCCTTGGCTCCGTTCCCAGTTCGGATCCTTCGAACCTGTATCAGATCGTCCTAACCCTCGAAACCTTCTTGGCATATTTCGAGTGTTCTGGATCCATTTTCGGACTTCGTTAATTCGTCTGAAATTTCTTTAATCATGTTTTAATTAATCTAAATATGGTTACATGATTAATTACTCATTAATCATTAATTCTGGATACGGGTCACTACATTCTCCCCCCCCCCCCCCCCTAAAAGATTTCATTCGCAAAATCTAGGGACATCTCGAGAACATATTAAAACCTCAAGAAAATTTTTTTGTCACGAGGTTACACTTCAAGGTAATCATTTCTCATGATTCCCAGACTGGTTCATTATTCCCATGTTCCCTTGAACCAACGACAAACTTCTAAAGCGTTACTAGGAACTTAGACCACCAAGTCTAGTACTAATCACAGTTCACGTTCCTAGGTATAACTCATCAATGTGCCCTGATGAAAGCTATCATCGCTTGGCAATCATGACGCTAAATCACCCCTTAGCCCTTGATCCGCGAAACCACACCTAAACAGTAATGGTAACCATCGCACCTATGATGAACTTCATTGTCTCGACTACAGGTTACTTGTCAATGAATCTCAATTGATAGGCTAGCTAAATCTTCTACAAGATTCAGCTATCTTGAACATCCTCCTGATAGTTATACATACTTACAATTAATGCACACATGTAACGCCCCAATTTTATCTTAATCAACTTTATTTGAGATAATCGGAGATTCCAGAGTTCAAGAGCCGACTTGATTTTGATCAGGGTCCTTTTTGCAAATTTCGGATTTTTCATGGACTAAAATGCAAATACTGGATTTGTTAGATATTTAAGCATGAGATTGACTTTTCTTCCTCATTCTCTTCTCCTTCCTCACGCCTCCCTCCATTGTTGAACGCCCAAAACCCTTTCCAAGCTTTTAGATTTCTCCCCGAGCTCGATCCGTCCGTTGGAATTTAATTCTGAAGGCAGATTAGCGATCACTGCAGCGAGAGCTCCGTTGTATCGTAAGTTTTTCTATGATCAGATACATTCTAGTTTTGGGATGTTGTTAGAATCAATTGAGTTTGAAGTATGTTGTTCTTGGCAGAGTTCTGATCGTTTATTCTCTGTCGGTTTTGAAATAGTGCGTCGTTTGGATTTGTTATGAATTTTTGAAAGGATTTTCGAAAGTTGAGTTTTATGATTTGTTAGAATTGGTTTGTTTTGATGGATTTTTGGTTGAATTGAGTCTATTGGATTGATATTATTCTGTCTGCATTTTTGGTTTTATCAGATTATAGTCGTTATGCCGTTGGTTTGAGTTTTGGATTGTCTATCGGTTCGAATTGTTTGAGACAAGCATTCGATTGAGTTGTATGTTAATCTCGAGCCTTATTACTTATTGTACAGATTGATTTGAGGCCAGTGGAGTTGCGAGATTGTAGCTTTGTGCAACGTGGAGATTGTAGCCGGTATAGTATCGATTTCTTATTATCGATTGAGGTAGTTTGATTGAATCTTGATTGAGGAATCGTTGTGTTTCCAGGTTTGGAGCATCGACGTTGTTGAAAAGAGGTATAAGATGACTTAGACTGGAATGGAACATGTGACTCGAATCCGACTTGATTCGAGTGTTCCGAAGAATCACATACTTGCATGTTATTTGCTTTTACTTGAATTTAGTTGATTGAGTTATGTTTGCATTGCATTCATATTGAGCTAAGAATCCTTGATTGGAGCAGCGGGCAGGACGACCCTTTTATGATAGATGTTTTGGGGATTATATTGTGAGTGGCCTGGGTGTAGCCATTTCACCTAGTGCTAGCATACTCCTTATAGTCGCACCAAAGTCTAGAGGATGGAGATACGTAGCACTACCTCGATCGGGAGAGTTGGTGAGTTGTTTACATGATCTCATCCTCGGGATCCCAAAAGCAAAAGCAGCAATGTTTTGATTATCCGACTTGATAATCCCAGAGTTTTAAAGACATGCATTTCATTTGGATTTGTTTTGGAATTTCATGGTTGATATATGAATATTTGAAAGTTGATGTATTTCGTTTAGAGATACTTATTTGATATTGCATGTTTGTCTCTTTTACTGGAAATATTATTCTCACCGGATTATCCGGCTGTTTTCTTTGTTTGTATGTGTACTTGGCAACAGGTGGGGCAGGACCGAGTCAGAGATCGCATGGCTAGGTGGACGAGTTGATAGAGTGAGGCCTTGTTGTTGTAGAAGTCGAATATGTAATCGAACTTAGATCGTATTCGAACTTGTATTGTATTGCATTGAATAAGCTAGACTGAAGCATATTCTACTAGTTTGAGATTGTATAACTTTAGAACTACCTTGTATTGGATTATGCATGTTGATCGGTTGGATTTATGCATTTTTGGTATGTTTTGGAAATGGATTTTGAACTAGATTTTCCTTCTGATTTTTCTGGGCAGAAGTGGCCGCTCGATCGGTAGAAGTTGACCGATCGAGCGGTGGAGTTGCAACCCGGTTTCTGTTTTTGAAACTGAGTGCCCACTCGATCGGTAAGATCTTACCGATCGAGCGGTGATGGTTTTACCCGAACAGTAGTTGAAGAATTTTTGGCTCGCTCGATCGGTAAGATCTTACTGATCGAGCGGGGCACTGTTCCTTTTAAAAAAAAATAATTTCTTACTCTTTTAATTCTTGCATGATTTTTTTATGTTTTATCCCGAGATTAGATGGTTAGAATCGAGGTCTCACATTAAGTGGTATCAGAGAGATAAGATTTTTGGACTGAATTTAGAAGTGAGCGGGGTAGATCGAGTCCCCATGAATTAAATTCTCGCATGTAATTGAGTTATTTAAATTGATTTATTTAAATACCATGCGAGCATGATTTATTAATTTAGAATTAATTGAATTACATGATTTTGTGATTAGAAATGTAAAGCATGAATTATTTGAGATATGAATTGTATTTCACCTGTATCCGGAATTCTGAGAGGTTGTAAGGGCACCGACTGCAGCGATTGAGATATCCTGTGTCCTAACCTTTGCTTATCAGATGGGTCCTCGACAAGTTATTAACCGGAACCCACCGCCAGTTACTCCTGCGATTGAGCAAGCTAGTACTGAGGTTGATCAGTTGGATGCTACAGCGACGCCTATGGAAACCTTGCTGAAGAGGTTTCAGTCGTTTAATCCGCCGTTGTTGATGGGTACCGAAAATCCAGTTGACTGTGAGGGTTGGTTGGATGACGTTGATCAGTTGTTCGATTTCCTTGACTATTCTGATGAACGCCAAACCAGGTTAGTCATTCATCAGCTTCGAGGTGTGGCTAAGAACTGGTGGATCACGACGAAGAGGTCCATGGAGAACCGAGGTACAACTATTAACTGGAATCTGTTTAAGTCTGAGTTTTATATACGGTTTTTCCCAGTTTCGTACCAAAAGGACAAGGGAGCCGAATTTGCAAATCTAAGACAAGGGAACTTGAACATTGAGGAATACGTAGCCAAGTTTGATAGTCTGTTGCGATTTGCACCGCACATTGCCGACAATGAAGAAGCAAAAGCGGATCAGTTCATTAATGGTCTGAACCCTGATATCTTCACGCTGGTAAACACTGCTAGGCCTGATAATTTTGCGGATTCCATGAATCACGCAAAAGGTGCTGAAGCAGGTTTGTGGAGACAGAGAGGAGGTCAGTATGTGCCGCAACAGCAGCAAGGATAGTTCCAGGCACAACCTTCTCAATACCAGAACCAACCATCGTATTACCAGAATCAGTCCTTCCAATTTCAGAATCAACCACCGAGTTTTGAAGGTGGTAACAGTGTAAGTAATAGAAAGGATTACTATCATCCGAAGGGGAAGCAGTTTAAGAAGCACGGAACCAGTTCTTCGAGCTCTAGTGGCTCGAGACAGTTTGGATCTGGACAGAGTTCGGGACAGTCAGGCATGTCTTGTGCCAATTGCGGAGGTCGTCACTCAAGTGATCAGTGTAGAGGTATTTTTAGAAGCTTTCATATTTGTAACCAGGCGGGGCACTTTGCAAGAACGTGTCCTCAGCATGTCCCTGAGCAAGCACAGAGTGGAAGTTTTTCGAGACAGTCTGCTCAGCCTCAGCAGCAAGCACCTACTGTCCACTCTTTCCAACCTCAATAGAAGAATAGACAGGAAGGTAGTCAGTATGCGAACCAGCCTCCCAGGCAGCAAGCACGAGTTTTTGCTCTGTCTGAGGATCCGCAGACTCAGGCTGCACCCGATAATGACAGATCAGGTAATGTTCGATTTTGGGTTTTCCATTCTTATTGGACTGTTAGATATTGGCGAGTATCTTGCCTTCTTATTGAAGAATCTATTTATGTTTAACGTGCCTCTATTAAATTGTTGAATCGTTCGAATTGATGAATACTCCAGTAGTGTTGTTAACTTCTATTAGCCCGATCTTTCAGAAGAATTAGTTGAGGCTATGAATTCTTAGCGTTGATTTCTTATCTTTTTGGAATGAGAATTATACTGATCTTTCTGAGATTTTTAGAATCGTATAGCAGATTGTGGTACCAAGTAGTTGTATACTATTCTTCGATGTCTGAAATTCTATTTGGATCGAGTTGTCTTCCTCGATTTTCTGATCTGGTGATGGAATTTCTGTCGATCAGCGCTCCGATTTACCGATTTAGATACTGATGATCTTTCAGTACTTGTTATCTTCTTATCGAGATTTTGGGATGTATTCTTATTCAGAGGAATCGCGCTATAGTCTGGACATCAAGACAGCTGAAGAAGCTCGAGACTCAATGTCTGAATCTGGACTTTGAGCTCGCAGCGATCTTATTGATTTGAAGATCTGTTATCTATTGTCTTATGAGGAAATTTTCGTGATCTGTTCTAATTTTTGGAGTTGGAGTAATTGTTTTCGCAGATAGAATTGATTTGGAGACAGAAAAGAGGATTAGATTGTTTGAGATTCTGACTGCGAATCTTTATCTGAGAAATTGTATGCAGCAACCGATGTTTTGAGTTGTTCTTATTTTATCTACTATCTTATTTGATTGACCGATTGTTGGAATATGCTACGGTATTCCGTACAGAATGACTTTCATTCAAGACCAGAGGATTGATATCTTTTCAGAGGTCATCAGATGTCATGTTTTACCGAAGTCTGTTAGTTTAGACAGATATCCTTGATGCATTCGTTCTTTGGCATAGATTCTGATGATATTTTGTTTTCTGATTTCAACTTTTTCAGTTCGATATCCTCATAACGACGGACAACCAGATTAGACGAGTCGAACTTTAGATGTTATGCCTTGAGTTGAAACCAGAGACGATTTGATTGTGACTGAGCAGATGAGGATTATGCTGACGAGAATGAGTCGACTTGTGATTGACGGACTTGAAGAAGTATTTGAGAGACAGGGTTCGTGTTGGAACCAAGTTTGATTTCAAGGACGAAATCTTTTCTTAGAGGGGGAGAATTGTAACGCCCCGATTTTATCTTAATCGACTTTATTTGAGATAATCGGAGATTCTAGAGTTCAAGAGCCGACTTGATTTTGATCAGGGTCCTTTTTGCAAATTTCAGATTTTTCAGGGACTAAAATGCAAATACTGGATCTGTTAGATATTTAAGCATGAGATTGACTTTTCTTCCTCATTCTCTTCTTCCTCCTCACGCCTCCCTCCATTGTTGAATGCCCAAAACCCTTTCCAAGCTTTTAGATTTCTCCCCGAGCTCGATCCGTCCGTTGGAATTTAATTCTGAAGGCAGATTAGCGATCACTGCAGCGAGAGCTCCATTGTATCGTAAGTTTTTCTACGATCAGATACATTCTAGTTTTGGGATGTTGTTAGTATTGATTGAGTTTGAAGTATGTTGTTCTTGGCAGAGTTTTGATCGTTTATTCTCTGTCGGTTTTAAAATAGAGCGTCGTTTGGATTTGTTATGAATTTTTGAAGGGATTTTCGAAAGTTGAGTTTTATGGTTTGTAAGAATTGGTTTGTTTTGATGGATTGTTGGTTGAATTGAGTCTATTGGATTGATATTATTCTGTCTGCATTTCCGGTTTGATCAGATTATAGCCGTTATGCCGTTGGTTTGAGTTTTGGATTGTCTATCGGTTCGAATTGTTTGAGACAAGCCTTCGATTGAGTTATATGTTAATCTCGAGCCTTATTACTTATTGTACAGATTGATTTGAGGCCAGTGGAGTTGCGAGATTGCAGCTTTGTGCAACGTGGAGATTGTAGCCGGTATAGTATCGATTTCTTATTATCGATTGAGGTAGTTTGATTGAATCTTGATTGAGGAATCGTTGTGTTTCCAGGTTTGGAGCATCGACGTTGTTGAAAAGAGGTATAAGATGACTTAGACTGGAATGGAACATGTGACTCGAATCCGACTTGATTCGAGTGTTCCGAAGAATCACATACTTGCATGTTATTTGCTTTTACTTGAATTTAGTTGATTGAGTTATATTTGCATTGCATTCATATTGAGCTAAGAATCCTTGATTTGAGCAGCGGGCAGGACGGCCCTTTTATGATAGATGTTTTGGGGATTATATTGTGAGTGGCCTGGGTGTAGCCATTTCACCTAGTGCTAGCATACTTCTTATAGTCGCACCAAAGTCTAAAGGATGGAGATACGTAGCACCACCTCGATCGGGAGAGTCGGTGAGTTGTTTACGTGATCTCATCCTCGGGATCCCAAAAGCAAAAGCAGCAATGTTTTGATTATCCGACTTGATAATCCCAGAGTTTAAAAGACATGCATTTCATTTGGATTTGTTTTGGAATTGCATGGTTGATATATGAATATTTGGAAGTTGATGTATTTTGTTTAGAGATACTTATTTGATATTGCATGTTTGTCTCTTTTACTGGGAATATTATTCTCACTGGATTATCCGATTGTTGTCTTTGTTTGTATATGTACTTGGCAACAGGTGGGGCAGGACCGAGTCAGAGATCGCATGGGTAGATGGACGAGTTGATAGATTGAGGCCTTGTTGTTGTAGAAGTCAAATATGTAATCGAACTTAGATCGTATTCGAACTTGTATTGTATTGCATTGAATAAGCTAGACTGAAGCATGTTCTACTAGTTTGAGATTGTATAACTTTAGAACTACCTTGTATTGGATTATGCATGTTGATCGGTTGGATTTATGCATTGTTGGTATGTTTTGGAAATGGATTTTGAACTAGATTTGCCTTCTGATTTTTCTGGGCAGAAGTGGCTGCTCGATCGGTAGAAGTTGACCGATCGAGCGGTGGAGTTGCAACTCGGTTTCTGTTTTTGAAACTGAGTGCCCGCTCAATCGGTAAGATCTTACCGATCGAGCGGTGATTGTTTTACCCGGACAGTAGTTGAAGAATTTTTGGCTCGCTCGATCGGTAAGATCTTACCTATCGAGCAGAGCACTGTTCCTTTAAAAAAAAAATTTCTTACTCTTTTAATTCTTGCATGATTTTTTTTATGTTTTATCCCGAGATTAGATGGTTAGAATCGAGGTCTCACACACTATAAGGAGTATGCTAGCACTAGGTGAAATGGCTACAACCAGGCCACTCACAATATAATCCCCAAAACGTCTATCATAAAAGGGCTGTCCTGCCCGCTGCTCAAATCAAGGATTCTTAGCTCAATATGAATGCAATGCAAACATAACTCAATCAACTAAATTCAAGTAAAAGCAAATAACATGCAAGTATGTGATTCTTCAGAACACACGAATCAAGTCGAATTCGAGTCACATGTTTCATTCCAGTCTAAGTCCACTTAATGTAAGACCTCGATTCTAACCATCTAATCTCGGGATAAAACATAAAAAAAATCATGCAAGAATTAAAACACATCAATATTGACACAATATCCCACCAAAATGCTCTACCAAGACATTCCACAGTACACACGCATATGGAAACGCTTCCTATCTTGTCTTGAAACACGAAAGTCATTGAAATCGATAAAACTCATCTCAAAATCTCTGATGACACTATCATCACTAGCTAACTATCATGCATCCGACCATTGTCCATTGCTGAAACGCAAAATCCTTGACAAACAGTCCGTACGGTTATGACTTGCTGACTGGAAAGAACGAATTCAATTTGTCATGATCTTGTGAAGTCTTCAATTCCAAAGTCAAACATCGTTGGCTACTAAGTCGATCATCGACTATCTCACTCCTTTTAGAAACATCGCGCACCACTTGCTGAAATATTAATGACACAACCTGCTAGATCTCGAGATCTAGATCCTAGCAAATGTCACATATCCCGATCAGACAACTAATGTCTTCTTGTTTATGTCCATTAAATTTTCCAACACTTGTCGGATTCAACATAATGTTTCAACACAAGAATACTCCGTCGAAATGCTCGGTCAACACCCTTAATATCGTTGTTAGAGGACAACTCTCACACGAAGCAGAAACTTGATCCATTCCGTTACTCAACCCGAGTATGCGATTTCTATCACTAAGCAATTGCTAGAATCAATATCAGTTTCTTCTTAGAAAAAGACACTATCCTGGAAAATTACCAACTCCCTTGCTTGTCTCTACTGTCAAGTTATCGCCTAACTTGTCCATACAAGTCCAATTGCAATCGTCCCCAATTACAGCAATCCCAAATTATTCATCTCTGGCAAACCCTAGAGACTACTAAATTACCCAAATCGCCGACTGCTCTGAGACTATACCAAGTAAAAATCCCTTTAAGCACTACGCGACAAAATAATATCCCAAATATTTTTTAATTGCTACACCCTGATCATCACAGATTTGGATCACTAATCGATCTCGTCGATTCTACTGTGGTTCACACTTAGCTCAACAGAAAAACTCAAATTAGACTACCTATGTGGCTCGGTCAATAGTCTTGACTAGGCTACCACAAATCTACTATTCCCAACACTTGGAATACCCAAATCGTTTTGGTTTCAACACACCTATACTCGATAGCCAGACAATAGCTATTAGCAGTCTATCGGCACCTTCTCGCGCCTTACTACTGACAACTTCCTCGTACACTATAATCAAATATTAAGGCAAACTAAACCCAAGAAATGCTCGTGATCTATCAACCTAGATCATTCCCATCCCATGGAAAAATCCTACGCTTCACGTCTGAAAACATCAGACGGTACTTAGAGCTATCACTGGACTCACTATCCTTTGCCTCGTACATTCAAAATGAACGCCACGGCTTGTCGAGTTCAAGAATTATAACTAATGAATCCCAAAGATTCCCACAATATTCGGACACTCTCTTGATTATATCCCTCGCTAAGACTGCGTAACGATTCAAGACTGAGGTAGCCTACCATGATGTCCCACCTGGAATCACCACCAAGTGTACACTGGCATATCATGCTTCCTCCATGCCTCAAATAGTCCTGTACAATCCTTAGCAGCTGATATGATCCATTACTGATGAAGTCAATCATCATGGAGCAATTCTCCTATTCGAGTCGAAGTCTTGAAATAGCATCTTATCCAGTTCTTGGATAACTCCTATCACAAGGAATCCTAATCGCAACTCTGATGACAACCCCTAGTCATCGCTGGTAGAAATCCGTCTACCTACTAGATCGATCCCCCTAACAGTATCTCATAGGACAAAACCCACCTGCTCAAAACATTCACTTGTCAAGAAAATCCCTCCAAGACTAGTTCTCATAGCAGAAAACTCAAACTAATATTTCTGACAAAAGCCAGACGATATCTAACCATTGATATCGAACCTGATATCTAATCCAAGGTCATACCCTGTCGTGACTGTTACCAAAACTCTAGACTGAGTAGCTTTCTCACCTCCATCTCCTGAAGCACAAAGGCTCCCAGGTAATCCTCTGGAGTAAAAAGACTCCCAGAGTAACACTGGCTTAGGGTTGCGCCCCATTACGTCTAGTCATGGTCATAGTCCACAACTCTCGGCATATACTGGACCTGGTTCATGATGAAAACCCATCATCACGAAGTCTCAACCTACGAAGGCCATCAGACTACTGTTCTAAGGAAACAACCTTGAACAAAACTCATGCCCACTGATGAATCAACTCATCGCTGGCATTAAATTAGTCCACTGACTAACTAACTCAATCCTAGGAAAACGCCTAGACTAACCACATGTCAAGCAGTTACCTTTGGGTCACTCAAAACCCATGAGCAACAAATAGTTGAACACTAATCAACTAGAACCAAGCCAAACATAGCAAAATCATGCAATCATC
This sequence comes from Henckelia pumila, assembly GCF_033568475.1. NCBI lineage: Eukaryota > Viridiplantae > Streptophyta > Magnoliopsida > Lamiales > Gesneriaceae > Henckelia > Henckelia pumila. The sequence goes on from NC_133121.1 coordinate 79,727,745, forward strand.
ATGATTTGCTGGATAAATAATACAAGTATCATTATTTCAAGTTATGTACAATTCCTTTATTACAATCCCATGTAATACATACAGTATTCAAAATACAACGAAAATGTACAACCATTAACATGAAATGATACAACCAAGTATGATGATTCATTACAACTGAAATATTGTTTATATTTACAACAACACAGTATTTAAAATCATTGTACAAGTCTTCGTTTCTTGAGCATGAAGCTTCTAATAGACATACGCATGAATTCTAGCGTATTCCTAACCAAATCTCTCTACCCGTCCTCCTGCAAAGACATCCGGAGCAATGGTACGTGCTTGCTAACCAGCTATGCTCTGCATAAGTGCATGTCAGCCGACCTCTTCTGCTCACGATCTACCATCAGAGTTCTTCTTGTATTCATATCATGCTTTTGAACATGAAGTTTCCCGTTTTGCCTACCAAACGCATTGATACAAGCATACAGGCAGAATCATGTTTTGCATAAATTTAATGACCTTACGCTCAAACCCAGTCATGCCTTAGCCACTTGAGGCATTCCCTGGTGAAGGTCTTTCTGAAAATATCTCCTACTACGATTGGAGGATCTTCAGAGTAGTTTCAACATGGTACTGACGATACAGATGCAAGCATCAAGTGTGTCCCAAACAATCCTCTGCCACTGCCTCTGGCATCCGTTACTCAATCCAAAGCTAGGATCCACATGAGTAGAAGTCTCGAAGACTCGGACATGATCCATCTCTCCTGTCCCCACTTGTTAGAATCTCATAATCCAAATCTTTAGAAGTCCTGCTGATGATGATAGTTTTTGGGCAATCTAAATGCCTCATCATCGTCTCTTTAAAGGTTTCATCAATCCTACAAGGATAACCCAAAAAGTTTCATTACTATCTCCCAAGTCTCTTGCATGCTGCTCTGATACCAATAAATGTAGCGACCCAACCCGGATCCACTACCTAATTAGAGTTTAGAGCATAATTAAGCATGCATTAAATAAAATCGATGCGGAAGACTTAAATAAAAGCAGACCAGCAGAATACAGCTGGTTAAACAAATTCGATTATACAACTCAATCGAATAAATAATCCTAAGGGCAATTAAAAACCTACAAAAAATCCTGTTGTGTTCACTGGTCACTGGCTACTCCAAGCTCCTGATGCTCAACCCTGCACCATGGGGTGTCCAGATACATAAGCAATGATATATATAATATCTTCAGCACATAAGTGTATTTAAAACAAGGTAAAACAATCTACTCATAGGAGACAGGAATATACAGGGTTGTGCCGGATAGCTAGTCCGCGGTGCCGCTCCTATATTCCCCTATCAACTATAGCGTCAACTCCACCGTCATGGTCGCTCCTAGTGATAGAAAAACCAGGGGCTGAGTCTCTCCAGACACGAATCCATAAAGAGTAACTCATCATCGATGGAAACTGTCATGACTCGCATCATACCAGATGCAGTCCAGTGTAAAAAACATGCATGTGATAAAGCCGTAAAACATGGTAAAACACATAGCACATACTCATGCAACATATAAACATATATGTCATGCCGGCTATCTCGGTCAGTACTTATGTACCTTACTAAAGGCAAACCTAGCAGTCCCATTCTAGGTTCCAAGCCTATCATCAGCTCTACAATGCAAATACTCATGCATCATTAATTAAGCTCTAAAATCCTTAACTAAGCTATTGCATACTCCTAAATAATTTAAGGAGACCATAGCTATACCTGTGTCCGTCGTCAACCCGCTGATGGAAACTATCTCAAAACTTAGACACAGCTTCGCTACGATGACAGGATCGCTCCACTACTCCCAGATCCCCAATAGAACGCATAGAAAGCCTTATACTAGCTAAGAGAATAGAGGGAAGAGGAAATGGTGCACTTGAGAATGAGCTCGGCTTCCCCTTTTATAGACGATGATTGGACCGTCGGATCCCACGTTCGGAGCATCCGAACTCGATCGGATCCTCCAATCCTTACATCAGACCGTCCGTTCTGTGCCATGCGTCAACACCTTCACATGCAACCATACACCTGTCCGGGACTCCGATCGGAGCCTCCGATTTACACCATCGGACCATCCGAAGTCACCCCTGTGACGTCACCAATGATGTATTATTTCGAGACAGCTGGACATGCACGTTCGGATCCTTAAAACTGACTTCGGACCGTCCGAACTCTTCAGATCCTTTGATCATTGGCTCTGTTCCCAATTCGGATCCTCCGAAACTGCATCGGATAGTCCGAACCCTCATAACCTTCTTGGCATATTTCGAGTGTTCTGGATCCATTCTCGGACTCCTTTAATTCATCTGAAATTTCCTTAATCATGTTTTAATAAATCTAAACATGGTTACACGATTAATTACTCATTAAACGTTAATTCTAGATACGGGTCACTACATTGCATGCTCTGATACCATAAATTTAGTGACCCACACCGTGATCACCTACTAATCAGAAAATTAGGCATGCAATTAAACAATAATCAATTATAATCAAAGATAAACTGTGGAAATTAAAATAACTAAAATACCAGCATGGTAAAACCTAGTAGTTGACCCTGCAATCCTGCCTTGGTCACCACCCAATATCCAGATCTCTAGGAAAACTATATGCAACTGCCCCATCGAATGAGGTGTTCAGACAAACATAAAACAACTAGACGTTAGTATAAAATACTCAGTACGCTAGTACAGGTAAAAATACGCATATGATGCATGTAATGAAATGACCGAGAAATAATATCTGGGTAGACAGATCAGAATCTGCTCAGACTGGCGCCTAGTACATGAGTTGTAGCATCGGGAATCAAACCACCAGACCCGACCACTCACTCCTAACTGGACGTGGACCAAGAATGTCCCCCTGGAACACTAGAGACGGAACAATCCGTCGGTCGAGTGACTATCAGTGCCCAAAACGTCCTAACAAGGGTTGAGCACCCTCGAAAGCATAGCTTATCTCGAAGGAGATACAAGCTCGGTATGAAATGAACATGCAACATAATATATTTCAAAGCATTAAAACATGGATCATGCATCCATAATAATCATGGCACGTAAATACAACACATAAACATGCATACCCATCGACAATCTCAGTTAGTACTTACGTACCTTTCTAAGGCAGTTCCTAGAAGCATCCATCTAGGTTCCAATCCTACCATGCAACACTACAATTAAATATAATAACCATGCATCATCTATCATGCTCTAAAAGTCTTAATTAAATTATAGCATTCTCCCTATTTACTATAAAGAGCTAGAGTTATATGTTCGTTCGTCGTCAGCCCGCTGATGTCGAATGTCCCAAAGCTTGGGCACAGCCCTGCTATGACCCCTGGACACCTCGTCAAAGCTCCGATGCTTGACCACTACTACGGAAACTGAAAGAGTGGGTGCCCGGTGAGCCAACTTGTGGCTAAGGGCTTTGATGACTATTTGTATAAACAATCTTTTGTTTAATATAATTTACACTTTTATTAATGGCAATGACTTTATCTTTCTTCATATTGTTATATTGTGATATACTATTGTTGTTTTGATAAAGACCTTGAATATACTATAGTGTATGTAAGATGTGGTAGCACATGGGGATGGCTATCATGAAACACATCTTATAGTCACTGTATATTCTAAACTGTTCCTAGTTGATTGAGCCATCCGATAATAAGGATAAGGATCGCTCGAGTTTGAGACTAGCATTTGCGATGTAGAGTACCACGTTTCATTGGTAAGGAACATAGAGATGTTCGAAGCATGCAAATGGATATTCATATGATGAATGATCGAACTACCCTATCCGAACTTTCCAAGTGGTTATCACTTATCGAGTGGATAAAGTCCGCGGTTTTGGTTGTACACCATTAGTCCTTACTACTTGAAACATCATTGAGACTCTATATGCTAGTACTGTGCTTTGACTCGTTTACCGACTCTATTGGGGTCATCAGGTGTCGGGATTGGGTACAGTTACAACACATATAGGAGTCGATGCTTTGTTGTCAAGAATTCACCACATACTTGCGAGTGTGGATATCCTATGCGATCTGAGGAGATATTAGTGTGACGAATCTCTGGCCAGAGTACATGATGTGTTTTAAGAAATGGTTTCTTAGTAGCACATGCGATGTCACTATTTGATCTTCAAGATGTATTGCATAGTTATCGAATCTCGAACGACTCTCGATTTACCAATGGTTGTTGATTCGATCGGGATATATGGATGAAGGGACCGTACTGTACGCTAACCAAAATCTATTTGTTCTTGCAGGCACTATCAGTGATACCTAGGGAATCATGGGGCGATGTTGCTAGGCGCTCTTACCATGATTCGATGGGCAAGTCGGAAATTGTTGTTCCGAGTCACAAGGAGTTGTGAGCCCACGGCTAGCTGTATCCCTGAACCATTGAGGGTCACACAGAGTAATGGATTTTTAATCCCCGTTGAGATAGTTAAATTTAAAGAGTTAAATTTAATGAACAAAGAAGTTGGACTTCTTATTTAAGAGTAGAGGAGTAAGATTTCCTAAAATGACATAGGGATGAGCATTTTTGGAAATCACTGAATTCGGATTCAGAAAAATTTATCTTGACTTTAAAAGGTGCAGAAATGGTTTCTGTGAACATTGGTAAAATCGGTTTATCAATCAGAGTCACGATAAATTTTATATTAATTTCTGAACATGCGGGCTTTGCTTGTCGGGCTTGAACTTATGACTAATGGGCCCTAAGCTGTTAGCGGCCTACATTATAAATAAGTTATTGCAGTACAGAAATTACACAACACAGGTCACAAAATAATTTTTGAAAACCCTGTTTTTCTTAAGTGTGGCCGCCGCCCCCTCCCCTCTGCTCGGGAAAAATCCAATCTGTGAATTTTGAATTACAGTCTGGTTTAACGGATCAAATTCGTTAATTCTCTTCGTAGAAACTTCTGATAGATTTTCTAGTGCAATCTATCAGAGGGATTAAATCTCTGTTCGTGGACCTGATTGAAGAACAGTTCGTCCATCAGTTCCAGGGATATACAACAAGAGCAGAGCAATCTGTTGGTGTCCATAATCTCGATTCAAGATTGGAGGTAAAAATTTATAATTGTTATTTAATTTTTACACACACAATTTAATCGTAAAGTTTTGATACCCATTATGGAATCGTTCCATATAAAATTTTTAAACTTCCGCTGCACCGGGTATCAATTCTGATTGATCTGATCGTCGTTCTCCAACAGTGGTATCAGAGACAGGTTGCTCAGATCAAGCGATTAAATTAATCGATTGTACGAAAATTTTTAAGCCTCGGTTTTTGAAACAAAATAAATTTTTTTTTAAAATAAAATTTTTTTTCCGGGCAAAACCCGGGCAGCGATTGGATCGCTGCCCGGGGGGGGCAGCGATGGTCGCTGCCTTGGGCAGCGCACGGCGCTGCCCAGCGCAGCGCTGGGCAGCGATCGTCGCTGCCCTAGGGGCAGCCGGGCTGCCCGGCCCGAGCCCTTTTGGGGCGCGGGCAGCCCGGTAGTGTCCCGGGCGGCCCGTGAAAAATTAATTTTTAATTTTAAAATTAAAATTTTAATATGTTAAAATTCTATTTTTGGTCCGATCGAAAATTGTTTTTGATTGGTCCACGAGGCGTTGGATCGAATTGTTCGAGTCCAAAAATTTTAAAATTGATTTTTGGATAAATTTGAATTTTTGAAAAATTTATATATTTTATCCGTTAAATCAGATTTTATGAAATTAATTATTTTTGGTACAATTGATGATAAGATATGATCTTATGGAAATATTGAGTAAAATATGATTTTATGTATAAAATTGGATTTTATATGTAAAATATGATTTTATTTGATAAAAAGATAAAATATGATTTTGTATGTAAAATAAGATTTTATATATGGAATATGATTTTATCTTTTTAATTTAAATTGCCATTGCATGTTATCCAATAAATTAATTTTGAATTAAATGTTATTGGATAAGGATGATCGATTGCCATGACCAATTTTGTAGGTGTATGTTAGGAATTTACATTTTTTTTTATTGTTGTTGGATTTATTAATGGGCCTGGTTTATGGCCCAATATGAATTGTCATATGTAATAAAAGTGGGCCTGGTTTATGGCCCGTTCCCACCCCTTGAAATGTATCCCCTACTTGTCATGGTTATTTATTGTAAATACATTAGACTTAGTGGGAGATGAAGATTTGAAGATGGAGGTGGGCCCAGCAGACAATAAAGACAGAAGAAATGTAAATTAGAAGCTCAATGTAATAGGATTGCATTGCATACTGCATATTACCTAGGATTGGACTAAGACTCGTGATTGGCAACCACGGGTCGATTAGAAATGGAATCGATCATCCTATATAATATATGATATTATTGTTGTATGCATGTTTTAGACAAAATTGTGTGAATCCGGCAAGCATACAAAATTTTTAAAATGATGAGACAAATTTTCAAAAATTAAAATCCCTCATTTTAAATATGATTTAAAATTGATATCAAGATAAATAAAGGAAATTTAAAATTTTTTAAATGTTCCTACCTTCCATCAACGATCAATGTATGAGATGCTACCCGCGGATACGGTCCGGCTCATATTATTGGGGGGGCCCGTTCGTCGGAAAGCTGTACATTGGATCGACACATGTTGTAAGTTGGGTGGAACTCCCATGGGATCGACTCATATTATTGGGGGATCCACATGGCGACCGTCCATCACAACTTAATATTGATGGGTCATCTTGACATGTCACAATAAACGGCGTCATATTATTGGGCCCTTATTGGACATGAGGTAAAAACGTGGAGGTTGCTTTGGAAGCAATTGGGCTCTACCTTTTGAAAATTATGGTTGGCTGATATTATTCGGGACCATAGTTTGTCAATTGAACTCCATGTTCTCACTAAGGAAAACAGTTTCCCGTTTTCACTAGAGGGTAGTGAAATCGTTAAAATAGTGGGAGTGAGATTCATAAAATAAATTTCGCCTATTTTATGTCTTAGTAAATTAATTAAACAATTACTGATTATTGTCTGTTTCTTTTCAGTATTTCATAAAGATGAATTCGCGTAATCCACTATTCTCTATCCTCGAACAAAATAAATTGACTGGCGCAAACTATACGGAATGGTTCCGTAAGTTGAAGATTGTCTTGACTTCGGAGAAGATGCTCTACGTGTTAGAAAAATCTCCTCCGAAGGAAGCACCAGCTGATGTAAGTCCAGAAGAGTTGGCCAAACTTGATACCTGGTGGGACCATGATATCAAGGCCAAATGCTATATGCAACCCTCGATGTCTGATGAACTCCAGAGGCGATTTGAGGACACCGTGAATGCTGCTGACATTCACGTACAACTCAAGGAACTTTTTGGGGCTCTATCGAGAGCTGAAAGGTTCGCTACTGTAAAAGAGCTAATGACGTGTCGCATGCGTGAAGGGACTTCGGTCCATGATCATGGGGTACGAGTGATTTGGCTCATACAGAAGTTGGTAACGCTTGATTTGGTGTTGGAGCATGAACTCAACGTGGACTTACTACTTCTATCTCTTCCTTCTTCGTTTGACGGATTTGTGGTGAATTTCAAAATGAACAAGATAGAGGCCTCCCTTGAAGAGATGGTCAATATGCTTGTAACATATGAATCCACTTTAAAGAAGGATAAACCGGCTTTCTTGGTGGGCTCCTCTTCTTCTGCTAAGAAGGGGCCAAGTACAAAGGGTAAGAAACGTTCTGCCCCACCCAAGAAAATCGAACCCGAGAAGAAGTACAAGACAAATGCTTCAAACATGGAAAAGTCCAAGGATGTTTGCCATTACTGCAAGAAGCCCGGTCATTGGAAGCGTAACTGCAAGGAATATCTAGAGCAGTTGCGAACTGCGAAGGGTATGTTCTATATTGAAATAAATGTTTCACTTAATACTACTTCTTGGGTATTGGATACCGGATGTGGATCTCACATTTGCAATGATTTGCAGGTGATGACAAGAAGTTGCAGGCTTAGAATGGGTGAGACCCAGCTGAGGCTCGGAAATGGTTCCAGAGTTGAAGCTAAAGCTGTGGGAGATATTTATTTAATTTTGCAGAACGGTTTTAAGTTACTTTTGAGAGATGTTTTATTTGTTCCAGATTTGATTAAAAACATTATTTCTGTTTCTATGCTTGATAGAGATGGTTATTCTTGCAATTTTGTGAATGGGATTTGCAATATTTACAAGAATGAATGTTTGATTGGAAATGGACAACTTGAAAACGATCTATATAACTTAAAATTAAAAGACGTTCCAATAAATTATGTTGATAAACCGGTAACAACAAACAAAAGGAAAATCGATAGTCAAAACCCGGCAAACCTTTGGCATGCTAGGCTAGGTCATATTTCCTCAAGGAGGATGAACAAGCTAGTGGGAGAGGGCATGTTTGATATGTCTGATATTAACTCTCTACCTACTTGTGAATCCTGCCTGAAAGAAAAAATGACTAAATCTCCTTTTAAGGAAAAACCTGAGCGTAGTCAAAATCTGTTGGATTTGATCCATACAGATGTTTGTGGTCCATTTAGAATTGGTACTAAATTTGGCCACACCTAATTCATTACCTTTACTGATGATTATTCAAGGTATGGGTATTTATATTTAATGAAATATAAGTCTGAAGCATTTGAAAAGTTCAAAGAATTCAAGGCTGAAGTAGAAAACAAGCTAGGTAAAAGTATTAAAGCACTTCGATCGGATCGAGGTGGAGAATACTTAAGTACCGAGTTTTTGGACTATCTGAAGGAGAATGGGATTCTCTCTCAGTGGACTTCTCCTATGACACCACAGCTGAATGGTGTATCGGAGCGTCGTAATCGAACTTTGTTGGACATGGTTCGATCCATGATGAGCTTCACTGAGCTTCCACCTTCGTTTTGGGGCTACGCGCTTGAAATGGCGGTATTGTTATTGAACAACGTCCACACTAAAGCAGTGGACAAAACACCATACGAGTTATGGAATGGCAAAGCTCCTAAGTATTCGTACTTAAGGATTTGGGGATGTCCTGCTTACGTGAAGCAGACAGTGGGAGATAAGTTGGATAGTCGATCCACCTTATGTTATTTTGTAGGGTATCCGAAGAATTCAATCGGATATTATTTCTATCATCCTGCTGAAACAAAGGTGTTTGTTTCAAGGAATGCCACCTTCTTGGAGAAGGAATTCTTATTGGATAAGAAAGGCGAGATGATGGAACTCGAAGAAATTCGAGAAGAACCCGAAATACAAAATAATGATCCTACACCTCAGGAACCATTGATGGACACGCCTATACTTAGAAGATCCGAGAGGACTTCTAGACCTCCTATTCGATATGGTCTTCTTCTTGAAGGGGATCAAGATGAACCCAATGTTGGATGTGATCCAAGAAACTTCAAGGAAGCAATTTCTGATGCGGATTCAAATTTATGGCTTGAAGCTATGCAGTCGGAAATAGATTCGATGCATACAAACCAAGTTTGGTCTTTAGTAGATCCTCCCGATGGAATTGTTCCAATAGGGTGTAAATGGATCTATAAGAGAAATCTTGGGCCTGATGGTAAGGTATTGACCTACAAGGCGCGATTGGTGGCGAAAGGTTATACTCAAAGACAAAGAGTTGACTATGATGAAACCTTTTCACCAGTTGCAATGTTCAAGTCCATAAGAATCCTTATTGCCATAGCTGCATGGTATGACTATGAGATATGGCAAATGGATGTGAAGACTGCATTTCTTAATGGAAACATTAAGGAAGAGATCTATATGACGCAGCCTGAGGGATACACATCCATGGGAAGCGAGCATAAGGTATGCAAGCTTCAGAGATCAATCTATGGTCTAAAACAAGCATCAAGAAGTTGGAACCAGAAATTTGATGAAACAATAAAGGATTTTGGTTTCATCAAGAACCCGGAGGAACCATGCGTGTACAAGAAAGTAGTTAAGGATGCTGTGACATTCTTAGTACTTTATGTTGATGACATCCTACTCATTGGGAATGATGTAGGGATGTTGCAGTCAACAAAGATATGGTTATCAGGTAGATTCTCGATGAAGGATTTGGGTGAGGCATCCTATATTCTAGGGATACAGATCTATAGAGATAGATCTAAGAGAATGATAGGACTCACTCAATCAACCTACATCGACACCATATTGAAACGGTTTTCAATGGATGGGTCCAAGAGAGGACATCTACCCATGTGTCATGGAGTTTCTCTATCCAAGTCTATGTGTCCCAAGACTGATGAAGAGATAGAGAAAATGACACATATACCATATGCGTCAGCCATAGGTAGTATCATGTATGGGATGATATCTACTAGACCGGATGTAGCATTTGCTCTGAGTGTCACGAGCAGATATCAAGCTAATCCCGGTCAAATGCATTGGAAAGCCGTGAAGGACATTCTTAAGTACTTACGAAGGACTAAGAATATGTTCATGGTATATGGAGGAAGAGAACTAAAATTGGAAGGCTATACCGACTCTAGCCTCCAAAGTGACGTGAATGACTCGAAGTCAACCTCTGGATTTGTGTTCATGCTCAATGGCGGTGCTGTCTCTTGGAAGAGTTCCAAGCAGGACACCACATCGGATTCCACCACTGAGGCAGAATACATTGCAGCATCAGCTGCTGCTAAAGAGGCCGTTTGGATGAGGAATTTCGTCCAAGAGTTGGGCGTCATTCCTGAAGTTGTTGGTCCAGTCCCGGTGTACTGTGACAACACGGGTGCCGTTGCTCAGGCAAAGGAACCAAGGTCTCATCAAAGATCCAAACACGTACTGAGAAAATACCACATCATCCGGGAGATTGTGGAAAGAGGAGACATCACTGTCGAAAGAGTGGCCTCTGCAGACAATATCGCTGATCCACTTACTAAGCCCTTGCCAGGACCATTATTTGACAAACATCGCGAAGCAATGGGTCTACGTAGTATGACTAGTTGGCTTTAGGGCAAGTGGGAGATTGAAAGAGTGGGTGCCCGGTGAGCCAACTTGTGGCTAAGGGCTTTGATGACTCTTTGTATAAACAATCTTTTGTTTAATATAATTTACACTTTTATTAATGGCAATGACTTTATCTTTCTTCATATTGTTATATTGTGATATACTATTGTTGTTTTCATAAAGACCTTGAATATACTATAGTGTATGTAAGATGTGGTAGCACATGGGGATGGCTATCATGAAACACATCTTATAGTCACTGTATATTCTAAACTGTTCCTAGTCGATTGAGCCGTCCGATAATAAAGATAAGGATCGCTCGAGTTTGAGACTAGCATTTGCGATGCAGAGTACCACGTTTCATTGGTAAGGAACATAGAGATGTTCGAAGCATGCAAATGGATATTCATATGATGAATGATCGAACTACCCTATCCGGACTTTCCAAGTGGTTATCACTTATCGAGTGGATAAAGTCCGCGGTTTTGGTTGTACACCATTAGTCCTTACTACTAGAAACATCATTGAGACTCTATATGCTAGTACTGTGCTTTGACTCGTTTACCGACTCTATTGGGGTCATCAGGTGTCGGGATTGGGTACAGTTACAACACATATAGGAGTCGATGCTTTGTTGTCAAGGATTCACCACATACTTGCGAGTGTGGATATCCTATGCGATCTGAGGAGATATTAGTGTGACGAATCTCTGGCCAGAGTACATGATGTGTTTTAAGAAATGGTTTCTTAGTAGCACATGCGATGTCACTATTTGATCTTCAAGATGTATTGCATAGTTATCGAATCTCGAACGACTCTCGATTTACCAATGGTTGTTGATTCGATCGGGATATATGGATGAAGGGACCGTACTGTACGCTAACCAAAATCTATTGGTTCTTGCAGGCACTATCAGTGATACCTAGGGAATCATGGGGCGATGTTGCTAGGCGCTCTTACCATGATTCGATGGGCAAGTCGGAAATTATTGTTCCGAGTCACAAGGAGTTGTGAGCCCACGGCTAGCTGTATCCCTGAACCATTGAGGGTCACACAGAGTAATGGATTTTTAATCCCCGTTGAGATAGTTAAATTTAAAGAGTTAAATTTAATGAACAAAGAAGTTGGACTTCTTATTTAAGAGTAGAGGAGTAAGATTTCCTAAAATGACATAGGGATGGACATTTTTGGAAATCACTGAATTCGGATTCAGAAAAATTTATCTTGAATTTAAAAGGTGCAGAAATGGTTTCTGTGAACATTGGTAAAATCGGTTTATCAATCAGAGTCACGATAAATTTTATATTAATTTCTGAACATGCGGGCTTTGCTTGTCGGGCTTGAACTTATGACTAATGGGCCCTAAGCTGTTAGCGGCCTACATTATAAATAAGTTATTGCAGTACAGAAATTACACAACACAGGTCACAAAATAATTTTCGAAAACCCTATTTTTCTTAAGTGTGGCCGCCGCCCCCTCCCCTTTGCTCGGGAAAAATCCAGTCTGTGAATTTTGAATTACAGTCTGGTTTAACGGATCAAATTCGTTAATTCTCTTCGTAGAAACTTCTGATAGATTTTCTAGTGCAATCTATCAGAGGGATTAAATCTCTGTTCGTGGACCTGATTGAAGAACAGTTCGTCCATCAGTTCCAAGGATATACAACAAGAGCAGAGCAATCTGTTGGTGTCCATAATCTCGATTCGATATTGGAGGTAAAAATTTATAATTGTTATTTAATTTTTACACACACAATTTAATCGTAAAGTTTTGATACCCATTATGGAATCGTTCCATATAAAATTTTTAAACTTCCGCTGCACTGGGTATCAATTCTGATTGATCTGATCATCGTTCTCCAACAAAACTGTCCGCTAACTATAAAAATACTACTACCTATTCTAACTCTTAAATAAAGAGTCCTGAAGCCCTTAAAATAGAGCCATTATGGGATAGGAGAGGTTTCTGAACGTTTGAAAATGAGTCAAATCCGCCCCTATTTATAGACACAGATCGGACGCTTCGTTCCCTGGATCGGACGGTTCGATCTGCATGATTCGCCATGTGTCACCATCTTATTAACACTTGTCTCGACAACTGATTGGATCCTCCGATCCCATGATCGGACGCTCCGATCTCCTCTACGTGTTAGCTTCAACTTGACACCTCATCGGATGGTCCGATCTCTAGATCGGACGCTCCGATCCTTGCAACGTGTCAAATTCAATTTGATACCTCAGAAATGCATGGCCTAAATTAGGGGTGCAAACGAGTCGAGCTACTCGCGAGTAGCTCGGTCAAAACTCGACTCAAACTCGATCAAAGCTCGAGTAGCTCGAACACACATCGAGCTCGAGCTCGAGCTTTCAATGTATGTGATCGAGTAGCTTGCGAGCTACTCGATCATATATATGTATATATATATATAATATAATATAATATATATATATATAATATTATATTTATTTATTCATATATTATTTATTTATATATATTTATTTATTTATTTTTCGAGCTCGAGCTCGAGCTCGAGCTCGAGTAACTCGAACTATAGTCGAGTTCGAGCTCGAGCTCGAGCTCGAGTAACTCGAACTATAGTCGAGTTCGAGCTCGAGTACAAAAATAATTACTCGATCGAGTCGAGCTCGAGTTCGAGTAGTAAAATACGAGTCGAGCTCGAGCTCGAGTATGATACTCGGCTCGGCTCGACTCGATTGCACTCTTAGCCTAAATAGATCGGACGGTCCAATCCCGGTTTGGACGCTCCGATCTCCTTCGAGTCCAATTTCCAATTTCTTTAATTAAATCTAATTTAATCTATTAATCCATTCCTTAATCATATTCAGTTAATTAGTCTTGTAAAATAGAACCGGGTTACTACATGGACAACCGCCTAGCGCCTAGGCGCCGTATTTTTGAACACTAATGATTATTTTTCATTACTGTATGAATAGTCGCTCAATTTCATTAGTGTTGGTAATCTAATGTCATGTGAACTTTTTTGACAAATGTAGAAGGTGAATACATTGTTCATTAATGAGATCACATGTGATGATAACATTCATTGTCCAATATAATGTCTACAATTACGTAAGTAGATGTACTTCTAAACTTCAACAACTTTTGAATATGATATTTAGGCATCTGTTAACCAAATTTGTAAACGGGGCTTGTATTTCGACTCAACTATTAAAAGAGCACGTGTGATCATAGAGTCTAGCACAATACATGCATGAGCAAGAAAAGTACAAATGCATCTTAATTGTGTATATGATGTTCTACTTTTCGGGATAAATTTTTGGGTCACTATGATTGACCTTGCCAAGTGAAAGTAAATGGGGTTCAAATTGTCTCAGATTTGGAATAATTCAAAATATATTTGGAACAATCTCGACCATTTTTGGTACAAACAGATTGAAAATTAGGAATGAATGACTTATTATTTGCACACACACGAAGATGTTACGATTTAATGCATAACATACATTATGGTGTTTATGATGAGTTTGCATTATTGTATGCATAGTCACTCAATTTCATTAGTGTTGATAATCTATTTAGTATCATGTGCACTACTTTGACACATGTAGAATAAGAGTGCATTGCTCATTATTCAATGAGATCACATATGATGATATCATTAATTATCCAATGTCTAGAATTGCATAATTAGATGTATTTTTAAATTTCAACAATTGTTGAATATGCTAATTTGACGTTCGAACTTAATTATTTTACGTACTTATTAATTATTTGAATATTATATAACATATTTGCAAAATATACTACAATTCCTAATAATTTATACTCAATATTAGATTATTTGTACTTGGTTTTCTTTACTTTTTTAAAATTTTCAAAACTGAAGAAGTACACATTTAGGGCAAAATAATCAAAATAACTATATCAAAAGCTATTCTATAGGTCTTTAAAAAAAAAAGGCTATTCTTCTAATTACTGAGAATCTTACAAATATAACCTCAAAAATTTTATTTATTTTAAACACAAGTTCTCAATAATTTACATTCCAAATTGGTTCATCTTTAAAAATATTATAAAAAAGTTCTTTCGGAAAAATATTATGAAAAATGGTTGCATGCGTAAACAACATGTGCACATGAACTGCACATGACCATTGACGTAAGGAAAAATTAAAAGTTTGATGAGATTTTTTTTGGGTTTTTCCCCGAAAATTTGTGTCATTTCTTTACGTGGAGTGATATGACGCAAATATAACAGTGATATATATACAATGTCATATATATCTACACCATTAGAAAAAAAAGAATAAATTACGAAAGAAATTACTAAAATTTACAAAACTCGAAAGATACATATGATTAAGACTCGATTTTGACGGATCAGAATGTAAAAAAACACAAACATATAGAACCTTTATTTTCTAATACTAATATAAAATGGTGATATTGATCAAATCCAAGTCTCCATCCGAATCCAGACAAATCCAGTTACAAATTGATATCACATGGACCTCAGAGTCTTGGGCAATTATTATTACAATAAATGTGTACCTAACCTAACGTAAAACAGTTCTATTAAACAATAATACCATTGAATCTCTCTGCCAACAACAAACAAACGTCGCTTCCCATGCATAAATGTTGCCCCACCACCACGACACAAGTGTTCCTACCAATTTTAAATTACATTAATTATTTTTTGACTTTTCCGCCCTTTTTTCCTCCAATTTTTCAATTCCCAAATTAAATGATACTCAATTATCAAATTATAATGAAATCACGGATGTTGTGTAGATGGATTTGAGACCATGAGTTTCGAATTTATTTATTTATTCCCCAAATTTCTTCAGTTGCTTGTGTGTATGAAATCCAAATGAATTTTAAAAATTATGTAATTTTAACAATAATTATCATGAATTTAAAATACACTCAAAAAATATATATTTCCTATATTCAAACACAACCTTATGATATTTATTAAACGTGGCATTAAATGTAATTTTCGAAATAATAAAGGCAAAAGTTTTTTTTTTTTTAATAAATAAAGCCAAAAGTTTTAGAAATTTTTAATACGAGCAAATGTGAACACCTATTTGCACAGTCTCCGGGTAAAAGTTCACGGCGGAAGTTAAATACATGTATTTATTTATTATTTATAAGATCCAAATTCATGTGTTCTTTATAGGGTGAAATTCACTTATATATATTAATATAAAATAACATGAATTTGAATTTTTTTTTTACTAGTCAACTATTTTTTAAAAATTTGAAATTTAATTCAAATTTTTTTAAAAAAATATAAAATGCTTATAAGAGCGTGTCACGGGTTTGTACGTGAGACATATCTCTTGTTCGATCTCATTATAAAAAAAATATTATTTTTTATGTCAAAAATATTATTTTTCACTTAAATTATGAAACCAAATCGACTCATTTTACATATATATATATATTCGTAAAACCGTCTTAAAAAAACCTAATCATGTTTTTAAATGAAAAAACATTAGGTTGTGATGTTTAAATTTTTTGTTTATAGTAACTTTGTTTTCTTGTCTCGCGCTTAAAAGTAAATCACATGCAACAATAAAAATGTTAAAATAAAAATAAATACTACTAATTATCTGCCAAATTTGCTTATGTCCGGTAGCAGTGACTAGCATTTATTGGGGCTGAACCCAACAATTTTGTTGGCGAGGTCGTAACTGACACGTGTCCCCTGCTGCTGCACGTTACCGATGATAGACAGTGACCCCGACGACGGCGCGAAGGCGAAGCAGAATTTCCCGGCGTCGTCCACCGGAATCAGGTAGTTGCTCGGCGGAAGACGCAGCGTCCTGCCGCCGGCGAATTGCAGCGACACCGTCGGGACGCTGACGGAGGTCTTGGAGGACAGATCGTAGCACGTGTCGAACAAGGCGAAGCCGGTGGTCGGGGATGGCAAATTCTGGCTACTCATGGCAACGAAGGCGTCCCGAATGGCGTTGTACGCCTCCGTCCTCAGCCGCGTCACGGCCGTGCCAGAGTCTACTATCACCCCGCCTTTCCCATCTCCGCCGATTTCAAATGTGGAGGCGGGTATGTCCACCGGCTGGCCGCCGACGTTTATCCCGGTGAGGCCCACGTAGTGGTAGGTGCTGATCAAGGAGTTCCTGAGCAGAGGTGCCAAGATGGAGTCGCTGGGCTGGGCGGCGTTGAACTCTAGGGTGGAGGATGCGCTGGAATCGCGGTGTACGAGGCAGTACGAGAACGATGTAGCTCTGATTTGAGAGGTAAGAGACAAAGAACCGCCGCCCAGCCCCAGCAACCCGTCGGCGGCGACGAAAAGCCCTTCGTTATCATGGCCGCAACCCAGAGCCACGTCAGAAACCGACCCACCGCCAAACGACATCGTCTCGGTGACGAAATCCCCAACCGTGTAGGAGCCATCCCCGTAGGAGACCTGGTAAAGACAGGTATCCGTACGGCAGGCGGAGACCTGAAGGGCGGCGCACCGCTGCGAATCACAGGTGAGTTTCCGGTAAGTGGAGGAAGAAGCCGGGTTGAAGATTGGGCCCGTCTGCTGGTAACAGTCGGTGCAAGGCTGGCATTGCAGCCAGCTGATGTCACTCCCTGTGTCTATAACCATGTAGATTTCCTTTGCGGGAGAGCCCAGCCCGACCCGAGCAAAGTACTCCCCACTCCCTTGACTGATCCCCGAAGTCACCGGGGATTCCAGCTGCTCCGGCTCGAGATCTGAAGTGGAGAACCCGGAAACAGACAGCGAGTGCCTGGATAGCAGCGACTGGACTCGAGCTTCATCTCTCTCGAGGCGGGAGAGAGTGAGAGAAGTGTAATTCTTGACAGCACGCTGATATCTCTGGAGCAGAGAGGATCTAGAGCGGAGAGTGAGGGAGAAGGTGGATGAATTCCCTGTACGGAGTCCGAGGGATTGAAGAGTTACGGTGTAAGGAGCAGGTTTCTGGGCGGAGAATACACGACGAGCTTGCAGCAGCGAGGCGGAGACATCAAGAACCTCAAAGTGTTTGTTGTAATGAAGCGCCTGAGAGAGGGCGATAATTGACAAAAGAAAAGAGAAGAAGATGGTGGTTTGGAATTTGGCCATGTTATTTCTTCCCCTCTTCTCTTCTTTTCTTTTCTTTTCTCTTCTCTTCTCTTCTCTTCTCTGGGAACACAGACACACAGGAAAGCTAGGTGATAGAATATGCATGGCCTTGGATTTTATATCATTTCTATTATTATAATATAGGGTAATGCTACATGTACACTGAGGGTTACACGTTTGGTTACACATTACATTTGAAATTACATGATTATCCTATATGCATTTTTAAAAGATTTTTTTCAAATAAAATGCAGGGATAATCATGTAATTTCAATTGTAATGTATAACTCAACGTGTAACATTCAATGTACATGTAGTATTACCCTATAATATATTATAATACTTAAAAATGAGAGTAATATTATATGTATACCTTGTTAACTTGATTTACATGTTTTCTTATTAATTACAAAATTTTTTTATTTCTTATTATTAGGTAGTTTTGTATTTAATGAGTAGAATTGTATATTGGTGTAAGTCAAGGTGTAAATATTTTTCTAAAGGTAATGATATGTATACCGAATATTATATATTAGATAACACATTGCACTTGAAATTACATAACTATCTTTAATATATTTTTGAAATAGTTTTTTCAAATTAAATTTTATAATTTTAAATATAATTTGTTACTCAACCTAGAATTTTTTTATGTTCACGGAGCATTTTGCATTAATGAATGTGGTTAAAAATAATTATGATTTTGGTTTGGTAAAAGTTTTGTACAAAGTGAATTGAATTCAGTTTGTACAAAACTAGACTTTTTTTTTTTGGACATGTTGTACAAAACTAGACTTGAGCAGTCGGTTTCGGTTAAACCGGGAATCTTTCATTTTTGTTATTTATTATTGCCTTTTTTCAATATATATAGGAGTATTTATTTAATTTTTGCTCAATACTAAATAATAAATTGACACTTGTAAGATAAATTTGAGGTATTTTATCCAAACTTTCATCTTTATACAACCAAAGTTTCATGTATTTTTTGGTCTTACTAATCCCAGTTTCTACTCTTATATATATAAGATGTTGTGTTCACTGCAATTAAAAAAATATTAATGATGAACCTTACATTTATTGTTTTGAAATGAAGTGTTTGCACGAACATATTGTATTAAAACAAAGCCCAGAGTGCTACTCTAAATGTAACACAAACTAAGGACGGATCTAAGGGAGATTGGTGGTTGCATCCGTCCTCCTTAACTTTTCATCATCTATATTATATGTTATCTTTTATATTTGCAGTAACAGTTCTTTTTCTAAATAATTTATCCATTCGTCGGATTAAAATCATTTCAATCATGTTAATTAAATTTTTTGGCTCCATACCTGACACCTACTCACTCTTTTACGTGAATACGTTTTTTGTTGAATTGGTTGTGGTTAATGGTGTGTAAAAAGGAGTAATAAATAGTGATAGGTAGGTGCAACAAGGGAAAATAAAAGAGTTGTAGTTGGGTGGGGAGGTATGCAATTAAGGCGTACGTAGAGTAGAGGGGGCGAGTAGTTTCAGATTGTATTCCGTGCACGGTTGTGTATTTATTGCTCCTAGATAATTTTCCTCTCTTAGAAACCATCGAATGGATAACATATATAATATTTTATTTATAATTTGAGGTTTTATAATATCAAGTTGGCTATCAGTTTTAGACTTTGTTACAGTATCTATTGGATTGAATTCTATTGATTAAGTTTCATGATTTATCAAAGGTTCTAAAAAGTGTGAAGCGCATCGAAGCGTGGAGATCAAGTTTCAAGATTTTCAAGTTTAAGCGAGCTTAAAACGAGTTTAAGCGTGAAAAAACGTTTTTAATTTTTACTATAATTTTAATTATTTTAAGACAAACATTAAATAAAATATTAAATTAACCACAAATATATGATTTAATAGATAATTCAAGTTCTAAATTATAAATATACATATTTATAAAAATGTTTTTATTTTAAAAATAAATGAATCTTCCGTTCTAAATTATAAATATACATAATTATAAAAATATTTTCATTTTAAAAATAAATAAAATTTTTCGTTCTAAAAAGAAATCGTTAATCGAGCTTAAGCGTATTAAAGTTTAAGCAAGATTAAGCATCGCTTAATCGAGCTTTTTAGAACACTTGTATTATGTCGGGTTGTTAGATGGTTTAAGTTTTTCGCAGTTTCTCTGATTATTGTTGTTTAAATTTTAATTGCATGTGTAGGATATTTTTATTAGGCGATCTCGGAATGGACCGCGCTACAGTACAAGAGTGTTCCCATGCTTGCAATGAACTAAAATGTGTTTATATTTATTATTGGGTGTTTTTATAAAATAAAAATAAAAATCTGTTGGCGGTGTGTCATTTATTAATTGTCTATTTTTCTATGTCCAAAGATATCTCATGTTTAATTCAAATCAAGTTAAATTAAATCGATAAATATTTTTGATAAAAATGTGTAATGATCTTGTTCATTATTTTTCTTTGTTGTTTCTTACGAATAGAAAAATTACAATAAATTAATGAAAACACACTTGAATTTAATTTAAAAAAGGACAAAAACATTATTACTGAAATTAGTTAAAGAGATTAAAATAGTAAAAAAAAATGAATCGGCCAAAAAATTAATAAAAAATAAAAAATAATCATTATATAATTTTAAAGAATGTCATTTTCGTAAATGATGTTATCATCCAAATATATCTACTATTGCTACAGGATCTTCTATTTAAGAGAATCATTGTAGCAAGTCTCTAAAGTAGAGGATAGATATAAAATTGGTTTAGAACAAAACCCCATCCTCCTCTAATTTAGAGAAATCATGTAGTAACCCGATTTCCATTATAGTAATAATAAAGACTAAACATGTTTAAAATGATTAAAACAAGACTATGAGATTCCCTAATGGGTTTAAAGAGTGAAAAATTGGATTCAAGGCGTTCGAAAATAGTCTGGAGGGTTCCAAGTATTTGAACAATTCGGAAGTTCCGAACTTGTACAAGTAAAAGATCGGAAATTCCGATCCCTTCGGAAGCAAGAGTTGGAGTTTGGAAGCTCCGATCCTGAGTTCGAAAGATTCGAACGTTCTCCGACAGGCAGTTATGGGCTTTCTGAGTTGTGATTGGATAGGGTGGAGATCGGTGGTTCCGATCCTATAGTTCGGAAGTTCCAAACGTTTTAGATAGCCGTGTTGTCCAATCAAAAGATAGATGTTCGGTGGAGGAAGTTCTGAAGCACGATCAGAAGCTCTGAAGTCTGATCGTAGTTCCAAAAGTGGTGTATAAATAGGGGTGCTGAGACCTCATTTCCTTGCTCATTCCATCTCTTCTCTCTCTCGTCCCTAGGTGTTTCTACAGGGTTTTTAGGACATTTTAGGCATCATTTTGGAGGTCGGGCGATAGCGAGAGGCTACCGAGATCGTAGCTGAGTTGTGCCTATGTTTTGAGGTCATCACCATCAAAGAGCTAACGACTGACGCAGATATATTACTATACTCAAATTTGCTTAAGTGAGTATCTGTTAGTCTAGTTAAGGCTTTTAGTAAGCTATAAGTGTTTCTACAGGGTTTTTAGGCCATTTTAGGCGTCATTTTGGAGGTCGGACGATAGCGAGAGGCTACCGGGATCATAGCGGAGTTGTGCCTATGTTTTGAGGTCATCGCCATCAAAGAGCTAACGACGGACGCAGGTATATTACTATACTCAGATTGGCTTAAGTGAGTATCTGTTAGTCTAGTTAAGGCTTTTAGTAAGCTATAAGTGATATAGTGATTATATGCTTATAGGCTTGGACTTGAGTATCCGGGTGGCTAGGTTTCTTGAGTTGCATGATTTGAGGTATGAACGTACTATCCGAGATACCCTGTTTGAGTATGCTTATTCTATGATTGCATGTTTTTATTTGACATTGATTATATGCGCATTTATGTCACGAATACTATGCTACATGCATTGGCACGTTGAGCATGTACTTTTAATTGAGATAATCAGTAAAGGGGTCGTTAAGCCCCAATATTTTTGGGTGGATTCCATGGTTTTGTACCCGGTGATAAGCCCACAAGATTTACGGTATGAGAGTCACCTCCTAATGTGACGGCCTAGCATGCTACAAACCATGATGCCTTTGACTGAGCAGTGTTCAATCTATGATAGGTTTCCGATACCAATTCATATGCATTTGTATTTGCATTCATAGCATGTGTATACTTGTAGTAGCCCGTAACCAAATTAAGGGATTAAAGAACTAATCGCAATTAAGAACCTTGAGTTCGGACGCTTCGAAAGGAAGATCGGAGGCTCCAAACGTGATCGGACGATCCGAAGCCAGGATCGGAGGCTCCGAACGTGTTCGGACGCTCCGTCGGCAGGTTCGGACGGCCCGATCGGAGTCCAGTATTACGTCATTGCTTATGTCAGCAAGATAAAGTCACGACTGACACATTTATGGGACTTTGGACGCTCCGAAGTCGAGTTCGGATGGCCCGAACGTGTTCAGACGCTCCAAAGCCAGTTTGGACGGCCCGAACTCCGTCTATAAATAGAGGTGCCGAGATTCATTTTCAAATGCACCAATCCCCTCTCTTATCTCGATTCCTTAGTCTTCTAGCTTAGATCTAGGGAATTCTAGGCGTCTCATTGGGAATCTGGAAGTGGCGTAGCGATCCAGGCGTCGTAGCGGAGCTATGGCCTATTTTTGAGGCAAGCGACAACAAAGGGATGACGACGGACGCATGTATAGCTTTTGCTTCCTAAAAATATTTAGGAGTATGCAATAGCTTAGTTAAGGCTTTTAGAGCACTATAATGATATTAGTATCATTTGGCAGTGTAGTGCGGATTATAGGCGTGGACCTAGAGTTGGTAGAGCTTGCCTAGTAATTAAGGTACGAAAGTACTGTTCGAGATATCCTGACTGAGTATGCATGTATTATGTGACTGCATGATTTATATGACATGATTATATGCTACATACATTTGCATATTGAGCTATCTCTTTTGAGGTGTCTAGTAGTAGGGTTTTGCCCTATCCTGTTAGTGGATGGACTTCCATTGATTTGGGTCCGGAGTATCCACTGGTTTTTGGTATTTGAGCTACCTCCTGAAGCGACGGCACAACGTGCTACATACCAGGGCCCGGTCTGTCTTTGTTATCTGATTCTTGACCTCTAGTCAGTAGGCGGTACACTTGCATTCATGTATACTCGTACTCTCATGCTGAGTGTTTTATGCTCACGTCTCGTACTTTGTGTATTTGGACACCCTATTCCATGGGGGCAGGTATGCGATTGGATGAGGCGGGTGGATCCAAGAGGGGCTAGGCAGTGGATTGTCCAGCTGGAGTTTCGCCTAGTGTTTTATTTTATTTTATTGGGTTGATACAGTATTCGATTTGGTTGTATAACTATTTAGGTATTTGCAGATTCCTTTTCTTGGGATTGTATAATATTTATGTCTTCTGCAGTTTAATTCTGGTTTACTGTTTAATTAAGTTAATTGCATGCCTAAGTTTTTGATTAGTATGTGATTTCGGTAAGGGTCACTACATTTATGGTATCAGAGCATGAATAGTATTCTTGAGATTTAGATTCTGCATAAGTTAACCGTGAGGTAATTTTGTAGATGGCAGATCGCGATGATCAGAGTAGCCATGGTAGTGGAGGTGGACATTGGGGCGATGGTGTTCGGGAGCGTCGTTGGGAACGCCATCATCGTTGTCATGATGAGAACCGTTTCAGTGTGCGCCGGTTCTTACAGATGGGTCCTAAGCCCTTGGTTGGAGGGGAGACTCCGGAGGATGCGGAGAACTGGCTAGATCGCATGGAGACTTGTTTTCAGACATTCCACTGTACTGAAGATCAGAAGATGGAGACTCTTGGTTATCTTTTGGATGGGCGAGCCCGTAAGTGGTTGAGATTCACTTCTGCACCGTTCATTACGCCGAGAGGAGTTGCTACTTGGGCCGAGTTCCGCACAACTTTTCAGAAGTTGTACTTTACTCCTGCACTCCATCAGGCGAAGGCGGGTGAGTTACTGAGTTTACGACAGGGATCTATGACTATTGACGAGTATCAGCAGAAGTTCTTCGATCTGTTATCCTATTGCCCTGAGATTGCTGACAGCTCTGAGATGAAGCACAATCTGTTTCTTCAGGGTCTTAACCCGGAGATTCATGACCGTGTGGCGGTTAGTGATGATATGACCTACGAGGGCTTGGTGAACCGTTGTCACCAGGCAGAGGATAGTATTCGGCATAACAGGTCTTTCTCTTAGTCTAGGCCTGCGAGTTCTTTGGGTCTCCGTGCTCAGTCTTTCAAGAAGTCCGGATCTACTTCTTCTTCCTCTGGTTCCGGTGGTGTTGTTCGTTTTGGGAAGAAGGATAAATGCGACCATTGTGGGAAGAACCATCCGTCAGATAAATGTCGTAGAGCTTCTGGGGCATGTTTCCATTGTGGAGAGGTTGGTCATCTCCAGAGGGATTGTCCACTAGCTGGGGGAGGCGGTTCTGGTTCAGGATCGGGTTCTCAAGCTACCGTTCAGTAGAGGTCGTAGGGACAGTCTGCTGGGAGTTCTCATTTGAAGCCGCGGACTTCTGGCCAAGTGTTTGCCTTGAGGCATGATCAGGCAGTGGAGGAGAATGAGAAGGTCATCGCAGGTACATTTCTGTTATATGGTATACCTGCTCTTGTACTCATTGACACTGGTGCATCTCATTCCTTCATTTCTGCACGTTTTGTTAAGAGGCATAAGTTACCATGCATTACACTAGACGTAGTAGTTTTTATTTCTACTCCGACGGGCCAATATGCTTTGGCTAAGCGTCTAGTGATGGGTTTTCCTTTAGAGTTCGAAGGGAACATTCTGATAGCGAATCTCATGGTTCTTGCGATGGATGACTTTGATTGTATTCTGGGGATAGACATGTTGACTACCTATCGAGCTTCAATGGACTGCTATCAGAGATTAGTACGCTTTCATCCGGATGGGAGTGATAGCTGGTTTTTCTATGGTGAGGGAGCGCGACCCCCGATGCCGTTGGTATCAGTTTTGAGAGCCTGTCGAGCTCTAGAGTCTGGCGGGGAAGGTTACCTCATCTATGCAGTTGATTTGTCCGCTGAGAGCTTTGGGATAGAGAGTATTCCGGTTGTGGATGAATTCCCAGATGTATTTCCTGATGAGATTCCGGGTTTTCCTCATGTTAGGGAAGTCGAGTTTGGCATAGAGTTGATGTCGGGCACTTTGCCTATTTCTCGAGCACCGTATCGTCTGGCTCCATCACAGATGCGTGAGTTGAAGAATCAGTTACAGGATATTTTGGACAAGGGGTACATTTTTCCTAGTGTATCTCCTTGGAGAGCTCCTGTTCTCTTTGTGAAGAAGAGGGATGGGTGCGGCTATGCATTTACTATCGACAGTTGAACCGAGTTACTGTGAAGAACAAGTATCCTTTACCTCGTATTGATGACTTGTTTGATCAGCTTCAGGGTACTTCGGTTTACTCTAAGATTGACTTGAGATCTGGGTATCATCAGATGAGAGTATGAGATCAAGACATAGCCAAGACTTCATTTCGTACTTGCTATGGGCATTACGAGTTTCTAGTGATGGCTTTTGGTTTGAATAATGCGCCGGCTATATTTATGGATCTGATGAACCGCGTTTTCTGGGAGTTTCTGAATAAGTTTGTCGTGGTTTTCATTGATGACATTTTGGTGTATTCGCGTGATGCGGACGAGCATGTTTCTCACTTGCGGTTGGTACTGCAGACTCTTTGGGATGAGCAGTTGTTCGCCAAATTTAGTAAGTGCGAATTATTGATGGATCGAGTGGTCTTTCTTGGCCATATTATATCTAGGGAAGGGATTTTTTTTGATCCGAGCAAGATCAAGGCTGTGCTTAATTGGTCGCGTCCGACGACGGTTGCTGAGATCCGTAGTTTTTTGTGTCTAGCAGGATATTATCATCGCTTCATTTTGAACTTCTCACAGCTAGCTCGACCTTTGATGCAACTTACTCACAAGGGAGTTTATTTCGAGTGGTCCTCCGAATGCGAGGAGAATTTTTGTGAGTTTCGAGGGCGGTTGACTTCTGCGCCAGTGTTAGAATTACCGTCAGGATCTGGAGTGTATGTGGTGTACACAGATGGTTCTCTTCAGGGGTTAGGTTGTGTTCTGACTCAGAATGGGCATGTGATCACATACGCTTCTAGACAGTTGAAGTTGCACGAAGACAATTATCCAGTTCATGATTTGGAGTTGGTAGCTATTGTGTTCGCTTTGAAGATCTGGCGTCATTATCTGTATGGCGAGAAATTTGAGATCTTCACCGATCACAAGAGTCTCAAGTATTTGTTCACTCAGGCGGAGTTGAAAATGAGAAAAAGACGTTGGATGGACCTGCTTAAGGACTATGATTGCGAGATTAAGTTTCATCCGGGAGCTGCTAATCTCACTGCTGATGCCTTGAGTCGCAAGGTGCGATAATCCGCACTGCAGACTTGTTCGATGTCTAGTGCGATCGGAGAGTGTTGTATTTCAGGGTTTACCTTCAAGCACAAGAAAGGTATGCAGAGTATCCAGATGTTTGCAATATTATCTGAGCCAGCTTTGTATTCGCGGATTCGGGATGCTTAGATGTCTGATTCGAAGACCCAGTATTTGGATCGTCTAGCCAATGAGGATAGTACGTCTGGATTTCACTATCAGTCAGATGGGTTTCTATGTTTGTCTGGTAGGCTTGTGATTCCGGAGGATGAGGAGTTGAGAGAGGAGATCTTGTCTCAGGCACATCGCACTAAGTTGAGTATTCATCTGGGGAGCAACAAGATGTGCAATGATCTACGTACTCGGTTTTGGTGGAAGGGGATGAAACGCAACGTGTATCAGTATGTTTCAAAATGCTTGGTTTGTCAGCAGGTCAAGGCAGAACACCAACGACCTGGAGGTTTGATTCACAGTCTGCCTATTCCTGAGTGGAAATGGGAGCTTATCACGATGGATTTTGTGACTCATTTGCCGGTATCCTTGATGAATTGTGATGCTATCTGGGTTGTGGTGGACCGACTCACCAAGTCAGCAAATTTTATTGCCTATAGCCAAGAGTACTCTGTGGATCGTATGGCTCGATTATACATTCAGGAGATCGTTCGACTTCATATAGTGCATGTGAGCATTTTCAGCGATCGAGACCCCAGGTTTACTTCTAGGTTCTAGGAAAGTGTTCAGCGTGCGATGGGCACTACTCTCAGTTTGAGTACTTCCTATCATTCTGAGACAGATGGTCAGTCAGAGCGTACTATCCGTACTTTGGAGGATATGCTTCGAGCGTGCACTATGAACTTTGGTTCAGCCTGGCAGGATCATTTGCCATTGATTGAGTTCGCGTACAACAACTGTTATCATAGTATCATTGGGATGGCACCTTTTGAGGCGTTGTATGGGCAACGTTGTCGTACTCCACTCTTTTGGGAAGAAGTGGGGGAGAGACAGGCTGAGGGACCGGAATTAGTCCAGCAGACAGCAGATGTTCTTGATCAGATCAAGAAACGGATTAAGACTGCACAGGATCGTCAGACCAGCTATGCTAATACTAAGCGTAGACCTTTGCAGTTTGATGTTGGGGAGAAAGTGTTTCTGAGAGTTTCACCTTTCTGCAGGATTATCAGATTTGGCCTCAAGGGCAAGTTGTCTCCTAGATTTATCGGTCCGTTTGAGATCTTGGAGAGCATTGGCGATCTGGCTTATCGTCTGGCCTTGCCACCGTATTTTTCCAGTATTCACGACGTGTTCAACGTATCTCTGTTGAGACGGTATGTGGCAGATCAGTCCATATTGTAGTAGCCCGTAACCAAAATCAGTAAATAAGGAATTAATCATAATTACTTGGGTAGAGTTCGGAAACTCCGATCAGGATCGGAAGCTCCGAACAAGATCGGAAGCTCCGATCAATATTACGTCAGGCATGACGTGTGGCAAGATCGGAAGCTTCGATCAGGACCGGAAGCTCTGATCACCCCTATCCGGAGTCAACAAGTGATATTTTGACACGTGGCAGATCAGGATCTTCGGAAGCTCCGATGGCAGGATCGGACGTTCCGATCGAGGTTCGGACGTTCCGATCAAGGATCGGAAGTTCCGATCGTTGTCTATAAATAGAAGGCCGAGCCTTCACTTTCAATTGCCAATTCCGAGTTCTCCTTTCCTTTCTAGTCCTTTTGGAGCTGTTCTAGTCTTCTTAGGCTTGGTCCGGAGGTCGGCGAGGCGTTCAGTAGTCGTAGCGGAGTTATGCCCAAGTTCTGGAGGCATCGACATCAAAGGGCTAACGACGGACGAATGTATAGCTTTTGCTTCCTATAAATATTTAGGAGTATGCAATAACTTAGTTAAGGCTTTTAGAGCACTTTAATGATAGTAGTATCATTTGGCAGTGTAGAGCAGACTATAGGCGTAGACCTAGAGTTGGTAGAGCTTGCACTGTTTTGAGGTACGAAAGTACTGTTTGAGATATCCTGAATGAGTATGCATGTATTATGTGACTGCATGATTTATATGTCATTGATTTATGCGGCATTCATTTGCATCTTGCTGTATCTCTTTCGAGATGTCTGTTAGTAGGGTTGTACCCTATCCTGTTAGTGGATGGACTTCCATCGATTTGGGTCCGGCGTATCCACGGTTATCTCGCTATGGGAGCCACCTCCTGAAGCGACGGCACAGCGTGCTACATACCAGGGCCCGGTCTGTCTCTGTTATCTGATCCTTGACCTCGAGTCTATAGGGAGTTCAATTTGCATGCATGTATACTCATACTCTCGTACTGAGCGTTTTATGCTCACGTCTCGTACTCTGTATTTTCTGGACACCCTATTCCATGGGGCAGGTTTGCGATTGGACGAGGAGGGTGGATCCAGGAGGGGCTAGTCAGTGGTTGGCCAGCTGGAGCTTCGCTTAGGTTTTATTACTGTTGTTTTGGGTTTATACAGCTATTCGATTTGGTTGTATATTATTGGATAATTACAGATTCCTTTACTTGGGATTGTATAATGTTTATGGTTTCCGCAATTTTATTCTGATATCTGTTTAATTAAGTTAATTGCATGCATAAGTTCTGTTTAGTAGGTGATCCGGCTAAGGGTCACTACATTTATGGTATCAGAGCATGCAAAAGAATTCTTGGGATTTAGTCTCATCTTGAGGTATTTTTGTAGATGTCAAATTGTGACGACCAGAGTTCTCATGGCAGTGTTGGTGGGCGTTGGGGTGATGCCGGCCGAGAGCCTCGTCGAGAACGGCGTCATCGTCACCATGACGACGAGCGTTTCACTGTGCGTCGATTCTTAGCTATGGGTCCTAAGCCCTTAGTTGGAGGTGAATCTCCGGAGGATGCGGAGAACTGGTTAGACCGCATGGAGACGACTTTTCAGACATTCCAATGCACCGAGGAGCAGAAGGTGGAGACCCTTGGCTATCTTCTAGATGGGCGTGCGCGCAGGTGGTAGAGGTTTACTTCTGCACCTTTTGTTGCGGCGAGAGGAGTGGCCACCTGGGCCGAGTTCCGCACAGCTTTCCAAAAGCGGTATTTTCCTCCTGCACTCCGTTAGTCAAAGGCAGGCGAGCTACTGAGTCTGCGACAGGGAGCCATGTCTATCGATGAGTATCAGCAGAGGTTCTTTGATCTGCTATCCTATTGTCCCGAGATTGCTGATAGCTCAGAGATGAAGTATAATCTGTTCCTTCAGGGCCTTAACCCTGAGATCCATGACCGTGTGGCGGTTGGCGACGACATGTCTTACGAGGGTTTGGTGAGCCGTTGTCACCAGGCGGAGGACAGCATTCGGTGGAACAAGTCTTTCTCTCAGTCGAGACCTGCTAGTTCTTTGGGTCCCCGTGCCCAAACTTTCAAGAAATCTGGATCTTCTTCTTCCTCTGGTTCTGGAGGTGTTGTTCGTTACGATAAGAAGGACAAGTGTGATCACTGTGGGAAGAACCATCCATCCGACAAGTGCCGTAGAGCTTCTGGAGCTTGTTTCCGTTGTGGAGAGACTGGTCATATCTGGAGGGATTGTCCACTGTCTGGGGGAGGCGGTTCTGGTTCTGGTTTAGGATTGGGTTCTCAG
This sequence comes from Henckelia pumila, assembly GCF_033568475.1. Lineage (NCBI taxonomy): Eukaryota > Viridiplantae > Streptophyta > Magnoliopsida > Lamiales > Gesneriaceae > Henckelia > Henckelia pumila. The sequence continues at coordinate 79,757,911 of NC_133121.1, forward strand.
GCCACCGTACAGCAGAGGTCGCAGGGACAGTCTGCTTAGAGTTCTCATTTGAGGCCACGAGCTTCTGGCCAGGTGTTTGCCCTGAGACATGATCAGGCTGTGGAGGAGAATGAGAAAGTCATCGCAGGTACATTTCTGCTTTATGGTATACCTGCTCTTGTACTTATTGACACTGGTGCATCTCATTCCTTCATTTCTGCACGTTTTGTTAAGAGGCATAAGTTACCATGCATTGCACTAGACGTAGTGATGTCTGTTTCTACTCCGACGGGCCAATCTGCTTTGGCTAAGCGTCTAGTGATGGGTTGCCCTTTAGAGTTCGAAGGGAACATTTTGTTAGCGAATCTCATGGTCCTGGCGATGGACGATTTTGATTGCATTCTGGGAATAGATATGTTGACTACTTATCGAGCTTCAGTGGACTGCTATCAGAGATTAGTACGCTTTCATCCAGAGGGGAGTGAGAGTTGGTTTTTCTATGGTGAGGGAGCGCGACCCCCGATGCCTTTGGTATCAGCTTTGAGAGCCTGTCGAGCTCTAGAGTCTGGCGGGGAAGGCTACCTTATCTATGCAGTTGATTTGTCCGCTGAGAGTATTGGGATAGAGAGCATTCCTGTTGTGGATGAATTTCCAGATGTGTTTCCTGATGAGATTCCGGGTTTTCCTCCTGCTAGGGAAGTCGAGTTTGGCATAGAGTTGATGCCGGGTACTTCGCCTATTTCTAGAGCATCGTATCGTCTGGCTCCGTCAGAGATGCGTGAGTTAAAGAATCAGCTACAGGATCTTTTGGACAATGGGTACATTCGTCCTAGTGTGTCTCCTTGGGGAGCTCCTGTTCTCTTCGTAAAGAAGAAGGATGGGTCGATGCGGCTGTGCATTGACTATCGGCAGCTGAATCGAGTCACTGTGAAGAACAAGTATCCGTTGCCTCGTATTGATGACTTGTTTGACCAGCTGCAGGGCACGTCAGTTTACTCCAAGATTGAATTGAGATCTGGGTATCATCAGTTGAGAGTCCGTGATCAGGACGTAGCCAAGACTGCATTCCGTACTCGCTATGGGCATTACGAGTTCCTAGTGATGCCATTTGGTTTGACTAATGCGCCGGATATATTCATGGATTTGATGAACCGTGTCTTCAGGGAGTACTTGGACAAGTTTGTCGTGGTCTTCATTGACGACATCTTGGTGTATTCACGTAATACGGAAGAGCATGTTTCTCACTTGCAGTTGGTACTGCAGACTCTTCGAGATGAGCAGTTATACGCCAAGCTGAGCAAGTGTGAGTTCTGGATGGATAGAGTGGTCTTTCTTGGCCATATCATATCCAGGGAAGGGATTTCTGTTGATCCAAGCAAGATTGAAGCGGTACTTAATTGGTCGCGTCCGACGACAGTTGCTGAGATCCGTAGTTTTCTGGGTCTAGCAGGGTATTATCGTCGCTTCATTCTGAACTTCTCTCAGTTAGCTCGACCGTTGACGCAGCTTACCCGCAAGGGTGTGGATTTCGAGTGGTCCTCCGAGTGCGAGGAGAATTTCCGTGAGCTTCGACGGCGGTTGACTTCTGCGCCGGTGTTGGCATTACCGTCAGGATCTGGAGGGTATGTAGTTTACACGGATGCTTCTCTTCAGGGTTTGAGTTGTGTCCTGACTCAGAATGGGCATGTGATTTCATACGCTTCTAGACAGCTGAAGCTTCACGAGGACAAATACCCAGTCCATGATTTGGAATTGGCAGCCATTGTGTTCGCTTTGAAGATCTGGCGTCATTATCTGTATGGCGAGAAATTTGAGATCTTTACCGACCATAAGAGTCTCAAGTATTTGTTCACTCAGACGGAGTTGAACATGAGGCAGAGACGTTGGATGGACTTGCTTAAGGACTATGATTGCAAGATTAAGTACCATCCGGGAGCTGCTAATCTCACCGCTGATGCTTTGAGTCGCAAGGTGCGATTATCCGCACTTCAGACTTGTTCGATGTCTAGTGCGATCAGTGACTGTTGTACTTCAGGTTATACCTTCAAGCATAAGAAAGGTATCCAGAGTATCCAGATGTTTGCGATATTATCTGAGCCAGCCTTGTATTCGCGGATCCGAGATGCTCAGATGTCTGATTCAAAGACCCAGCGTTTAGCTCGTCTAGCTAACGAGGGTAGCTCGTCTAGATTTCATTATCAGTCAGATGGCTTTCTGTGTTTGTCTGGTAGGCTTGTGATTCCGCAGGATGAAGAGTTGCGAGAGGAGATTTTGTCTCAGGCACATCGCACTAAGTTGAGTATTCATCCTGGGAGCAACAAGATGTACAAGGATCTACGTACTCGTTTCTGGTGGAAGGGAATGAAACGCAGTGTTTATCAGTTTGTTTCGAGATGTTTGGTGTGTCAACAGGTCAAGGCAGAGCACCGACGACCTGGAGGATTGCTTCACAGTCTGCCTATTCCTGAATGGAAATGGGAGTTTATCACAATGGACTTTGTGACCCATTTGCCGATATCCCCGAGGAACTGTGATGCTATCTGGGTTGTGGTGGAACGACTCACCAAGCCAGCGCATTTCATTGCCTATAGCCGAGAGTACTCTGTGGATCGCATGGCACGGATGTACATTCAGGAGATCGTTCGATTTCATGGAGTGCCTGTGAGCATTGTCAGCGATCGGGACCCCAGGTTTACTTCTAGATTCTGGGGTAGTGTTCAGCGTGCGATGGGTACTACTCTCAGTTTGAGTACAGCCTATCATCCGGAGACTGATGGTCAGTTAGAGCGCACTATCCGTACGTTAGAGGATATGCTTAGAGCGTGCGTCATGGATTTTGGTTCAACCTGGCAGGATCATTTGCCGTTGATCGAGTTCGCTTACAACAACAGCTATCACACTAGTATTGGGATGGCACCTTTTGAGGCGTTGTATGGGCGATGTTGTCGTACTCCACTCTTCTGGGAAGAAGTGGGGGAGAGACAGGCTGAGGGACCGGAGTTTATCCAGCAGGCGATAGACATTGTTGATCAGATCAAGAAACGGATTAAGACTGCACAGGATCGTCAGGCCAGCTATGCTAATATCAAGCGTAGGCCCTTGCAGTTCGAGGTCGGGGAGAAAGTGTTTATGAGAGGGTCACCTTTCCGCAAGATACTCAGATTTGGCCTTAAGGGCAAGTTGTCTCCCAGATTTATCGGTCCGTTTGAGATCTTGGAGAGCATTGGCGATTTGGCTTATCGATTAGCTTTGCCACCGCATCTATCCAGTATTCACGACGTGTTCCACGTATCTCTGTTGCGATGGTATGTGGCGGATAAATCTCATATTCTGCAGCGGTCTGAGGTTCAGGTAGACAAGGATTTGACTTATGTTGAGAAACCTCTTCGTATCCTGGATTATAAGGATAAGGTTTTACGGAACAAAGTCATTCCTTTGGTTTTAGTTCAGTGGCAGCGCCGAGGCACTGAGAAAGCTACTTGGGAGCTTGAGGACAGGATGCGTAAAGACCATCCTGATTTGTTTTGATTTCATTCTTTAAATTGTATTCAGTTGCAAACTCTGTAAACGTTTGATTTGAATAAAGAATGTTTCTGATTTCTGTTTTTGCATTCGGTACTTAAGATCTGATTTTGAGGACGAAATATCTTAAGTGGGGGAGAATGTAGTAGCCCGTAACCAAAATCAGTAAATAAGGAATTAATCATAATTACTTGGGTAGAGTTCGGAAGCTTCGAAGGTGAGATCGGAAGCTCCGAACAGGATCGGAAGCTCCGATCAATATTACGTCAGGCATGACGTGTGGCAAGATCGGAAGCTCCGATCAGGACCGGAAGCTCCGATCACCCCTATCCGGAGTCAACAAGTGATATTTTGACACGTGGCAGATCAGGATCTTCGGAAGCTCCGATGGCAGGATCGGACGTTCCGATCGAGGTTCGGACGTTCCGATCAAGGATCGGAAGTTCCGATCGTTGTCTATAAATAGAAGGCCGAGCCTTCACTTTCAATTGCCAATTCCGAGTTCTCCTTTCCTTTCTAGTCCTTTTGGAGCTGTTCAAGTCTTCTTAGGCTTGGTCCGGAGGTCGGCGAGGCGTTCAGTAGTCGTAGCGGAGTTGTGCCCAAGTTCTGGAGGCATCGACATCAAAGGGCTAACAACGGACGAAGGTATAGCTTTTGCTTCCTATAAATATTTAGGAGTATGCAATAGCTTAGTTAAGGCTTTTAGAGCACTTTAATGATAGTAGTATCATTTGGCAGTGTAGAGCAGACTATAGGCGTGGACCTAGAGTTGGTAGAGCTTGCACTGTTTTGAGGTACGAAAGTACTGTTCGAGATATCCTGACTGAGTATGAATGTATTATGTGACTGCATGATTTATATGCCATTGATTTATGCTGCATTCATTTGCATCTTGCTGTATCTCTTTCGAGATGTCTGTTAGTAGGGTTGTACCCTATCCTGTTAGTGGATGGACTTCCATCGATTTGGGTCCGGCGTATCCACGGTTATCTCGGTATGAGAGCCACCTCCTGAAGCAACGGCACAGCGTGCTACATACCAAGGCCCGGTCTGTCTCTGTTATCTGATCCTTGACCTCGAGTCTATAGGGAGTTCACTTTGCATGCATGTATACTCATACTCTCGTACTGAGCGTTTTATGCTCACGTCTCGTACTCTGTATTTTTTGGACACCCTATTCCATGGGGCAGGTTTGCGATTGGACGAGGAGGGTGGATCCAGGAGGGGCTAGTCAGTGGTTGGCCAGCTGGAGCTTCGCTTAGGTTTTATTACTGTTGTTTTGGGTTTATACAGCTATTCGATTTGGTTGTATTGGATAATTACAGATTCCTTTACTTGGGATTGTATAATGTTTATGGTTTCCACAGTTTTATTCTGATATCTGTTTAATTAAGTTAATTGCATGCATAAGTTCTGTTTAGTTGGTGATCCGGGTAAGGGTCACTACACATATTCTGCAGCCGTTTGAAGTTCAGGTGGATACGGATTTGACTTATGTAGAGAGACCTATTCGTATCTTGGATCATAAGGATAAGGTCTTGCGAAATAAAGTCATTCCTCTGGTTTAAGTTCAGTGGCAGCGCCAAGGCACTGAAGAAGCCACTTGGGAGCTGGAAAGCAGGATGCGTTCAGAACATCCTGAGTAATTTTGATTTTATTGTCGTGTTTTATTCATGTTGAGAACTCTGTAAACGTTTGATTTGAATAAAGATGTTTCTTCATGTTGTTTCGTTTTTAGTACTTAAAATCTGATTTCGAGGACGAAATATCTTAAGTGGGGGAGAATGTAGTAGCCCGTAACCAAATTAAGGGATTAAAGAACTTATCGCAATTAAGAACCTTGAGTTCGGACGCTCCGAAAGGAAGATCGGAGGCTCCGAATGTGATCGGACGATCCGAAGCCAGGATCGGAGGCCCCGAACGTGTTCGAACGCTCCGTCGGTAGGTTCGGACGGCCCGATCGGAGTCCAGTATTACTTCATTGCTTACTTCAGCAAGATGACCTCACGGCTGACGCATTTATGGGACTTCGGACACTCCGAATTCGAGTTCGGATAGCCCGAACGTGTTCGGACGCTCCGAAGCTAGTTTGGATGGCCCAAACTCCGTCTATAAATAGAGGTCCCGAGATTCATTTTCAGATGCACCAACCACCTCTCTTTTCTCGATTCCTTAGTCTTCTAGCTTAGATCTAGGGAATTCTAGGCGTCCCATTGGGAATCCGGAAGTAGCGTAGCAATCCAGGCGTCGTAGCGGAGCTGTGGCCTAGTTTTGAGGCAAGCGACAGCAAAGGGCTGACGATGGATGCAGGTATAGCTTTTGCTTTCTAAAAATATTTAGGAGTATGCAATAGCTTAGTTAAGGATTTTGGAGCACTATAATGATATTAGTATCATTTGGCATTGTAGTGCGGATTATAGACGTGGACCTAGAGCTGGTAGAGCTTGCCTAGTAATTAAGGTACGAAAGTACTGTTCGAGATATCCTGACTGAGTATGCATGTATTATGTGACTACATGATTTATATGACATGATTATATATTGCATACATTTGCATATTGAGTTATCTCTTTTGAGGTGTCTAATAGTAGGGTTTTACCCTATCCTGTTAGTGGATGGACTTCCATTGATTTGGGTCCGGAGTATCCACTGGTTTTTGGTATGTGAGCCACCTCCTAAAGCGACGGCACTACGTGCTACATACCAGGGCCCGTTCTGTCTTTGTTATCTGATTCTTGACCTCAAGTGAGTAGGCGGTACACTTGCATTCATGTATACTCTTACTCTCGTGCTGAGCGTTTTATGCTCACGTCTCGTACTTTGTGTATTTGGACATCCTATTCCATGGGGCAGGTTTGCGATTGGATGAGGCGGGTGGATCCAAGAGGGGCTAGGCAGTGGATTGGCCAGCTGGAGCTTCGCCTAGTGTTTTATTTTATTATATTGGGTTGATATAATATTCGATTTGGTTGAATAACTATTTGGGTATTTGCAGATTCCTTTCCTTGGAATTGTATAATATTTATGGCTTCCGCAGTTTAATTCTGGTTTACTGTTTAATTAAGTTAATTGAATGTCTAAGTTTCTGATTAGTAGGTGATATCGGTAAGGGTCACTAAAATACTGACCGCTAAAATCGGTGCGATAAAAATCTACTAACAAGCATACCAATTCAAGTAATAGTATAAGGATTAAAGTTCAGATGTCGAACCCTCAGGGATTGTTATTTTTGCAATTACCAAAATGTAATTATTTCTACTTAATCTAGACTAGAGAATAAAAGTGATTTCAAATTTTTAATTAAGAAATAAATTTGCAAATAAAGTCAATTAAAATAAAATGCAGCAAGAATTTTAAAGATGAATTCAAATATGAAAGAAATCCAATCAAGGATACACGTAGGTACCTAACAAGTCATGTGACAAGACGTCAATTTGGAACTCAGATTTAAATCTTAAATTACGGTAAATTCTCCTAACTTGTTTAAAGGTCTATTTCTAGAACAATTAAACCTATTCAAATGTTGACAGATCAATCTTTCATAATTCAAATCAACTTCGAATGCATTTAGATTTGTGAGAACTCAGTTTGCACCTAAAACCGCACAATGAAATCGAATACTATTTCTAGTCAATTTAACCTCGTGTTGATTAATGAAGTGATTTAAATCAATTCCTCCTCTTTCGACTTGGAATTGATTAACATGCATGCAAACAATTGGCCAGATCATTCACAAGACAAATTTAAATCCAAAAATCAATAATATAAAACTAAATCTGAAAAATTCCAAATAACACTCAATTTTTCTACATGAACTTGTTTGGCCCAATCACGTGACCTTGATCGAAATAAAACGACTAATCAAATTTTAGCATAATTCACAAACAAAGTATTTAATCCAAAACATGAACTAAAAATCAAAAATAAAAAAGAAAAGAAGAAGAATAGAATGAGATTTATGATTGTAGCCGCCACCTTGCCTCTCAAACACGTTTGGAACCCTATTCTGATGGTAAAATAATCTATTTATACGCTTAGAATCTTTAAAAGATAGCATCCAATCTCGACTAAGAATTTTCCAAAAATAAAATTCCGCCCGCCCATCTCACTCTAGCGGAAGCATCATGCGCTCGAGCGAGACAAATTCTGCCTCAGTTGTGATTTTTCACCTCGCTCGAGCGGAACAAACACGCGCTAGAGCGAGAAAGTCTCTGGAGTCTATTCTCATTTCGGGCTCACTCGATCGATAGAAACATTCGCTCGAGCAAGAGACCCTCTGTCCAAATTTTCTTCATTTCTAGGATTTTCTTACAAAACAAACCAGGAGAGACATTATGCAGACTAATGTATGAAATATGCTTAAACTAATTAAAAACATAAAAATTAACACATGAGTGCATGCAAAACAACAATAAAAAACACAAAAATATTCATACAAAACACACTTATCAACTCCCCCATACTTAAACCTTGCTTGCCCTCGAGCAAGACATGCGACAAACAATATGCAAACACAAAGATAAGTATGGATGAGTCATGAAAATTACAGCCTCAGATAAATTCCAACATCAACACATTGAACTCCATAAATGCTCTTTCCAAAATACACTATCAGTTTAGCGTGAACGTGTGTGTGTGACATGTTATTCCAGTTTCATACAACTTCAAAAGAATCTGTTCTACGACTGCTTAGTGAGCTATGACAAATCAGTGTAATTTTCAAAATCAAGAGCTCCTTCATCCCAACAATTTCTACAAAAGCACAACTCTCTTGAGATAAATTACGCACCTCCGGATTTTACATCCTGTTTTCTTAAGCCCCAAGCATTACCCGTAAACTTAGTTATAAAGAAGATAATATTCAAATTTCAATCCCCTCGTCTATAGTCCGGATGGAGCTACAATACCATTGAACCCGCAAACTTAGCCATGGAACAATGAATAGAATTTCAATCACTTTCCAAGCCCGGATGAAATTGTTATTGATATTCAAAAAAATTTATTTTTAAATTTGTAACCCCATTTAATCCGCATACTTAGTCAAGAACAAGGTGATTTGGATTTCAATCCCTTGCTTATAACCCGGATGGAGCCAACTTTATTTTCACAAAAATTTTCATAAAAATTTGAATAGGTGCGCCCAAGATCGTACATTCAATGTCAGAAAATCATTGAAACTCAAAAGACACTATCAAGATAAACAAACACCTATTGTCGTGTAATGGTCAAGCAGACACAAACATCATCAATTACATTGTTACATTTCATTGGTCTAACATGTGTGCTTAAGATTATTCACGATTCAACCAACAGTTTCTCATGTCCAATCAAGAGCAAAAAAATTTCACCCAAAATAGTTTCACAACAACTTCATCATCATTGGCTATCAATCATCATCCAACATGAACAAACACTAATATGAACGAAACACAATGAAAAATGACATGAATACGAACTATATGCACTTAACTAAACAATACGGATGCAACAAAATGATAAATGATGCATAACTAAACTATCCCCCCCCCCATACACTTATCTAAAGCATTGCCCTCAATGCTCTAGAAACACAAAACATAAAACAAATGCAAATGACAAAATTCAAATAAACAAAATGCAAAACAAAACAGGGACTCCCCTGGTTCAAGGCTGGGCAGGTGCATCATTATCATCCTCTTCATACTCAGGTGGAGGCACTTGGAATGTAGGAGCTGGGGCGGTATGCTGAAATGGAAAAGGCGGAGGGCATTGCGGAGAAGCGGGAAACGTCGAGGCATCGAGACCAAGTTGAGTGGTCAACCCTCTGATCATGACATCCATGGCTTGAATATGTGCAGTCGTATAGGCCATGTACTCATTCTGGTAATGATCAAATGCAGTAAGTTCCGTGACCGCTTCGGGTAGGGGCAACGGCGAGGATGAGCTAGTCGTTCAGCAGCGGTGCTAGAACTTGCTCCACCACCCGGAGGAAAATCTTTTTTCCTCTTAGCTTCCTTTTTCAACACAAGGGCCCTGTCAATGGGTTGATGTGGTTGCAACCACTCCTCATCGGCTCTAACTTGGACACCGAATTGAACACAAAGCTCAGAAATAATGTAAGGCCCTGAAAGATTAAGTTATTAATTATGGAATTGAGATTTAAATTCGGAATTTGGGAAAATATCAATTGGATAATTTATGAAAATTAGAGAGTTAATTTTCGAGCAGAAAATATTTAATTTGAGAATTTACGAATTTTGAGATTTAAATTCCGGGATTCTTAAATTAAAATATGGAAATATTTGAATTGAATATTTATGGAATTTAAGAATTAAATTCTGAGTTCCGAGAATAAAAGAGGATTTAATGAGATGGTGAAATCCGAGCAGGGATCAATTTGCAAATATAGAGAAGTTCAAGGACTAAACTGCGATAAGGTCCGAAATTATTTAATTTTGATCCGAGATTATTTAATTTGAGAATATTTAGAGTTTAGAATTAAATTCTTATATTCTTAAATTATTTATAATTGAAATTGAATTAAATCGTTTGTCCAGTGACTAGTTTGCAAATAGGCCAAAGTTCAGGGACCAAAATGAAATTTCCTTGCAAGTGGCCCTTTATACGTGTAATATGCTTGGAATTCATCAAAATTGTTATCCAACTCAGCTGAGAAAACCGAGAGGTGAAAGAGGAGGGTTCCAAGTCCAGTTTTCAATCTTCAAACTTTGATATCTTGTGGTCCGGTTATCCGATTTCAATTTCGAAAATAGCGCTGCGATCATTGCGATGAGAGCTTCGATTAGACGTAAGTATTCTTATATTTCCAGCATGTTTTGAAGTTTGGAATTTGGGAGAATTCAGAAATGATTGTGGATATGTGTTCTTGCGATTATATGAATTGTTATATCGCAACCGGATCGAAGACGAATGTTGTATGCATGTCTTATGATTTTCAGCCATGAGTTCGAAACCTTACACTTTGATATGCTGAGATTTTGATGATATCTTGTTGATATATGTTGATATGAGATTGATATTCGAGTTCGATATTATTTCGGTTACCGATTTTATTCCGTTATGTCGTCGGTTGTCATTGGTATAATTTTCAGAAGTTATCTTCGATTCTATACCAACTGATGTAGCTGATATATGATGTATTATGGCTCATATGAGGTATAGATGAAGTGTACTTGAATGATAGAGTTGATAGCAATGAATTACGATTGCCGAAGTTTAACCGTCATGACGTCTAGTCAAGAATTGGCTGGTATTGAATTATCTGTGATTGAGCTGAGTTTGAATTGAGTTCTTGCTGATATTAATGACTTGTAAAAACTTCATTTTAGATTAAGAATGAAGGCTATTGAGCTTGAGAAGTTGAATTTCGAATCTGCCAAGAATTGAGCAAAGTTTGTGACGTTTTGGTTTGAAGATTAGATGATGAACTTGAGATGATGAACTTGAGCAGACTTTTGTGATTGTCCAGATGTGGAACATTTTCAGAATTTAGAATGACAGGTATAAGATGACATTGAGAGTCAGAGATTCGATACTCGAGAATGATGATTTTTGAGTTATCCCGAACAAATCACATGCTTGATTATGTTTTATTCTTGATTTAGAATTTGATGTTGTCGATCCATTTCAGGTAGTGGATCTTTATTACTTATGATATGATATTGAATTGATTCTAGTGCCAAGGTCAGATGGACCTTATTTTAGAGTCTGATGAGACGACGATAGATGGATATCCATGTCAAGATCGGATACGAATCTTGATGGTAGTGATTTGATATGAATCAAATCTTGATAGCGTTCTATATAAATCTTTTGATTTGAAGTATTGATTTGAAGTCTTGATTGATATGTTTCACATTGATATATGTGATATATTACTCTATCCTCGAATTGAAATGGTTAGAGTTGACATGTTTCTATTTTAACGCATGTATATGTCTTTTATACTGGGAATTATATTCTCACCGAAGTTTATCCGGCTGTTGTCTTGTTTTTTATGTGTGCATGATAACAGGTGGGGCAGGAGCTAGTCGGATACGATATTGATAGCTCGGGAGAGGGAGTTTTAGCACGTGGTGTCTTGGGTTTGTAGCCGAGTTGAAGTCTTTGAGGTCTTGACAAGCATGCTAGATGATTATACTTGTAGTAGTTTGAAGAACAGCAGTTGAGTTTTGTACATAACTATTTCCTTTGATGTCATTTAAACTACTTAGTTGATGTAGCTAATGCTTGTAGACATGATTTAATCTTGTTCTTTATATATGGATATATTTTAGAATTGATAGAACTTGAATTGGAATGAAAGGAAGGATCAAAGTTTTGCTGCAACAAAATAGGGCATGTTTCTACCCAGGCAGCGCCCGCTCCGCTGATTTATGCAGACCGAGCACAGCCCTGAAATTTGGCCTGTTGTTTTGAGGAAAACAAGTTGCTCGATCGGCGGTTTTTAACCGACCAAGCGCACCCCTTGTTGAAAAAAAAAATTTGTTTGTTTTACTTATCTTTGTATCTTTGATCCTTTGTTAATTAATCATGTTTAGTGATTAATTGCCCCAAGATTTGATTAGCAACCCGAGGCCCCACAACAGGTGGTATCAGAGCGAGAAAATTCTGGAATAAGATAGACGATTAGTGAGCGGGGTAGATCGAGTTTTTCTTCCTTGCTTATGTTGTATACTAGCATGAGATGATTTAATTACATGTTGAATAACATGCTTTAATTGCTAGTATGATACATGCTTTCGTATTATGGACTTATCACATGATATTGTGTTTTACTTCAAAAGCATATTTTCATATGGTACTATCACAAGCTACCTGAATATCTGAAGTGATTGGAAGCAGGTGTACTTGAATTCTTTGATCTTACATGCTTACCTGAATCTCTGAATCGAGTGGAATCATGTGTATTTGTCTTCAGACATCAGAACCGAGTCTTGATCAGAATTAAGATGATGAGGAGAGGACTATGAGGTTGATCACAATATCGAGTTGATAAATTTGATAAATTTGCTATATGAGAATAAAGCAAATGTGATTTTAGCTTACGACTACGGATATCACTGCATTGATTTGTCAGTGTAGGAGCTAGTGGAATTGAGAAATGGAACTTAACTCCTATTGATTTGCTCCGTTGGCTGAACACTCTTAAGAACATATATGCGACGATGTCAGAAAATATAAGGAATGATTATGAATTTTAGAACCTGATTAGGTGATGTCTACCTTGACTAGGGCATACAGATTGTGGATATTTGTCTGAGATTGACTGCAGGTTCAGCTCATGAAAATGACTACGCATTGCCATAAACCTGAAGTATAAGCGGAAGAGCTTTTTGGCTATTGCTGTCATGAGATTGAGATGACAAGGAGACCATCCTATATCGAGGGAGCTGCTCTATCAGCTTTGAGAATATATTAAGCTGGGATTGAGGTAAGATTTAGTATTTTGCTGATTAGCAATACTTGACTTGATTTTGTCAGAAAACCTCGAATCTCTAGCATAATAATAACTCCTCGATATGGAGAATGTCATAAATTTACAGTCCTTCATGATATGGCTTTGGAATGATGTGTAAAACACTCGGAGACCAAAGCTAGCGATTTGCAACATTTTATCTTGAATAAATGAATCGATTATCCCTCTTGCTCAACATTGAGATATACATAGGTATGTCATTGAATTTATGATGTCCTTGGGATTACAATAGATGCTTGTAGTAGTATGATGATGAAGATACGGATTTTGTTTAGCTACTTAGCTTGGAGATGAGTTGATTATGCTAAGTTGATTGAATCTTGAGAAGTGAAGTTAGTATGTAAACCAAGTGAAAGCTAGTTGAAATATATACTGAAATGTACTGAATGATTGATATTGGTTTTACATGATGGATGCTAAGATTGAGTTTTACATGGAAATGTATGAACTGAAATGACTCGAAAAGATAGTAAATGAAATGGGAGAATGAATCTGATATGTTTCTCCTCTACTTCTTGAGAAGAAGAAAATGAATTTTGATGTCCCTAGCTTAAGTAATGACAATTGATGGGAAGATCAATAGTGAATTCAGTTACAGTTGAGCCTTCCTGTGATTATTTGACGATATTTGATGCATGCACTTCTTGATTCGCATGCTATTGACTCATTGATGAATTGCATGATCTTAATTTTTGCAGCTTTTTGCTATTCAGTATCGATTAATAAATCCGAATTCTGGACGTTGATATGAAATGAGGTGAACTTTGAATAATTGAATCCTTCAATTTGAATCCTTTACGGTGATCTAAGGTTCCTGTTGTGTACTATGCGAATATGCCTTAGGACGGTGTCCTAATTGATTATTGTGTGTAGATATCTCATCGTAAAGCCATGCTGTCAATCGTGATTTGGGGTATATTGGGAATAGTACTGATATGGACTTGGATTACTGATGTGATTATTTTTCCTTGGCTCGTATTCTTTGATTTATCGAGTCTTGATTTGATTTTTCACCCCGAGTTTTGAAATCCAAGTGAGTTGTTTTCACTTAGCAACGATTGTCATCCAGAATTTATTTGATTTGACGATCCGACTTTGAGAAATGTCCTTTGATGCTATCTGATTCTTGATTTCGAATCGATTTTCATTGGCCATTTTTATGTTATTTTTCATATCATTGGATATAGTGATTCCATATATCGTGATATTATTGGCTCGTAACTGATAGAGACTGATAGCATTACTCGATTTGAGTGTGTGATGAGTATCACCTTTAAGCTTAAAACAGAATTGAAATGAGATCAAATGATTAGAATTTGATTGACAATGCTAAATAAAGATGTGAGATAAGACAATGGATCAGAATGAATGGAATTGAAGTGACGAATCAGTGGATTGTGCTCGATATTCTAGATGTGGTATATCAGATTCTGAAAAAGCACATTACCACAGAATTAATATCCATTCAAGTGTTTCTATTGTGTATGAATTACTGGGAAATCAACATTGATGAAAGAAAATGAAAACAGATATGACAGAATTGACTTTGCAATACTTCAATTTCCAATAAATGAAGTAGGAAAGAAGAGATCAGATGATCAAGTAAACAGATTAGAAACTATTGAGTCGAAATATGAGCAACTATTCGAAAGATTTTTTGTTTTAAATTACTCGAATCGTCATGAGTTTGAGATTCGAAGTCAAGTATATTTTGACAAATTCAAAAAATGTGTTGTATTAGATATGATACAGATGTGAGTAGCTAGCTGTGAAGAAGATACTGATGTTATGATATTTCAGGAATTGATTGCAATATATGGTCAAGATTGAGACTATAGGTTTATTTGATTAATTGCGGCACTGATGTGTTTCTGAATTCTGAGTGTTTGGTTGAATGTGATTACATTATACCATCCTTGATTGATGGATTGTCTGACATGACTATCATGTGTTTTGAGAAAATGCTCAGAACTATAGTATCTGATTCGATACTATTTGATTGATTTTGCCACTTGATGATGATAATTCTTGTGACAACTATTTGAGAGATATAGTGATAATGATTTGAATTATGAGATGAGAAGAAAATCAGAAATTCTTTGTGTTGAGATAGACTTTTTGAAGTATCAACTATCAGACCCGATATGATTTGAGAAAAATATAGAATGTGAAGACTGAATTGTATAGATTACGAACAGAACAGATTATGAAGCATCGTTTCCTTTTGATAGAGATTCCAGAAATGATCTGATAATAGATTCTCGTGAGTATTAATCTGGAGATGATAATTTAACTCATTGATGTATACTTTATTTTGTATGCATTGTTTGATAAATGAGACATGATCCTTGATCTTAGTGTGTTAGCTGAAGAACATCAACTAAATTTGTATCTATGAACTGTATTCAGATGAGGTCGATCAGCCTTTGAGCTAATCTGAATAATTGATACTGATTGTGATTCAGAAAAGGAACAGTTTAAATGATTACTGAAGAAGGAAATAAATATGATTACAAAAGTGATCAGAAAATTGAAGAAGAAAAGATATCAGAAAAGAAATTTATACCTCACAGCATTGAAATGAAGAAGAGATACTGTTCTTGAAGCTGTGAGTGGGATGACAATATAAACTTGATATATGTTCTTTGCAGAACAATATAGCAAAAGAAATATGTCATCATCAAAGATGAATTACTCTGTTTACAATGTTATATAGAGTTGGGGGTTCCATTAACAGAATTGATTGTACTCCAGCTCAAAACGATCAGATATGGTTTATGTGTCTAAGATAAGGAAGTATCCGTGATGTTCTTCCTATGTATTATAATCAGTCAAGACAAAGTCTGATATGATTCTGAATGAAATCGAGTATATGATAAATCCTTGACTTAGCAAAAGTACAAAAGAAAATAGACACAGAATGAGGAGATAGACGATAAAGAGATAATGAGGTGAAAGAAGAAGTCTGAGATAGATGATTGAAGTGAGAATTATTTCAGATAATCATTCAGTTTATCAGATTTGATATTCCGATTGAATGTGATTTCGAGGACGAAATCATTTCTTAGAGGGGAGGAAATATAAGGCCCTGAAAGATTAAGTTATTAATTATGGAATTGAGATTTAAATTCCGAATTTGGGAAAATATCAATTGGATAATTTATGAAAATTAGAGAGTTAATTTCCGAGCTGAAAATATTTAATTTGAGAATTTACGGATTTTGAGATTTAAATTCCGGGATTCTTAAATTAAAATATGGAAATATTTGAATTGAATATTTATGGAATTTAAGAATTAATTTCCGAGTTCCGAGAATTGAAATCCGAGCAGGGATCAATTTGCAAATATAGAGAAGTTCAAGGACTAAACTGCGATAAGGTCCGAAATTATTTAATTTTGATCCGAGATTATTTAATTTGAGAATATTTAGAGTTTATAATTAAATTCTTATATTCTTAAATTATTTAGGATTAAAATTGAATTAAATCGCTTGTTTGGGGACTAATTTGCAAATAGGCCAAAGTTCAGGGACCAAAATGTAATTTCCTTGCAAGTGGCCCTTTATATGTGTAATATGATTGGAATTCATCAGAATTGTTATCCAACTCAGCTAAGAAAACCGAGAGGTGAAAGAGGAGGGTTCCAAGTCCAGTTTTCAATCTTTAAACTTTGATATCTTGTGGTCCGGTTATCCGATTTCAATTTCAAAAATAGCGCTGCGATCCTTGTGACAAGAGATTTGATTAGACGTAAGTATTCATATATTTCCATCATGTTTTGAAGGTTGGAAGTTGGGAGAATTCAGAAATGACTGTGGATATGTATGTGTTCTTGCGATTATATGAATTGTTATATTGCAACCGGATCGAAGACGAATGTTGTATGCATGTCTTATGATTTTCAGCCATGAGTTCGAACCATTACACTTTGATATGCTGAGATTTTGATGATATCTTGTTGATATATGTTGATATGAGATTGATATTCGAGTTCGATATTATTTCGGTTACCGATTTTATTTCGTTATGTCGTCGGTTGCCATTGATATAATTTTCAGAAGTTATCTTCGATTCTATACCGACTGATGTAGCTGATATATGATGTATTATGGCTCATATGAGGTATAAATGAATTTTACTTGAATGATAGAGTTGATAGCAATGAATTACGATTGCCGAAGTTTAACCGTCATGACGTCTAGTCAAGAATTGGCTGGTATTGAATTATCTGTGATTGAGCTGAGTTTGAATTGAGTTCTTGCTGATAAAAATGGATTGTAAACACTTCATTTCAGATTAAGAATGAAGGCTATTGAGCTTGATAAGTTGAATTTTGAATCGGCCAAGAATTAAGCAAAGTTTGTGACTTTTTGGTTTGAATATTAGATGATGAACTTGAGATGATGAACTTGAGCAGACTCTTGTGATTGTCCAGATGTGGAACATTTTCAGAATTCAGAATGACAGGTATAAGATGACATTGAGAGTCAGGGATTCGATAATCGAGAATGATGATTCTTGAGTTATCCCGAACAAATCACATACTTGATTATGTTTTATTCTTGATTTAGAATTTGATGTTGTCGATCCATTTCAGGTAGTGGATCTTTATTGCTTATGATATGATATGATATTGAATTGATTCTAGTGCCAAGGTCAGATGGACCTTATTTTCGAGTCTGATGAGACGACGATAGATGGATATCCATATCAAGATCGGATACGAATCTTGATGGCCATGATTTGATATGAATCAATTCTTGATAGCGCTCTATATAAATCTTTTGATTTGAAGTATTGATTTGAAGTCTTGTTGATATGTTTCACATTGATATATGCGATATATTACTCTTTCCTCGAATTAAAATGGTTAGAGTTGACATGTTTCTATTTTAACGCATGTATATGTCTTTTATACTGGGAATTATATTCTCACCAGAGTTTATCCAGCTGTTGTCTTGTTTTGTACGTGTGCATGACAACAGGTGGGGCAGGAGCTAGTCGGATACGATATTGATAGCTCGGGAGAGAGAGTTTTAGCACGTGGTGTTTCGGGTTTGTAGCCGAATTGAAGTCTTTGAGGTCTTGATAAGCATGCTAGATGATTATACTTGTAGTAGTTTGAAGAACACTAGTTGAGTTTTGTACATAACTAGTTCGTTTGATGTCATTTAAACTACTTAGTTGATGTAGCTAATGCTTGTAGACATGATTTAATCTTGTTCTTTATATATGGATATATTTTAGAATTGATAGAACTTGAATTGGAATGAAAAGAAGGATCAAAGTTTTGCTGCAACAAAATAGGCATGTTTCTGCCCAGGCAGCGCCCACTCCGCTAATTTATGCAGACCAAGCGCAGCCCCGAAATTTGTCCTGCTGTTTTGAGGAAAAACAGGGGCGCTCGATCGGCGGTTTTTAACCGACCGAACGCACCCCTTGTTGAAAAAAAAAATTGTTTGTTCTACTTATCTTTGTATCTTTGATCCTTTGTTAATTAATCATGTTTAGTGATTAATTGCCCCAAGATTTGATTAGCAACCCGAGGCCCCACAAATAATGGTCGGGAAAAAGAGGCCTACAGACGGCGTGCAGATCGATCTTCGAATCTCGCTATGAATCAATCGACCCACATTGATTGGCCACTCCAAATACAACGCATAGAGTAGAATGGCGCTGGCAGTGTTCAACCCACTGGTATGAGATATCGGCATCATTAGTTTGAAAACAAATGCAAACCACGTAGCCGGTTCCACAAGTAAATAACACTCCGAAAAGTGTTGATACGAGAATGGGTCATGCCAAGAAGCTCCCTCATAACACAATTGATCAATTATCTCATTATAATCCGGCTCGGCCTTCAAGCTCTGATAGAGGCTGTCATCAACAATTGGAGTTTCAAGTAAGGCATTAATAGTAACTTCATCAAACGAAACAAAATTTCCCCTAACATACGTCTTTCCATCCTCACATTCGGCCGCATTGGCTTAGAATTCTCGGACAAGAGGAACAATTAAGGCTTTCTGTTGTTTACAAAAATTTTCCCAATTACGACGTTCAAGTGAAATGGCTACCCTACTATATCAAAACGTAAGTTCAATACCTCGCTCGAGAATAGGAGAACGATGTAATTTAGCATGATTGTACCTCTCCTTCGCCGCTTGATTGACAAATTTCTTGGCGAGTCCCGTCGAGGATGAAGATGCCGGAACTCATTGAGTCGAAGATTCACTGGTTAGACGGATGCGTTTGGGCGGCATCTTGATCGTAAATTACTATGAATCGGGGAGGCACAATGGTGATTCAAAAAGGGTGGAAAGATGGCTGCGAACAGTGGTTCTGCGATGGTGAACAAAAGCCGGCGGGTATAGAGGCTCGGTGGCTGGAGATGGCAGGGCGTCTGGCTGTTTAAAGGATGAAGGTGAGGTTTCAGCAAAGCAGGGGCAGGGTAATGGGGGAGCGAGTGAGAATCTGTAATGCCCCGATTTTATTATAACTGAGTTTAATTGAGTTAATCAGAGTTTTCAGTAATTGAGGGCCGTTTTGATATTCGCAGGGGCTAGTTTGCAACTTTGAAGAATTGAGGGACTTAAATGCAAAATTTGGATTTTATATAATATCTCATTCAAGTTGACTTATCAAATCACTTCACCATCACTTCATCTCCCCCCTTCCTTCTCCATTCGCACGTACTGGGTCGAGAAAGCCATGGATGGCTTTTGAGCTTTTCTTCCATCTGATTAGCACGATCCGATCATTAGATTTTATTTCCGAGTTGAGATTCACGATCCCCGCAACGAGGGCTTCATTTTGACGTAAGTTTTGCTACGATCCTCGAACTTTGATTTTTGTTGGGTTGTCAGAATTTGATAATCTTGGAGTATGTTGTTCTTGAGCTAGCATAGATCGTGTATTCGAAGTCGGTTTGGAAAAAGAACGGAGTTTGGATTTTATATGAATTTTGAGGCATATTTCGAAAATGGGGTTTTGGATTTTTGGTTGGATTTTGGTTGTTTTATTGGATTGAAGGATGATATGAGTTGATCGGAGTTGATTGATGTTGTTGTTGATTTTTTTGGTTTGACCGTTTATAGCCGTTATGCCTTCGAAATCGAGTTTGGATTATCGGTTGTTTATTTCGGTTTGATTTCCGGGTATTGATTGAATTGATAGATTGATATTGAATCCGTATATTCTTCATTTTCAGATTTGGATTGGAGTTTTGGGTTTGAATCAAACTTGGGAGTTGATTCGAGTTGAGAATTGAAGACGATATATTGATTGAATTTCTTTGTTTTGATTTGTTGTGATTCGATTTATTATTTATTTGAGTTCGTTGTTATTTTCAGATTTGAATCCTCGACGGACTTGAAAGGTAAAAGATGACATTGAATTAAATGGGGTTGAATACTCGAGTTCGAATTGATTCTCGAGTCCCGAAAATCACATACTGCATGTTATTTGCTTGTGAACTTGATTGATTATTTTTTTACACTTGCAATCATATTGAGCCGATTATTCGATTCGTTTTGAAGAGAGATGATTTAGGGAGCTATATTGAAGTGGCTTTAGATTTCGAGTTTTTCCAAGTGCCAGAATACTTCTTATAGTTGCTCTGAAGTCTAGGGGTTTGAGTTGTACGACATCCACCTCGAAAGGGTGTGTAGGTGTGTTGTTGTAATGACTTGGCCCTGGGATCCCAACCAAGTACCGATCGATATTTCTATTATCTGACTTTGATAATCCCGATTTTTTAAGTCATGCATACATTTATTCTCATCTTGAATTGTTATTGCTTGATACTTTTCGATATGAGATGTTTATCTAATATTGCATGTCTGTCCCTTTTACTTAGAAATTATATTTCTAACCGGTTTATCCGGCTGTTGTTTTTTTTTTTTTGTATGTGTACTTGGCAACAGGAGGATCAGGAGCTGGACCAAGTCGTTTGGGTTAGCTGGGGTAAGATGATAGAAGTGAGATACCGCGTTGTAGGGTCGAGTTTGTTGAACCTGTATTAGTTTTGTTGAGTCGTTTGAACTCTAATTTCGAACTCGACTTAATGTTGTATTTTGGCAGCACTTAGAACTGGTTGCATGTTCTAATATTGTTATGTATTGTGTTCTTGAGTTTAGAATGGTTTGGAATTGTGTTTAGTTTGCATTTCAGGTTCCTGCTCGGCCTCTGGCCATTTGGCCTACGCGCGGGCGAGGCATAACCTCGCGCGCGCGCGAGGATTCTAGGAGGGCTCGGGAAATTTTGCCCGCGCGGGCGCGAGCAGTTTCGCTAGCCTCTGCCTGCGTAGCATGCGCGCGCGCGAGGCTTTGTTTAAAAAAAAAAAATTGATTTGTTTTCGCGGCTCTTCGTGTTCGATTTTGTTTAATCATTCGAGATTAGAAGATTAGAAACGGGGTCTTACATTAAGTGGTATCAGAGCCATAAGATTCTTGGATTTGAACTAGAGTGAGCGGGGTAGATCGAGTCCGCATGAATTGAATTTTCGCATGTGATTGATTTATTTAAATGATTATTTTAAATACGTGCGAGCATGCTTTATTGATTCGTGAATTAATTGAATTACATGAGTTGTAATTTAATTTATAAAGCATGAATTATGTGATATTTACCTGTCTTGTGCTATTATCTGTTCTTGTATATCATTGAGATTCATGAGTACTCAGAGCAGAATTTGGACACCGAGGTTTTGAGATTGAGTTTGAGATATTGTGTCCTAACCCTTTGATATCAGATGGCACCTCGACGATCTTTGAGGAGAAATCCACCACCTTTGACTCCTCCTTTTACTGAGAATCCGCCGCCAGTAATAACTCCTCCGAATGATCAGGGTAGTACTGGAGTGGATCAGTTTGATGCAACCGCGACCCCGATGGAGACTCTGTTGAAGAGATTTTGATCTTTCCGATCGCCTACCTTGACAGGTACCGAGAACTTCGTTGACTGTGAGAGTTGGCTGGATGACTTGGATGAACTCTTCGATTCCCTCGACTATAACGATGACTGCAGGATCAGGTTAGTCATTCACCAGCTGCAGGGTGTTGCCAAGAATTGGTGGACCACAACCAAGAGGGCAAATGAGAATCGAGGCACCGTTGTCACTTGGAGTTTATTCAAGACCGATTTCTACAAGAGGTTCTTTCCTGTCTCGTATCGTAAGGAAAAGGGTGCCGAATTCGCAAATCTGAAGAAAGGGAACTTGAGTATCGAGGAGTATGCGAGCAATTTTGACAGTCTCTTAAGGTTTGCATCTCACGTTGCAGATCACGAGGAAGCCAAAGCCGATCATTTCATCAATGACTTGAATCCTGAGATTTTTACCCTGGTCAATACCGGGAGACCCAATAACTTCGCAGATGCCATGGATCAGGATAAAGGAGCCGAAGCTGGACTTTTGATGCAACGAGGAAATCAAATAACTCCTCAGCAGCAACATAGATCTTTTCAGAATCAGCCTGTTCAGTTTCAGCCTCAGCAGTCCCAGTATCAGTACCAACCTTCTCAGCAGTCGAATCAGTCTTAGAGGTTTGAAGGAGGCAACAGTGGAAAAAACAAGCGAGATCAGTATCGACCGAAGGGGAAGCAAATCAAAAAGTTTGGGAGCAGTTCATCGAGCTCTGGTGGCTTTAGACAGTTCAGATCTGGGTAGAATTCAGGGTTTTCAGGAGCATCGTGCAGCAAGCGTGGAGGACACCACCCGAGTGATCAGTTTCGAGGCGTGTTTGGTAGTTGCAATATCTGCCAGCAGCCGGGTCACTTTGCTAGAGTCTGTCCTCAGCGAGGATCCGATAGAGCTCAGAGCGGCAGTTCTTCTCGACCGCCAGCTCAGACCAAGAGATCAGCTTCTGCAGTTCATTCTTTTCAGCCCCAGCAGCAATCTCGTCAAGGAGGTAATCAGAATCAGAACCAACCTCCTCGACAGCAGGCAAGGGTGTTTGCCCTGACAGAGGATCAGGCCAATGCAGCTCCGAATGATGTGATAGCAGGTAACTGTTCGATCTTTGGTTATCCTGCGTTTGTTTTGATTGATACGGGTGCTTCTCACTGCTTTATTTCTAAAAGATTTGTCGTGATGCATGATTTATTTGCTGAGCCATTATCTGATGTGCAGTGACCTTGCATGGAATCACCTACTAACTGGCAACTAATAGCATGCATTAAACTTAATACAGCAAAATACTTAGAAAAGTAAAACGTGCGAAAACATAGCCATAATTTACATATCAGCTTAGTAAAATAAGTCCAAGCTTAAATTTGTAGTGATACAACCAAATCGAAAATCTTAAAAGTAAACATTATACAGCTATATCGAATCCTGCTGTATAACTAACTCTTCAAGGCCCCTGCTCCCTAGTCCTGCCTTGAACTACCAGCTCCGTCCATCCTGCGACCTGCCCCGTGGAATAGGGTATCCAAGATAACAACTAGGACGTGAGCGCTAACGCCCAGTACATAGACATGAGTAAACATATGTATATAATGCATGCAACATGATGACTGGTAAAGGGTCATCCGAAAAGTCATGCTCAGTACCGGCGCCACATGAGTGCTGCCACCGCACGGATCAACCTCTGGGTGCAACCACACTCGTCTAGTACACCATAGTAGACAGACATAAATGCCCCCGCCATCGCGGTATCCTCAGTGATAGACTATCGAGTATAGAACTGAGCGGCTCTATAGTCAGGTATAATAAGGTATAGGCTCAACGTGTATATGCACATGACATATGAATATGGAAAACGGTAAATCATATATCATGCCATATAATAATGCCAAATGAATGCAACATATAAACATGTATACTCGCTGGCAATCTCAGTCAATGTGTACATACTTAACACCAAAGTCTGAATAAGCTGGAAAAAGACAACCCCTAGCTGTCCTAGGTTAACTCCCGACCTGACCTGGTCTCAAGCTTGACCCAAACTGGTCTCTTGGTCCGACCCCGAGCTCTTCCTTCCCGAGCTATTCCTTACAGAATTCCCGAGCTACTCTTTCCCAAGCTCCCGAGCTACTCTTTTCCGGGCAAAGATATGAAGTGAGATGGAAGTGATGTGAAAACTAACTGAATCCCTAACTCCTATTTATAGACAAATATTTGGGGTGATCGGGATTCTTGAGCTGACGTCAAGACGTCCGAGCTCCTATAAGCACGCCACGTATTAGATGCTTGAGCTGAGTCCTACCATTATTGACAGCTCATGCTTAGGCTCCAACTGTCATTCATGCAAGCGTCCACACACCTGCCTGCCTGTCCTGGAGGGTTCGGGCTTCCCTAATAGCAGTTTGGGATTCCCTAGCAGCAGGTCGGGATTCCTTAATAGCAGTTCGGGATTTCCTAGCAGCTTTTCAAACTACCTTTGTAACGAAATTCCCTAACAGACTAATAGCAGAATTCTCTAGCTGTAGAATCCCTAGCAAGAGAATTCCCTAGCTAAAGAATCCCTAGCTGTATAATCCCTAGCAACAAATTCCCTAGCTGCTCATGTTTCCCTAGCTGCTCATATTTCTCTAGCTGCTCATATTCACTAGCTGCTCATGTTTCCCTAGCTGCTCATTTTTCCCTAGCTGCTCATATTCCCTAGCTGCTCATGTTTCCCATGTTTCCCTAGCTGCTCATATTCCCTAGCTGCTCATCAGTTCAGCAGTTAAGACTGGACCCTTAATCATGATTATCATATTATTATCTTAAAATGAAATCTAGGTTACCACATTCTCCCCACCTTTAGATATTTCGTCCGCAAAATAAAATCTAAAGACAAATTAAGATAACAATATGAAACAGAAAACCATGTTTTATTACAACAACGGTAATTACAAGTACAAAGCAAACAACTCAGGATATTCTGCTCGCATATGGCTCTCGGTTTCCCAAGTTGCTTCCTCAACGCCTCGGCGTTGCCACTGTACCATCACAAGTGGTATAGTCTTGTTTCGAAGAACTTTCTCCTTCCTGTCTAGAATACGGAGTGGTCGTTCAACATACGACAGATCTGGCTCTAGCTGAACTTCAGAAGACTGAATCACATGTGATTCATCAGCTATGTACTGTCGAAGTAACGACACATGAAAAACATTATGTATACTGGAAAGAGATGGCGGTAACGCCAAACGATAAGCAACATCTCCGATCTTCTCCAGTATCTGGAAAGGTCCAATGAAACAAGGTGACAACTTGCCTTTCACACCGAATCTCATCACCTTCCTGAAAGGTGATACTCGTAAGAACACATATTCACCAGGCTCAAACTGCAATGGCCTGCGATGAATATTAGCATAACTGGCTTGTCTATCTTGAGCAGTTTTGATTCTCCGTTTGATCAAATCTACCTTGTCTACAATCTGCTGCACCAACTTAGGACCCTCGACTTGTCGTTCTCCTACTTCATTCCAGAATAACGGAGTACGACACTGTCGACCATACAATACCTCGAAAGGTGCCATATCAATACTACAATGATAACTGTTATTGTAAGCAAATTCGATCAAAGGTAACTGATCCTGCCAAGATAAACCAAAGTCCATGATAGAAGAACATAGCATATCCTCCAACGTACGAATCGTCCGTTCTGACTGCCCGCCAGTCTCCGGATGATATGCAGTACTTAAACTCAGAGTGGTACCCAACGCCTGCTAAAAACTACCCCAGAAACGTGAGGTAAATCGCGGGTCTCTATCACTGACTATGCTCACTGGAATTCCATGCAATCGCACTATCTCCTGGACATATAAGCGTGCCATGCGATCATAAGAATACTCTAGGTTGTAAGGAATGAAATGGGCTGATTTTGTCAGACGGTCAACAACGACCCAGATAGCATCACACTGACGTGACGTCATAGGCAAGTGGGTGACAAAATCCATAGTTACGTGCTCCCACTTCCATTTGGGAATCTCAAGATTCTGCAGTAATCCACCTGGTCGTCGGTGTTCAGCCTTGACCTGTTGACAAACCAAACATCTTGAAACAAATTGATATACACTTCGCTTCATCCCTTTCCACCAGAATCTAGTTCGCAAGTCCTTATATATTTTCATACTTCCAGGATGAACAGATAATCGAATCCTATGAGCTTGAGAAATAATATCATTCCTGAGCTCCACAACATTAGGTACTACCACTCAATTAGATAGGCACAATAAACCATTTACCTGAAAATGGAATCCAGATGTATTAACTCCATTGGCCAGACGTGCCAAACGCTGAGTCTTAACATCAGATATCTGAGCATCTCTGATCCGAGAATACAATGCTGGCTCAGATAGAATAGTATACAAACAAATCCCATTTCTCCCTTTCTTGTGCTTGAGCGTAAAACTCAATGAACAACACTCTTGAATCATATGAGATATTTCATTAGTCTGAAGTGCAGAAAGTTTCACCTGCCAACTCAAGGCATCAGCAGTAAGATTGGCAGAACCTGGATGATATTTGATTTCACAATCATAATCCTTCAAAAGATCCATCCAGCATCTCTGTCGCATATTCAACTCCGCCTGAGTGAATAAATACTTCAAACTCTTGTGATCCGTGAATATCTCAAATTTCTCGCCATAAAGATAATGCCTCCAAATCTTGAGCGCAAATACAATGGCGGCTAACTCGAGATCATGAACTGGATAATTATTCTCATGCGTCTTCAACTGTCGAGAAGCATAGGCAATAACATGTCCATGCTGTGTCAAAAGACATCCTAACCCCTGACCAAAGGCATCAGTATAAACAACATAACCTCCTGATCCAGAAGGTAGAGCTAGCACAGGTGCAGTAGTAAGACGTCTACGCAGCTCATGAAATGACTCCTCACAATCCGAGGACCAAATGAAGGCAACATCTTTCCGAGTAAGCTGAGTCAAAGGCCTGGCCAACTGTGAAAAATTCTCGATGAACCGACGGTAATATCCAGCTAGACCCAAGAAACTATGAATCTCAGCAATCGTCGTCGGACGAGACCAGTTCAGCACTGCCTCTATCTTACTAGGATCAACAGATATTCCTTCACTAGAAATCACATGACCGAGAAACACTACCCGATCAAGCCAAAATTCACACTTTCTCAATTTCGCATACAGCTGCTTATCTCGTAACGTCCTTAAAACAATCCTTAGATGTTGTGCATGCTCATCCTTGTCATGAGAATAGACAAGAATATCATCTATGAAGACGATGACAAATCTATCCAGATACTCTCGAAATACCTGATTCATCAGATTCATAAAGACTGCCGGTGCATTCGTCAAACCGAATGGCATCACCAAAAATTCATAATGCCCGTATCTGGTCCTAAAAGCAGTCGTAGAAATATCTGAGTCTCGTACCCGCATCTGGTGGTATCCCGATCTCAGATCTATCTTAGAATAGATAGAAGTACCCTGTAGTTGATCGAACAGATCATCAATCCGCGGCAAAGGATACTTATTCTTGATGGTGACACGATTCAACTGCCTGTAATCAATACATAATCGCATCGATCCATCCTTCTTCTTGACAAATAACACAGGTGCTCCCCACGGAGAAACACTCGAACGAATATATCCCTTATCAAGCAGATCCTGTAACTGCTGTTTCAATTCCCTCATCTCTAACGTTGCCAGACGATAAGGTGCTCGGGATATAGGTGTAGTTCCTGGTACTAGATCAATACCAAATTCAACCTCTCGAACCGGAGGAAAACCAGGAATCTCATCAGGGAATACGTCAGGAAACTCGCTGACAACCGGTAGCTGATCAATACCCGGACTACTCGCGGACATATCAACTGCATAGATGAGATAGCCCTCCCCACCTGACTCCAAGACATGACATGCCTTCAGAGCCGAAACAAGTGGCATCGGAGGTCGCGTGTAGTAGCCCGTACCCTAATTGAGTAATTAAAGGATTAATGTTAATTAATTGAATTGGGTATCGGACGGATCGGAAGCTCCGAAGGCACGATCGGAAGCTCCGAACAGGATCGGAAGCTCCGATGAGCGATCGGAGGCACCAATGTTATTACGTCAGGCATGACGTGTGGTTGGATCGGAAGCTCCGATCAGGACCGGAAGCTCCGATCACCCCCTATCCGGAGTCAACAAGTGATATTTTGACACGTGGCAGATCAGGATCTTCGGAAGCTCCGATGGTAGGATCGGACATTTCGATCGAGGTTCGGATGTCCCGATCAAGGATCGGAAGTTCCGATCGTTGTCTATAAATAGAAGGCCGAGACTTCATTTTCAATTACCAATTCCGAGTTCTCCTTTCCTTTCTAGTCCTTTTGGAGCTGTTCTAGTCTTCTTAGGCTTGGTCCGGAGGTCGGCGAGGCGTTCGGTAGTCGTAGCGGAGTTGTGCCCAAGTTCTGGAGGCATCGACATCAAAGGGCTAACGACGGACGAAGGTATAGCTTTTGCTTCCTATAAATATTTAGGAGTATTCAATAGCTTAGTTAAGACTTTTAGAGCACTTTAATGATAGTAGTATCATTTGGCAGTGTAGAGCAGACTATAGGCGTGGACCTAGAGTTGGTAGAGCTTGCACTGTATTGAGGTACGAAAGTACTGTTCGAGATATCCTGACTGAGTATGCATGTATTATGTGACTGCATGATTTATATGCCATGATATTATGCTGCATTCATTTGCATCTTGCTGTATCTCTTTCGAGATGTCTGTTAGTAGGGTTGTACCCTATCCTGTTAGTGGATGGACTTCCATCGATTTGGGTCCGGCGTTTCCACGGTTATCTCGGTATGGGAGCCACCTCCTGAAGCGACGGCACAGCGTGCTACATACCAGGGCCCGGTCTGTCTCTGTTATCTGATCCTTGACCTCGAGTCTATAGGGAGTTCACTTTGCATGCATGTATACTCATACTCTCGCACTGAGCGTTTTATGCTCACGTCTCGTACTCTGTATTTTTTTGGACACCCTATTCCATGGGGCAGGTTTGCGATTGGACGAGGAGGGTGGATCCAGGAGGGGCTAGTCAGTGGTTGGCCAGCTGGAGCTTCGTCTAGGTTTTATTACTGTTGTTTGGGTCTATACAGCTATTCGATTTGGTTGTATATTTTTTTGGATAGTTACAGATTCCTTTACTTGGGATTGTATTTTGTTATTGGATTCCGCAGTTTTATTCTGATATCTGTTTTATTAAGTTAATTGCATGCCTAAGTTCTGTTTAGTAGGTGATCCGGGTAAGGGTCACTACATCGCGCACCCTCACCATAAAAGTACCAGCTATCACCCTCAACAGGATGAAACTGTACCAGACGCTGATAACAATCCACAGTAGCGTGATATAAAGTCAGCATATCTATTTCCAAAATACAATCAAAATCTGTCATCGCTAATATCATCAAATTAGCCAATAACACATTACCCTCAAACTTCAGAAGGCAACCCATCACTAGACGCTTAGTTACCACCTCCTGCTCCAACGGAGTAGATACAACTAAATCCATATCTAATGATACATAAGGTAATCTATGTCTCTTAACGAAGCGACTAGAAATAAAGGAATGCGATGCTCCAGTATCAATTAAGACAAGTGCAGGAATACCACATAACAAAAAGTTACCTGCCAACATGCGATCGCTTCCCTCAGTAGCCTGCTCCTGAGACAGAGCAAATACCTGCCCTTGAGTCTGGGGACGATAACCAGAAGAACTCTGTGGTGCTGGCTGCTGACGTGGAAAAGTAGAAGCCTGAGATCCAACCTGGGATCTCGATCCACTAGCAGAACCCATGCGCTGAGGATAATCTCTCCGCAGATGTCCCTACTGACCACAAATATAACAAGAACCAGTAGCTCTCCGAAATGAAGCTGCAGGATGCTTCCCACCACAGTGGCTAAAAAACTCCTCCTTCTTCTTCTTCTTCTTCTTCCCAAAGCGGAATGTACCTCGTGAACCACGAGAACCAGACGAAGTAGTAGGAGTAGAAGAAGACGTAGGTGCAGATGGCACAACATATTGAGCTCGAGGCTCAAAAGATCCACTAGGCTGTGCTGGCATCATCAGCTATCCTTGCCTGTTGCTAGTCTCCACATGATGGCAACGGTTCACCAAAGTCTCATAAGATACCGGGTCATCACATACGACAACCTGTGAGTAGATATCTTGGTTCAAACCTTGTAGAAAGATATCATACTTCGACGCATCACTTTCATTGATATGAGGACTGAAAGGTAGCAGATCAAGAAATCGTTGCTAATATTGATCAATAGTCATTGATCCTTGCCTCAGATTAAGCAACTCCATCGATCGTGCTTGGCGAACAGCCGGAGGAAAATACAGTTTCTGGAACTGCTGACAGAAATCCCCCCAAGTCACCTGTCCTCTCTCAGTACGTGCCTGAGCAGCCTTGGCATCCCACCAAAAACGTGCTCGATCCTCTAGAATGAATTCTAGAACTTCCAGTTTCTGCTCCTTAGTGCACTCGAAAGCTCGGAAAGTACTCTCGAGTTTAGACATCCAGCTTCTAGCTTGTTCAGGATTCTCGCCTCCCACCAAGGGTTTCGGTCCTACCTGCATGAACTTATTAATAGTGTAGCGACGTCTACCCTCATGAGGACGATATCGATCATCTTGATGATGATGGCGACGATGATGATGACCACCTCCCTGGCCAACACTACCATGACTCTCGTCAGCCATATCCTGAAAAGAATTGCACATTAAAATCCCAAATGCACAAGAATTACTCAAGACTAAACTAAATCCCAAGTACTAATCCCAAAATCTATGCATGCTCTGATACCAAAAATGTAGTGACCCTGCATGGAATCACCTACTAACTGGCAACTAATAGCATGCATTAAACTTAATACAGCAAAATACTTAGCAGAGTAAAACGTGCGGAAACATAACCATAATTTACATATTAGCTTAGTAAAATAAGTCCAAGCTTAAATCTGTAGTGATACAACCAAATCAAAAATCTTAAAAGTAAACATTATACAGCTATATCGAATCCTGCTATATAACTAACTCTTCAAGGCCCCTGCTCCCTAGTCCTGCCTTGAACTACCAGCTCCGTCCATCCTGCAACCTGTCCCGTGGAATAGGGTGTCCAAGATAACAACTAGGACGTGAGTGCTAACGCCCAGTACATAGACATGAGTAAACATATGTATATAATGCATGCAACATGATGACTGGTAAAGGGTCATCCGAAAAGTCATGCTCAGTACCGGCGCCACATGAGTGCTGCCACCGCACGGATCAACCTTTGAATGCAACCACACTCGTCTAGTACACCAGAGTAGACAGACATAAATGCCCCCGCCGTTGCGGTACCCTCAGTGATAGACTATCGAGTATAGAACTGAGCGGCTCTATAGTCAGGTATAACAAGGTATAGGCTCAACGTGTATATGCACATGACATATGAATATGGAAAACGGTAAATCATATATCATGCCATATAATAATGCCAAATAAATGCAACATATAAACATGTATACTCGCTGGCAATCTCAGTCAATGTGTACGTACTTAACACCGAAGTCTGAATAAGCTGGAAAAAGACAATCCCTAGCTGTCCTAGGTCAACTCCCGACCTGACCTGGTCTCAAGCTTGACCCAAACTGGTCTCTTGGTCCGATCCCGAGCTCTTCCTTCCCGAGCTATTCCTTCCAGAATTCCCGAGCTACTCTTTCCCGAGCTCCCGAGCTACTCTTTTCCGGGCAAAGATATGAAGTGAGATGGAAGTGATGTGAAAACTAACTGAATCCCCTGCTCCTATTTATAGACAAATATTTGGGGTGATCGGGATTCTTGAGCTGACGTCGAGACGTCCGAGCTCCTATAAGCACGCCACGTATCAGATGCTTGAGCTGAGTCACTACCATTATTGACAGCTCATGCTTAGGCGCCAACTGTCATTCATGCAAGCGTCCACACACCTGCCTGCCTGTCCTGGAGGGTTCAGGCTTCCCTAATAGCAGTTCGGGATTCCTTAGCAGTAGGTCGGGATTCCTTAATAGCAGTTCGGGATTCCCTAGCAGCTTTTCATACTTCCTTAGTAACGAAATTCCCTAACAGACTAACAGCAGAATTCCCTAGCTGTAGAATCCCTAGCAAGAGAATTCCCTAGCTAAAGAATCCCTAGCAGCAAATTCCCTAGCTGCTCATGTTTCCCTAGCTGCTCATATTTCCCTAGCTGCTCATATTCCCTAGCTGCTCATGTTTCCCTAGCTGCTCATATTCCCTAGCTGCTCATCAGTTCAGCAGTTAAGACTGGACCCTTAATCATGATTATCATATTATTATCTTAAAATGAAATCTGGGTTACCATATGATGTCGTTTCTATCACTTCACCTTTGGGTGGGGAGACGGTTTCGGTGAGATTAGTCCGTAACTGTTTGTTAGAATCCGAGGGGAATTCGATTGAGATTGACTGCATTGTACTTAGATTATCTGATTTTGACTGTATTGTCGGGATTGATTCTCTGACCAAGTATAGGGCGACAGTAGATTGCTTTCAGAAAGTGGTTCGTTTCAGACCTGAGATGACAGATGATTGGAAGTTTTTCGGTAAGGGTTCTCGATCCAGAATTCCTTTGATTTCTGTATTGTCCATATCTCGTTTGCTTCAGAGAGGGGCAGAAGGATTCTTGATTTATGCAGTGGATGTTCAGAGGTCTAACCCTGAGTTGTCAGAGATACCAGTGGTTAGCAAGTTTCCTGATATATTTCCAGAAAATATTCCTGGTTTACCGCCGATTTGAGAGATCGAATTCAACATTAAACTTGCACCAGGTACTCAGCCTATTTGGAAAGCACCTTATCGAATGGCTCCGTTAGAACTGAAAGAGTTGAAGGAGCAGTTAGAAGTTCTGATTGCCAATGGGTACATCCGACCTAGCGTATCGCCTTGGGGGTGCTCCAGTGCTCTTCGAGAGGAAGAAAGACGGTTCTATGCGACTCTGCATCGACTATCGCCAGTTGAATCAAGCGACGGTCAAGAAAAAGTATCCTCTACCTAGAATCGACGATCTTTTTGATCAACTGCAAGGTTCTTCAGTGTATTCGAAGATAGATCTGAGATCAGGGTACCATCAGCTGAGAGTTCGCGACGAGGATGTGCCTAAGACAGCTTTCAGAACCAGATATGGGCATTTCGAGTTCATAGTCATGTCGTTTGGTTTGACCAATGCTCCATCAGTTTTTATGGACCTGATGAATTGTATCTTTCAGCGGTATTTGGATGAGTTCGTCATTATCTTCATTGACGACATTCTGATCTATTCGAAGAACCGTTCTGACCATGCAGAGCATTTGCGGATTGTATTGCAGACTTTGCGAGCCGAACAGTTGTATGCTAAGCTATCGAAGTGCGAGTTCTGGTTGGAGCGAGTTGTTTTTCTAGGCCACATTGTATCAGGAGATGGAATTTCTGTTGACCCCAGTAAGATCGAGGCAGTTATGAATTGGCTGAGACCGACCTCAGTGCCAGAAATCCAAAGCTTCATGGGTTTAGCGGGGTATTATCACCGATTTATCGAGGGTTTCTCTTCCATTGCAAATCCAATTACTCAGTTGACCCAGAAGAATGCACCGTTTGTTTGGTCTGAGGAGTGTGAGACCAGTTTCATTGAGCTGAAAAAGAGATTGACCAGCGCTTCGATCTTGTCTATTCCATCAGGTACGGGAGGTTTTTCCGTTTACTGTGATGCTTCTCACCGTGGTCTTGGATGCATTCTTATGCAGAGGAAGCATGTTATAGCTTATGCTTCGAGGCAGCTGAAGCCGCACGAGACTCGTTATCCGATCCATGATATTGAGCTTGCTGCGATCGTTTTTGCTTTGAAGACCTGGCGCCATTATCTTTATGGCGAGTCATTTGAGATATTTTCTGACCACAAGAGCCTGAAATATTTGTTTTCCCAATCCGAGCATAACATGAGACAGAGGAGATGGATGGATTTGCTCATGGACTTCGACTGTGAGATCAAGTATTATCCTGAAAATCGAATGCAGCTGCAGACGCTCTTAGTCGGAAGCTTTGTTCCTTATCTCTTACTACTATTGGTGTCTCTCAGTTGATTGAAGACTGTTGTACTTTTGGTTTGGAGTTTGAGGCTGATAGGAGATCCATCAGAGTTTTTGCAATTCAGGCCAAACCAGAGATGTTTCAGTTGATCAGAGAGGCACAGAGATCTGATCCGAGCAGTCAGAGTTCGATAGAGAAGGTCAGATCAGGTCATCAGTCAGAGTTTCAGGTCAGGGATGATGTCCTATTTGTGAATAACCGTATTGTTGTGCCTGATGCTCCTGAATTGAGATAGCGTATTCTTCGAGAGGTGCATTGCAGTCGGTTCAGTGTTCATCCCGGAGGCCGGAAGATGTATAACGACTTGAAGACTCAGTTCTGGTGGAAACAACTGAAAGGAGATATCACGAGGTTTGTGTCCCATTGTCTGAATTTTCAACAGGTGAAAGCCGAGAGGAAGAACCAGGTGGATTATTGCACAGTTTGCCTGTCCCAAAATGGAAGTGGGATCATATCTCTATGGACTTTGTCACCAAGCTACCGCGTTCCGTCAGAGGTTGTGATGCGATTTGGGTAGTGATCAACCGTTTGACGAAATCTGCTTGTTTCATTCCATACCGTATGACATACCATCACGATCAGATGGCCGAGCTATATGTCAGAGAGGTTGTGAGACTGCACGGCGTGCCTAAGTCGATAGTATCAGACAGAGATCCGAGATTCACTTCTTAATTTTGGCACATTTTGCAGGAGGCATTGGGTACTCGTTTGCACTTGAGCACAACGTATCACCCGCAGACCGACGGTCAGTCCGAGCGTATGATTTAGACTTTGGAGGATATGATTCGTGCAGTAGTGCTTGACTTTGGCTCAGGTTGGCAGGATTCTTTGCCTCTAGTGGAGTTTTCGTACAACAACAACTTCCAAGCGAGTATTGGAATGACACCTTTTGAAGCTTTGTACGGGAAGAAGTGCAGATCTCCGTTATTTTGGGATGAGATTTCAGAATCACCTGAGTTGGGTCCAGATATGATTCGCGATATGGCAGAGCAGGTGAAGTTGATTTGAATCAGGATGAAGACAACCCAAGATCGACAGGCCAAGTATGCAAATGTCAGACGCAGACCACTGTGTTTTGATCAGGGAGACCATGTGTTTCTGAAGATTTCTCCGTTCAGAGGAACTGTCAGATTCGGGAAGAGAGGGAAATTGTCTCCAAGATTCATTGGTCCGTATGAAATTCTGGAGAAGATAGGCGATCTTGCCTATAGGATTGCTCTTCCTCCGTCTCTTTCAGGCATCCACGATGTGTTTCACGTTTCGATGTTGCGGAAATATCATCTGGATCCGTCGCATGTTCTTCAGCCAGACGAGGCCGAATTTGATGAGACTCTGAGTTACTTCGAGCGACCGATTCAGATTCTTCATAGAAAAAAGAAGCAGCTCAGAAACAAGTTGATTCCGTTGGTGAAGATTCAGTGGATTCATCACGGAGTTAAAGAAGCGACTTGGGAGACCGAATCCGATATGAGGCAGCGATTTCCAGAATTGTTTGATTGAGGTGAGTTTGTCTTCAGTGTGATTATTTCTTGTCTAGTCTGTGATCTGTCAGATTTCGAGGACGAAATCAAATCTTAGAGGGGGACAATTGTAATGCCACGATTTTATTATAATTGAGTTTAAGTGAGTTAATCAGAGTTTTCAGTAATTGAGGGCCGTTTTGATATTCGCAGGGGCTAGTTTGCAACTTTGAAGGATTGAGGGACTTAAATGCAAAAGTTGGATTTTATATAATATCTCATGCAAGTTGACTTATCAAATCACTTCACCATCACTTCATCTCCCCCTTCCTTCTCCATTCGCACGTACTGGGTCGAGAAAGCCATGGATGGCTTTTGAGCTTTTCTTCCGTCTGATTAGCACGATCCGACCGTTAGATTTTATTTCCGAGTAGAGATTCACGTTCACCGCAACGAGGGCTTCATTTTGACGTAAGTTTTGCTATGATCCTCGAACTTTGATTTTTGTTGGGTTGTCAGAATTTAATAATCTTGGAGTATGTTGTTCTTGAGCTAGCATAGATCGTGTATTCGAAGTCGGTTTGGAAAAAGAACGGAGTTTGGATTTTATATGAATTTTGAGGCATATTTTGAAAATGGGGTTTTGGATTTTTGGTTGGATTTTGGTTTTTTTATTGGATTGAAGGATGATATGAGTTGATCGGAGTTGATTGATGTTGTTGTTGATTTTTTTTGGTTTGACCGTTTATAGCCGTTATGCCGTCGAAATCGAGTTTGGATTATCGGTTGTTTATTTCGATTTGATTTCCGGGTATTGATTGAATTGGTAGATTGATATCAAATCCGTATATTCTTCATTTTCAGATTTGGATTGGAGTTTCGGGTTTGAATCGAACTTGGGAGTTGATTCGAGTTGAGAATTGAAGACGGTATATTGATTGAATTTCTTTGTTTCGATTTGTTGTGATTCGATTTATTATTTATTTGAGTTCGTTGTTATTTTCAGATTTGAATCCTCGACGGACTTGAAAGGTAAAAGACGACCTTGAATTGAATGGGGTTGAATACTCGAGTTCGAATTGATTCTCAAGTCCCGAAAATCACATAATGCATGTTATTTTCTTGTGTGAACTTGATTGATTATTTGTTTACACTTGCAATCATATTGAGCCGATTATTCGATTCGTTTTGAAGATAGACGATTTAGGGAGCTATATTGAAGTGGCTTTGGATTTTGAGTTTTTCCAAGTGCCAGAATACTTCTTATAGTTGCTCTGAAGTCTAGGGGTTTGAGTTGTACGATATCTACCCCGAAAGGGTGTGTAGGTGTGTTGTTGTAATGACTTGGCCCTGGGATCCCAACCGAGTACCGATTGATATTTCGATTATCTGACTTTGATAATCCCGAGTTTTTAAGTCATGCATACATTCATTCTCATCTTGAATTGTTATTTCTTGATACTTTTCGATATGAGATGTTTATCTGATATTGCATGCCTATCCCTTTTACTTAGAAATTATATTTCTAACCGGTTTATCCGGCTGTTGTTTTTGTTTGTATGTGTACTTGGAAACAGGAGGATCAGGAGCTGGACCAAGTCATTTGGGTTAGCTCGGGGTGATATGATAGAAGTGAGATATCGCATTGTAGGGTCGAGTCTGTTGAACCTGTATTAGTTTTGTTGAGTCGTTTGAACTCTAATTTCTAACTCGACTTAATGTTGTATTTTGGCAGCACTTAGAACTGGTTGCATATTCTAATATTGTTATGTATTGTGTTCTTGAGTTTAGAATGGTTTGGAATTGTGTTTGGTTTGCATTTCAGGTTCCTGCTCGGCCTCTGGCCATTGGCCTGCGCACGGGCGAGGCATAACCTCTCGCGCGCGCGAGGATTCCAAGAGGGCTCGGGAAATTTTCCCACGCATGCGCGAGCTCTCTCCTCGCGCGGGCGCGAGCAGTTCCGCGAGCCTCTGCCCGCGTAGCCTGCGCGCGCGAGGCTTTGTTTTAAAAAAATTTTTGATTCATTTTCCACGGCTCTTCGTGTTCGATTTTGTTTAATGATTCGAGATTAGAAGATTAGAAACGGGGTCTCACAGAATCGGCAGCCGGAAAACCAAGATGATTGCGGTGGCTAGCTGGGCGGTGCAGTAGGGTTTCCAGGCAGTGCAGGGGATGAGAAACAGTGGAGGAACAGTGTGATGGAGGTTCTGTGGTGCAGTAGGGCGTGCGGTTGGTGATGCACAATTGATGACCGGGAGAGATGAGTCGGTACGGTGGTTGATGTGTTGAAGATGAAGGTGGACTTGCGACAGTGGTGATCGGTGGTCAGAACCTGCAAATTTGAAGTGAAATTAGGTGTGAGATGGAGTTTGAGAAATTTGGGGGGCTAGGGTTCACGAGAGGAGAAGAAGGAAGTGAGGGGGGAAGGAAAAAATATCTGATATATCGCGCAAATATTGGATCACTCGAGCGCATGATGTTTCCGCTCGAGCGAGAATTAAAATATTTTAGAGCCAGAGAATCTCTCGCTCGAGCGCATGATAGTGCCGCTCGAGCGAGACTTAATTTCAAAAATTTTCCAGAAAATTCCTCGCACGAGCGAGACCAAAAATTTTCAAGAGTCAGAGAACTCCTCGCTCGAGCGCAAAAAGTTGCAGCTCGAGCGAGGACAATATTTTCAAAGATTTTCGGGAATTAAATTTTTAAAATAAAAACAAAATAAACTAATTAGTAATAAAATAAAAAAAGGTAAAGAACACTAGGTTGCCTCCCAGTTAGCGCTAAATTTATAGTCTATAGCCCAACTATACTTCCCTTTTTTCGGGCAAAGTCATGGTGGCTCATCCACCCTCCAGAATGATGTCTGATCAATCCCAAAACTGCTGCGTGCTTCACTTCCACAAAAATTGTGCATGAGATTGATGCTTTCGTAACGCTAAGCCTGCAGATTTGTATCAATAAAATCATTGAACTCATCTATAAAATTCACACCAGAGCAAGAATTGGAGTTAGGATTATCGCTAGCCGACTTAAACATATGAAATATGACTTGCTCGACATTCATTCTTAAAACTAACTCTCTTTTTTCCACGTCAATCAATGATCTACTCATAGCTAAGAAAGGACGCCCTAGAATTATAAGGATCTCGCAATCTTCATCCACGTCAAGAATAACAAAATCTACTAGATAAATAAACTTTTCTATCTTGACTAACACATTTTCCACAACTTCTCTTGGGTATTTAACAGATCTATCAGCAAATTTAAGAGAAATATTTGCTGGTTCAATGTTGCTTATACCCAAGATCTTATCAAGTGAATATGACATCAGATTTTTACTTGCTCCTAAGTCACACAATACATTATCAAATGACAAACTTTCTATTGGACAAGGTATGGAAAAAATCCTCGTTCATTGTGACTTGCGTTGTAGCGACCCTTCCCGGATCCACTACCTAATCAGAGTTAAGAGCATAATTAAGCATGCATTAAAATAAATCGCTGTGGAAGACTTAAATAAAATCAGACCAGCAGAATACAACCGGTTAAATAAATTCGATTATACAACCCAATCGAATAAATAAACCCTAAAGGCAAACCTACAGCTAATATCGCTGTCTTCACTGGTCGGTGGCCAATCCAAGTTCCTGGTGCTCCACCCTGCACCTACACCTACCCCGTCGAATGAGGTGTCCAGATGCACAGAAAAGACTGGGCGTGAGCTCTAAGCTCAATACGAAAGCACTGGGTAAAACATACAAATATGATGCATGCAAATGATAGGGTATCCATATCTGGGATAACTTTATACAACTGCTCAGTAATGGCGCCTAGAACATGAGTGGTACAACCCGAGGAGCAAACCCTGTGTACACTGCTCATTCCTATAGTATGTGGACCGTGTCTCCAGATGCTAATCACCCATGACCCGTCAGTCACTGGGCACTAGACATCACCTGTCCAGACAGGGTTGAGCGGCCCTACATGGCTCATCTCACAAGATGGACAAGCACAATATGATATGCACATGCTGCATAATAATATGACACACAAATGCAACATATAAGCATGCAAAACCCGCTGGATATCTCAGTCTGTACTTATGTACCTTACTACAGGCAGTCCTAGCAGTCCCACTCTAGGTTCCCAGCCTATTATCAACTCTACAATGCAAATATCCATGCATCATTATTTAAGCTCTAAAAGCCTTAACTAAGCTATTGCATACTCCTAAATATTTTAAGGAGACCATAGTTATACCTGCATTTGTCGTCAGCCCGCTGATGACAATTGTCTCAAAACTAGGCCAGAGCTCCGCTACGATGCCTGGATCGCTATGCCACTTTCGGATTCCTTATTGGATGCCTAGATCTCCCTAGTTCTGAGTTAGAAGGCTTAGGAATCAGAGAGATGAGAGGGAAAGGTGCACTTGAAAATGAAATCTCAGCCCACTATTTATAGACGAATTTCGGAGCCTCCGAACCCAGTTCGGAACGTCCGAACACGATTGGAACCTCCGATCCCATCTTCGGAGCGTCCGATCGCCCAATATTACATCAGCCATGACATCACCTTGCTGATGTCAGTGATGACACGTGCCCTGGTCCCGATCGGGACGTCCGATCTCACCGACGGAGCTTCCGATCTCGATCGGGGCCACCGATCCTGACTTCGGATCCTCTGATCCTGTTCGGAACCTCCTGACTTGGTTCGGAGCTTCCAAACCCTCCGGACCCTCGGGACCTTCCCGGCTATTTTGAGGGTCCTGGATCCATTTCTGGACTCCGTTAACCCTTTAGGAATTACCTTAATTATATTTTACTTAATCCAACATTATTACACGATTAATATACTCATTAATCGCTAATTACGGATACGGGTCACTACATTCTCCCCCCCTTAAAATATTTCATCCTCGAAATCTAAGGTAATACCTCGAGAACGTAAGATAGACCACTACTTGAGTGTCTGGTTGAAATAGCTTCCGACACACTCAGAATCTCGTCGAATTCCCTATAAGCTCCATTAATGCTTAACCACATTAATATTCTTTCACTGAAGATTACTGCGCTACTGGTCGACAGTCGAACTTCCCTAACGCTAGCGTATCGTAACACTGATACATCTTTCACTCGGACCACGATCTTCCTGACCATGAAGGATACAATACCCGCTTGATCAATATCATCGTCCCAAAGTAGTTTTTAGACTAACGAAGACCAAGTCATGAACTGACTGGTTTACGACATTCGTCGAATTACTTATCGAATCTAACCATCTAATGGTTTCAAAATTTCTCTGTGCTCAACACCTCTAGTCAAGAAAACACTAATCCTAACATTGTGCTGACACATTCTAACATGAATCTCACTTTAAGATAATCCAGCTGACTCATGTCAATACTTCAACGTAACTGCTCACAATGTTCCCTAGACTGGTTACCCTCCCCACTCTCCCTGAAGCACAACCGGCTTCCCAAGGAATACTGGAAACTTAAACCATCATGTCTAGTACATTCTGCTGTCCACGTTTCTTAGTATAACCTCAACACTGTGCCCTGATGATAACTATCATCACTTGCAATTTATGACGCTACGTCATCTTCTAGCCATTGGCCTGCGAAATCACGCATACATTGCAATGAAAGTCATCATGCCTCTGATGATCTACATCATCTCGATCATAGGTTATTCACCTCATGAATTTGATCGATGGACGTCCTCCTGATAGTTATACATACTCGCAATCACTGTACGCTCATCAAGACTAAGGCAAGCTCCCACCAATATGCTCCACTGGGACATTCCACAGTGCACAGACATATGGAAACGCTTCCTATTCTGTCTCGAAACTCGACTGTCATTGCACCTGGTATAACTCAACTCAGAGTCTCTGATAATACCATCAGCTCATACCAACCTCCCAAGGTTGAACATACTGATCCTGGAACTAAATCCCAACGGATTCTCAATAGTCAAATCGCTCCCTTGCCGAACGCATCAGTCTCAGCACTGAACGATCTAATTCGTCGATTCCCTAGTCAATCCTTGGAAATACTTGTGCTCAAAGTAACTTTCCACCCGACGCACATCCGAATATCGTCCATTGCTAAAGCACAATATCCTTGACGAATGGTCCGCACTGATGTGGCTTGTCGACTGGAAAGAACAAAGTTGTTTCATCACTATATTGCGAAATCTTCAATTCCCACAATAATCTTGTTGGCTACTAAGTCGATCTACGACTGCCTCAATCATCCCAATGATCTTAAGCACCACACGATGAAAATTTGTGACACACCCTGCCGGATCTCGAGAACTAGGTCTCAGCAAATATCACACCTCACAATCAAACAACTGATGTCCCTGTAAGTACACAATCCTCGTTGGATCTCAAACCCAACGGTATACTAAGATATCATTACCAGAACATTATCCTGGGAATTACCAATTCCTTTGCTTGTTTCTCCTGTCAAGTTAGTACCTAACTTGACCATACAATTCCAATTGCAATCGTCCCTGATTATAGGAATCCCCAATTATTCATCTCTGGCAATCCTAGAGACTTTAAATCATCTAGATTTCCGAATGCTCTGAGATTGTACCAAGTACTCATCTCCCAAGCACTAAGCGACAAAATACTATCCCAAGTATTTCTCGATTGCAATATCCAGATCATCACTGATTGACTCAACCAATCGAAATCATCGATCTACTGATGCTCGCACACGTCCGATCAGACGACCACTACCGAACATCTAACCCTACGTGGCTCAATCAATAACCAAGACTCAATTGCCACGAAGAACTATTTCCGAACACTTGGAATACCAAAATCGCTCTGGTCTCAACACACCCATACTGGATACCCAGAAATAGCTATTAGTAGTCTATCGACACAATCTTGTGCCATACTACTGACAGCTGCCTTGTGCACTGAACTTAATAGACCTAACTCTAACAGAGTTAGCCAATTGTCATTGGTAGTCATTAGCACAGATCCCGTGCCACCTTAGCACTACCAATCGTTGTCTGGTTCACCCAAGGCAAACACCAAGACAAACTAAGCCCAATATTCGCTCGTGATCTATCAACCTAGACCATTTCCATCCCATGGAAAATCTTACGCTCAACCTATGAAAATATCAGACAGTACTTAGCGTAAAAACTGGACTCACTATCCTTGCCTCGTTCATTCAGGATGAACATCGCGACTCGTCAAGTCCAAGAATCATAACTAAGGAATCCCAAAGATCCTTACAATCTTCGGACATGCTCCTGATTATATCCTTGCTAAGATTGTGCAACAATTCAAGACTAAGGTAGCTTACCATAATAATCCACCTAGACAATCACCAAGGTTTCACGGTCATAGGCCATGCTTCCCTTTCATCTCAAATAGTCCTATACAATCCTTAGCGTCCGATATAATCCTATTACAGATGAAACCAATCATCATGGAGAATTTCTCGCATTCGAGTCGAAGTCTCGAAACGACATCCTATCCAAGTTCTTGGATGATTCCTATTACATGAAAACTCTAACCACAACTCTGATAACAACTCCTTGTCATTGTTGATATAAATCCGTCCACTTACTAGATCCACACGTCTAGCAGTAACCCAAAGGTTAAAACTTATCTGCTCAAAATACACACTCGTTAAGGAAATCCCTCCAAGACTGGTTCCCACAGCATAATACTCAAACTATATCTCTGGCACACCAGATGATATCAAACCATCGATATCAATCGTGATATCTAATCCAAGGTCATACCCTGTCGTGACTGCTACCAAATCCCTAGATTGAGTAGCCTTCCCACCGCCATCTCCTGAAGCACGAAAGCTCCTAGGTAAAGCTGGCATAGGGTCGCGTCCCATCACGTCTAGTCATGGTCATAGTCCACAACTCTCAGCATATACTGGACCTGGCATCCTGATGATAATCCATCATCACAAGTCTAATCCTAACAAAGGTCAGACAGCCTACTGTTCTGAGGAAACAACCTAGAACAAAGCCAAGATGTTCTAAACCTAACAATATCCCTAATGCCTCTAGACGAGTCCACTCATCGCTGACATTATCTTAGTCTTCTGACTAACTAGGTCAATCCTAGGAAAATGCCTAGACTAACCACAAGTCAACAGTCACAGTCGGCCCACTCAAATCCCATGAGTTACAACAGTTGAACGCTAATCAACTAAAACAATGTTAATCTTGGCAAAATCACTCGCAATCATTGATGAATTGCTGGATAAATAAAACATGTATCATTTATTTAAAGTTATGTACAATTTCTTTATTACAAACACATGTAATATATGCAGTATCCAAAATACAATGAAATGCACAACCAAACTTGAAATGATACAACCATAGTATGATGATTCTTTACAACTGAAATACTGTTTACAACTACAACGATACAGTATTTAAAATCATCGTACAAGTCTTCGTTTCTTGAGCATGAATCTTCTAATCGACACACGCATCGATACAAGCATACTCCTGACCAAGTCTCTCTACATGTCTTCCCACGAAGAACTCTGGAGAAATGGCTCGTGATAGCTAACCAGCTATGCTCTGCCTCAGTGCATGTCAGTCGACCCCTTCTGCTCACGATTTACCATCAGCGTTCTTCTTGTATTCATATCATGCTTTTGAACATGAAGTTTCCCGTGTGCCTACCGAACGCATCGGTACAAGCATACCGGCAAAACTATGTTCTGCATGAGTTTAATGACCTTACGCTCGAAACCTGTCATGCCTTAGGCACTCGAGGCATTCCCTGGTAAAGGTCTATCTGACAATCTCTCCAACTACTAGTGGAGAATCTTTAGAGTAGTGTCATCATGGTACGGACGATACAGATGCAAACATCAAGTGCGTCCCATCCAATCCTCTGCCACTACCTCTGGCATCCGGTACTCGATCCAAAACTAGGATCCACCTGAGTAGAAATCTTGAAAACTCGGACACGACCCATCACTCCTGTCCGCACTTGCTGGAATCCCATAAGCCAAATCTTTAAAATTTCTGTCGATGATGATAGTCTTCGGGCAATCAAATCGCCGCATCACCACCTCTTCCAAGGTCTCATCGATCCTATAAGGATAACCCAAAGTCTCATTACTATATCTCAAGTCTCTTTGCATGCCGCTCTGATACCAATAAATGTAGCGACCCTTCCCGGATCCACTACCTAATCAGAGTTAAGAGCATAATTAAGCATGCATTAAAATAAATCGCTGCGGAAGACTTAAATAAAAGCAGACCGGCAGAATACAACCGGTTAAATAAATTCGATTATACAAC
The DNA here is from genome assembly GCF_033568475.1 of Henckelia pumila. Classification (NCBI taxonomy): domain Eukaryota; kingdom Viridiplantae; phylum Streptophyta; class Magnoliopsida; order Lamiales; family Gesneriaceae; genus Henckelia; species Henckelia pumila. Next base: position 79,802,716 of record NC_133121.1, read on the forward strand.
CCAATCGAATAAATAAACCCTAAAGGCAAACCTATAGCTAATCTCGCTGTCTTCACTGGTCGCTGGCCAATCCAAGCTCCTGGTGCTCCACCCTGCACCTACACCTGCCCTATCGAATGGGGTGTCCAGATACACAGAAAAGACTGGACGTGAGATCTAAGCTCAATACGAAAGCACTGGGTAAAACATACAAATATGATGCTTGAAAATGATAGGGTATCCATATCTGGGATAACTGTATACAACTGCTCAGTAATGGCGCCTAGGACATGAGTGGTACAACCCGGGGAGCAAACCCTGTGTACACTGCTCATTCCTATAGGACGTGGACCGTGTCTCCAGATGCTAATCACCCATGACCCGTCAGTCACTGGGCACTAGACATCACCCGTCCAGACAGGGCTAAGCGGCCCTACATGGCTCATCTCACAAGATGTACAGGCACAATATGATATGCACATGCTGCATAATAATATGACACAAAAATGCAACATATAAGCATGCAAAACCCGCTGGCTATCTCAGTCTGTACTTACGTACCTTACTACAGGCAGTCCTAGCAGTCCCACTCTAGGTTCCCAGCCTATCATCAACTCTACAATGCAAATATCCATGCATCATTATTTAAGCTCTAAAAGCCTTAACTAAGCTATTGCATACTCCTAAATATTTTAAGGAGACCATAGCTATACCTGCGTCCGTTGTTAGCCCGCTGATGACAATTGTCTCAAAACTAGGCCACAACCCCGCTACGACGCCTGGATCGCTATGCCACTTCAGGATTCCTTATTGGATGCCTAGATCTCCCTAGATCTGAGTTAGAAGGCTTAGGAATGAGAGAGATGAGAGGGAAAGGTGCACTTGAAAATGAAATCTCGGCTCCCTATTTATAGACGAAGTTTGGAGCCTCCGAACCCGGTTCGGAACATCCGAACACGATCGGAACCTCCGATCCCATCTTCGGAGCGTCCGATCGCCCAATATTACGTCAGCCATGATGTCACCTTGCTGACGTCAGCGATGACACGTGCCCTGGTCCCGATTGGAACGTCCGATCTCACCGACGGAGCTTCCGATCTCGATCGGAGCCTCCGATCCTGACTTCGGATCCTCCGATCCTGTTCGAAACCTCCTGACTTGGTTCGGAGCTTCCGTACCCTCCGGACCCTCGGGACCTTCCCGGCTATTTTGAGTGTCCTGAATCCATTTCTGGACTCCGTTAACCCTTTAGAAATTTCCTTAATCATGTTTTACTTAATCCAACATTATTACATGATTAATATACTCATTAATCGCTAATTATGGATACGGGTCGCTACATGCGTTATATCATTCAACTTCCTTTTGTTTTTCAGCAAGTCCTTAAGAAATTTGGCATAACTCGGCATCTGAGCTAAATCATCTGCAAAAGGTATGTTAATAGATAGTTTCTTGAAAATTTCAAGAAACATTTTTAAATTGATGGTCAAATAATAATTGCTTATCTCGCTGACGAAAGGGGAGGTTAGAAACATCTACATCATTATTAACTTCAAATTTTGAAGTCTTACCTTTCTTTTTCTTACCTGTTGTCTCGGAATTTTCAGCACCACGTGTATCCTCATTGGATTCTGAAGTTTTCGGCATCCTCATAGTCTACTCTTCGTCCCTACTCTCTGGCTCCTTCTTTTGTGACCTAGTCACAACCATGATAGCATTAACCTCCCTTGGGTTCTTCTCAGTATTGCTTGGCAAAGCTCTTATTGGTCTAGCTGACAATTGAGTGGCTATTTGGCTCATCTGCGTCTCCAATTTTCGCAGCATTGCCTCTTGATTCTGAAACCTAGCTTCCATCCCAGCAACGCACTTAATTATTATTTCCTAAAAGCTAGGCTTCCTTTATGCTGTTTTAGGTTGATTTTGCCAGTTCGGATTATAATTATTATTGTATGAGTTGTATGGCTGCCTTCCTTGATTTCCTGCAAAATTAGCAGCCTCAACCTCAAAAAACTATTGTTCTTCTTGCATATTCTGCTGCACTTGATTCACTGACGTTGTTATTGAAAGAGTGGGTGCCCGGTTAGCCAACTTGTGGCTAAGGGCTTTTATGACTCTATGTAAAACAATCTTTTGTTTAATATAATTTACACTTTTATAATGGTATTGACTTTATCTTTCTTCATATTGTTATGATATAATATTGTTGTTTTGATAAAGACCTTGAATATACTATAGTGTATGTACGATGTGGTAGCACATGGGAATGGCTATCATGAAACACATCTTATAGTCATGTATATTCTAAACTGTTCCTAGTCAATTGAGCCGTCCGCAAAGAAGGGATAAGGATCGCTTGAGATTGAGACTAGCATTTGCGATGCCGAGTACCATGTTTCATTGGTATGGAACATAGAGATGTTCAAAGCATGCAAATGGATATTCATATGATGAATGATCGAACTACCCTATTCGGACTTTCCAAGTGGTTATCACTTATCGAGTGGATAAAGTCCGCGGTTTTGGTTGTACACCATTAGTCCTTATTACTTGAAATATCATTGAGACTCTATATGTTAGTACTGTATTTAGACTCGTTTACCGACTCTATTGGGGTCATCAGGTGTCGGGATTGGGTACAGTTATGACACATATAGGAGTCGATGCTTTGTTGTCAAGGATTCACCACATACTTGCGAGTGTTGATATCCTATGCGATCTGAGAAGATATTAGTGTGACGAATCTCTGGCCAGAGTACATGATGTGTTTTAGGTTAATGGGTTATCCTAGTAACACATGCGATGTCACTAATAGATCTCCAAGATGTTATGCATAGTTATCGAATCTTGAACGATTCTCGATATACCAATGGTTGTTGATTCGATCGGGATATTTGGATGAAGGGACCGTACTGTACGCTAACCAAAATCTACTAGTTCTTGCAGGCACTATCAGTAATACCTAGGGAATCATGGGGCGATGTTGCTAGGCGCTCTTACCATGATTCGATGGGTAAGTCAGAAATTGTTGTTTCGAGTTACAAGGAGTTGTGAGCCCACGGCTAGCTGTATTCCTGAACCATTGAGGGTTACACAAGTAATGGATTACTAAAACCCCGTAGAGATAGTTAAATTTAAAGAGTTAAATTTAATGAAAGAGAAGTTGGACTTCTTAACTAAAGGGAGTGGGATTTCCTAAAATGATATAGGGATGGGCATTTTTGGAAATCACTGAATTCGGATTCAGAAAAATTATCTTGACTCTAAAAGATGCAGAAATGGTTTCTGTGCACATTGGTGAAATCAGTTTATCAATCGGAGTCACGATGAATTTTATATTAATTTTTACAACAACAGGCTTGGCTTGTTGGGCTTAAGTTATGGATTGTAGGCTTTAAGGAGTTAGAGTCCTGATACAATTATAACTAGAAATTATCTATAAATATATGTGCAGTGTTCGAAAATTGTATGCAATTCATTCATCAAATTTTCGAAAACACACATATAATTTTCTAAGGGTTTTTCGAAAATCCTTGTCCCTTTTCGGAGAAAATTCAGTCTTGTGATTTTTGTGAAAAATTACAATTCTGAATTAACAGATCATATCTGTTTATTCTTTACGCAAACTTCTGATTGATTTCTAGTGCAGTCAATCAGAGAGTTTCTGTTTTTCATTCGTGGACCTAATTTCTGAGAAAGATCGTGACGCCATCAGTTCCCGGGATTTACAAGAAGAGCAGATTAAATTCTGTTGGAGTCCACAATCAAGATTTTGCTTGACAAAGGTAAAATATTTAATAGTGATTATTTGTTTTTACTTACACAATTTAATCGTAAAAGTTTTGATACCCAGATATGGAATCGTTCCATATTAATAAAATAAAATTTTTAAACTTCCGCTGCATCGGATATCAATTCTAATTGATCTGAAAACCGTTTTCCAACAGTTTTCATAAGTGTCATTTGGTGCGTAAGGGCATCTTTTTTTTCATAAAGTAATGTCAAAGCGTCAACCTCTAGAACTCCCTCCTTCTTCTCCTTTTTCATATCCGGCCACCCAATATTGCTTTCTGCCATATTTCCAATTATCTCTCAAGCATCTATCGGCATCTTCCTGAATAAACTTCCATTCTCCACAACATTCAACATATAACGCACTGATTGGTCAGCTCCATTATAGAACATCTGGGTTTGATGGCTTTGGGTAAGATTATGTTGAGGACACATCCTCAACATCTTATTGAATCTGGTCCAGGCTGCATTTAGAGATTCTCCCTCTTTTTGCTTGAACGATATAATGTCAGAAAACAATTTTGTCATCTTCTTAGGAGGGAAATACTTATTCAAAAAATTTTGAACAAACTCAGTCCAGGTGGTGATAGAACCAGTAGGTAGATCATCAAACCATTCCATAGCTTCACCTTGTAGAGAGAATGGAAATAACCACAGTCGCACTGCATCAGATGTTATCCCATTAAACTTGAAAGTATCACAGATCGACATAAAACGCTCCAGAAGAGCGTAGGGGTCTTCCACAGATGTGCCCCCAAATCGAGCTTGTAGCTGAATTGTGGGGCCTCGGGTTGCTAATCTCAAATCTTAAGAGGCAATTAATGAATAAGCATCATTAATCTAATAAGGAAAGAATAAGGATCAATAATTTTTTTTTTTTTTTCAAAAGGGGGTGGGCTCGGGCGGTCAAAAACTACCGACCGGGCGCCCCTAATTTTTCCAAAACAGAAGGCTCGCGCTCGGGCTGCTAAAAACTGCAGATCGGGCACTTCCTGGGCAGAATTTCACCCTGTAATTCAGCAGCCATTTTTGATCCTTTTCATCCATTCCAAGCTATCAAATTCAAGTATAAAACATGTATATTAACATAAAACAACATCTAAACATGTCCATAAAGTATTGATACTTTAAACTAGAAGTTTACAATGCATCAAAATCAACAAAAGACACAACTAGTCGCTAAGCTTTCCAAGTCCAAAACCCAGATGTTCTCTAACATGTTTATAAAGACTTAGCTACAACGTTCCATCTCGAACAACCCGAGTCCACATCTAATCATCTCTCATGAGCTACCCACGACGTCCTTGGCCAGCTCCTGCCCCATCTGTTTTCATGCACACATACAAAACAAGACAACAGCCGGATAAACTCCGGTGAGAAATCAATCTCAGTATAACCAACATATAGAAAGCGTTAAATAAATCATATCGATTTTATTTAAACTCGACTCAACAAATAGAGTAAATTAACGCTTCGCATAAGAACTGATTCATATAACTTCGAGGCCATCAAGATTCATAAATGATCTTGACATGGATATCCATCTAACGAGTTCGTAACCGACTCGCAAATAAGGTTAACAGCAACCTTGGCATAGAATCAATTCAATATAGCATCATATCAACTCAAATCTAAAGATCCACTACCTGAGATGGATCGACAACATCATAATCAAATCAAAAACATAACAAGTATGTGGTTTTTGCGGGCCAACTCAATAATAGTCATTATTGAGTTTCAAAGTCCCTACTTTGCGATGTCGTCATTATACCTTCGTTATTATCGATTCTGGACTCTTCAAATCTGAAAGATACATCAAATACACAAATATAAAACTTCATTCCAATCTATTGTATCAAAATCGAGTCAAAAACTTCATAAGATCGTCAAATGATCGCATTTCAAACCTCAATCAACTTTCTTCGGTTTAACTCGGCGTCTTGAATTGTTGGCCTTCAAAACTCGACTAAAACTGAAGAATAAAAATACTATAACATTCATAACATCTAGGTAAAGACTTCAGCTCAAATATAGGCTATCAAAACAGTCTAAAAACTCAATTCAATGACGTAGAGATTGAAAATCGGTAACCGACGTAATACCGAAATCATTTCTAACTTCAAAACCAGTTATACGTGCATTCAATTCAACAAACCAGCTGATATATCATTCCAAACCTCATCTCAATAGCTATAACAATTGATATACATGCTGGAATCAAAGTTGAATACAAATAACACAAACTCGTTAATCCGGTTTCGCAATAGAATCGCATAAACGTCAATATACATAATCAAGAACTCAAAATCTGTTATCTGCCATCTACTAATTTTGAAATCCATATAACACAACATAAAACTTACACGAGATCTAAGCCCTCATCGCAAGGATTTCAGAACAATTTACGGAATCAAAATCGGATAACCGGAGAAAAAGTTACGACGATTTGAAAATCAAGATTTCAAAAGAACACAAAGGATCTCGACTTTCTTCTTAAAACTTCTGAATTCTCTAATATCATGCACGTGTACATGCTGATTAGACAATATAATCTGATAACTTCAAGCATAATTGAAGTTTAGCCCCTCAATTCTTCACTATTTGCAATTTGGTCCTCGGCCCTTATTTTAATTCAATTTCAATCCTAAATAATTTAAGAATATTAGAATTTAAATCGAAACTCTAAATATTCCCAAATTAAATATACTCGGATTAAAATTAAATAAATTCGGATTAATAGTAATTAATCCCGGGCCTTACATTTCTCCCCCACTAAGACATGAGTTCGTCCTCGAATTCATAAGCAGTATAGATATGCAATCTGTATACTCATAAGAATAAAGAATAATTGAAAACTGAATAAGAACTCACATCAGTGAAATAAGTAAGGAAATCTCTGTATCATATCTTCTTCAACTTCCCACGTCGCTTCTTCAACTCCGTGCCGACTCCATTGAATCTTTACCAATGGAATGGTCTTCATTCGGAGTTGTTTTGTCTTTCTATCGAGAATCTGAATAGGTTGCTCAAAATAGCTAAGAGTGTCATCCAACTCAGCTTCATCAGATTGAATCACATGAGACGCATCAGATATATATTTCCTCAGCATCGATACATGAAAGACATCATGTATTCCAGATAAAGACATAGGAAGAGCAAGTCGATAAGCAAGATTTCCTATCTTCTCGAGAATCTCGTACGGCCCAATATATCACGGAGATAACTTTCCTCGTTTGCCAAATCGGACTGTGCCCCTGAACGGTAAAATCTTCAGAAACACTCTATCTTCCTGATCAAAAGATAATGGCCGTCGTCGTACATTCGCATATCTAGTCTGTCTGTGTTGCGCTGTTCGCATTCTTTGCTGTATCAGTTTTACCTTCTCGGTCATTTGTCTGATCATATCTAGCCCTAACTCAGGTACCTCAGAGATATTATCCCAATACAGAGGCGATCGATACCTCTTTCCATATAATGCTTCAAATGGTGTCATCTCTATACTCATCTGATAACTATTGTTATAAGAAAATTCCACAAGTGGTATAGAATCTTTCCATGTAGTACCAAAATCAAGTAATACAGCTCTCAGCATATCCTCCAGCGTCTGAATGGTTCGTTCAGATTGACCGTCAGTTTGAGTATGGTAAGCAATACTCAAATGTAAACACGTACCTAGAGCTTCCTGTAGGCTATGCCAAAAGTGCGAAGTAAACCTTGGATCTCGGTCAGATACAATCGACTTTGGCACACCGTGTAGTCTTACCACTTCTTGAATATAGAGATCTGCCATTTGATCATGACGATAATTCATTCGATAAGGAATAAAGCATGCAGATTTTGTCAATCTGTCGATGATCACCCAAACAGCATCGCATCCTCGATATGATCGTGGCAACTTCGTTACAAAGTCCATGGAAATGTGATCACATTTCCATTCAGGAATCGATAAACTCTGTAATAAGCCACCTGGTTTCTTCCTTTCAGCTTTCACCTGTTGGCAATTTAAACATTTGGATACAAATTCAGTCACGTCAGACTTCATTTGTTTCCACCAGTACTGACACTTCAAGTCGTTGTACATCTTTCTGCCTCCAGGGTGAACACTGAAGCGACTGCAATGGGCTTCTTTCAAAATATTCTGTCTCAAGTCTGTAATATTGGAAGCAACTATTCGGTTATTCACATACAAGATATCATCGTCACATTCTGATCGACTTTCTGTGCTTCTTTGATACGAATCAGCAATTCTGGCTCAGCACTGATTGCATATACTTTCATCGGCCTTCTATCTGTCTCAAATACATACCCAAAAATACAACAATCCTCAATCAAATTAGATACACCTACAGTAGACAAGGATAGAGCACACACCTTTCTACTCAGGGCATCCGCTGCTGCATTAGATTTCCCCGGATAGTATTTGATTTCACAATCAAAATCCTTCAATAAATCAAGCCATCGTCGTTGTCTCATATTCAGTTCGGATTGTGAGAAAAGATACTTCAGACTTTTGTGATCAGAAAAGATTTCAAACTTCTCGTCGTATAAGTAATGTCTCCAGATCTTTAATGCAAAGACGATTGCAGCCAATTCAAGATCATGAATCGGATACCTGACTTTATGTGGTTTTAGTTGTCGAGAAGCATAAGCGACAACATGTCCTTTCTGCATTAAAATACATTCCAAACCCTGGTGAGAAGCATCACAATAAACAACAAAATCACCAGTACCTGTAGGGATTTTCAAAATCGGCGCTGTAGTCAATCTCTTCTTTAGTTCGATAAAACTCCTTTCACACGCTTCAGACCAAATAAATGATGCATTCTTTGAAAGAGTGGGTGCCCGGTGAGCCAACTTGTGGCTAAGGGCTTTGATGACTCTTTGTATAAACAATCTTTTGTTTAATATAATTTACACTTTTATTAATGGCAATGACTTTATCTTTCTTCATATTGTTATATTGTGATATACTATTTTTGTTTTGATAAAGACCTTGAATATACTATAGTGTATGTAAGATGTGGTAGTACATGGGGATGTCTATCATGAAACACATCTTATAGTCACTGTATATTCTAAATGGTTCCTAGTCGATTGAGCCGTCCGTTAATAAGGATAAGGATCGCTCGAGATTGAGACTAGCATTTGCGATGCCGAGTACCACGTTTCATTGGTATGGAACATAGAGATGTTCAAAGCATGCAAATGGATATTCATACGATGAATGATCGAACTACCCTATCCGGAATTTCCAAGTGGTTATCACTTATCGAGTGGATAAAGTCCGCGGTTTTGGTTGTACACCATTAGTCCTTACTACTTGAAACATCATTGAGACTCTATATGCTAGTACTGTGCTTTGACTCGTTTACCGACTCTATTGGGGTCATCAGGTGTCGGGATTGGGTACGGTTATGACACATATAGGAGTCGATGCTTTGTTTTCAAGGATTCACCACATACTTGCGAGTGTGGATATCCTATGCAATCTGAGGAGATATTAGTGTGACGAATCTCTGGCCAGATTACATGATGTGTTTTAAGAAATGGTTTCTTAGTAGCACATGCGATGTCACTATTTGATCTTCAAGATGCATTGCATAGTTATCGAATCTCGAACGACTCTCGATTTACCAATGGTTGTTGATTCGATCGGGATATATGGATGAAGGGACCGTACTGTACGCTAACCAAAATCTATTGGTTCTTGCAGGCACTATCAGTGATACCTAGGGAATCATGGGGCGATGTTGCTAGGCGCTCTTACCATGATTCGATGGGCAAGTCGGAAATTGTTGTTCCGAGTCACAAGGAGTTGTGAGCCCACGGCTAGCTGTATCCCTGAACCATTGAGGGTCACACAAGTAATGGATTTTTAATCCCCGTTGAGGTAGTTAAATTTAAAGAGTTAAATTTAATGAACAAAGAAGTAGGACTTCTTATATCAGAGTAGAGGAGTAAGATTTTCTAAAATGACATAGGGATAGGCATTTTTGGAAATCACTGAATTCGAATTCAAAAAATTTATCTTGACTTTAAAAGATGCAGAAATGGTTTTTGTGAACATTGGTAAAATTGGTTTATCAATCTGAGTCACGATGAATTTTATATTAATTTCTGAACATGCGGGCTTTGCTTGTCAGGCTTGAACTTATGACTAATGGGCCCTAAGCTGTTAGCAGCCCACATTATAAATAAGTTATTGCAGTACAGAAATTACATAACAAAGGTCACAAAATATTTTCAAAAACCCTAGCTGTGTTTTCTCTAAGTGGCCGCCCCCCTCCCTCTCTGCTCGGGAAAATCCAGCCTGTGAATTTTGAATTTGCAGTCTGGTTTAACGGATCAAATTCATTAATTCTCTTCGTAGAAACTTCTGATAGATTTTCTAGTGCAATCTATCAGAGGGATTAAATCTCTGTTCGTGGACCTGATTGAAGAATTGTTCGTCCATCAGTTCCTGGGATATACAACAATAGCAGAGTAATCTGTTGGTGTCCATAATCTCGATTCGAGATTGGAGGTAAAAATTTAATTGTGATTTAATTTTTACACGCACAATTTAATCGTAAAGTTTTGATACCCATTATGGAATCGTTCCATATAAAATTTTTAAACTTCCGCTGCACCGGGTATCAATTCTGATTGATCTCATCACCGTTCTCCAACAGTGGTATCAGAGCCAGGTTGCTCAGATCAAGCGATTAAATTAATCGATTGTACAAAATTTTTTTATGCCTCGGTTTTTGAAACAAAATAAATTTTTTTTAAAAATAATTTTTTTTTTTCGGGCAAAACACGGGCAGCGATTGGATCGCTCCCCGGGGGGCAGCGAGGGTCGCTGCCCATGGGCGGCGACGTGATCGCTGCCCAGGACAGCGCACGGCGCTGCCCAGGGCAGCGATCGTCGCTGCCCTAGGGGCAGCGACGGGCAGCCCGGGAGCGTCCAGGGTGGCCCGGGAAAAATTAATTTTTTTATTTTAAATTAAAATTTTAATATGTTAAAATTCTATTTTTGGTCCGATCAAAAATTGTTTTGATTGGTCCACGAGGCGTCGGATCGAATTGTTCGAGTCCGAAAATTTTAAAATTGATTTTTGGATAAATTTGGATTTTTGGAAAATTTATAGATTTTATCCGTTAAATCAGATTTTATGAAATTAATTATTTTTGGTACAATTGATGATAAGATATGATCTTATGGAAATATTGAGTAAAATATGATTTTATGTATAAAATTGGATTTTATATGTAAAATATGATTTTATTTGATAAAAAGATAAAATATGATTTTGTATGTAAAATAAGATTTTATATATGGAATATGATTTTATCCTTTTAATTTAAATTTCCATTGCATGTTATCCAATAAATTAATTTTGAATTAAATATTATTGGATAAGGATGATCGATTGCCATGACCAATTTTGTAGGTGTATGTTAGGAATTTACATTTGTTTTTATTGTTGTTGGATTTATTAATGGGCCTAGTTTATGGCCCAATATGAATTGTCATATGTAATAAAAGTGGGTCTGGTTTATGGCCCGTTCCCACCCCTTGAAATGTATCCCCTACTTGTCATAGTTATTTATTGTAAATACATTAGACTTAGTGGGAGATGAAGATTTGAAGATGGAGGTGGGCCCAGCAGACAATAAAGACAGAAGAAATGTAAATTGGAAGCTCAATGTAATAGGATTGCATTGCATACCTGCATATTACCTAGGATTGGACTTAGACTCGTGATTGGCAACCACGGGTCGATTAGAAATGGAATCGATCATCCTATATAATATATGATATTATCGTTGTATACATGTTTTAGACTAAATTGTATGAATCCCGCAAGCATACAAATTTTAAATGATGAGACAAATTTTCAAAATTAAAATCCCTCATTTTAAATATGATTTAAAATTGATATCAAGATAAATAAAGGAAATTTAAAATTGTTTAAATGTTCCTACCTTCCATCAACGATCAATGTATGAGATGCTACCCGCGGATACGGTCCGGCTCATATTATTGGGGGGGGCCCGTTCGTCGGAAAGCTGTACATTAGATCGAAAAATGTTGTAAGTTGGGTGGAACTCCAATGGGATCGGCTCATATTATTGGGGGATCCACATGGCGACCGTCCATCACAACTTAATATTGATGGGTCATCTTGACATGTCACAATAAACAGCGTCATATTATTGGGCCCTTATTGGACATGAGGTAAAAACGTGGAGGTTGCTTTGGAAGCAATTGGGCTCTGCCTTTTGAAAATTATGGTTGGCTGATATTATTCGGGACCATAGTTTGTCAATTGGACTCCATGTTCCCACTAAGGAAAACAGTTTCTCGTTTTCACTAGAGGGTAGTGAAATCGTTAAAATAGTGGGAGTGAGATTCATAAAATAAATTTCGCCTATTTTATGTCTTAGTAAATTAATTAAACAATCGCTGATTATTGTCTATTTCTTTTCATTATTTCATAAAGATGAATTCGCGCAATCCACTATTCTCTATTCTCGAACAAAATAAACTGACTGGCGCAAACTATACGGAATGGTTCCGTAAGTTGAAGATTGTCTTGACCTCAGAGAAGATGCTCTACATGTTAGAAAAATCTCCTCCGAAGGAAGCACCAGCTGACATAAGTCCGGAAGAGTTGGCCAAACTTGATACATGGTGGGACCATGATATCAAGGCCAAATGCTATATGCAAGCCTCGATGTCTGATGAACTCCAGAGGCGATTTGAGGATACCGTGAATGCTACTGACATTCACGTACAACTCAAGGAACTTTTTGGGGCTCAATCGAGACTTGAAAGGTTCGTTACTGTAAAAGAGCTAATGACGTGTCGCATGCGTGAAGGGACTTCGGTCCGTGATCATGGGGTACGAGTGATTTGGCTCATACAGAAGTTGGTAACGCTTGATTTGATGTTGGAGCATGAACTCAACGTGGACTTATTACTTCTCTCTCTTCCTTCTTCGTTTAACGGATTTGTGGTAAATTTCAATATGAACAAGATAGAGGCCTCCCTTGAAGAGATGGTCAATATGCTTGTAACATATGAAGCCACTTTAAAGAAGAATAAACCGGTTCTCTTGGTGGGCTCCTCTTCCTCTGCTAAGAAGGGGCCAAGTACAAAGGGTAAGAAACGTTCTGCCCCACCCAAGAAAATCGGACCCGAGAAGAAGATCAAGACAAATTCTTCAAACATGGAAAAGTCCAAGGATGTTTGCCATTACTGCAAGAAACCCGGTCATTGGAAACGTAACTGCAAGGAATATCTAGATCAGTTGCGAACTGCGAAGGGTATGTTCTATATTGAAATAAATGTTTCACTTAATACTACTTCTTGGGTATTGAATACCGGATGTGGATCTCACATTTGCAATGATTTGCAGGTGATGACAAGAAGTCGCAAGCTTAGAATGTGTAAGACCCAGCTGAGGCTCGGAAATGGTTCTAGAGTTGAAGCCAAAACTGTGGGAGACGTTTATTTAATTTTGCAGAACGATTTTAAGTTACTTTTGAGAGATGTTTTATTTGTTCCAGATTTGATTAAAAACATTATTTCTGTTTTTATGCTTGATAGAGATGGTTATTCTTGCAATTTTGTGAATGGGATTTGCAATATTTACAAGAATGAATGTTTAATTAGAAATGGACAACTTGAAAACGATCTATATAACTTAAAATTAAAAGACGTTCCAATAAATTATGTTGATAAACCGGTAACAACAAACAAAAGGAAAATCGATAGTCAAAACCCGGCAAACCTTTGGCATGCTAGGCTAGGTCATATTTCCTCAAGGAGGATGAACAAGCTAGTGGGAGAGGGCATGTTTGATATGTCTGATATTAACTCTCTACCTACTTGTGAGTCTTGCCTGAAAGGAAAAATGACTAAATCTCCTTTTAAGGGGAAACCTGAGCGTAGTCAAAATCTGTTGGATTTGATCCATACAGATGTTTGTGGTCTATTTAGAATTGGTACTCAATTTGGCCACACCTACTTCATTACCTTTACTGATGATTATTCAAGGTATGGGTATTTATATTTAATGAAATATAAGTCTGAAGCATTTGAAAAGTTCAAAGAATTCAAGGCTGAAGTAGAAAACAAGCTAGGTAAAAGTATTAAAGCACTTCGATCGGATCGAGGTGGAGAATACTTAAGTACCGAGTTTTTGGACTATCTGAAAGAGAATGGGATTCTCTCTCAGTGGAATCCTCCTATGACACCTCAGCTAAATGGTGTATCGGAGCGTCGTAATCGAACTTTGTTGGACATGGTTCGATCCATGATGAGCTTCACTGAGCTTCCACCTTCGTTTTGGGGCTACGTGCTTGAAACGATGGTGTTGTTGTTGAACAACGTCCACACCAAAGCAGTGGACAAAACACCATACGAGTTATGGAATGGCAAAGCTCCTAAGTATTCGTACTTGAGGATTTGGGGATGTCCTGCTTACGTGAAGCAGACAGTGGGAGATAAGTTGGATAGTCGATCCACCTTATGTTATTTTGTAGGGTATCCGAAGAATTCAATCGGATATTATTTCTATCATCCTGCTGAAACAAAGGTGTTTGTTTCAAGGAATGCCACCTTCTTGGAGAAGGAGTTCTTATTGGATAAGAAAGGCGAGATGATGGAACTCGAAGAAATTCGAGAAGAACCCGAAATACAAAATAATGATCCTACACCTCAGGAACCAATGATGGACACGCCTATACCTAGAAGATCCGAGAGGACTTCTAGACCTCCTATTCGATATGGTCTTCTTCTTGAAGGAGATCAAGATGAACCCGATGTTGGATGTGATCCAAGAAACTTCAAGGAAGCAATTTCTGATGCGGATTCAAATTTATGGCTTGAAGCTATGCAGTCGGAAATAGATTCGATGCATACAAACCAAGTTTGTTCTTTAGTAGATCCTCCCGATGGAATTGTTCCAATAGGGTGTAAATGGATCTACAAGAGAAAGCTTGGGCCTGATGGTAAGGTATTGACCTACAAGACACGATTGGTTGCGAAAGGTTATACTCAAAGACAAGGAGTTGACTATGATGAAACCTTTTCACCAGTTGCAATGTTCAAGTACATAAGAATCCTTATTACCATAGCTGCTTGGTATGACTATGAGATATGGCAAATGGATATAAAGACTGCATTTCTTAATGGAAACATTAAGGAAGAGATCTATATGACGCAGCCTAAGGGATACACATCCATGGGAAGCGAGCATAAGGTATGCAAGCTTCAGAGATCAATCTATGGTCTCAAACAAACATCAAGAAGTTGGAACCAGAAATTTGATGAAACAATAAAGGATTTTGGTTTCATCAAGAACCCGGAGGAACCGTGTGTGTACAAGAAAGTAGTTAAGGATGCTGTGACATTCTTAGTACTTTATGTTGATGACATCCTACTCATTGGGAATGACGTAGGGATGTTGCAGTCAACAAAGATATGGTTATCAGGTAGATTCTCGATGAAGGATTTGGGTGAGGCATCCTATATTCTAGGGATACAGATCTATAGAGATAGATCTAAGAGAATGATAGGACTTACTCAAGCTACTTACATCGAAACCATATTGAAAAGGTTTTCAATGGATGGGTCCAAGAGAGGACATCTACCTATGTGTCATGGAGTTTCTCTATCCAAGTCTATGTGTCCCAAGACTGATGAAGAGATAGAGAAAATGACACATGTACCATATGCGTCAGCCATTGGTAGTATCATGTATGGGATGATATCTACCAGACCGGATGTAGCATTTGCTCTGAGTGTCACGAGCAGATATCAAGCTAATCCCGGTCAAATGCATTGAAAAGCCGTGAAGGACATTCTTAAATACTTACGAAAGACTAAGAATATGTTCATGGTATATGGAGGAAGAGAACTTAAATTGGAAGGCTATACCGACTCTAGCTTCCGAAGTGACGTGGATGACTCGAAGTCAACCTCTGGATTTGTGTTCATGCTCAATGGCGGTGCTGTCTCTTGGAAGATTTCCAAGCAGGACACCACCGCGGATTCCACCACTGAGGCAGAATACATTGCGGCATCAGCTGCTGCTAAAGAGGCCGTTTGGATGAGGAATTTCGTCCAAGAGTTGGGCGTTATTCCGGAAGTTGTTGGTCCAGTCCCGGTGTACTGTGACAACACGGGTGCCGTTGCTCAGGCAAAGGAACCAAGGTCTCATCAAAGATCCAAACACGTACTGAGGAAATACCACATCATCCGGTAGATCGTGGAAAGAGGAGACATCACTGTCGAGAGAGTGGCCTCTGCAGACAATATCGCTGATCCACTTACTAAGCCCTTGCCAGGACCATTATTTGACAAACATCGCGAAGCAATGGGTCTACGTAGTATGACTAGTTGGCTTTAGGGCAAGTGGGAGATTGAAAGAGTGGGTGCCCGGTGAGCCAACTTGTGGCTAAGGCTTTGATGACTCTTTGTATAAACAATCTTTTGTTTAATATAATTTACACTTTTATTAATGGCAATGACTTTATTTTTCTTCATATTGTTATATTGTGATATACTATTGTTGTTTTGATAAAGACCTTGAATATACTATAGTGTATGTAAGATGTGGTAGTACATGGGGATGTCTATCATGAAACACATCTTATAGTCACTGTATATTCTAAATGGTTCCTAGTCGATTGAACGGTCCGTTAATAAGGATAAGGATCGCTCGAGATTGAGACTAGAATTTGCGATGCCGAGTACCACGTTTCATTGGTATGGAACATAGAGATGTTCAAAGCATGCAAATGGATATTCATACGATGAATGATCGAACTACCCTATCCGGACTTTCCAAGTGGTTATCACTTATCGAGTGGATGAAGTCCGCGGTTTTGGTTGTACACCATTAGTCCTTACTACTTGAAACATCATTGAGACTCTATATGCTAGTACTGTGCTTTGACTCGTTTACCAACTCTATTGGGGTCATCAGGTGTCGGGATTGGGTACGGTTACGACACATATAGGAGTCGATGCTTTGTTGTCAAGGATTCACCACATACTTGCGAGTGTGGATATCCTATGCAATCTGAGGAGATATTAGTGTGAAGAATCTCTGGCCAGAGTACATGATGTGTTTGTTGGAAAACTGGCGAGTTCCCAGACCAATTACGATTGATACCCGGTGCAGCGGAAGTTTAAAAATTTTCTCATGGAACGATTCCATGGTGTGGGTATCAACCATACAACGATTGAATTATTGTATGTGTAAAATTTAAATAACAATTAAATAAATTTTACCTCAAATCTCGCAACGAGATTAATGGACACCAACAGAACAATTCTGCTCTTGTTGTCTCTCCCTGGAACCGATGAACGCCTTCAATCAGGTCCACGAACAGAGGTTTAATCCCTCTGATAGATTGCACTAGAAAATCTATCAGAAGTTTTCTGCGAAGAGATTACACGAATCTGATTCGTTATTCCTTACTGCGATTCAAAATCACAGACCGGAATTTTCTCGGGCAGAGCAAAGGGAGGGGACGGCCGATCGGTTTTGAGAGGGTAGGGTTTTCGAAAATTGCTCTCAAAATAATGACCTGTTGTGTGTAATTTCTGTACTGAAATAACTTATTTATAATGCAGGCCACTAACACCTTAGGGCCCATTAGTCATAAGCTGGGGCCCGACAAGCAAAGCCCGCTCGTTCAGAAATTAATATAAAATTCATCGTGACTCCGATTGATGAAACGATTTCACCAATGTGCACAGAAACTATTTCTGCACGTTTTAAAGTCAAAATAAATTTTCCTGAATCCGAATTCAGTGGTTTCCAAAATGTCCATCCCTATGTCATTTTAGGAAATCCTACTCCCTTACTCTTATTTAAGAAGTCCAACTCCTTAGTTCATTAAATTTAACTCTTTAAATTTAACTATCTCAACGGGGATTAAAACTCCATTACACTGTGTGACCCTCAATGGTTCAGGGATACAGCTAGCCGTGGGCTCACAACTCCTTGTGACTCGGAACAACACTTTCCGACTTGCCCAACGAATCATGGTAAAGCGCCTAGCAACATCGCCCCATGATTCCCTAGGTATCACTGATAGTGCCTACAAGAACCAGTAGATTTTGGTTAGCGTACAGTACGGTCCCTTCATCCATATATCCCGATCGAATCAACAACCATTGGTATATCGAGAGTCGCTCAAGATTCGATAACTATGCAATGCATCTTGAAGATCAAATTAGTGACATCGCATGTGCTACTAAGAAACCATTTCTTAAATCACATCAAGTACTCTGGCCAGAGATTTGTCACACTAATATCTCCTCAGATCGCATAGGATATCCACACTCGCAAGTATGTGGTGAATCCTTGACAACAATGCATTGACTCCTATATGTGTCGTAACTGTACCCAATCTCGACACCTGATGACCCCCTCAGAGTCGGTAAACGAGTCAAAGCACAGTACTAGCATATAGAGTCTCCATGATGTTTCAAGTCGTAAGGACTAATGGTGTACAACCAAAACCGCGGACTTTATCCACTCGATAAGTGATAACCACTTGGAAAGTCCGGATAGGGTAGTTCGACTATTCATCCTATGAATATCCATTTGCATGCTTCGAACATCTCCATGTTCCCTACCAATGAAACGTGGTACTCCGCATCGCAAATGCTAGTCTCAAACTCGAGCGATCCTTATCCTTATTATCGGACGGCTCAATCGACTAGGAACGGTTTTAGAATATACAGTGACTATAAGATGTATTTCATGATAGACATCTCCATGTTCTACCACATCTTACATACACTATAGTATATTCAAGGTCTTTATCAAAACAACAATAGTATATCACAATATAACAATATGAAGTAATATAAAGTCATTGCCATAAAAGTGTAAATAATATTAAACAAAAGATTGTTTATACAAAGAGTCAACAAAGCCCATAGCCACACAGTTGGCTCACTGGGCACCCACTCTTACAATCTCCCACTTGCCCTATAGCCAACTAGTCATACTACGTAGACCCATTGCTTCGCGATGTTTGTCAAACAATGGTCCTGGCAAAGGCTTAGTAAGTGGATCAGCGATATTGTCTGCAGAGGCCACTCGTTCGACACTGATGTCTCCTCTTTCCACAATCTCCCGGATTATGTGGTATTTCCTCAGTACGTGTTTGGATCTTTGATGAGACCTTGGTTCCTTTGCTTGAGCAACGGCACCCGTGTTGTCGCAGTACACCGGGACTGGACCAACAAATTCAGGAATGACGCCCAACTCTTGGACGAAATTCCTCATCCAAACGGCCTCTTTAGCAGCAGCTGATGCTGCAATGTATTCAGCCTCAGTGGTGGAATCCGCTGTGGTGTCCTGCTTGGAACTCTTCCAAGAGACAGCACCGCCATTGAGCATGAACACAAATCCAGAGGTTGACTTCGAGTCATCCACATCACTTTGGAAGCTAGAGTCGGTATAGCCTTCCAGTTTGAGTTCTCGTCCTCCATAAACCATGAACATATTCTTAGTCCTTCGCAAGTACTTAAGAATGTCCTTCACGGCTTTCCAATGCATCTGACCAGGATTAGACTGATATCTGCTCGTGACACTCAGAGCAAATGCTACATCCGGTCTGGTAGATATCATCCCATACATGATACTACCTATAGCTGACGCATATGGTACATGTGTCATATTCTCTATCTCTGCATCAGTCTTGGGACACATAGACTTGGATAGAGAAACTCCATGACACATGGGTAGATGTCCTCTCTTGGACCCATCCATTGAAAACCGTTTCAATATGGTATCGATGTAGGTTGATTGAGTGAGTCCTATCATTCTCTTAGATCTATCCCTATAGATCTGTATCCCAAGAATGTAGGATGCCTCACCCAAATCCTTCATCGAAAATCTACCTGATAACCATATCTTTGTTGACTGCAACATCCCTACATCATTCCCAATGAGTAGGATGTCATCAACATAAAGTACTAAGAATGTCACCGCATCCTTAACTACTTTCTTGTACACGCAAGGTTCCTCCGGGTTCTTGATGAAACCAAAGTCTTTAATTGTTTCATCAAATTTCTGGTTCCAACTTCTTGATGCTTGTTTTAGACCATAAATTGATCTCTGAAGCTTGCATACCTTATGCTCGCTTCCCATGGATGTGTACCCCTCAGGCTGCTTCATATAGATTTCTTCCTTAATGTCTCCATTAAGAAAAGCAGTCTTCACATCCATTTGCCATATCTCATAGTCATACCATGCAGCTATGGCAATAAGGATTCTTATGGACTTGAACATTGCAACTGGTGAAAAGGTTTCGTCATAGTCAACTCCTTGCCTTTGAGTATAACCTTTAGCCACCAATCGCGCCTTGTAGGTCAATACCTTACCATCAGGCCCAAGCTTTCTTTTGTAGATCCATTTACACCCTATTGGAACAATTCCATCGGGAGGATCCACTAAAGTCCAGACTTGGTTAGTATGCATCGAATCCAATTCTGATTGCATAGCTTCAAGCCATAAATTCGAATCCGCATCAGAAATTGCTTCCTTGAAGCTTCTTGGATCACATCCAATGTCGGGTTCATCTTGACCCTCTTCAAGAAGAAGACCATATCGAACTGGAGGTCTAGAAGTCCTCTCGGATCTTCTAGGTGCAGGCGTGTCCAGCAATGGTTCCTGAGGTGTGGGATCGTTATTTTGTATTTCGGGTTCTTCTCGAACTTCTTCGAGTTCCATCATCTCGCCTTTCTTATCCAATAAGAACTCCTTCTCTAAGAAGGTGGCATTCCGTGAAACAAACACCTTTGTTTCAGCAGGATAATAGAAATAATATCCGATTGAATTCTTCGGATACCCCACAAAATAACACAAGCTGGATCGACTATCCAACTTATCTCCCACTGTCCGCTTCACGTAAGCAGGACATCCCCAAATCCTCAAGTATGAATACTTAGGAGCTTTGCCATTCCATAACTCGTATGGTGTTTTGTCCACTGCTTTAGTGTGGACGTTATTCAACAACAATACCGCCGTTTCAAGCGCATAGCCCCAAAACGAAGGTGGAAGTTCAGTGAAGCTCATCATGGATCGAACCATGTCCAACAAAGTTCGATTACGACGCTCCGATACACCATTAAGCTGTGGTGTCATAGGAGGAGTCCACTGAGAGAGAATCCCATTCTCTTTTAGATAGTCCAAAAACTCGGTACTCAAGTATTCTCCACCTCGATCCGATCGAAGTGCTTTAATACTTTTACCTAGCTTGTTTTCTACTTCAGCCTTGAATTCTTTGAACTTTTCAAATGCTTCAGACTTATATTTCATTAAATATAAATACTCATACCTAGAATAATCATCAGTAAAGGTAATGAAGTAGGTGTGGCCATGTTGAGTCCCTACTCTAAATGGACCACAAACATCTGTATGGATCAAATCCAACAGATTTTGACTACGTTCAGGCTTCCCCTTAAAAGGAGATTTAGTCATTTTCCCTTTTAGGCAGGATTCACAAGTAGGTAGAGAGTTAATATCAGACATATCAAACATGCCCTCTCCCACTAGCTTGTTCATCCTCCTTGAGGAAATATGACCTAGTCTAGCGTGCCAAAGGTTTGCCGGGTTTTGACTATCGATTTTCCTTTTGTTTGTTGTTGCCGGTTTGTCAATACAATTCACTGGAACGTCTTTTAGTTTTAAATTATATAGATCGTTTTCAAGTTGTCCATTTCCAATTAAACATTCATTCTTGTAAATATTGCAAATCTCATTCACAAAATTGCAAGAATAACCATCTCTATCTAGCATAGAAACAGAAATAATGTTTTAATTAAATCTGGAACAAATAAAACATCTATCAAAAGTAACTTAAAACCGTTCTGCAAAAATAAATATTTCCCATAGCTATGGATTTAACTCTGGAACCATTCCCGAGCCTTGACTGGGTCTCACCCATCCTTATCCTATTACTTCTTGTTATCATTTGCAACTCATTGCAAATATGAGATCTACATCTGGTATCCAATACCCAAGAAGTAGTATTAAGAAAAACATTTTAATGTAAAACATACCCTTTGCAGTTCGCAACTGCTTGAGGTATTCCTTGCAGTTACGTTTCCAATGACCGGGTTTCTTGCAGTGATGGCAAACTTGTTTAGACTTGTCCAATTTTGCATGTAACATTTGGCCTTGAGATCATGGTCCAACCATTTCTCTAGTTCGGCCAACCTTTCGGCAGTTACATCAGCCGGGGCTGTTTTCGGAGAAGCCTTTTCTAACACTTTAGAAAATCTTTTCCGAACTTAGGACAATCTTAACTTATGGAATCATTCTGTATTGTTTGCGCCAATAAAAAGTTTGTTTTGTTGGAGAATAGAAACATGTGGATTACTGAGATGAAACAGACAATTATCGATGATTGTTTAAGCAATTTACTAAGACATAAAATAGGCGAATTTAATTTTATGAATCTCACTCCCACTATTTTAACGATTTCACCACCCTCTAGTGAAAACGGGAAACTTTTTCCTTAGTGAGAACATGGAGTCCAATTGACAAACTTATGGTCCCGAATAATATCAGCCAACCATAATTCTCAAAAGGTAGAGCCCAATTGCTTCCAAAGCAACCCCCATGTGTTTACCTCATGTCCAATAAGGGCCCAATAATATGACGCCGTTTAAAGTGACATGTCAAGATGACCCATCAATATTAAGTTGTGATGGACGGTCGCCATGTGGATCCCCCAATAATATGAGCCGATCCCATGGGAGTTCCACCCAACTTACAACATTTGTCGATCCAATGTACAGCTTTCCGACGGACGGGCCCCCCCAATAATATGAGCCGGACCGTATCCGCGGGTAGCATCACATACATTGACCGTTGATGGAAGGTAGGAACATTTAAACAATATTTAAATTTCCTTTATTTATCTTGATATAAATTTTAAATCATATTTAAAATGAGGGATTTTATTTAAAAATATTTGTCTCATCATATTTAATTTATTGCATGCATTGCCGGATTCACGCAATTTATGTCTAAACATGCATACAATCATAATATCACATATTATATAGGATGATCGATTCCATTTCTAATTGACCCGTGGTTGCCAATCACGGGTCTTAGTCCAATCCTAGGTAATATGCAGTATGCAAATGCAATCCTATTACATATGCTTCCAATTTACATTTCTTCAGTCTTCATTGTCTGCTGGGCCCACCATCTTCAAATCTTGATCTCCCACTAAATCTAATGTATTTACAATTAAATAACAATGACAAGTAGGGGATACATTTTTAGGGGTTGGGAACGGGCTATAAACCAAGCCCACTTTTATTACATATGACATTCATATCGGGCCATAAACCAGGCCCATTAATAAAACCAACAACAATAAAGACAAAATGTAAATTCCTAACATACACCTACAAAATTGGTCATGGCAATCGATCATCCTTATCCAATAACATTTAATTCAAAATTAATTTATTGGATAACATGCTGTGGCAATTCAAATTTAAACAAGATAAAATCATATTTTATATATAAAATCACATTTCACATATAAAATCATATTTTATCTCCATATCAAATAAAATCATATTTTATCTATAAAATCCAATTTTACAAATAAAATCATATTTTATCTAATATATCATAAGATCATATCTTATCATCAATTGTAACAAAATAATTGATTTCAAAATTCAATTTACGGATAAAATATTAAAATTTTCCAAAAATTCAAATTTATCCAAAATCAATTTTAAAATTTACGGACTCGAACAATTCGATCCGAAATCTCGTGAACCAATCAAAAACAATTTTTGACCGGACCAAAAATAAAATTTTAAATATTAAAATTAATAAAAATATAATTTTTCCCGCGGGCCGCCCGGGACACTCCCGGGCCGGCCCGCACCCGGGGCGCGGGCCGGGGCAGCCCGGCTGCCCCCTTAGGGCAGCAACGTTTGCTGCCCTGGCGGCGCCTGGCGCCGCCGCTGGGCGGCGCCGAGCGCCGCCCCTGGGCGGCGCTGTGCGCCGCCCTGGGCAGCGCCGAGCGCTGCCCTGCGCAGCGCCCAGCGCTGCGCTGGGCAGCGCACAGCGCTGCCCTGGGCAGCGCCGTGCGCCGCCCTGGGCGGCGCCGTGCGCCCCCTTTGGACGGCGCCGTGCGCCGCCCCTGGGGGCAGCGACCATCGCTGCCCGGGTTTCGCCCCCCGGAAAAAAAAATTTTTTTTTTTATTAAAAATATTTATTTTGTTTCAAAAACCGAGACTCAAAAATTTTGTACAATTGATTAATTCAATCGATTGATCTGAGCAACCTGGCTTTGATACCACTGTTGGAAAACTGGCGAGTTCCCAGACCAATTACGATTGATACCCGGTGCAGCGGAAGTTTAAAAATTTTCTCATGGAACAATTCCATGGTGTGGGTATCAACCATACAACGATTGAATTATTGTATGTGTAAAATTTAAATAACAATTAAATAAATTTTACCTCAAATCTCGCAACGAGATTAATGGACACCAACAGAACAATTCTGCTCTTGTTGTCTCTCCCTGGAACCGATGAACGCCTTCAATCAGGTCCACGAACAGAGGTTTAATCCCTCTGATAGATTGCACTAGAAAATCTATCAGAAGTTTTCTGCGAAGAGATTACACGAATCTGATTCGTTATTCCTTACTGCGATTCAAAATCACAGACCGGAATTTTCTCGGGCAGAGCAAAGGGAGGGGACGGCCGATCGGTTTTGAGAGGGTAGGGTTTTCGAAAATTGCTCTCAAAATAATGACCTGTTGTGTGTAATTTCTGTACTGAAATAACTTATTTATAATGCAGGCCACTAACACCTTAGGGCCCATTAGTCATAAGCTGGGGCCCGACAAGCAAAGCCCGCTCGTTCAGAAATTAATATAAAATTCATCGTGACTCCGATTGATGAAACGATTTCACCAATGTGCACAGAAACTATTTCTGCACGTTTTAAAGTCAAAATAAATTTTCCTGAATCCGAATTCAGTGGTTTCCAAAAATGTCCATCCCTATGTCATTTTAGGAAATCCTACTCCCTTACTCTTATTTAAGAAGTCCAACTCCTTAGTTCATTAAATTTAACTCTTTAAATTTAACTATCTCAACGGGGATTAAAACTCCATTACACTGTGTGACCCTCAATGGTTCAGGGATACAGCTAGCCGTGGGCTCACAACTCCTTGTGACTCGGAACAACACTTTCCGACTTGCCCAACGAATCATGGTAAAGCGCCTAGCAACATCGCCCCATGATTCCCTAGGTATCACTGATAGTGCCTACAAGAACCAGTAGATTTTGGTTAGCGTACAGTACGGTCCCTTCATCCATATATCCCGATCGAATCAACAACCATTGGTATATCGAGAGTCGCTCAAGATTCGATAACTATGCAATGCATCTTGAAGATCAAATTAGTGACATCGCATGTGCTACTAAGAAACCATTTCTTAAATCACATCAAGTACTCTGGCCAGAGATTTGTCACACTAATATCTCCTCAGATCGCATAGGATATCCACACTCGCAAGTATGTGGTGAATCCTTGACAACAATGCATTGACTCCTATATGTGTCGTAACTGTACCCAATCTCGACACCTGATGACCCCCTCAGAGTCGGTAAACGAGTCAAAGCACAGTACTAGCATATAGAGTCTCCATGATGTTTCAAGTCGTAAGGACTAATGGTGTACAACCAAAACCGCGGACTTTATCCACTCGATAAGTGATAACCACTTGGAAAGTCCGGATAGGGTAGTTCGACTATTCATCCTATGAATATCCATTTGCATGCTTCGAACATCTCCATGTTCCCTACCAATGAAACGTGGTACTCCGCATCGCAAATGCTAGTCTCAAACTCGAGCGATCCTTATCCTTATTATCGGACGGCTCAATCGACTAGGAACGGTTTTAGAATATACAGTGACTATAAGATGTATTTCATGATAGACATCTCCATGTTCTACCACATCTTACATACACTATAGTATATTCAAGGTCTTTATCAAAACAACAATAGTATATCACAATATAACAATATGAAGTAATATAAAGTCATTGCCATAAAAGTGTAAATAATATTAAACAAAAGATTGTTTATACAAAGAGTCAACAAAGCCCATAGCCACACAGTTGGCTCACTGGGCACCCACTCTTACAGTGTTTTAAGAAATGGTTTCTTAGTAGCACATGCGATGTCACTATTTGATCTTCAAGATGCATTGCATAGTTATCGAATCTCGAACGACTTTCGATTTACCAATGGTTGTTGATTCGATCGGGATATATGGATGAAGGGACCGTACTGTACGCTAACCAAAATCTATTGGTTCTTGCAGGCACTATCAGTGATACCTAGGGAATCATGGGGCGATGTTGCTAGGCGCTCTTACCATGATTCGATGGGCAAGTCGGAAATTGTTGTTCCGAGTCACAAGGAGTTGTGAGCCCACGGCTAGCTGTATCCCTGAACCATTGAGGGTCACACAAGTAATGAATTTTTAATCCCCGTTGAGGTAGTTAAATTTAAAGAGTTAAATTTAATGAACAAAGAAGTAGGACTTCTTATATCAGAGTAGAGGAGTAAGATTTCCTAAAATGACATAGGGATGGGCATTTTTGGAAATCACTGAATTCGGATTCAGAAAATTTATCTTGACTTTAAAAGATGCAGAAATGGTTTCTGTGAACATTGGTAAAATTGGTTTATCAATCTGAGTCACGATGAATTTTATATTAATTTCTGAACATGCGGGCTTTGCTTGTCAGGCTTGAACTTATGACTAATGGGCCCTAAGCTGTTAGCAGCCCACATTATAAATAAGTTATTACAGTACAGAAATTACATAACAGAGGTCACAAAATATTTTCGAAAACCCTAGCTGTGTTTTCTCTAAGTGGCCGCCCCCCTCCCTCTCTGCTCGGGAAAATCCAGCCTGTGAATTTTGAATTTGCAGTCTGGTTTAACGGATCAAATTCGTTAATTCTCTTCGTAGAAACTTCTGATAGATTTTCTAGTGCAACCTATCAGAGGGATTAAATCTCTGTTCGTGGACCTGATTGAAGAATTGTTCGTCTATCAGTTCCTGGGATATACAACAAGAGAAGAGTAATCTGTTGGTGTCCATAATCTCGATTCGAGATTGGAGGTAAAAATTTAATTGTGATTTAATTTTTACATGCACAATTTAATCGTAAAGTTTTGATACCCATTATGGAATCGTTCCATATAAAATTTTTAAACTTCCGCTGCACCAGGTATCAATTCTGATTGATCTGATCACTATTCTCCAACATTCTTCTGTGTAAGCTGTGTAATAGGCTTCGCTATCGATGAAAAATTTCGAATGAATCGACGGTAATAACCAGCTAAGCCCATAAAACTTTGAATTTCTGGCACAGATGTCGGTCTCTGCCAACTAATCACAGCTTCAACTTTACTCGGATCAACCGAAATGCCATCTCCTGAAATTATATGACCAAGAAAAACAACTCTCTGCAACCAAAATTCACATTTGGATAACTTGGCATACAATTTCTCTTCTCTTAATGTTCTCAATACAATTCGGAGATGATCAGCATGTTCACACAGATTCTTAGAGTATATCAAAATATCATCAATAAAGATAATCACAAAGTCATCTAAATATCTTTGAAATACTCTATTAATCAATCCCATAAAAACTGCTGGTGCATTCGTTAGACCAAAAGGCATGACTATGAATTTATAATGGCCATACCTGGTTCTAAATGCAGTCTTAGGAATATCCTCGTCTCTAACCCTCAACTGATGATAACTGGATCGTAGATCAATCTTCGAATATACCGACGATCCCTGCAATTGATCAAATAAATCATCGATACGAGGTAAAGGATAACGATTCTTTACCGTTTCTTTGTTCAATTGCCGGTAGTCAATACATAATCTCATCGATCCGTCTTTCTTTCTAACAAATAATACTGGAGCACCCCATGGGGATACACTCGGTCTGATATATCCTTTGGCCAACAAATCTTCAAGTTGGTCTTTCAGTTCTTTCAGTTCAATCGGTGTCATTCGGTAAGGCTTTCGATATCGGTTGTGTACCTGGCATCAATTCAATACTGAAGTCTACCTCTCTGAATGGTGGCGATCCCGGAATCTCGTCAGGGAATACATCTGCAAACTCATTCACCACTGGTAGATCAGTCAATTTTGGACTAGTCCTCAGCATATCGACAGCATAGATCAAAAATCCCTATGCTCCCTTCTATAACAAATCAGTCATAGCAATAATAGATATCAAAGGAATTCTAGCTCGTGATCCCTTACCATAGAATTTCCATTCATCAGTCATATCAGGTTTGAACTTCACGATCTTTTGAAAACAGTCAACTGTTGCTCTGTACTTGGTTAACATATCGATACCGATTATACAGTCAAAATAAGAAAAACCAAGAACGATACAGTCAAGCTCAACTTCATTACCTTCATACTGTAGTACACAGTTTCTAACAGACTTCACTGATACTATACCTTTTCCCAACGGTGAAGATATAGACACTATAGTAGTAAATGACTCAACAGGAAATGAATACAACGTAACAAAGTGTTCAGATATGAAGGTATGCGACGCACCCGTATCGAATAAGACATAGGAAGGATAACCATAAAGAGAACAGTTACCTGCAATCACATCGTCTGGTGTCGCTTGTGCTTGCTCTTCAGTCAATGCAAACACTTTTGCTTGTTGCCTCGGAGGTTGATTCACTGACTGACCTCCTCCTCCTCCTGTTCTACCCTGTGCTTCTGGTTGTGGCTGAAATGAATGCATAGAAGATCCTGATTGAACCACTGGTCTCGATGATCCAGCACTCTGTGCACCTCCAGAACCACGCTGTGGGCAGACTCGTGCAAAATGACCAGTCTGATTGCAAATGTGACAAGTACCAAAAACTCCTCGGCATTGTTCACTGGTATGGCAACCACCACACTTGGTGCAATATACATCGGACCTCTTTCCAGCTCGAGACCGTCGAGATCCACTGGAACTAGAAGAGCTACCACCAGGATGTTTAAACTGTTTCCCTTTTCCCTTGAAGAAATTTTTCTTGCCACTACTACTTCCTCCAGCTTCAAATCGAGGTGGTGGTGGAATCTGTGGCTTCTCTTGCGGCTGTCTCACTGGCTGTGGCACAAACTGTGCTCCTCTTTGTCTCAGTATCCCTGCTTCAGCTCCCTTTGCACGATTCAGAGCATCGGCAAAGGTATTCGGTCTTCCCGAATTTACAAGTGTGAACATATCAGGATTCAAGTCATTGATAAATTGATCGGCTTGAGCTTCATCACTAACAGCAATATGTGGAGCAAACTTCAACAGGCTAGTGAACTTTGCAACATATTCCTCAATATTTAACTGTCCCTGTTGCAAACTCGCAAACTCTGCTCCTTTGTCCTTGCGATAAGACACAGAAAAGAAACGCTGATAGAAAGCAGTTCAAAATACAGACCAGGTAATAATAGTACCTTGGTTTTCCAATGCTCTCGTCGTCGCTATCCACCAAATCTTGGCAAGGCCATGTAGTTGATGAATCACAAGTCTGACACGACGATCATCTATATAGTCGAGGGACTCAAATAACTGCTCAATATCTTCCAACCAATTTTCACATTCCACAGCATTCTCAGTTCCTTGCAATTTCGGTGGTTTGAATGATTGGAATCGTTTCAGAAGTTTCTCCATCGGATTAGCATCACTGAACTCATCAGTAGAAGTACTACCCTGTCCATGTTCAGACACTGTCACTGGGACCTGTGCAGCATTCGTCTGTTCAGGCTGATTCATGGCCAATGTCTGTCTAACTCTTGGTGCTGGTCGGGGAGGCATATCTGATAATCAAACAGATTAGTGTACAGTTCAATCTCAAATAGAACAAGTCTATTACAGTCCACAATGCCTTCTCAAAAGATCGAGTTCTGATTCATACTCATTCACGACATGCTATTACTTCAATCAAATAATCAAATAACATGTAATTCAAAACATTGTATAACATATTCTTCGCAAATTATCACAGCATCATGTGACAATTTAACATCTGTAATCAATGAATCATATACCATACAAATATGAATGCAATAAATAAATCAGATTAGAAGACTCGATCTACCCCGCTCATCTATTCTCAGTCCAAGAAACTTATGCTCTGATACCACCTGTTGTGGGGCCTCGGGTTGCTAATCTCAAATCTTAAGGGGCAATTAATGAATAAGCATCATTAATCTAATAAGGAAAGAATAAGGATCAATAAAATTTTATTTATTTTTTTTTTCAAAAGGGGGTGGGCTCGGGCGGTCAAAAACTACCGCCCGAGCGCCCCTGATTTTTCCAAAACAGAAGGCTCGCGCTCGGGCTGCTAAAAACTGCAGCTCGGGCGCTTTCTGGGCAGAATTTCACCTTGTAATTCAGCAGCCATTCTTGATACTTTCCATTCATTCCAAGCTATCAAATTCAAGTCTAAAGCATGTATATTAACATAAAACAACATCTAAACATGTCCATAAAGTATTGATACTTTAAACTAGAAGTTTACAATGCATCAAAAGCAACAAAAGACACAACTAGTCGCTAAGCTTTCCAAGTCCAAAACTCAGATGTTCTCTAACATGTTTATAAAGACTTAGCTACAACGTCCCATCTCGAACAACCCGAGTCCACATCTTATCATCTCTCATGAGCTACCCACGACGTCCTTGGCCAGCTCCTGCCCCATCTGTTGTCATGCACACATACAAAACAAGACAACAGCCGGATAAACTCCGGTGAGAAATCAATCTCAGTATAACCAACATATAGAAAGCGTTAAATAAATCATATCGACTCTATTTAAACTCAACTCAACAAATAGAGTAAATTAACACTTCGCATAAGAACTAATTCATATAACTTCGAGGCAATCAAGATTTATAAATGATCTTGACATGGATATCCATCTAACGAGTTCGTAACCGACTCGCAAATAAGGTTAACAGCAACCTTGGCATAGAATCAATTCAATATAGCATCATATCAACTCAAATCTAAAGATCCACTACCTGAGATGGACCGACAACATCATAATCAAATCAAAAACATAACAAGTATGTGGTTTTTGTGGGCCAACTCAATAATAGTCATTCTTGAGTTTCAAAGTCCCTACTTCGCGATGTCGTCATTATACCTTCGTTATTATCGATTCTGGGCTCTTCAAATATAAAGATACATCAAATACACAAATATCAAACTTCATTCCAATCTATTGTATCAAAATAGAGTCGAAAACTTCATAAGATCGTAAAACGATCGCATTTCAAACCTCAATCAACTTTCTTCGGTTTAACTCGGCGTCTTGAATTGTTGGCCTTCAAAACTCGACTGAAACTGAAGAATAAAAATACTATAAAATTCATAACATCCAGATAAAGACTTCAGCTCAGATATAGGCTATCAAAACAGTCTAAAAACTCAATTCAACGGCGTAGCGATTGAAAATCGGTAACCGACGTAATACAAAAATCATTTCTAACTTCAAAACCAGTTATACGTGTATTCAATTCAACAAACCAGCTGATATATCATTCCAAACCTCATCTCAATAGCTATAACAATTTATATACATGCTGGAATCAAAGTTCAATACAAATAACACAAACTCATCAATCCGGTTTCGCAATAGAATCGCATAAACGTCGATATACATAATCAAGAACTCAAAATCTGTTATCTGCCATCTACTGATTTTGAAATCCATATAACACAACATAAAACTTACACGAGATCGAAGCCCTTGTCGCAAGGATTCCAGAACAATTTACGGCATCGAAAATCGGATAACCGGAGCAAAAGTTACGACGATTTGAAAATCAAGATTTCAAAAGAACACAAAGGATCTCGACTTTCTGCTTAAAACTTCTGAATTCTCTAATATCATGCACGTGTACATGCTGATTAGACAATATAATCTGATAACTTCAAGCATAATTGCAGTTTAGCCCCTCAATTCTTCACTATTTGCAATTTGGTCCTCGGCCCTTATTTTAATTCAATTTCAATCCTAAATAATTTAAGAATATTAGAATTTAAATCGAAACTCTAAATATTCCCAAATTAAATATACTCGAATTAAAATTGAATAAATTCGGATTAATAGTAATTAATCCCGGGCCTTACATGAATTATCTGAATAATAGCAGGATTTAACTCAAAGTTGTTCACCTTGAAAGTAGGTCGAACTATCCTAGATCCGCGGCCTTCAACTGGTGGACGAATAAGATCAAGAACAGTTCTGTTGTCCGCCATTTCTTCTTCCGATTCAGATTCTATCTCAATCTCAATATTGATCTCTCTTTTAGCTCTTCGGATTTTGCTGAGCGTGCGTTCGATCTCTAAATCAAATGGTACGAGCTCCTTAGATCGAATTTTATGCATGGACAACAGATAGTACCTGAAAATAACAAAGAAAAGAAAAGAATTTCAGAATTTATATAAAGAAAAAATAAAATATAATCTCAAGTAAAATAACAATTTTGATATCACAAACAGTCCCAGGCAACGGCGCCAAAAACTTGACCGCTAAAATCGGTGTGATAAAAATCTACTGACAAGCGTACCAGGTCAAGTAATAGTATAAGTATAAAAGTCCAGATGTCGAATTCTCAGGGACTGTTATATTTTGTAGTGACCCAACTCGGATCCACTCTCTATTCAGAGTTATAAATAAAGCACATGCAAAATACTTAAAGCGTACGGAGCGGATAATAAAATACAACAAATACAATCGGCAGAATACAACCGACGATAACACAAGTGTATAAATACCATTATACAACCAAATCGAAGGTTCAGGGTAAACAAATCCCTACCCTCTAAAACCTCACGCTCTCGGATCCTCAATCCTGCTGAGAGCCGCCTGGACCGTCCAGCCTCAAACTTGCCCCGCCAGAAGATATACCACAATACCCAGACACAGGGGCGTGAGCGACAACGCTCAATACATAAGCAATGATATATGTACAAATATGCACACACAGATGATTTAAAATCCCAGGTAAAACACTTGCTCAAGGCACCAGGAATATACAGTACCGGCTAGAGAGCGACTCCGTGGGGTACTCGTATATTCTATATCAAGGCTGAGCCAACCCCATTCTGACCCGAATCCAAAACAGGATACAAGTCCCATATGAAAACTGTCATGCCTGACTCGAGTCCAAAATGAGATCATTGTTCCCTATGGAGACTGTCAATGACTCACATCTCTCAGGATGCAGTTACACGTAAAATCATGTATGTGCTAAGGCGGTAAAACATGCTAAAACATGATAAAACATATAGCACATACTCATGCAACATACATGCAAATATATCATGCCGGCTATCTCGGTCAGTACTTACGTATCTCTAAAACTTCTGGTCAAACCTAGCTCCGCTGGTCTAGACCCCAAGCCTACTAGTCCAGTCTACTGCTACTACAATGCATCAAAATTAAGCTCTAAAAGCCTTAACTAAGCTATTGCATACTCCTAAATATTTTTAGGATGCCAAAGTTATACCTGCATTCGTCGATAGACCTTTGTTGTCGATAGCTTCAAAACTAGGCCACAGCTTTGCTACGACGCCTAGATTGCTATGCCAATTCCGGAATCCCAATATGAAGCCTAGATCTACCTAGATCTGAGTTAGAAGGCTTAGGAATTGAGAGAGAAGAGAGAAATTTGTGCACCTCAAATGAACTCTCGGCCCTCATATTTATAGACACGGAATGTTGCTTCCGTTCGGGTTCATTGTGTCCGTTCTGCCTGACGAACGTTGCTTTTGATCCCCATCGTTGCTTCCGATGTCACATCAAGTGCGTAAGCAATGACGTAATATATCTGACGTCACGGATGACATCAACTGCCAGAATGTTGCTTTCGTTCTGGGTCACCCTCCGGACCATTTCCGATCATTATGAATCCATTTTTGAAGTCCGTTAGTCCAACAGAAACTTCCTTAATCATGTTTTACTTAATCTAAACATGATCCTATGATTAATATACTCATTAATCATTAATTATGGATAGGGTCACTACATTCTCCCCCACTTAAGAAATTTCGTACTCGAAATTAAAGTCAGAGGAAAAGTACAGGATTCAACATGAATGTTCTTTATTACACTTGAACAAGTACAAAATCGATACAAGAAAGTACAGAATCTCAAAACAACTCTGGATGCTCAACTCGCATCCGGCTCTCCAGCTCCCAAGTAGCTTCCTCTGTACCTCTACGCTGCCACTGTACCATCACCAATGGTATGCGCTTGTTACGAAGTACCTTGTACTTCCTGTCTAGAATCCGCAGGGGCTTCTCCACGTACGACATATCCTGATCTAACTGTACCTCGGTCGGATGCAAAATATATGACTCATCCGCCACATACTGTCTCAACAAGGACACGTGGAACACATCATGGATCCCCGAAAGATCTCGTGGCAAAGCTAGACGATAAGCCACGTCTCCAACCTTCTCGAGAATCTCGAAAGGACCAATGAATCTCGGTGTCAGTTTACCCTTGCGACCAAACCTCATCACCTTCCAGAAAGGTGACACACGCAAGAATACATGTTCTCCCGCCTCGAAGTGTAACGGTCTCCGGTGAGTGTTCGCGTAACTAGCCTGACGATCCTGGGCTGCCTTAATCTTGCATCGGATCACCTCCACTGCATCAGTCATCTGCTGAATCATCTGAGGACCCTCAACCTGACGTTCGCCAACCTCGTCCCAAAACAAAGGTGTACGACAACGACGTCCATAAAGAGCCTCAAATGGTGCCATGCCAATGCTGCGATGGAAACTATTGTTGTAAGCGAACTCCAC
This sequence comes from Henckelia pumila, assembly GCF_033568475.1. Classification (NCBI taxonomy): domain Eukaryota; kingdom Viridiplantae; phylum Streptophyta; class Magnoliopsida; order Lamiales; family Gesneriaceae; genus Henckelia; species Henckelia pumila. Next base: position 79,837,420 of record NC_133121.1, read on the forward strand.
CAATGGTAAATGATCATGCCACGCTGGACCAAAATCCATCACTGCCGCGCGAAGCATATCCTCTAAGGTGCGAATAGTAGGCTCGGACTGTCCATCTGTCTCGGGATGATAAGCCGTACTCAGGCTCAAAGTAGTACCAAGGGTTAGCTGGAAACTACCCCAAAATCTCGAGGTGAATATCGGATCTCTATCACTGACAATGCTCAATGGAATGCCATGCAATCGAACGATCTCCCGCACATACAATTGTGCCATCCTATCAAAGGTATAGTCGTGGTTATAGGGAAGAAAATGCGCTGACTTCGATAATCGATCCACAAAAACCCAAATAGCGTCACAATTCCTGGAAGACATAGGCAAGTGGGTGACAAAATCCATCGTCACATGCTCCCACTTCCACTCAAGAATCTCTAAGTTATGAAGTAACCCTCCGGGTCGTCTAAACTCTGCCTTGACCTGCTAACACACAAGGCATCGCGATACAAACTGATAAACGATGCACTTCATCCCTTTCCACCAAAATCGTGTGCGAAGATCCTTATACATCTTCATGCTTCCTGGATGTACAGAGAATCGACTGCGGTGAGCTTGCGATAGGATCTCATCCCTCAAAGCAGAATCCTCGGGTACCACAACTTGACCAGAAAGACACAACAGACCATCTTCTTGCAGATGAAAACTAGAAGTATTATCACCCTCAGCCAAATGGGCCAACTTCTGAGTCTTCAGATCAGAATTCTGAGCTTCTCGAATTCGTTGATACAATGCTGGCTCTGCAAGCACAGAAGAAACACGAATCCCTTGCTCTTCTTTCTTATGACGGAACGTGAATCCCAAAGAACAACACTCCTCCACTGCCTTCGAAACCGAACTGGTACGAAGGGAACTCACATAGACCTTGCGACTAAGCGCAAAAGCAACGGGGTTTGAAGAACCTGGATGGTACATGATCTCACAATCATAATCCTTCAATAGATCCATCCAACGACGCTGCCGCATGTTCAACTCAACCTGAGTCAACAGATACTTCAAACTCTTATGATCGGTGAATATCTCGAATCGCTCACCGTACAAATAGTGATGACATATCTTCAGAGCAAAGACAATGGCTTCTAGCTCTAGATCATGTACGAGATAGTTCTCCTTGTGAGTTTTCAACTGTATGGATGCATAAGCGATCACGTGGCCGTTTTGAGTCAACACGCACCCCAAACCCTGGAGAGAAGCATCAGTGAAGACTACAAACCCCCCTGATCCAGACGGCAAAGCAAGAACTGGAGCTGTCGTCAAACGACGTCTCAAATCACAAAAACTATCTTCACAAGCATCAGACCACACGAAAGAAGAATCTTTCTTCGTCAACTATGTCAAAGGCCTAGCTATCTGAGAGAAGTTCTCAACAAAAAGCCGGTAGTACCCTGCCAAACCAAGAAAATTACGAATCTCAGAAGCTGTAGTCGGACACGACCAATTTAGAATAGCCTCTGTCTTGCTGAGGTCAACAGATACGCCCTCCTGAGAAATGACATGACCAAGGAATACAACTCGGTCAATCCAGAAGTCACACTTGCTCAAATTTGCGTACAACTGTCTCTCCCTCAAGACCTGCAATACAGTAAAGAGATGATAGACATGCTCATCCATGCTACGAGAATAAACCAAGATGTCATCGATGAACACTACCACAAACTTATCCAGAAAGTCGCGGAATACCCTGTTCATCAGATCCATAAAAATAGCTGGAGCATTCGTCAGACCAAACGGCATCACTAGAAACTCATAGTGCCCATACCGTGTATGAAATGTTGTCTTAGGAACATCCTCCTGACGAACTCGCAACTGATGATATCCAGATCGAAGATCGATCTTCGAATAGATAGAAGTACCCTGCAACTGATCAAAGAGATCATCTATCCACGGAAGAGGATACTTATTCTTCACTGTCGCTTGATTCAACTGACGGTAATCGATACACAACCACATCGAACCATCCTTCTTCTTGACAAACAGCACTGGGGCTCCCCATGGCGAAACACTAGGTAGAATGTAGCCCTTATCAAGAAGGTCTTGCAATTGCTTTTGCAGCTCTTTCATTTCTGATAGTGCTAAATGATAAGGAGCTCTGGAAATCGGTGCAGTCCCTAGCAGTAACTTGATGCCAAACTCGATCTCCCGCACTGATGGCAAATCTGGAATCTCCTCCAGAAATACATCTGGAAAATCTTGAACCACTGGTATCTCCTGGGTATCTGGCTCTCCTAAGGATGCGCCAATGGCGTAGATAAGGTAGCCTTCCCTGCCAGACTCTAAAGCACGCCGGGCCTTCAGAGCAGAAACTACTGGCATTGGAGGTCGCGCTCCCTCACCATACAAATACCAAGACTCGCCATCCTCTGGACAAAACTGAACAAACCTCTGATAGCAATCCACTATCGCTCGGTAGGTAGTCAAGAGATCTATCCCAATGATACAATCGAAATCCTTCATGGCTAAAATCATCAGGTTAGCACTAAGTTGATGCCCCTCGAAATCCAAAACACAACCCATAACTAGACGCTTGGCTAAAACCTCGCTACCCATAGGAGTAGAAACTACTAGTAAGACTTCTAAGGGAATAAATGGCAACTTATACTTCTTAGCAAAACGTGCTGATACGAAAGAATGCAATCCACCGGTATCAATCAAAACATATGCAGGAAAACCACATAAACTACAGGTACCTGCGATCATCCGATCACTTTTAGCCTCTGCCTGCTCCTGGTTAAGCGCAAAGACTTGACCCTAGGCACGTGGCCGCAAAGAAGAATGACCCCGAGAAGGAGTCTGAGTGGGCTGTCGCTGAGACTGCTGCGGCTGCTGGTGCTGCTAAGAATACTGATGCTGATAAGGTGGCTGCTGGAACTGAGGTGGCTGAACAGATGCCTGAGAACCTCCTGAACCACTCGCTGCCCCAATCAGCATCGAAAAATCCCTCTTCATGTGACCCTCCTGGCCACACTGAAAATATGCACTGGTCGATAGAGTAACTTAAACCCTTTAATTTGTATAACTTGTATCAAAATCACAAGAAGTACCTCCTGGCTTCTTGAAAGACTGTCCTTTCAGACCCAAAGTACTAGCACTCGCTGGCCTGGAAGAAGAAGAGAGAAATCCCCTCTTCCTCCGGATACTGTCCTCCGCCTGGTGACAATGGTCCACCAATCCCTCGTAGGTCATATCACTGCCCACAGCAACCATCCGATGAATCTCAGGGTTCAGACCCTGCTGGAAATGGTCGTACTTTGCCACAGAACTATCAGCAATGTGAGGACAATAAGATAGTAGATCAAAGAACTTCTGCTGGTACTCCTTGATCGTCATCGTTCCTTGTCGAAGACTCAGTAACTCACTGGCTTTCGTCTGTCGCAGATTGGAGGAAAATACAGTCTCTGAAAAGCAGTACGTAATTCCACCCACGTAGCTACTCCTCTCGCAGCTATGAATGGTGCGGAAGTCGATCTCCACCACTTCCTCGCTCGTCTCTCAAGCATGAAGGCAAGAATCTCCATTCTATCCTCGTCTGTGCAATGGAACTCCTGAAAACACTATTCCATCCTCTCGAGCCAATCCTCGGCCTGCTCAGGCGTCTCACCCCCTGACAAAGGTTTCGGGCTAACCTCCTTAAACCTGCGCATTCTCACTCGTCTGCGCTCCTCATGCTGACCAGGACAATGTCTACGATCATCCGGATCGCCCGAAGGACCGCCGCCTCCGCTATCATGGCTCTCATCGTAATCTGCCATCTGTTTCACAATAACAGATAATAACTTAATCCGCTTTACGAAATTCCCAATGCAATGCGCTCTGATTGCAAAAAGTGTAGTGACCCAACCCGGATCCACTATCTAATTAGAGTTATAAATAAAGCGCATGCAAAATACTTAAAGCGTACGGAGCGGATAATAAAATACAACAAATCCAATCGGCAGAATACAACCGACGATAACACAAGTGTATAAATACCATTATACAACCAAATCGAAGGTTCAGGGTAAATAAATCCCTACCCTTTAAAACCTCACGCTCTCGGATCCTCAATCCTGCTGAGAGCCGCCTGGACCGTCCAGCCTCAAACCTGCCCCGCCACAAGGTACACCACAAATCCCAAACACAGGGGCGTGAGCGACAACGCTCAATACATAAGCAATGATATATGTACAAATATGCGCACACAGATGATTTAAAATCTCAGGTAAAACACTTTCTCAAGGCGCCAGGAATATACAGTACCGGCTAGAGAGCGACTTCGCGGGGTACTCGTATATTCTATATCAAGGCTGATCCAACCCCATCCTGACCCAGATCCAAAACAGGATACAAGTCCCATATGAAAACTGTCATGCCTGACTCGAGTCCAAAATGAGATCATTGTTCCCTATGGAGACTGTCAATGATTCACATCTCTCAGGATGCAGTCACACATAAACTCATGTATGTGCTAAGGCGGTAAAACATGCTAAAACACGATAAAACATATAGCACATACTCATGCAACATACATGCAAATATATCATGCCGGCTATCTCGGTCAGTACTTACGTACCTCTAAAACTTCTGGTCAAACCTAGCTCCGCTGGTCTAGACCCCAAGCCTACTAATCCAGTCTACTGCTACTACAATCAATTACCCATGCATCAAAATTAAGCCTAAGCTATTGCATACTCCTAAATATTTTTAGGATGCCAAAGTTATACCTGCGTCCGTCGATAGCCCTTTGCTGTCGATAGCCTCAAAACTAGGCCACAGCTCCGCTACGATGCCTAGATTGCTATGCCACTTCCGTAATCCCGATAGGACACCTAGATCTCCCTAGATCTGAGTAGAAGGCTTAGGAATTGAGAGAGAAGAGAGGAATTAGTGCACTCAAATGAACTCTCGGCCCTCATAATTATAGACACGGAACGTTGCTTTCGTTCGGGTTCGTTGCGTCCGTTCTGCCTGACGAACGTTGCTTCCGATCTTCATCGTTACTTCCGATGTCACATCAAGTGTGTAACAAATGACGTAATATATCTGACATCATGGATGACATCAACTGCCAGAACGTTGCTTCCGTTCAAGAACGTTGCTTCATTCTGGGTCACCCTCCGGACCATTTCCGATCATTTTGAATCCATTTCTAAAGTCCGTTAGTCCAACAGAAACTTCCTTAATCATGTTTTACTTAATTTAAACATGATCCTATGATTAATATACTCATTAATAATTAATTACGGATACGGTTCACTACATTTTTGCAATTACCAAAATATAATTATTTCCACTTAATCTAGACTAGCGAATAAAAGTGATTTCAGATTTTTAATTAATAAATAAATTTGAAAATAAATTCAATTAAAATAAAATGTAGCAAGAATTTTAAAGATGAATTCAAATATGAGAGAAATCCGATCAAGGACACACGTAGGTACCTAACAATTCATGTAACAGGACGCCAATTTGGAACTCATATTTAAATCTTAAATTACGGTAAATTCTTCTAACTTGTTTATAGGTCTATTTCTAGAACAATTAAACCTATTCAAATTTTGAATGATCAATCTTTCATAATTCAAATCAACTTCGAATGCATTTAGATTTGTGAGAACTTAGTTTGCACTAAAACCACACAATGAAATCGAATACTACTTCTAGTCAATTTAACCTCGTGTTGATTAATGAAGTGATCTAAATAAATTCCTCCTCTGTCGACTTGGAATTGATTAATATGCATGAAAACAACTGGCCAGATCATTCAAAAGACAAATTTAAATCCAAAAATCAATAATATAAAACTAAATCTGAAAAATTCTAAATAACACTCAAGTTTTCTACATGAACTTGTTTGGCCCAATCATTTGGCCTTGATCGAAATAAAACGACTAATCAAAGTTTAGCATAATTCACAAACAAAGTATTTAATCCAAAACATGAACTAAAAATCAAAAATAAAAAGAAAAGAAGAAGAAGAATAGAATGAGATTTATGATTGTAGCCACTTCCTTTCTTCTCAAACACGTCTGGAACCCTATTCTGATGGTAAAATCATCTATATATACGCCTAGAATCTTTAAAAGATAGCATCCATCTCGACTAAGAATTTTCCAAAAATAAAATTTCGCCCGCCCGCCCGTCTCGCTTGAGCGGAAACATCATGCGCTCGAGCGAGACAACTTCTGCCTCAGTTGTGATTTTCCACCTTGCTTGAGCGGACAAACACGTGCTCGAGCAAGAAAGTCTCTGGAGTCTATTCTCATTTCGGGCTCGCTCAAGCGACAAAAACATGCGCTCGAGCGAGAGACTTTCTGTCCAAATTTTCTTCATTTCGAGGATTTTCCTACAAAACAAACCATGAGAGACATTATGCAGACTAATGTATGAAATATGCTTAAACTAATTAAAAACATAAAAATTAACACATGAATGCATGCAAAACAACAATAAAACAACACAAAAATATTCATACAAAACACACTTAGCATATACTCATACCTTCGTGCTGAGCATTATTTGCTCATGTTCGTGCATTTTATTGGACATCCCATTCGACGGGGCAGTTGCAGGTTTCCCAGGTTCGGAGATGATGTAGCAAAAAATTGATATTACCCGATTATAGAAAATTTGGGTAACTTGTGGAGATCTGGATAGTCGGATTAATTCTCGAACTGTTCCAAAGACTGAAATTCGTGAGTTGTTAACTGCATCACAAAGCGAAGTGAGTGGCACCGGAGGTTTCCTGACGAAGACACTCCGATGCTCAAGTTAGAATTTGCCCAATTAAAGTTCTAAAGAACTAGAGCATATAAATTTAGACTACGTACCTAAAGAATGAGAGAACTTGAACTATTTATATATAGTCATAGAGTTTCATGGGCTTGAACCTCTTATGGGCTTTTAGGAATTTATGGGCCTTGATAAATTGTCCAAATAAATAACTAAATAATATGAGACCCGAATGGATTGAGTCACTGGGCTTGGGCCCGGGAAAAAGTCAAATTGGGTAATAACCCATCATAAACCCCCCACTCTCGGGCATATCGTGTTAGCGAGATGACCGAGAGTAGTAGTTTTCGGAGTAATCTTGTAGGAGACTTGTAGTAGAAGCCAGATAATCTTGTTCCAGGAGATAGTAAAATTTGGGTCGTTACCCATCATAAGCCCCACACTCTCGGGCATGTCGCATGCTTTGGGATGACCAAGAGTAGAAAATTTGGAGATACCGTTATGGAGTAATTACAGTAGGACTGTGTTGCAATTGAATTGCAGATAGTAGGAAGCAAAGTCCTAGTTGAATTGAAAATTGATGGATTCACAGTCCTGTCTGAATAATGATCGTAGAATTGCAGTAGGATTGTGGTGTAATAGAATAGGAATCAAAGTGTGACGCCTAAAATCCAATCAACAAAATCGCAAGCATTAAATTAAATAAATATTAGGATTATTATTTTTAAATTTAATTGATTTAAATTCTTTATGTGAATTATGTGCTAATATAATATTTTTATTATTTATTCAATGATTTTATTTTACTAACTATTTAATTAATGTTTTTAATTGTTTAAGTTTATTTTTCTAAATGATTTTATTGTGCAATTTAAATTATTTTAAATATTTTAAAGGTTTAAGCTTGCATATTTAAATTATTTTAACTGTTTAGCTTATTTGTTTAAATATTTTCGAGTGTCCAACTTATTCATTTTAAATAGTCTAAGTTTAGCAGTTAGTTATTTTAAATTATTTTAAATGTCTATCGAGTGGACTGCGATGCAGGCACGGCACATCCCTCTGACCATGCCAGTCTTCCGCAAGAGATTATTTTAGCACTTTAAGTCTTTCATTTTGTTGATTGGATAAATGATATTGTAAGGATTTATAGATTTATTTGTGGACATGTATTTATGTAGTTGCTTAATCTTTGATGTTCGAAGTGTCGAATCTTTTCTCCGTTTCTCGTTCCTTTATCGGTCTAGTTATTTAGTGTTGTTGTTTGATTTTTTTATTGTTGTCTGTGACAGGCGGGTTTGATTATTTATAGATAGGTCATGCCAAAAATTTTCGAAAACCCGTATTTTATTTAGTTATTATTTAGTAGATGTAGTAGCCCGTAACCAGTATCAGTAATTAAGGGATTAATCATAATTACTTGGGTAGAGTTCGGAAGCTCCGAAGGTGAGATCGGAAGCTCCGATCAGGATCGGAAGCTCCGAACAGGATCGGAAGCTCCGATCGGTATTACGTCAGGCATGACGTGTGGTTGGATCGGAAGCTCCGATCAGGACCGGAGGCTCCGATCACCCCTATCCGGAGTCAACAAGTGATATTTTGACACGTGGCAGATCAGGATCTTCGGAAGCTCCGATGGCAGGATCGGACGTTCCGATCGGGGTTCGGACGTTCCGATCAAGGATCGGAAGCTCCGATCGTTGTCTATAAATAGAAGGCCGAGACTTCACTTTCATTTGCCAATTCCGAGTTCTCCTTTCCCTTCTAGTCCTTTTGGAGCTGTTCTAGTCTTCTTAGGTTTGGTCCGGAGGTCGGCGAGGAATTCGGTAGTCGTAGCGGAGTTGTGCCCAAGTTCTGGAGGCATCGACATCAAAGGGCTAACGACGGACGAAGTGTAGAGCAGACTATAGGCGTGGACCTAGAGTTGGTAGAGCTTGCACTGTGTTGAGGTACGAAAGTACTGTTCGAGATATCCTGACTGAGTATGCATGTATTATGTGACTGCATGATTTATATGCCATGATATTATGCTGCATTCATTTGCATCTTGCTGTATCTCTTTCGAGATGTCTGTTAGTAGGGTTGTACCCTATCCTGTTAGTGGATGGACTTCCATCGATTTGGGTCCGGCGTATCCACGGTTATCTCGGTATGGGAGCCACCTCCTGAAGCGACGGCACAGCGTGCTACATACCAGGGCCCGGTCTGTCTCTGTTATCTGATCCTTGACCTCGAGTCTATAGGGAGTTCACTTTGCATGCATGTATACTCATACTCTCGCACTGAGCGTTTTATGCTCACGTCTCGTACTCTGTATTTTCTGAACACCCGATTCCATGGGACAGGTTTGCGATTGGACGAGGAGGGTGGATCCAGGAGGGGCTAGTCAGTGGTTGGCCAGCTGGAGCTTTGCTTAGGTTTTATTACTGTTGTTTGGGTTTATACAGCTATTCGATTTGGTTGTATATTATTGGATAAATTACAGATTCCTTTATTTGGGATTGTATAATGTTTATGGTTTCCGCAGTTTTATTCTGATATCTGTTTTATTAAGTTAATTGCATGCCTATGTTCTGTTTAGTAGGTGATCCGGGTAAGGGTCACTACATTTATGGTATCAGAGCATGCAAAAGAATTCTTGGGATTTAGTCTCATCTTGAGGTATTTTGTAGATGTCAAATCGTGACGACCACAGTTCTCATGGCAGTGTTGGTGGGCGTTGGGGTGATGCCGACCGGGAGCCTCGTCGAGAACGGCGTCATCGTCACCATGACGACGAGCGTTTCACTGTGCGTCGATTCTTAGCTATGGGTCCTAAGCCCTTAGTTGGAGGTGAGTCTCCGGAGGATGCGGAGAACTGGTTAGACCGCATGGAGACGACTTTTCAGACTTTCCAATGCACCGATGAGCAGAAGGTGGAGACCCTTGGCTATCTTTTGGATGGGCGTGCGCGCAGGTGGTGGAGGTTTACTTCTGCACCTTTTGTTACGGCGAGAGGAGTGGCCACCTGGGCCGAGTTCCGCACAGCTTTCCAAAAGCGGTATTTTCCTCCTGCACTCTGTCAGTCGAAGGCAGGCGAGCTACTGAGTCTGCGACAGGGAGCCATGTCTATCGATGAGTATCAGCAGAGGTTCTTTGATCTGCTATCCTATTGCCCCGAGATTGCTGATAGCTCAGAGATGAAGTATAATCTGTTCCTTCAGGGCCTTAACCCTGAGATCCATGACCGTGTGGCGGTTGGCGACGACATGTCCTACGAGGGTTTGGTGAGCCGTTGTCACCAGGCGGAGGACAGCATTCGACGGAACAGGTCTTTCTCTCAGTCGAGACCTGCTAGTTCTTTGGATCCCCGTGCCCAAACTTTCAAGAAGTCTGGATCTTCTTCTTCCTCTGGTTCTGGAGGTGTTGTCCGTTTCGGTAAGAAGGACAAGTGTGATCACTGTGGGAAGAACCACCCATCCGACAAGTGCCGCAGAGCTTCTGGAGCTTGTTTCCGTTGTGGAGAGACTGGTCATATTCGGAGGGATTGTCCACAGTCTGGGGGAGGAGGTTCTGGTTCTGGTTTAGGATCGGGTTCTCAGGCCACCGTTCAGTAGAGGTCGCAGGGACAGTCTGCTGGGAGTTCTCATTTGAGGCCACGAGCTTCTGGCCAGGTGTTTGCCCTGAGACATGATCAGGCTGTGGAGGAGAATGAGAAAGTCATTGCAGGTACATTTCTGCTTTTTGGTATACCTGCTCTTGTACTTATTGACACTGATGCATCTCATTCCTTCATTTCTGCACGTTTTGTTAAGAGGCATAAGTTACCATGCATTGCACTAGACGTAGTGATGTCTGTTTCTACTCCGACGGGCCAATCTGCTTTGGCTAAGCGTCTAGTGATGGGTTGCCCTTTAGAGTTCGAAGAGAACATTTTGTTAGCGAATCTCATGGTCCTGGCGATGGACGACTTTGATTGCATTCTGGGAATAGATATGTTGACTACATATCGAGCTTCAGTGGACTGCTATCAGAGATTAGTACGCTTTCATCCGAAAGGGAGTGAGAGTTGGTTTTTCTATGGTGAGGGAGCGCGACCCCCGATGCCTTTGGTATCAGCTTTGAGAGCCTGTCGAGCTCTAGAGTCTGGCGGGGAAGGCTACCTTATATATGCAGTTGATTTGTCCGCTGAGAGTATTGGGATAGAGAGCATTCCTGTTGTGGATGAATTTCCAGATGTATTTCCTGATGAGATTCCGGGTTTTCCTCCTGCTAGGGAAGTCGAGTTTGGCATAGAGTTGATGCCGGGTACTTCGCCTATTTCTAGAGCACCGTATCGTCTGGCTCCGTCAGAGATGCGTGAGTTGAAGAATCAGCTAAAGGATCTTTTGGACAAGGGGTACATTCATCCTAGTGTATCTCCTTGGGGAGCTCCTGTTCTCTTCGTGAAGAAGAAGGATGGGTCGATGCGGCTGTGCATTGACTATCGGCAGCTGAATCGAGTCACTGTGAAGAACAAGTATCCGTTGCCTCGTATTGATGACTTGTTCGATCAGCTGCAGGGCACGTCAGTTTACTCCAAGATTGATTTGAGATCTGGGTATCATCAGTTGAGAGTCCGTGATCAGGACGTAGCCAAGACTGCATTCCGTACTCGCTATGGGCATTACGAGTTTCTAGTGATGCCATTTGGTTTGACTAATGCGCCGGCTATATTCATGGATCTGATGAACCGTGTCTTCAGAGAGTACTTGGACAAGTTTGTCGTGGTCTTCATTGACGACATCTTGGTGTATTCGCGTAATACGGAAGAGCATGTTTCTCACTTGCGGTTGGTACTACAGACTCTTCGAGATGAGCAGTTGTATGCCAAGCTGAGCAAGTGTGAGTTCTGGATGGATAGAGTGGTCTTTCTTGGCCATATCATATCCAGGGAGGGGATTTCTGTTGATCCAAGCAAGATTGAAGCGGTACTTAATTGGTCGCGTCCGACGACAGTTGCTGAGATCCGTAGTTTTCTGGGTCTAGCAGGGTATTATCGTCGCTTCATTCTGAACTTCTCTCAGTTATCTCGACCGTTGACGCGGCTTACTTGCAAGGGTGTGGATTTCGAGTGGTCCTCCGAGTGCGAGGAGAATTTCCGTGAGCTTCGACGACGGTTGACTTCTGCGCCGGTATTGGCATTACCGTCAGGATCTGGAGGGTATGTAGTTTACACGGATGCTTCTCTTCAGGGGTTAGGTTGTGTCCTGACTCAGAATGGGCATGTAATCGCATACGCTTCTAGACAGCTGAAGCTTCACGAGGGCAACTACCCAGTCCATGACTTGGAGTTAGCAGCCATTGTGTTCGCTTTGAAGATCTGGCGTCATTATCTGTATGGCGAGAAATTTGAGATCTTCACCGACCATAAGAGTCTCAAGTATTTGTTCACTCAGGCAGAGTTGAACATGAGGCAGAGACGTTGGATGGATTTGCTTAAGGACTATGATTGCGAGATTAAGTACCATCCGGGAGCTGCTAATCTCACCGCTGATACTTTGAGTCGCAAGGTGCGACTATCCGCACTTCAGACTTGTTCGATGTCTAGTGCGATCAGTGACTATTGTACTTCAGGTTATACCTTCAAGCATAAGAAAGGTATGCAGAGTATCCAGATGTTTGCGATATTATCTGAGCCAGCCTTGTACTCGCGGATCCGAGAGGCTCAGATGTCTGATTCGAAGACCCAGCGTTTAGCTCGTCTAGCTAACGAGGGTAGCTCGTCTGGATTTCATTATCAGTCAGATGGCTTTCTGTGTTTGTCTGGTAGGCTTGTGATTCCACAGGATGAAGAGTTGCAAGAGGAGATTTTGTCTCAGGCACATCGCACTAAGTTGAGTATTCATCCTGGGAGCAACAAGATGTACAAGGATCTACGTACTCGTTTCTGGTGGAAGGGAATGAAACGCAGTGTTTATCAGTTTGTTTCGAGATGTTTGGTGTGTCAACAGGTCAAGGCAGAGCACCGACGACCTGGAGGATTTCTTCACAGTCTGCCTATTCCTGAATGAAAATGGGAGTTTATCACAATGGACTTTGTGACCCATTTGCCGGTATCCCCGAGGAACTGTGATGCTATCTGGGTTGTGGTGGACCGACTCACCAAGTCAGCGCATTTCATTGCCTATAGCCGAGAGTACTCTGTGGATCGCATGGCACGGATGTACATTCAGGAGATCGTCCGACTTCATGGAGTGCCTGTGAGCATTGTCAGCGATCGGGACCCCAGGTTTACTTCTAGATTCTGGGGGAGTGTTCAGCGTGCGATGGGTACTACTCTCAGTTTGAGTACAGCCTATCATCCGGAAACTGATGGTCAGTCAGAGCGCACTATCCGTACGTTAGAGGATATGCTTAGAGCGTGCGTCTTGGATTTTGGTTCAGCCTGGCAGGATCATTTGCCGTTGATCGAGTTCGCTTACAACAACAGCTATCATACTAGTATTGGGATGGCACCTTTTGAGGCGTTGTATGGGCAACGTTTTCGTACTCCACTCTTCTGGGAAGAAGTGGGGGAGAGACAGGCTGAGGGACCGGAGTTTATCCAACAGGCGATAGACATTGTTGATCAGATCAAGAAACGGATCAAGACTGCACAGGATCGTCAGGCCAGCTATGCTAATATAAAGCGTAGGCCCTTGCAGTTCGAGGTCGGGGAGAAAGTGTTTTTGAGAGTGTCACCTTTCCGCAAGATTCTCATATTTGGCCTTAAAGGCAAGTTGTCTCCCAGATTTATCGGTCCGTTTGAGATCTTGGAGAGCATTGGCGATTTGGCTTATCGACTAGCTTTGCCACCGCATCTGTCCAGTATTCACGACGTGTTCCACGTATCTCTGTTGCGACGGTATGTGGCAGATGAATCTCATATTCTGTAGCGGTCTGAGGTTCAGGTAGACATGGATTTGACTTATGTTGAGAAACCTCTTCGTATACTGGATTATAAGGATAAGGTTTTACGGAACAAAGTCATTCCTTTGGTTTTAGTTCACTGGCAGCGCCGAGGCACTGAGGAAGCTACTTGGGAGCTTGAGGACAGGATGCGTAAAGACCATCCTGAGTTTTTTTGATTTCATTCTTTAAGTTGTATTCAGTTGCAAACTTTGTAACGTTCAATTTGAATAAAGAATGTTTCTGATTTCTGTATTTGCATTCGGTACTTAAGATCTGATTTTGAGGACGAAATATCTTAAGTGGGGGAGAATGTAGTAGCCCGTAACCAGTATCAGTAATTAAGGGATTAATCATAATTACTTGGGTAGAGTTCGGAAGCTCCGAAGGTGAGATCGGAAGCTCCGATCAGGATCGGAAGCTCCGAACAGGATCGGAAGCTCCGATCGGTATTACGTCAGGCATGACGTGTGGTTGGATCGGAAGCTCCGATCAGGACCGGAGGCTCCGATCACCCCTATCCGGAGTCAACAAGTGATATTTTGACACGTGGCAGATCAGGATCTTCGGAAGCTCCGATGGCAGGATCGGACGTTCCGAACGGGGTTCGGACGTTCCGATCAAGGATCGGAAGCTCCGATCGTTGTCTATAAATAGAAGGCCGAGACTTCACTTTCATTTGCCAATTCCGAGTTCTCCTTTCCCTTCTAGTCCTTTTGGAGCTGTTCTAGTCTTCTTAGGCTTGGTCCGGAGGTCGGCGAGGCATTCGGTAGTTGTAGCGGAGTTGTGCCCAAGTTCTGGAGGCATCGACATCAAAGGGCTAACGACGGACGAAGTGTAGAGCAGACTATAGGCGTGGACCTAGAGTTGGTAGAGCTTGCACTGTGTTGAGGTACGAAAGTACTGTTCGAGATATCCTGACTGAGTATGCATGTATTATGTGACTGCATGATTTATATGCCATGATATTATGCTGCATTCATTTGCATCTTGCTGTATCTCTTTCGAGATGTCTGTTAGTAGGGTTGTACCCTATCCTGTTAGTGGATGGACTTCCATCGATTTGGGTCCGGCGTATCCACGGTTATCTCGGTATGGGAGCCACCTCCTGAAGCGATGGCACAGCGTGCTACATACCAGGGCCCGGTCTGTCTCTGTTATCTGATCCTTGACCTCGAGTCTATAGGGAGTTCACTTTGCATGCATGTATACTCATACTCTCGCACTGAGCGTTTTATGCTCACGTCTCGTACTCTGTATTTTCTGGACACCCGATTCCATGGGACAGGTTTGCGATTGGACGAGAAGGGTGGATCCAGGAGGGGCTAGTCAGTGGTTGGCCAGCTGGAGCTTCGCTTAGGTTTTATTACTGTTGTTTGGGTTTATACAGCTATTCGATTTGGTTGTATATTATTGGATAAATTACAGATTCCTTTATTTGGGATTGTATAATGTTTATGGTTTCCGCAGTTTTATTCTGATATCTGTTTTATTAAGTTAATTGCATGCCTATGTTCTGTTTAGTAGGTGATCCGGGTAAGGATCACTACAGTAGAGGTCAGGGTCGTTTCACAAAGTCTTGCCAAAATAATAATTGTAGAAACTCATTAGAACATAAGTATTATAAATTCAGCATCGCAGTATGTCCATCACAACATACTAACTCAAAATTGGTGCTCAATTTTTTTTATTGTATTATTCGTGTGTTGAAAAATTAATAGATCGAAGATAATTGGAGTAATACACATGGCAGGTAAAAATAGCTTTCTTCTCTCCCTCGCTTTCCCCAAGGTGAGAATATGTGAAATATACTATGTATGTATATGTATGTATCTATGCAAATATGTGTGTATCCCCATCTACCAATCTCTCCAATATCTTCATCTATCATCGATCGACGACCAGAGCGACGACGATGCGGCAGCGGCGGGCGAGGTTCGGCGACTGTGGTGATCCGACGACGGCTCATGTCGATCTTCAGCCATGGATTAGCTTCAAAGCTTTCTTGATCTGGCTCGACGGAGGCGGCATCGCTATGTTGTTTTTGTGAGATAAGTGTGGCTGTGCGAGGAAGATGGTGATTTTTGGTATCACTCCCGTCAAGTTCCAGCCATGGATTAGCCTCTAAGACTCCAGATCTGCACTCGACGGGATGAGGGTGGTTGTTTCTGTGAGTAGCGGAGGAGGCGGCACTTGGGTAATTTTCGATTTACAGCCTTGGAGTTGCTTTCTTGAAAGCCTTCTGATCTGTAAGCAAAGATAGGTACGACATCAGATCTTGGAGACGAGGTTCTCGCGTCGGCAACAGATCGGAGAGAGGAGAGCAGCGGTAGTGGCTGGAAGAGGGAGAAACAATGGCGGCCGTGAGAGCGAGGTCTGGAGCTCCGGCGGCGCGGCGATGAATTCCTTGGGCCATGAGAGGAATGGATAGATTCTTGTATATACACGCATATACATATACACACATGTTGTTTTTTGTTGTATGTGTTTGATAATAATTATTTTATTTGTGCTTAAATGCATGGTATGCTTCATCATAAAATCGTGAAAATTTTGATTTTCTTACTTTTACAACTTTTTTCTAATATTTTAAAATATTATGACTTGGTTAGTTGCATTAAGTGGTAGTGGAAAGGGTGTACTAGATATATTTTTAAAATATATATATTTGATGGGGTGTCCGTTCCAGGATAAGTTATTGTCTTTGTTGAGGGTGAACCGAAATACCAACTTGTTTGTTGATCTACAGGAACCTAGCGATGACATTAGATTTAATGAGTGAATTTTCACTATTTCAAAAAAAAAAAATTTACGCAGGGATAAAACGGTGGTTATCGTTTTTTCCCACATACGGGAGTTAGACCGCAACTGCAATTCCGGTGGTGTTTTTTTCTTGTAGTGATGGCTTTTTCACGGCCACTGACAAAAGTCAGTGATGGATTTTTTAAAGCCCACGACAAAGATGAGTTCCTGATGGTACTCTCTGGAGTTGCGAACGAAGAAGGCGTAGCCGGATGATGTTCCTGTAGTATAGTGTGTGTTGATTTGGAGGTCATGTGATAGGACCGACCATGCGAGGGGTTGTTTAGGTGGCAGAGGATCCTAACCCTCTCTTCGGTTTAGACCACAACAATACTTTCGAACGATGAATTTTTTTCTTACACTTGTTAGAGAAAAGATGCGTTAGGATCGTCACGTATAACATTGTTGACAGTGACGTTTGCTAACGCCTTTGGAGTTTATATTTTATGCAATCACTTGAGGGATTGTATTTCTTATATTCTTTCGGAGTAGTTTCTTCGATGCAACCTCTTGAGTTTTTTGTATTTCACGTAACCTCTTATGTTGATGCTTTCAATGTAACTCCTTGGGGTTATGATTCTTTATAGTCTTTAGGATTTGGCGAATTCTTCATAGTCATCATGACTTGATAATAATTTGTTTTTATAGTTACCACGACTTGATAAATTATTTATAGTCGCTATCATTTTTTCTGAAATTTTTTTTATAGTCGCTATAACTTTTTTGAATTGTTTATAGTCGTTATGACTTTTTTGAATTGTTTATAGTCGCTATGACTTCTTCTGAAATTTTTTTTATAGTCGCTATGACTTTTTGTTGCGCTCTAGGAGAAATAACGGAGTTCTTAACATGGAGTACTTAGGAATGGATCAAGTTCCCAAGATTTTGTCTCATGGGAAAGTCCTAAACCCACTCTATTAGGTGGTGAGGTATTCCGGGACTTTATTTTTGTCGTCTTGGCCTCTTATAGTATCGTGTCTTAGGTAGTCCTACAGGGCTAGCCAAGCCTCTGAAGGATGGGTAGCCTGAATGATTGTATGAGTCGTGACGTATGAATTGAGTATTTGTTGATGGAGCTGGGTTCCTTCCTATATAATTAAATAGAAAAGTTAAAAAATAAACATAAGTTTATTATTAAACTTAAAATAAAAAAGAATTAAATAAAAAGTTTTGTTCTGGAGAGCAAAGAAAGTAGCAACAAGCAATTTATTTTAGCTTGCAGGTGTTTGCTCTATGAGTGTAGAGTTTCTTTAGATTGGCATGACTCTCTGTCTTGCTTTATATTTCGTCGTATTTTTTTTTTCGCTTTCTTTTTCCCGAGGATTGCAACTCATCAATTTCCTCGACGCGTATGTATATTTTGGCTCTAGAAAACAGCTCCTCCAAGGTGTTCGGGGATTTTTCTGCTATAGATTCCTTGAACTTTCCAGGACGCAAGTTTTCCGCATTATCCTAGATAGCAAATCATGGTTCAAGTGTAGGACTTCGTGAACTGCCTGAGTAAATCATCGAACATATTTGCTCAAGCTTTCTCCTTATTTCTGAATGATTGTGAATATATATGCTGTTGTTTTTGGAAAATTTTTGTTAATTGAGAATTGCTGGATGAAGTGTTGGGTGAGTTGCTCCAAGTTGGCGATGGATCCAGACGTCAGCTTATTGAACCACGAGAGTGCTTGCCCCAATAAGGTTGTTCGGAATATTTTACATTATGCAGTGTCTGTTATGTTATACAAATCTGCTTTCGCATAGAACTTGTCAATATGATCTTGAGGGTCACTGGTTCCATCGAACTCAAGTAGGTTGGGGATTTTGACTCCCGTAGGTAATGTTTCAGATAGAATAGCATTGGTGTAGGGGCTCCGATGCGTAGGGAGAATTGCTGACAAATTTTCTTCGTCGATATTTGTGTGAGACCTATATCCTAGGGTTGGATTGGTAGTTTTGTCTTCTTCAGAGTGGTCGCGAACTGTGTGGCTACTTGGTTCGTCTTCTTTGTGAGTCGTATTTTTCTTAGTTCCCTTGGGATATTTGTCATTCGTTTTTTATGCGGTTTTCTTTGAGTCTTTGTTACCAGGGTAATGGGATGAGGATCCTATTCTATGAGCTCTCTTGTCGGTGCTTCGGCGTTGACGGGATACCACGAACTGAGCGACTGCTTCAGTCACTGTGCGTGCGGCTGTTCCTTCCATTAAGACTGTCAACGTTTCCTGTGTGAAACTAAATCCAGGCGGTGGTTCGGATATGGGAGGGGGTCTCCATTGAGATTATTTCCTTGAGATATTTTTGAGGGATTATGCAGTCTCAATGATGTAGTGAACAAGTTCCCACAGACGGCGTCAAGCTGATGTAGGAAAAAATTGATATTACCCAATTAGAAAAAATCTGGGTAACTTGTGGAGATCTGGATATTCGGATTAATACTCGAACTGTTCCAAAGACTGAACTTCGTGGGTTGTTACTAGGGGTGCAAACAAACCGAATCGAGCCGAATAATGGTAAAATTTTATGGTTCGAATTCGGCTCGATAAGAGTATATTCGAGTTCGAGCTCGATTCGAAGTTCGATAATTTCAAATATTTTGGCTCGAGTTCGGCTCAAAATGAAGTTCGAGTTCGAGTTCGGTTCGAAATATTCGAACCTATTCGTGAACTATTCGGATATTATGGTTCGAAAGCTCGAAATGTATATATATTATTATATAAATATATTATATTAATTAAATATTAAGGCTCGCGAACTATTCGCGAACTATCGAACGGAGTAATTTCGGCTCGAGCTCGGCTCGAAAAAATGTTCGAACATGTTCGAATTCGGCTCGAGCTCGATAAGCTCGAATACGAATCAAATATTTATCGAGCGGGCTCGTAAAGCTCACGAACAGGTTCGGTTCATTTGCACCTCTAGTTGTTACCTGCATCACAAAGCAAAGTGAGTGGCGTCGGGGGTTGCCCGACGAAGACACTCCGACGTTCAAGTCAGTATTTGCCCAATGAAAGTTCTAGAGAACTAGAGCATGTGACTATAGAGTGTGTACCTTAAGAATGAGAGAACTTGAGCTATTTATAGATAGTCGGAGAGTTTCATGAGCTTGAGCCTCTTATGGGCTTTTAGGAATTTATGGGTCTTGATAAAGTGTCCAAATAAATAACTAAATAATATGGGACCCAAATGGATTGAGTCACTGGGATTGGGTATGAAAGAAAGTCAAATTGGGTAATAACCCATCATAAGCCCCCCACTTTCGGGCATGTCATGTTAGCGAGATGACCGAGAGTAGGAGTTTTCGGAGTAATCTTGTAGGAGACTTGTAGTAGAAGTCAGATAATCTGGTTCCAGGAGATAGTAAAATTTGGGTCGTTATCCATCAGGGGACCAGTGAGTAGTTGACAACCGGAGAGTTTAGTACTCAGTTGGTGCCAGCAGTATTAGTTAGGCTTGACCCTATTGTATTGGATTTTCGATTGGGTTGTATTATTATTATTTTGGATTTCATTTATTTACTGGTTGTATTCTGTCGGGTTAGTATTTGATTTAAGTTTCCGCAGTTTTTCTCTGATTTTGTTATTTAAGTTTTAATTGCATGCTTAAGGTTTGGTTACTTAGTGCTTTCGAGACGGGTCAGTGCAAATCATCCGTTGGATTATTGGATATGCCCTTACATTCGTTTGCAACTTTTGATAAAAATGACAAATTTGGCCATCCTATAATTAATGTCAAGGTTGCATTTTCCATTTCCAAGAATTTCAAATTAGGAGCCAATGTCTCATGATTGAACCGGTCTATCTTAAAAAATGATTCAACCAGTCGTAGAATTTTAACCAGATGGTCGGATTGAAAAACCGCTTGTATAATATAATATAATGAATAATATTTTTTAAATTTTAAAAACCTAAAAGGTGTATATAAATAAACAAAACTTATATATTTACCATAATTTGAAAATTAAATAACTATATAAATATATACAAAATATAAATTATAGTTAAAATTTTTAAAATTAAATAAATTAATTGAAAAAATTCAGTATTACTAAAATAATATTTTTAACGAATAACAAATTCTAAATAATCATTTATATATATATATATAGAGTTCTTTTATGGTGCCTAACATTATATGTCCACTTCATGCCTACCATGTACAATAGATGAGTTGACTGGTACAATAAATGAGTTGACTTGTACATGGTGGGCATTAAGTGGGCATATAGTGTTTGGCACCATAAAAGAATGCCCAACATTATATGCCCACCATGTACAATAGATGAGTTGACCGGTACAATAGATGAGTTGACTTGTACATGGTGGGCATGAAGTGAGCATATAGTGTTGGGCATCATAAAAGAACTATATATATATATATATATATATATATATATATATATTAAAATATTAAATTTAAGGTTTTACAAGAAAAAATTCCAAAAAAAATAAAAAAATTGAACAACCGATTTAACCGGTTGTAAGGGTTTTTCGGTTCGATCGTAAAATGATTTTTTATAGTGTTCCGAATTTATGACCGGTTCTCGGTTGAGCCAATCGGGTCGATCCGATTTTAAAAACATTGTTAGGAGCAATGGCCATTGCTAACGAATAGTTATTGAAATATAAAGTCGTCTTAAATGGTTAGATTTGTAGAGCTAGCAGTGTCCTTCTGTGAAAAATAGACAGGTCTAATTATGGTATCAATGGCCGCCCCAAATAGGATGCGGGTTGTGGTGGGTCAGTCCGTTAGTTTTTTTTAAAGAAAAATAAATTTTCTAATTTTTCATTATTTTTTATTTTTAAAAAAAAATTATTGCATCAATACGTACACTTGCTTCAAGAGTATACGTTTTGGGAATTTAAAACTAGTATTTGATATGTGTTAATGTCTTACATTTTTTTTAATAATTAAGTTTCTATTTATGTTTTTCATATTGTTTTGGTATGTAATTTTTTATTCAAAATGTAATGGTTGACATTGAAATTTTATATCGATCGTTTGTTTAGTTGTGATATTTATACTTTTTTTTTCCGACAAAGTGATATTCATAGTTTTTATTTTGTAACATTGCTATTTTTATTTAGTGTTTCTTTCATTTTTTTATTTGCAAATGGGCCAACCTAACATGCGGAAAGTTGACGTTTTTACGGGAAATTCGACCCTACAGTTGTGGTATTGCCCCAACTGTATAGTGAAGGGTCCAGATTTGATTTATTTTTATGTGGGATCCACATTTTTTGTGGACCCCACATGAAAATAATTATGTGTGCAAATCTGGACCCTTTCCCTGCAGTTGGGTCAATACCACAACTGCAGGATCGAAGCTCCCCGTTTTGACGGTGGGATACGATATGTAACAACCTGTTTGACGGATATGTTGAAATATGACTCTTGTTTTGTTGTTTTAACTTGTAAATTTTGGATTGTACGTGACTTTATATTCACGAAGTAATAAATGTTTAATGTATAATATTTAAGAAAAAATTATTATCTATAAAATATTATATATTTCAAATCCTTTTATAACATCAAATGACTTATTTTGATTAAACTTTTTAGAGCCTACTTTAAATAAAACACAACAGTACTATATCAACTGTTAAAATAATTTGTAGGCTTAATTTTAACCAAAATATAGAGTCAATCAATTGTTAAAACAACATAAAGGGTGTAAAAGGTTATAAATTGTTAAAGATCGATCTGTTTAACCAAGTCGCTAATGAATGATATTTCATCTGGATATTTCAAGTTCAAGACCTCGTTGTAACAAACACAAACTGTCCCCGAACTAAACAAAAAAATTTAACCAAACCACCCAACTATTTAATTAATGAAACAATTAAAGCTTAAAATGAACGATAGTAATTCGATTAATAATTATAACTATGAAGTTTACAAATTACAAAGAGTGAAGCGTACGTTAAATGAATTGCCCTCCAACTCATATGCATAGAACATGAAATGACTTAATTACAAGACATGTAGTTGGAAAGAAAGACAATTAATACACTATTTACATCACAAGAAAAGAGCTAAAGAACCCCAAACCATATGCTACGTATTTCTGCCGTGATCTATTCAACAATTCTTACATGCACCTTTTTCGTATTAGCCTAGCTCGGAGGCGAACCAGTACTGATTGGTTTCAGACCACCAGTACCCGTGTCTTGGTATCGGTGGCACGAAATCATGGATCCGCCCCTGAATGGCGGGCGATGATCCAGTGAGGTTCAAGTAGTTGTCTTTGGCACGGGGAGAAGATGGGTGCTGTGGTCGTGGGGAGCGGAGTGAGATGGCATGTAGCATGATTTGACATTCAATAGATTCTTGACTTGTCCTCCTTTAGGCAACTTAAAGCTCCTCCTTTTCTTTCCTCTCTTCACCTTTTGCTTTTCAGATGATTCCTGTTTGCCCAAATTAGACCACTAAGGATTAATTTTTAATAAAAACATTTAATTAATTCCCCTTGAAAAAAAAGGGTGTAATTAATTAATGTAGAGATTATTTTGTTTATGAAATAAGATAAGATAATTTCTAGGATGCGCCTAATGCCAAAACAAACCTTTGATGAACATGTATCGTCATTTGAAGTCGTATCCTTCAAGACATGATGGTTCCCTGCAATTTTTTTATTATGACATTAATTCTTTATAAAACGAATGTTTGTTTCTAAATAATATTCTCATGATATATATAGCTGAGATGAGTATGGTTTTCTAACCTCCATCATGGTGGTCGTCTTCGTTGAAATATACTCGAAAACTAGGCGAACCCGGAAAAGCATCATCGTCCATCTCATGGCCGATCATTCTCCCATCGTCATCATCGTCCTCATCCTCGTTTTCGGTATCTGTCAACATATTGTCTAGCCTTTGCTTTTCCTTACCGGCATCTAACATGCTGCTCTCTTTACAAATTGTTTTTGTGCTACATTCTCTACTCACCTCAAGATTAATGCCACCTTTTTTACCTAGGCACTCGTTTTCCTGCCCGATGATCCTCTTCGTATCCTCGATCATAGGAGACGAGGGCGCGGTTTTCAAGACGTGATCGTCATCTTCGTCGTCCAGCTTGTCGTGCAATAGCAACTCTTTCTTGGAAGGTGTGGCATCTTTGAGGGGACGACCGTGCCTGCTTTTCGAGATCTCCTCTAGACGGCTAAGGAAGAGCGGCCGCAGCTTCACCGGAATCGCTATCCCATTGGTATCAATCCTTGAAACGCCACACCCCATTGTTTAGGTACACATGCATGAAATGAAGTTTCAAGCATGTATGCCAACCTATATATTAATTCGGAGGGGAATAATATATTAATTAAAATAAACCAATTAAGAATATATATATTTAATTATTTCTTATGTTGTTGAATTATCGCAACGCGAAAACGATATAGCTCAAGTTTGCGAGAGTTTTCAAGACTCCTTAGAATCTCACCTGATGAAGAAGATGGAAGTAATATTTGTGGGTCAAATTGTAACTCAGAAATCTGTGGAAGAATATGCTATTCTTCCGGAAAATAATGTTTGAAAATTCTCAATGCATGATTGGTTGGTTATAAAATTTGTGGCATAACTAATACTCGTTCACAAAAATTCTAGAATTAATTAAACCAATAATAAATATATATTTTTTCAAAATAAAATAAGGCTCTAGAATTAATTAGCATCTGAAATGAATTGATTGAGAATAACAAGACGATATGTTTTTCTCATTTTAAGTCAGCCTCCCACAACGAATATTAATGGCTTCTTGAGCACATTGAGTTCGGCCTCTCTCTATTTCGCATTCGTCCTGGTATTGGGGTAAAAAAATGAAAATAAATTAATCAAATCAAACCCCTAAAATAGCCAATTCTGCACCTTTAAACAACTTTGCATAGACATGCTAGAAAACGATAAGCCTTATATCTGAATGGGGACGACACTGTCTATGATAACTGTAAGACCCGAAAATATTAAGTTTTAAATGACGGGATTTAAGATTTAAATTTCGAATAAGAGTGAAAAGATGAATTTAAGAATTTATGGAAATTAGAGATTTTAATTTCGGGTCAAATATATTTAATTTGAGGATTTTCGGATTTTAAGATTTTAAGATCCGGATTTCTTAAATTAAAAGATTAAAAATATTTGAATTGATATTTATGGAATTTAAGATGTAAATTACAAGATTATAAATATCAAGGATTTAATTGGAGGATGAAATCCGAGCAAGGGCCAATTTGCAAATATTGAGAAATTCAAGGACTAGAATGCGATAAGATCCGAACGTATTTAATTTTAATCCGAGAATATTTAATTTAAAAATATTTAGAGTTTAGAATTAAATTCTAATATTCTTAAATGATTTAGGATTGAAATTGAATTAAATCGCTTGTCTGGGTACTGAATTGCAAATATGCCAAAGTTCAGGGATCAAAGTACAATTTGCCTTGCAACTTGGCCATAAAAACGTGTAAAGAAGGGGAAAGTGATCAGAATGGGCAGAAGCAATCGAGAGAAAGGGGAAATAAGGGTTCCAAGACATTTTTTTTACCTTTAAAGCTCCGATATCTTTCGATCCGCCCGGTAGAATTTTCGATTGATCATATATTTGCGATCACGGCTCCGAGTGCTACGTTTTGACGTAAGTTTTATGAAGTTCTACCATGTTTGAATTTTATGATGTTGTTAGAATTAAAATTTGATTGTATAAACATGTTCTAACATATATGACGATAACATATCTAAGACGGATCGGAAAAAGATCGTCATTTGAACATGTTTCCTATTTTTGAAAGATTTTTCAGAAATCTGAAATTTAGGGGCTGCATATTTCGAAATTCAGCTGAAGAATTGAAGATGATATCATGTTGAGATCATAGTATTGATGATATTCATGTGTTTAGAATTTCCGGTTTTGATCCGTTACGCCGTCGGTTTGAATTCCGGTCACGGGATCAAGTTGTTAGATTGTTTGATCCTAAATAAGAATGAAATGATATTGAAAGCTCATCTTGAAGTATATATCAATGCATTTCAGATTTGAATTGCAACATATCGATTTCGAGTCGGCAAACTTGAGAAGTTAGCCTTTGAACCAAGAAAGATGGAAGAAGGTGTGAAGCTAGTTTGCCATAAATGATTGTACTGATTTGAGCAGATTTTGATGGAAGTTCTTAGATGTTATTTGTCCAGAATTGGAGTTTCTCAGATTCAGAAGGAAAGGTATGAATAGACATTAATAAGATGTGCAGAATAACTCGAGATTGTTTTTGATTATCGAGTTACCTAAAATCACATATATGCATGTTTAATATATATTATTGTTTACGTTTGCATAAATGTGATAGATTATTCAAGATAGCTATCTTCTTGAATTCCCAGAATATTTATGTAAATGTTTATTTGTCTTCTTTGATTTATATTATGTTCTGTATTGAACATGTTTTACTTATTCTATGTGATGCTTACAGATTTATCGGTATCCTTGAGTGATTATATGATCATATGATTATATGATTGATGTGTTCAAGATGTTGTTTTTGCTTATGTATGAATTGATGCATCTAGATTATGTTGCATTCATCTTAAACTCCAGCCTGAAAAGCACAGAGGGTTGAAAGGCCTAGAGTATAGATGACATTTGGAGAACTGTAGTTGAGTGGCATGGAATGTAGATTTACTTCCAGAGTCAGATGACTCATGGCACGGAATATAGATTTATTTCCAGAGCTAGAAGACTCACTATAGTTGCACCAAAGTCAGGGGAATTGAGATATTTAACACCACCTCAAGTGGGAGAGTCGGTGGTTGGTTAAAGATTTTATTTCCCCGGGATCCCAGAGCTACGATTTATTGATATCAGATTTGATAGCCTATTCCTTGGCACATGCATTGCATTTATGCATTAACCTAGAGATTTCTATGGTTTAGAATATGCGTTTATAAATGCTAGCATGTTAGTATTTGATATTCAAGATTTGAATGAGTTTATATGCATAGATGAACGAATATACTATCATGTTTTGCCTGTTATTACATGATTTGAGAGTTAAGATTCATTTGGCATATAGATTTAATATGCTTAAATGATGTATATGCATGTCGTTTATACTCAGATTTATTCTCACCGGAGTTATTCGATTGTTACTTTATTTGTATGTGTGCATTGCATCAGGTTGGGGCATAAGCAAGTCAGACTTGACTTGGATTGCACGAAATTGAAAGATTAGAAGTGGAGACTCGGGTTTTAAGCAGATGACATGTATTTTATGATTTGGTAATCATGTTAGAACAACACGCACTTTTGTATATGTTGTTGTTGAGTATTGATTCATGTATTACCGATATGTAAATTGATGTTTAAATGCATGTCAAGTATGTAGAATCATGTTGGATAGCTTATATGATAGATTATATTATTTTTCAGACTTGATAGCATTAAGAAGACTGATTTTATGCGTAGGGGTCCGTGCAAGGGTCCGGACCAAGGTCCGTGCAAGGGTCCGGACCAAGGTCCGTGTGTGAGCAGAATTTAAAAAAAAAAAAAAATCAGTCTTTGATTTTATTTGTTCAAGTGTGATTCTTTTATGATTAAATGTTAATTTTGCCCCTTAAAATGAGATTAGCACCCGAGGTCCCCACAATAGGTGGTATCAGAGCGTAAAGTCTTGGACTAAGATAGAAGTTGAGCGGGGTAGATTGAGTCGCATGCATTTATAGTATTGCATGAGTATGCTTTACTTGTTTTACAGAATTGTATGCGACGATGATTGCTTGATTGAACACTACTTGCTTTACTGAGATGAGAATTGCATGCTTATATGTTGATATGTATGCATGATTTATTGAATTCATCAGAATAAGTGAATTCGTTGCAAGCATGTGTTATTTGAAAGCATGAGAATTTGCAAGCATGTGTTTTATTCAGAAGCATGAGATTATATGTATGTTATATTGAAATTGTATTTTATAATCTCTGCCATATATATTGCTTCTGTTATTGAATAAGACAGATTGTACAGATAGTATGAGAACCTCAGACATAATAGAACCGCAGACATAACAGAACAGTGTTGAGGTAAGTTTTTGAGCCGATCGATATGATGATTGCACTGAGGAGTATGCTAGTTGAACAACTCCAAAGCTATTAATCACCAACTCAGAAAGATACATAATATGCTATATCTAGAAAGAGGTTGATTTGATGAGCTGGATCAGTTGTTCAAGAGAAGAATATTCAGATGAACATAGAATCAGCTTGATTGATATCAACTCCAGGACTTAGCAAGAAATTGGTGAAGTTGCCAAAAGAAGTAAACAGAATTGTTTCTTTCCGTATATTATAAAGAAGATAGAAAAGCAGACTTTGCAGCATATAAGCATAACAACTTTAATGAGTTGATTTCAAGCCAGTAATAGAATAACGAAATCACGAACCGGTAGTACGAGGCAGAGTTGAATGTTTATTCACGCCTCTGTAATTGTGAAAAACTATGATCATCACCTTCACTATAACTTTCATAGCAGTATAGCTATGAAGCAAGAGATAGTGACAATATCATCAAAGATCGATTTAGCCTAAACTCCAGCAGATGAAGAAATATAAGCATAGCTTCCCTAGATGAAATAGATCAAGAGAACATTTGAATGACAGATAATTTCATAGGCAATAAGCCAGTACAGAAAATAAGGCTCAAGTTGTATCAGATAAGAATATTACAGATAAGTGAGTTAATTCTAGTTAATCGCTTATATATTGATTGCATAGAATACATTTCTAGATCAGTGATTTGTTATGCTACAATCCGTATATGATGAGCCTTTATTTATTTTATTTGCTGAGATTTTGCCTTTGAGTAGATGGAACACATTTGCAAGAGTAGTCATAGAAGATGAAATACAGAATTGAGGAAATAAGATTGATTGAATGTGCTGATATCAGGCGTGAAGTATTAAGCTAGCATGCATTATAGATATTAATGCAATAACTGAGTACCAGTTAACAGCTGATTGAATCCGTGCACTGATTAAACAATAGAAATGACTAGAAAGTTATGATATGAGTTTCAGAAATTAGATTTTGTTATTTCGGTACTGGTTATATCACGATGACCGTAGAATAATGTCGGAAGAATTTTAGTCGATGTACTGAATTAGTATAGAACTAACCTAGAATTGAAAGATATGTCAGTGGTTAGAATATACAGAAATATTCAGAATACATATTCCGACTTTTCTACGAAAAGAAAGGGGTTATATAGAAAGTGATGTCTAGTATGAAAGTCTGATGACAACTTGTATAGAAGAGCATTACTTGAATTGAAGAACTCCAGAAACTGCTAGAAAAGTGAGTAGAAAAGAGTTATTTAGTACCAAAATGATGATTAATTCTATGACAATAAGTTAAGTCGAAAAGATTATATTCGACTATTGTCAGCTGAGAATTAATAGATGAACTCATATCAATAAAGAATAAGAAAAATCAGTTACAATTGAGCTTTCTCTTCAATTTTGCTGAAGCTATTATATCATAAAAATCATGATTCTTAAATTTCTTGATATCGATTTTGAGGTTTTGTTATTTGACCTCGATCGATTTTGATTGACTATTATTCTTTTTCTAGAGTCTGCTTTGCTTAACTCGCTGTCATTCAGAATATTTGATTTTGTCTGACATTTCCTTGAGCGAGGTTCTTTGATTGAAATTTGAGCATTATTGATTATTTGATGTATCTATTCAGTGTATCTTGAAGTATTTGGCTCGTAATTGATAGAAACTCAGATTTAATGTATCCACAATATTTATGGGTTGACTGCATAATTTGCTAGTACTTGGGAAATAGAAAGAAGAAAAGTAGATGAATGCTTGATCGAGTGATTACAGATCTATAATTTTTATACGTAAATTGCTATACAGATACTCATACAATCAGAATTGTTGCAATCCAAACTAATATTAATTGGTTTGGAAAGATAAAAGCAACATGGATATGAGATCAAGCAATGAAAATTAGATTGTGAATGCTAGATTAAGATATGAGATAAGATAGCAGATCAGAACAAATGAATTTTGCGGTGAATAATCGTTTGAATATGCCAGATATTCTAGATATGGAATATCATATTCTGAAAGAGGCATAGGACAACAGATTGAATATACATTCAATTGTCTACATCTGTATGACTTACATGTAGTCGTTACTTGGAAATTAGTATTGGTGAAAGAAATGAAAGCAGATACGACAGAATTGACATTACCAATACTAAAATTCCAGTAAAAGAAGCAGAAAAGAGGAACCCAAGTGGTTTCTGTAACAGATTAGTTACGTAAGAGTTGAAAGAAAATCAACTTTTCAGAAGATTTTAGTTCGAATCTACTCAAGTCGTCATGATTTTGCGATTTGTAGTAGATTTCGACAGATTCACGAATATGTTGTATTAGACATGATACAAACATACAGAGATACTTGTTACAAAATTTAGCAAGATGATCAGATTACAGGAATTATTGAAATGTATTGTCAAGATAGAGACTGTAGATTTGTTTTCTAGATTGTGGCACTGATTGTCAGATTTTCTGAGTGTTTGGTTGTATGAGATTTCATTATACCATCCTCCGATTAGTGGAATATCAGATGTGATTATCCAGATTTCCGAGGATATGCTCAGAACTATAGTACTAGATTCGGTACTAGTTGATTGATTATGTGTCATTTGATTACCATAATTCCTGTGACAGCTATCTGATAGATATAGAGATAGTCTTTTGCATTTAGATGATAAGAAAAACAGAATTGTCTTTATATTGAAACGATATTTCAGAAGTATCAGCTATCAGACCAGATATGAGTCAAGAAAATATAGAGAATTTGAAGATTGATTTGAACAGAATAAGAATAGAGCAGCATTGAAAGAGCTAGCAAATGAGTAATAGATATAGATTTTGAAGCCTGAATAGAATGGTCAACAAAGAAGTTCTTTCCCAAGCATCATTAGGTTCGGAAAGAGATCTTAGAAGCTATGAGTATTTGATCTAGCTTATTGATTAATACTCCATCTCGAATTGTCAGACAGATGAATTGTTATCCATATGCATTGGCTGAAGACTATCAGCTAGAATATGTATGTACATTCAAGTCAGAGAACTGATACAGAGTTAGATCACGAGAAAGAGCAACTTAGATCTAAGTTGACTCAGTGATTATATGTTCAAGAAAATAGATATGATTCCAGAAACGATCAGAAAGAAGAATAAGATACTATAGAAAAGAAGATATCAGAATAGATATCTAAAGCTCAGAGAATTGAAGTAATTATTACTTCAGTCAGCTATACAGCTTACGAGACTCAACAGTAAGATCGAATGCGATTTCGAGGACGAAATCATTCCTTAGAGGGGAGGAATTGTAAGGCCCGAAAATATTAAGTTCTTAATGACGGGATTTAAGATTTAAATTCCGAATAAGAGTGAAAAGATGAATTTAAGAATTTATGGAAATTATAGATTTTAATTTAGGGGCAAAAATATTTAATTTGAGGATTTTCGGATTTTAAGATTTTAAGATCCGGAATTCTTAAACTAAAAGATTAAAAATATTTGAATTAATATTTATGGAATTTAAGATGTAAATTCCAAGATTATAAATATCAAGGATTTAATTGGAGGATGAAATCCGAGCAAGGGCCAATTTGCAAATATTGAGAAATTCAAGGACTAGAATGCGATAAGGTCCGAACATATTTAATTTTAATCCGAAAATATTTAATTTGAGAATATTTAGAGTTTAGAATTAAATTTTAATATTCTTAAATGATTTAGGATTGAAATTGAATTAAATCGCTTGTCCGGGGACTGAATTGCAAATATGCCAAAGTTCAGGGAACAAAGTGCAATTTGCCTTGTAACTTGGCCATAAAAACGTGTAAAGAAGGGGAAAGTGATCAGAATGGGAAGAAGCAATCGAGAGAATGGGGAAATAAGGGTTCCAAGCCATTTTTGTCCCTTTAAAGCTCTGATATCTTTCGATCCGCCCGGTAGAATTTCCGATTGATCATATATTTGCGATCACGGCTCTGAGTGCTACGTTTTGACGTAAGTTTTATGAAGTTATACCATGTTTGAATTTTATGATGTTGTTAGAATTAAGATTTGATTGTATAAACATGTTCTAGCATATATGACGATAGCATATCTAAGACGGATAGAAAAAAGATCGTCGTTTGAACATGTTTCCGATTTTTGAAAGATTTTTTAGAAATCTAAAATTTAGGGGCTGCATATTTCGAAATTCAGCTGAAGAATTGAAGATGATATCATGTTGAGATCATAGTATTGATGATATTCATGTGTTTAAAATTTCCGATTTTGATCCGTTATGCTGTCGGTTTGAATTCCGGTCACGGGATCAAGTTGTTAGATTGTTTGATCCTAAATAAGAATGAAATGATATTGAAAGCTCATCTTGAAGTATATATCAATGCATTTCAGATTTGAATTGCAACATATCGATTTCGAGTCGGCGAACTCGAGAAGTTAGCCTTTGAACCAAGAAAGATGGAAGAAGGTGTGAAGCTAGTTTGCCTTGAATGATTGTACTGATTTGAGCAGATTTTGATAGAA
Organism: Henckelia pumila; assembly: GCF_033568475.1. Classification (NCBI taxonomy): domain Eukaryota; kingdom Viridiplantae; phylum Streptophyta; class Magnoliopsida; order Lamiales; family Gesneriaceae; genus Henckelia; species Henckelia pumila. The sequence goes on from NC_133121.1 coordinate 79,869,463, forward strand.
GTTCTTAGATGTTATTTGTCCAGAATTGGAGCTTCTCAGATTCAGAAGGAAAGGTATGAATAGACATTAATAAGATGGGCAGAATAACTCGAGATTGTTTCTGATTATCGAGTTGCCTAAAATCACATACATGCATGTTTAATATATATTATTGTTTACGTTTGCATAAATGGGATAGATTATTCAAGATAGCTATCTTCTTGAATTCTCAGAATATTTATGTAAATGTTTATTTGTCTTCTTTGATTTATATTATGTTCTGTATTGAACATGTTTTACGTATTCTATGTGATACTTACAGATTTGTCGGTATCCTTGAGTGATTATATGATCATATGATTATATGATTGATGTTTTCAAGATGTTGTTTTAGCTTATGTATGATTTGATGCATCCAGATTATGTTGCATTCATCTTGAACTTCAGCCTGAAAAGCACAGAGGGTTGAAACGCCTAGAGTGCAGATGACGTTTGGAGAACTGTTGATGTGAATATTATGTATGAAAGGCAACACGACTACAACGAATCGCACCTCAATTCTGTAACAAAAGAATTCAAAGAGTTTGTCCCGACTTTGAAACAAGTAACAGATTTTGGAATCTCCACCTCTAGTTGAACCTGTAACTAGAAACAGAGAATTCACGATAGAAAACAATCAAGGATTCAATTAGACCTTCAAAGGAACCTGTCTTTGACAACCTAATTGAAAATCGATTGACAAACGTCACAAAGCTATGAAACTTTGATAAGTTTAATTTTGGGTAAAGCAAAAGCTTTGATAAAATTCTAGAGAGAATTTTGTATTGAATAATCAATAATCAGAAATCTTAATTGTTTATTAATAATAAATATTGTAGTATTTATATTACAACCCAAAATATTGAAAGATAATGCACAATAAATCAAAAAGATATCAAAGATATCTTCTAAAGTTTCCTAGTAGGAATAAAAGACTTTAAAAATAGCATAAAATATCAAAATATGCATAATATCTCGCACACACATGAACACCTTCGGTGTGTGTAAAATACATCGGGGCGGGCGCGCTAGGGTGTCGTGCGGGTGCGCTGCAGTTGCGCAGGACACGGTGCGGGCGCGCCGATAGTTCAAAAAATCCACAAGACACGGCGCGGGCGCGCCATTGGTTCGAAAATAACAGGCGCGGGTGCGCAATCTCTGATGCGATCATGGATAGTTGGCATGTTGATCACGTGGCTAAGGATCCATTGGAGATGCCTAAAGGACCAATGACGAGAGGTCGAGCTAAGAGATTCAAAGATGCGCTTCAATCATTGTTGATGAAATGTCAAGAAGGCATTGGAATGCTTGAAGATTACTTTGAAGGATATTACAATCTTATTGAAGTCCAAGGAAGTCAAGAAAGTGGAGGAAATATAAAAAAAAAAACACCAAAACATGTGTCATGGACAGTCACGCATGCGCGCCCGCGCCTGGATCCACGAGCGGTCGCGCGTCGTTGCATTTTTGAAGATTGCCGGACAGACTCTTATGCGCGCCCGCGCCTGGCGGACAGAACTTCATGCGCGCCCGCGCCTGCACTCGTTTTCACACAGTTTGGCATGTTTTTGTGTGTGCGAGACTTTTTGATATTTTGGCATTATTGTCCTATTTTTGAGTCTTTTATTCCTACTAGGAAACTTTAGGAGATATCTTTGATATCTTTTTGATTTATTTTGCGTTATCTTTCAATATTTTGGGTTGTAATATAAATACTACAACATTCATTATTTTAATAATAACTAAGAATTCAGATTTTTGATATTGATCAATTAAATTCTCTCTAGAATTTTATCAAGCTTTTGCTTACCCAAAAATCAAACTTATCAAAGTTTTTCAACTTTGTGGCGTTTGTCGATTGATTATCCTCGTGGATTGTCAGAAACAGGTTTTCTGAAGGTCCCATTGTGATCAATTGTTTTCTTCATGTTTAACTGTTGCTAGTTTCTTTGTAAGCTAGAGGTGGTTAATCCCAAAACTTTTTACTTGTTTTCAAGATTGGGCAATTTCTTGATTTCTTTTGTTATTGGATTGAGGGTACGATTTTAATATAGTCGTGTTTGCCTTCCATACATTAAGAATTCATATTATTTGGTATCAAAGCCAAGGTTTTGAATCAAGTAAGTATCTATCTTCATCTATCTCTGTTCTTCGTGTTCCTCGTTCTTATCTGAGTCTATTCTTTATCAAATTTCTGTGTCGTTTCTTTCAAACTTGTTACCCAAGTCTCGTGTCTTGTGCTACAAGTTATATATAAAAAAAATTAAAAAAAAATCGGTCAAAAAAAAATTAAAGGACCGAAAGCTTCAAAAAAAATAATAATAAAAAAATAGAAGGAACAAGATAACTTGTGGTCAGTTAAGTATTTCGCTCTTGTTCATCATTGGGTGCAAGTCAGAAATTCAAGTTCATAAAAATTCTTCATCTTGTTTTTGTCAGTCTTCGAGAGTCAATCTTCAAGTGTCTACGAGTTGTAAACTTGAAAGTTTGATTGAATTCTACATAAAGAAAAAGCATGCATAAATTGAGTGAAAAAAAAAAAGAGTGGTTGAGTGAATTCTTTGGAGTGAATTGTGAGAATTTGTGTGAGGTAATTTTATTACTAACATTTCTTGCAGGTACGATGAGTTCTTCTAGCCAAAACTTTTCTCAAGGTCAAATGGATAAATTGACCAAGATGATGATGGCGGCTTTGGGGCCCATACATGAGAAGTTGGATAAACTTGAAGTTAGTGGGGGTGATGATAAAAATAAAAAAGAAAATATTTGAAGAAGATGATGATGGTGGAGAGGATGAAGAGAGTTTGGGTGAAAATTGGGGTAGAAATAGGAAGGTTCATGAGGGTGAAAGAAATAGAAGGGGAGCTGTGAGAGGAAGATACATCGAAGGGAGTCGAGAGGATGGGAATATTAGTGGGATTAAGATGAAGATTCCTTCGTTTCATGGAAAATCTGATCCGGAGGCTTATTTGGAGTGGGAGATGAGAGTTGAATCGGTGTTTGATTTCCACAACTACAATGATGCGAAAAAAATAAAACTAGCGGTGGTTGAGTTTGTGGATTATGCTCTCATTTGGTGGGATCAATTTGTTACTTCTAGGAGGAGGAATCGAGAGCGTCCCATTGAGACATGGGAGGAGATGAAGCAAATATCGCGGAAGAGATTTGTGCCTAATTACTACTATCGTGATATGTTTAGGCATTTACAAAATTTGAAGCAAGGTTCGAAGAGTGTTGAGGATTACTTCAAGGAGTTGGAGGTCACCATGATTCGAGCTAATATTGAAGAGGATCGTGAAGCAACTATGGCTCGTTTCTTATGTGGTTTGAATAGGAAGATTCAAGACCAAGTGGAGCTTATACATTGCATGGATCTTGAGGAGATGGTACAATTGGCCATGAAAGTGGAACAACAACTCAAAAGGAGAGGCATGGATCGAAACTCTACTGTTGTGGGTTCTTCTACTCCTTGGCGTCCAAACGTTGGCAAACGAGAGGATGTCAAGCCGGTGTCCAAACTAAAAATCGACACCAAGCAAGAAACACCAAAGCAAGGAGTGCAAGGTAAATCTGAAACTCCTATTAATCGTTCTAGAGATATCAAATGCTTTAGATATCAAGGTGTTGGTCATATTGCTAGTCAGTGTCCGAATAAAAAAATTATGATTATGAATGCTTGTGGTGAGTTTGAGTCGGAGAGTGAGGAGGAGAATTATGATAGTATTCCTGCATTGGAGGATCCCGATGATGAGGGATATGATGCGGTGGTTGGAGAGTTGTTGGCGACTAGGAGAGTGTTGAATGTGCAACAAAAAGAGGAGAAAGAAAGTCAAGGAAAAATTTGTTTCATACTAGATGCTTCGTGAAAAACAAAGTGTGTAGTGTCATCATTGATGGGGGTAGTTGTACTAATGTGGCGAGTAGTGAGCTTGTTGAAAAGTTGAGTTTGCCTACTTTAAAGCATCCTCAACCATATAAATTGCAGTGGTTTAACGATAGTTCGGAGGTGAGAGTGACTAGGCAAGTTTTAGTGCCTTTCTCAATTGGTAAATATGAGGATGAAGTGTTGTGTGATGTTGTTCCTATGCAAGCTTGTCATATTTTGTTAGGAAGACCGTGGCTATTTGATAGGAAGGTGATACATGACGATTTTAAAAATCTTTATTCTTTTACTATGAAAAAAGAGTCTGTTGTATTGTTGCCTATGACTCCAAAGCAAGTGTTGGAGGATCATTTGAAAAAGAAAAAGAGAGAAGAGGCCGAAAAAAAGAGTGAACAAAAAAGTGAGGTGGCCTTAAAAAAAATGAAAGAAAAAAAGATGAGAAAAAAATTGAGATGAAAGAGGCCGATAAAAAAATATACATGACCCAAAAGAGTGAGTTGCGAGAGATTTTACATGTGCATACTCCACTTGTGTTGATTTTCTATAAGGAGATTCTCCTTAACACAAGTGATATAGCCGGAAATCTTTCGAGCAATGTTGTTTTTCTCTTGCAGGAATTTGAAGAATTATTTCCGGAGGATTTACCTCAAGGACTACCACCTTTGAGGGGAATTGAGCATCAAATTGATCTTGTGCCCGGAAGTGTTTTACCGAATCGTCCAGCTTATAGGAGTAATCCGGAGGAAACAAAAGAGCTACAAAGGCAGGTAAGTGAATTTCTCGATAAGGGGTTTGTGCGTGAGTCAATGTCTCCTTGTGCTGTACCTGTTTTGTTAGTGCCTAAGAAAGACGGTTCAAGGAGAATATGTGTTGATTGTAGAGTCATTAACAATATTACCATCAAGTATAGGCATCCTATTCCTAGGCTAGATGATATGTTGGATGAATTGCATGGTTTTAGCATCTTTAGTAAAATTGATTTGAAAAGTGGTTATCATCAAATTAGGATGAGAGAAGGCGATGAGTGGAAAACTGCTTTCAAAACGAAATATGGATTGTACGAGTGGTTGGTTATGCCATTTGGGTTAACTAATGCACCTAGTACTTTTATGAAATTGATGAATCATGTCTTGCGTGCTTATATTGGAAAGTTTGTTGTGGTATACTTTGATGATATCTTGGTGTATAGAAAAAATTTGAATGGGCATGTTGAACACTTGAGAATTGTGCTAATCACACTAAAGGCTGAAAATTTGTATGCTAATTTGAAAAAGTGTGTGTTTTGTACAAAAGAACTTGTGTTTCTTGGTTTTGTTGTGAGTGCTCAAGGAGTCAAAGTTGATGAGGACAAGGTAAGTGCAATTCGAGATTGGCCAACGCCTACTTCAATTGGCCAAGTTCGGAGTTTTCATGGTCTTGCAAGTTTCTATAGGAGATTTGTAAAAGATTCGCACTTTGGCGGCTCCTATGACTGCAGTGATCAAGAAGAACGTTCCATTCCATTGGGGCGAGGAGCAAGAGAAGTCTTTTGATATCATTAAGTAGAAATTAATTAATGCTCCTTTACTTGTATTACCTGATTTTTCTAATACTTTTGAAATTGAATGTGATGCGTCAGGTGTAGGAATTGGCGGTGTGTTGATGCAAGGTGGACGACCAATTGCATACTTCAGTGAGAAGCTAAGTGGAGCAGCGTTGAACTATCCTACCTACGACAAGGAATTCTATGCCTTGGTTCGTGTGCTTGAGATGTGGCAGCATTATTTGAGGCCAAAAGAATTTGTGATGCATACTGTTAGAACCTAATGGGGGGGGGATTAGGTTCTTTGGCAACTTTAGCAATTTAAAGCGATTATACTAAACGCAAGCGGAAGACTAGTAAAGCAATCAAATATAAAGCGGTAAATAAATGCGTAAAGTAAATAAAGCAGTAAAAGAGAGATAGGAATTGTTTATGGAAGTTCGACGATAAATCGTCTACGTCTCCCCTTCTTGGTTAAGTACGATTAACCAAGGATCCACTAGCACTCGAACACTTGGCCTTGATGGCTCCAAGGATAGCCTTTACAACTCAACACGATCACCGCGCCGATACAACTCGAACACTTGGCCTTAATGGCTCCAAGGATAGCCTCAACAAAAACACTTGGCTTCACACTCAAGTGTTTACAACAATCTCACAATACACTTGGCTTCACACTAAGTGTTTACAACAATAGCACAACCAACTCACAAACTATTTTCACAAATAACTCTCAAATATTGATTGAGCACTTTGGTAGAGAGAATATTGCTTGCAAATGAGAGAAGAAATGAGTTGGGATGTCTCTAAATGGTCTTGGCAAGCCTCTATTTATAGTTGGCAAAGATTTGAATTTGAATTTGTGTGCTTGGAGCGTTTATTGGGAAGCCAAGGAGTAGAGACAAAGTGTAGGCGCCACTGCCTTCTTTTTCCAGCACTGAGCAGCTTTTGTGGAAAAATCATATCTTCTAATTAACCGTTGGATTGATCTGAAATTTACACTGAAGCTTTAAAACATCTGGATCTTCAATCTGAACGGTGGAGATTTGATTCTAACGAGTCCAACATTTCCAGTAAATCTCGGAAGTCGCAAAATCACGTTCTCGCTTTTGTTCTGAGCATTACTTTTCAGAAATTCGAATCTCACAATCCATCCGTTGGATTGGCCTGCAATTAACACACAATCTTTGTAACATCCGGATATTGATCGTGATTGGTGGAGATTGGATTTGGATGCCTCCATCGATTCCAGTAGTCTTCTGAATCCGATACTTCAGCAGTTAGCTCCTTGCAGAAATAGCTACTGTTCAACATATTTGCAAAAATCATAACTCCATATCCAGCCGTTGGATTGATTTGAAATTTGGATAGAAAATCCATGTGATCGGTGGAGATCGGATTTTAATAACCGAAGCATTCCCAGTTATTTTCTGAAGTTGAGTCTTCATAGTTCATTCCTTGCAAAAGTAAGTACTGTGCAGCTTTGTTAAAAAACTCATATCTCCATATCCAGCCGTTGGATTGCTATGAAATTTGGAGAGAAGCTTGAGAACATCCTGATCTTGATTTTCATTGTTGGAGATCTGATTTGGATGACCGAAAAGTTCCCGGTGAATTTTGCAAGTTTCTGCTTTATAATATTGGCTTGTCCTTGTCCATTTCTTTTACAACTTCAAAGTAACTTCCAAGAATTTGATTGTTAATATGATCTAATCTGCAAAGTCTCACTTTAAATGGTTAGTAACAATTAACCGAGTTTTGTAATCATCAAAACATAATAATATGAGATTTGTTAATGCATTAAAAACATTAATCTCATAACACGAGATTTGTATGCGTTTAAGGCGTAACAATCTCCCCCTTTTTGATGATCACAAAACTTGGTTAAATAGGAGAAATAAATGTACAATATTAAATAAATAATTTAAATTTGCACAATATAATTGCATGAATAAAACTCCTCCTAAATTAAACAATTAGTTAAGAAGAGTTTGTTTATCAAATAACCAATTTTTTTATTCTCTATGCATTTAAGCAAACTAACTCTCCCCCTTAGTTAAAGTATTTAACCAAACTAATTCTCCCCCTTTTTGTGATAATCAAAAAGACTGGAAAAGTAAATGCAAAACATGATAATTGAATATGATTTCTAAAAAGCAACACATAAATTTCACATAAAATGTGAGCTTTATAACTTTGAATAAATACAATTAATTTGTATTATCCAAAATTAAGTTGCTCAAATTTTATATTAAGCTCACCCTTAATATGACATTAAATTTATTTATGTCCACAAGTGATTACAACTCAATCATGCCAAGTTCACCACGCAAACGAATAAAAGTATTTTCATCTAGTGGTTTTGTAAAAATATCGGCAATTTGATTTTTAGTGTCAACATATTGAAGTTCAACTTCATTTCGTTCGATGTGGTCATGAATAAAATGATGACGAATGTCAATATGTTTGGTGCGCGAATGTTGAATCGGATTCTTTGTAAGACATATGGCGCTAGTGTTGTCACAGAAAATAGGGATTTTTGAAAAAGAGACGCCATAGTCGAGCAATTGATGCTTCATCCAAAGAATTTGCGCACAACAACTACCGGCAGCCATATATTCGGCTTCGGTCGTTGATAACGCAACACAGTTTTGCTTTTTGGAAAACCAAGAAACCAAACAGTTTCCTAAAAAGAAACAGGTTCCACTAGTGCTTTTCCGGTCCACCTTATATCCACCAAAGTCGGCATCGCAATAAGCTTTTAAATCAAAGAAAGAATTTTTCGAATACCACAAGCCGAGATTTGGAGTATTTGAAAGATATTTGAAAATGCGTTTTAAGGCGAACAAATGTGATTCCTTTTGAAATCGTGCACACAAGAAAACACTAAACATAATGTCCGGTCTACTAGCAGTAGCATATAATAAGGAGCCAATCATACTACGAAAGGAAGATTGATCTACAGTTTTACCATTTTCATCCTTGTCGAGTCTGATTGCTGTGCTCATCGGTGTGGATGATGATTTTGTGTTCTCCATTCCAAACTTCTTTAGAATCTCCTTGATGTATTTGCTTTGGTTCACAAAGAACCCATCCTTGCACTGTTTGATTTGTAATCCGAGGAAATAGTTAAGTTCCCCCATCATACTCATCTCGAAGTGTTCCTGCATCAACTTAGAGAATTCTTGACAAAGAGTTTCATTAGTAGAACCAAAAATTATGTCATCAACATAAATTTGCACAATTAATAAATCATCTTTGTCATGTTTGGTAAACAAAGTAATATCAACAATTCCTCTAGTAAAGCCATTGGTAATAAGGAAAGAAGAGAGTTTTTCATACCAAGCTCGAGGAGCTTGTTTCAATCCATACAAAGCTTTGTTGAGTCTATATACGTGATCAGATAACAAATTATCAACAAAGCCATCAGGTTGTTCAATATAGACCTCTTCTTTCAAATCACCATTCAAGAAAGCACTTTTAACATCCATCTGAAATAATTTAAAATTTCTAGAGCATGCAAAAGCAAGTAACATACGAATGGATTCAAGACGGGCAACAGGAGCATAAGTCTCATCATAATCAATGCCTTCTTCTTGACTATATCCTTTAGCTACGAGCCTAGCCTTGTTTCTAGTGATGGTGCCATGCTCATCAAGTTTATTTCTAAACACCCATTTAGTACCTATCACAGGTCTATCATGCGGCCTAGAAACAAGATCCCAAACATTATTGCGTTTAAATTCATTTAACTCATCTTGCATAGCAATAATCCAGGAATCATCAAGTAAAGCATCATCAACACATTTTGGCTCAACATGAGAAACAAAAGCAAGATGATTACAAATATTATTGAGAGAAGAGCGAGTAGATACTCCCTTTGATGGACTTCCAATTATCAGATCTTTAGGATGATCTTTGTGATGTGTCCATTCCTTAGGAAGTGGTGTTTCCTCAACTGTAGCATCTATATCATTTAAGCTTGAGGAAACCATCTCTTCTTCAAGTATTTCTATATCATCATTGTTAGTGCGAGAAATATTTAACAAAGATTCATCAAATATAACATGCATTGATTCTTCAACAAGTAAGGTGCGCTTATTGAATACTCTATAAGCCTTACTTGTAGTAGAATACCCAAGAAAAATACCTTTATCGGATTTGGCATCAAATTTGCCAAGGTTGTCCTTACCATTGTTGTGAATGAAGCACTTAGAACCAAAAGCCCGAAAGAATGAAATGTTAGGCTTTCTCTCCCTCCATAACTCGTATGGAGTTTTCTTGAGAATTGGCCTTATTGATACACGATTGATGATGTAACAGGCAGTGTTCATTGCTTCAGCCCAAAAATATTTTGGTAGAGAATGCTCACATAACATGGTCCTTGCAATCTCTACTAGTGTCCTATTTTTCCTCTCAACGACCCCGTTTTGTTGAGGAGTCCTAGGACAAGAAAAATTGTGACCGATGCCTTTTTCTATACAAAAGTTTGAAAAATTCTCATTTTGAAATTCAGTTCCGTGGTCACTACGGATCTGTTTTATTGAAAGATTTTTCTCATTCTCAACTCGTTTAGCAAAAGTTTTAAAATACTCAAAGGCATCATTTTTGTGAGCTAAAAACAATGTCCACGTGTAACGTGAAAAATCATCTACAATGACAAACGCATAAAGCTTTCCTCCTAAACTAGCGTTCCTCGAGGGACCACATAGATCTAGGTGGAGAAGTTCAAGGGGCATAGAAGTGGATACAAAATTTTTGCTTTTAAAAGATTCCCTTGTATGTTTGCCAAATTGACACGCATCACAAACAGAATCAAGTTTCAAATCAAGTTTTGGCATACCAACGACTAAGTCAAGTTTTAAAAGTTTTTCGATGGTACTAGGACCAACATGACCCAATCGTCTATGCCAAAGAATGTTGTCATCAACATTCACGGATACAAGGCTTTTTATATTTGATAAAGATAAATTATTTAAAGAGACCTTGTAAACGTTCTCACTTCTATATCCTTTGAAATTTATGGATTTGTCACTAATAAATGATACAGTGCAGTGTTGGGGAGTGAATTTGACTTCATAACCTCTATCGCACAATTGACTTATGCTTAGTAGATTATGCTTAAGTCCTTTCACTACGAGTACATCATCAATTAGACAAGAATTAGATATACCTATTGAGCCGATGCCTTCAATTACTCCTTTGTTGTTGTCTCCAAAGGTGACAGTCCCCTTCTCCTTTGGTTTGATTGATTGAAGAAGATCCTTGTTCCCCGTCATATGTCTAGAACATCCACTGTCTAGATACCATATGCTAGGGAGAGCATTTTTCTTGTTTCCCTGAAAATAATTGATTTTGGTACCCTTTAGTTCTTTTGGGTCCACAATGTTAGAAAAGAGAGATACAAAATAGACTTCTAAGAGTTCAGTCTCTCATAGCAACATCATCGCCACTTTCCAAGAGTGCTCCCAGTAGTAGGTAGGGCATATGGCCACTTTAAAAACCTATTTCCTTGGACAGAGCAACGTTCAACAGGGAGACCAGCCGCAAGTCAAGGCATTTTTAAGCCGGTCTATATTGAACTCCCTTAGATTGTGATCTCATAATGCCGACTAATGAGTTGTTAAGTACTCTTAGGCCTCCATTTCATATAGCTCTTTTGAACATATTGATATTTCAATGATCTGCATTTATGTCTAACATGACCAGATTTGCAACAATAAGAACAAGTAGGGGGTGATCTAATTTTAGCTTTAGCTATTAGACTAGCAAAGTCTATAGACTTTTTACCATAGCCTATTCCTCCCTTATCAAAGCTACATTTCTGCATGCTAAGTAGGTTGTTCAATTTATTGCTACTCACATTGAATTTATCGAAAGATTTTTCTAAGTGATCTAAGTCATCCTTAAGTCTAAGGTTATCATGCTCCTTAGTTTCTAATTCCTTTTTAAGATTTCTATTCTCTTTTCTAAGAACCTTAACCATATCAAACATATCTTTATAAGCATGTAAGAGTTCATCGTAAGTAGGTACCTCGTCATCGTCGTCAGAGACGATGTCATCACTTTTAGCCATTAAGCAGAGGTTTGCTTCCTCGTCGTCGTCGTCGCTATCACTCCAGGTAGCTAGTAGGGCTTTCTTCTTTCCTTTGTCCACTTTCTTCTTGAGTGGGCATTCATTGGCGTAGTGACCTTGTTGTTGACAGTTGTAGCAGGTCACTTCTTTCTCAGGTTTCTTGTCCTTTTTGAATTTGTTTCCTCGCATGAATTTCTTGAATTTTCTTGCGAAGAGAGCCATGTCATCATCGTCATCTTCTTCGACTTGTGTAGTCAAGGCTATCCCTTTGTGCTTGACATCTTCTTTCTTTGATTCTTTTCTTGTGGACACTTCTAACTCATGGGTTTTTAGGGTCCCATGTAGTTGATCAAGATCATAGGCGGCAGTGTCCCCTTTGTTGGATTCGATGATGGCGGTTCTCTTTGCATCCCATTCTTTTGGTAGGGCACGAAGAGCTCTCCTCCAAACTTGCTTGGTAGGATATTGTTCTCCCAATTGTGCTAACTCATTGATGATTTGAGTAAGCCTTCGGAACATGGTGTCAACATCTTCGTTGGATTCCATCTCAAATGTTTCGTATTTGAGTTGGAGTAAGTCGATCTTTGTTTCTTTCACTTGGTTGGTGCCTTCGTGACATATCTCTAGCTTGTCCCATATCTCTTTAGCAGATGAGCACATCGATATCCGGTTGTACTCGTTCATATCTAAGGAACAATGCAAGATATTCATAGCTTTAGCATTTTGCGAAATTAATTTCATGTCCTCTTTTGAAAAGTCATCCATTCCCTTAGGAATTTCAACCCCATCAACTATTTTCATAGGTGTATAGGGACCTTTCACCGTCACTTTCCATAGGTCATAGTCTACGGATTGGATATATAGGGAAATACGATTTTTCCAATACCCGTAGTTTATGCCATTAAAAAGAGGAGGACGATTAGTAGATTGCCCTTGAGCATAATCACTCGCTAGGTTTGCCATAAAAAGGATTTGAAAAGTATTTTCAAATGGCTCTGATACCACTTGTTAGAACCTAAGGGGGGGTGATTAGGTTCTTTGGCAACTTTAGCAATTTAAAGCGATTATACTAAACGCAAGCGGAAGACTAGTAAAGCAATCAAATATAAAGCGGTAAATAAATGCGTAAAGTAAATAAAGCAGTAAAAGAGAGATAGGAATTGTTTATGGAAGTTCGACGATAAATCGTCTACGTCTCCCCTTCTTGGTTAAGTACGATTAACCAAGGATCCACTAGCACTCGAACACTTGGCCTTGATGGCTCCAAGGATAGCCTTTACAACTCAACACGATCACCGCGCCGATACAACTCGAACACTTGGCCTTAATGGCTCCAAGGATAGCCTCAACAAAAACACTTGGCTTCACACTCAAGTGTTTACAACAATCTCACAATACACTTGGCTTCACACTAAGTGTTTACAACAATAGCACAACCAACTCACAAACTATTTTCACAAATAACTCTCAAATATTGATTGAGCACTTTGGTAGAGAGAATATTGCTTGCAAATGAGAGAAGAAATGAGTTGGGATGTCTCTAAATGGTCTTGGCAAGCCTCTATTTATAGTTGGCAAAGATTTGAATTTGAATTTGTGTGCTTGGAGCGTTTATTGGGAAGCCAAGGAGTAGAGACAAAGTGTAGGCGCCGCTGCCTTCTTTTTCCAGCACTGAGCAGCTTTTGTGGAAAAATCATATCTTCTAATCTAACCGTTGGATTGATCTGAAATTTAAACGGAAGCTTTAAAACATCTGGATCTTCAATCTGAACGGTGGAGATTTGATTCTAACGAGTTTAACATTTCCAGTAAATCTCGGAAGTCGCAAAATCACGTTCTCGCTTTTGTTCTGAGCATTACTTTTCAAAAATTCGAATCTCACAATCCATCCGTTGGATTGGCCTGAAATTAACACACAATCTTTGTACCATCCTGATATTGATCGTGATTGGTGGAGATTGGATTTGGATGCCTCCATCGATTCCAGTAGTCTTCTGAATCCGATACTTCAGCAGTTAGCTCCTTGCAGAAATAGCTACTGTTCAACATATTTGCAAAAATCATAACTCCATATCCAGCCGTTGGATTGATTTGAAATTTGGATACAAACTTTAAAACATCATAGAAATCCATGTGATCGGTGGAGATCGGATTTTAATAACCGAAGCATTCCCAGTTATTTTCTGAAGTTGAGTCTTCATAGTTCATTCCTTGCAAAAGTAAGTACTGTGCAGCTTTGTTAAAAAACTCATATCTCCATATCCAGCCGTTGGATTGCTATGAAATTTGGAGAGAAGCTTGAGAACATCCTGATCTTGATTTTCATTGTTGGAGATCTGATTTGGATGACCGGAAAGTTCCCGGTGAATTTTGCAAGTTTTTGCTTTATAATATTGGCTTGTCCTTGTCCATTTCTTTTACAACTTCAAAGTAACTTCCAAGAATTTGATTGTTAATATGATCTAATCTGCAAAGTCTCACTTTAAATGGTTAGTAACAATTAACCGAGTTTTGTAATCATCAAAACATAATAATATGAGATTTGTTAATGCATTAAAAACATTAATCTCATAACACGAGATTTGTATGCGTTTAAGGCGTAACACATACGGATCATGAGTCTTTGAAGCATCTCAAAGGACAGCAAAAGATGAATAAGAGACATGCCAAGTGGATGGCGTTTGTAGAAACTTTTCCCTACATTATCAAGTATAAGCAAGGGAAAGAAAACGTGATAGCAGATGCTCTATCACGAAGGTATGTGCTTCTATCTACTTTAGATTCTAAGTTTTTGGGATTTGAATATGTGAAGGAGTTGTATGCCAATGATCATGATTTTGGTGAGATTTATGTGTCATGTTTGCATGGTCCGAAGGATAAATTTTTCATGCATAATGGATATTTGTTTAAGGAAGATAAGTTGTGTGTGCCTAAATCGTCCACTCGTGAGTTACTTGTTAGGTAATCACATGGGGGTGGTTTGATGGGACATTTTGGTGTGGCTAAAACTTATGATACTTTGCATGAACATTTTTATTGGCCACATATGAAGCATGATGTTGAGAATATTTGTGAGAGGTGTGTAACTTGTAGGAAAGCTAAGTCTAAGACACAACCACATAGATTGTATACTCCACTTCCTGTTCCTAGTGAACCGTGGGTAGATATTTCTATGGATTTTGTTTTAGGATTACCAAGGTCTAAGAAGGGGAGGGATTCTGTATTTGTGGTGGTTGATAGATTTTCTAAGATGGCTCATTTTATTGTTTGTCATAAATCTGATGATGCATCTCATGTTGCGGACTTGTTCTTTAATAAAATTGTTAGATTGCATGGCATGCCTAGGAGTATTGTTTCAGATAGAGATACTCATTTCTTGAGCTAATTTTGGAAAACATTATGGTGCAAGCTTGGTACTAAATTACTGTTTTCGACTACATGTCATCCTCAAACGGATGGTCAAACTGAGGTTGTTAATAGGACGTTAGGAACTTTGTTACGTGCTATAATTAAAAAGAATTTGAAAAGTTGGGAGGAATGTTTACCATTTGTTGAGTTTGCATATAATCGTAATGTGCATTCTACTACAAATTTTTCACCATTTGAAATTGTGTATGGTTTTAATCCTTTAACCCCGTTGGATTTGATGTCTTTGCCTATGAGTGAAAGGGTTAGTATGGATGGAAAGAAAAAGGCTGAGTTTGTAAGAAATTTGCATGAGAAGGTGAAAGCGAACATCGAGAAAAAGAACTTGCAATACACAAAGAAAGCGAATAAAAGTAAAAAGAAGGTTGTATTTGAACCGGGTGATTGGGTTTGGTTACACTTGAGGAAGGAGCGTTTTCCGGAGAAGAGGCGTTCTAAGTTGTTACCTAGAGGCGATGGACCTTTCCAAGTCTTGAAGCGGATCAATGACAATGCCTACACATTAGACTTGCCAGGTGAGTATAATGTAAGTACTACTTTTAATGTTTCTGATTTGTCCCCGTTTGATGTAGGTGATGATTAAGATTTGAGGGCAAATCCTTTTCAAGAAGGGAAGGATGATGCGATCATGGATAGCTGGCATGTTGATCACGTGGCTAAGGATCCGTTGGAGATGCCTAAAAGACCAATGACGAGAGGTCGAGCTAAGAGATTCAAGGATGCGCTTCAATCACTGTTGATGAAATGTCAAGAAGGCATTGGAATGCTTGAAGATTACTTTGAAGGATGTTACAATCTTATTGAAGTCCAAGGAAGTCAAGAAAGTGGAGGAAATATCAAAGAAAACACCAAAACAAGTGTCATGGACAGTCAAGCATGCGCGCCCGCGCCTGGATCCACGAGCGGCCGCGCGTCGTTGCATTTTTGAAGATTGCCGGATAGACTCTTATGCGTACCCGTGCCTCCCTGACATGCGCCCACGCCTGGCGGACAGAACTTCATGCGCGCCCGCGCCTGCACTTGTTTTCATACAGTTTGGCGTGTTTGTGTGTGTGCGAGACTTTTTGATATTTTGGCATTATTGTCCTATTTTTGAGTCTTTTATTCCTACTAGGAAACTTTAGGAGATATCTTTGATATCTTTTTTATTTATTTTGCGTTATCTTTCAATATTTTGGGTTGTAATATAAATAATACAACATTCATTATTTTAATAATAACTAAGAATTCAGATTTTTGATATTGATCAATTAAAATTCTCTCTAGAATTTTATCAAGCTTTTTCTTACCCAAAAATCAAACTTATCAAAGTTTTTCAACTTTGTGGCGTTTGTCGATTGATTATCCTCGTGGGTTGTCAAAAACAGGTTTTCTGAAGGTCCCGTTGTGATCAATTGTTTTCTTTGTGTTTAACTGTTGCTAGTTTCGTTGTAAGCTAGGGGTGGTTAATCCAAAAACTTTTTACTTGTTTTCAAGATTGGGCAATTTCTTGATTTCTTTTGTTATTGGATTGAGGGTACGATTTTAATATAGTCGTGTTTGCCTTCCATACATTAAGAATTCATATCAATCTCCAGGCGCGGGCGCGCTGTGCTTCGACCTTGGTCTTCAATTTTTTCACTTTCTTGAACTCCTTTGACCTCCACAAAATTAAAACATCCCCCAAACGGAATATCAAGAAATCCAACACCCCCTTGTGACTTTAACATCAAAGATCGAAGTGCTTCCTTGAACTTCTGAGTTTGGCCTCTTGTAACTGGTCCTCTTGGTAACTCCAACAGATCCTTGACCACTTGAACATTATGTGAGCCATCCATGTTTGCATCATCCTCCCCTTATTGAAAAGGATTTGTCCTCAAATCTTGATCATCACCTATCAAACGGAGATAAATCAGAAACATTAAAAGTAGCACTGACATTATACTCACCTGGCAAATCTAATTTGTAGGCGTTGTCGTTGATGCTCTCCAATACTTGAAACGGCCCATCGCCTCTAGGTAAAAGCTTTGAGCGTTGTTTTTCAGGAAACCGCTCTTTCCTCAAATGCAACCATACCCAATCACCCGGCTCAAACACAACTCTCTTCTTTCCCTTATTTGCTTGCTTTGTATATTGCAAATTCTTTTTCTCAATGTTCGCCTTTACCCTTTCATGCAAATTTCTCACAAATTCCGCCTTTTTCTTACCATCCATGTTAACCCTTCGTGATAGAGCATCCGGTACCACATTTTCCTTCCCTTGCTTGTATTTGATAACGTAGGGAAAAGTTTCCACAAATGCCACCCACTTAGCATGTCTCTTGTTTAGTTTTTGTTGTCCTTTGAGATGCTTCAATGATTCATGATCCGTATGAATCACAAATTCCTTTGGCCTCAAATAGTGTTGCCATGTCTCAAGTACCCTTACCAACGCATAAAACTCCTTGTCGTAGGTAGGATAATTCAAGGATGCCCCACTAAGCTTTTCACTGAAGTATGCAATCAGTCGCCCCCCTTGCATCAAGACACCTCAAATTCCTACACCTGACGCATCACATTCAATTTCAAAAGTGTTAGTAAAATCAGGTAATACAAGTAAAGGAGCATTAATTAATTTATGCTTGACAATATTAAAAGACTTCTCTTGCTCCTCGCCCCAATGGAATGGAACGTTCTTCTTGATCACTGCAGTCATAGGTGCCGCCAAAGTACTGAAATCTTTCACAAATCTCCTATAGAAACTTGCAAGACCATGAAAACTTCGAACTTGACCAATAGAAGTAGGCGTTGGCCAATCTCGAATTGCACTTACCTTGTCCTCGTCAACTCTGACACCTTGGGAACTCACAACAAAACCAAGAAACACAAGTTCTTTTGTACAAAACACACACTTCTTCAAGTTAGCATACAATTGTTCAGCTTTTAGTGTGATTAGCACAATTCTCAAATGTTCGACATGCTCATCCAAATTTTTGCTATATACCAAGATATCATCAAAATATACCACAACAAATTTTCTAATATAAGCACGCAACACATGATTCATCAATCTCATAAAAGTGCTAGGTGCATTAGTTAATCCAAAGGGCATAACCAACCACTCATACAAGCCGTATTTGGTTTTAAAAGCAGTTTTCCACTCATCACCTTCTCTCATCCTAATTTGATGGTAACCACTTTTTAAATCAATTTTACTAAAGACGCTAGAACCATGCAACTCATCCAACATATCATCTAGTCTAGGAATAGGATTCCTATACTTAATGGTAATGTTATTAATGGCTCTACAATCCACACACATTCTCCATGAACCGTCTTTCTTAGGAACTAACAAAACAGGCACAGCACACGGTGACATGGACTCACGCACAAAACCTTTATCTAAAAGTTCACTTACCTGTCTTTGCATCTCTTTTGTTTCCTCCGGGTTGCTCCTATACGCTGGACGGTTTGGCAACGCACTTCCGGGCACAAAATCAATTTGATGTTCAATCCTCCTCAAAGGTGGTAAGCCTTGAAGCAAATCCTCCGAAAATAAATCTTCAAATTTCTGCAAAAGAGAAACCTCCTCTATCGACTTGGAATCGATTAACATGCAAGCAAACAGTTGATCAGACTATTCACAAGACAAATATAAATCTGACAATCAATAAAATAAAATCAACTCTAAAAAATCCCAAACAAACATACAAGTTTTCTACATAAATTTGTTCGGCCTAATCACGCCGTCTTGGTTGAAAAATAACTACTCAATAATTGAAACTAGAATTAAACAAAAATAAAATAAAAATAAAGAACAGAAGAAAGAAATAGCGAAGAAATCTTCTCTGCTCCCAGCCGCCTCCTTGCGTCTGCGTTATGCGTGTTGGAACTGGAACCCTTATTCTGATGCTAAAAAATATATTTATAGGTCCCAAATATTAAAAAGATAAAATCCTTCCCGAGCAAGAATTTTCCAAAAATAAAACTCTGGTCCAGCGGCTCGCTCGAGCGAGCATAGGGTCTCGCTCGAGCGAGCACTCTTCTGTCCCGAAAAATTAAAATCACGTCTCGCTCGCTCGAGCGAGCACCACCTCTCGCTCGAGCGAGCATGTTTCTGCCCAAAGAAAAACACAGCGCAGACTTCCTTGCGCGATTGCCCTTGCTCTTGCGCGTTAGCGCTTCTCCCATGCTTGTTTGCGTCTCTTGTTGTGCAAACGCGCTACAACTCTCACCATCAGCGCAACATTCAACCAGCTCCGAGCGACAATTTTGAAAAATTCATTTTTTGAGTTTTAGCCGTCGGATCGAGCTGAAATTTGGACATCAGCTTCAAAACATCTTGAATTTCATTCTGATTGGTGGGGATCGGATTTGGATCTTTCTAAAATTAAATATGATTTTTAGATCAAGGCTGCTCCATAATTAACTCTTCAAAAACCCATTTTCCTACAAAATTAACCCGAGGAGTGAAATACACACACATGAACTTAAAACACATAAAAATACATAAAAACAATATGAATGCACATAAAATAGACATAAAAATATCACAAACTAATGCATACAAAATGCACTTATCATACTACTAATATTTCCATCCTCCTTACTGCACTCCGTATGTTTTTCTCGTACTGCTTCTCGCCTATGTCTAACCCCATGTACTCTTCTCTCTCCATCCCAATTCTCATCAAAACTCTCCTCATCTCCTTCAAAATTATTCCCCTTCCTATCTTTATTTTTTTTTTCACTACCACTACTCTCCTCCAATCTACTCATCCGCTCATGAAGAGGTTCCAACTCCGACCTCATCACCCTAGTAAATTGCCCCATCAATGCCTCCATTTGAACCTTGGAAATTCCTTGGTTCACACTTTCACTAGCATCTTTATTAGGATTCATGATACCTGCAAGAAAACAAAGTTAGTAGTAAAATTCCTCACACAAGTTCTCACAGATCACTCCAAACGAATCACTCCAACACTCGTTTTCTTTCCACTCAAAATTTATGTAGGTTTTTTTTTTTGCTTTGTGTAAAATTGAATCAAACTCTCAAGTTCACAACTTTTAGACGCTTGAAGATCGACTCTCAAAGATTAACAAAAACAAGAAGAAGAAATTTAGGGATGCTCGAATTTTGACTTGCACCCAAGGATGAACAAGAACGAAAATTGTCCACAAGTTATCTTGCTTCTTCTATTATTATTATTTTTTTTTTGAAGAATTTTTTTTTTTTGAATTTTTCGAGATAACTTGAAGAAGGACGAAAAACGCGAAGAACAGATAGTCACAAAGATGTGAAAACTTACTTGTTTCAAACCTTTGCTTTGATACCAACTCATGTGAATCTTATGTATGAAAGGCAACACGACTACAACGAATTGCACCTCAATTCTATAACAAAAGAATTCAAAGAGTTTGTCCCGACTTTGAAACAAGTAACAGATTTTGGAATCTCCACCTCTAGTTGAACCTGTAACTAGCAACAGAGAATTCACGATAGAAACAATCAAAGATTCAATTAGACTTTCTAAGAAACCTGTCTTTGACAACCCAATTGAAAATCGATTGACAAACGCCACAAAGCTATGAAACTTTGATAAGTTTGATTTTGGGTAAAGCAAAAGCTTTGATAAAATTCTAGAGAGAATTTTGTATTGAATAATCAATAATCAGAAATCTTAATTGTTTATTAATAATGAATATTGTAGTATTTATACAACCCAAAATATTGAAAGATAACGCACAATAAATCTAAAAGATATCAAAGATATCTCCTAAAGTTTACTAGTAGGAATAAAAGACTTTAAAAATAGCATAAAATATCAAAATATGCATAATATCTCGCACACACACGAACACCTTTGGTGTGTGTAAAATACGTCGGGGCGGGAGCGCTAGGATGTCGCGCGGGCGCGCGGGCGCGCCGATAGTTTACAAAATCCACAGGACACGGCGCGGGCGCGCGAAAATGCAGCGCGGGCGTGCCGTTGGTTCGAAAAAAACAGGCGCTGGCGTGCTGTAGCTTCGACCTTGGTCTTCAATTTCTTCACTTTCTTGAACTCCTTTGACCTCCACAAAATTATAACATCCCCCAAACGGAATATCAAGAAATCCAACACCCCCTTGTGACTTCAACATCAAAGATCGAAGTGCTTCCTTGAACTTCTGAGTTCGGCCTCTTGTAACTGGTCCTCTTGGTAACTCCAACGGATCCTTAGCCACTTGAACATTATGTGAGCCATCCATGTTCGCATCAACTGTAGTTGAGTGGCATGGAATCTAGATTTACTTCCAGAGTCAGATGACTCATGGCACGGAATATAGATTTATTTCCAGAGCTAGAAGACTCACTATAGTTGCACCAAAGTCAGGGGAATTGAGATATTTAACACCACCTCGAGTGGGAGAGTCGGTGGTTGGTTAAAGATTTTATTTCCCCGGGATCCCAGAGCTACGATTTATTGAATCAGATTTGATAGCCTATTCCTTGGCACATGCATTGCATTTATGCATTAACCTAGAGATTTCTATGGTTTAGAATATGCGTTTATAAATGCTAGCATGTTAGTATTTGATATTCAATATTTGAATGAGTTTATATGCATAGATGAACGAATATACTATCATGTTTTGCCTGTTATTACATGATTTGAGAGTTAAGATTCATTTGGCATATAGATTTAATATGTTTAAATGATGTATATGCATGTCGTTTATACTTAGATTTATTCTCACCGGAGTTATCCGGCTGTTGCTTTGTTTGTATGTGTGCATTGCATCGGGTTGGGGCATAAGCAAGTCAGACTTGACTTGGATTGCACGAAATTGAAAGGTTAGAAGTGGAGACTCGGGTTTTAAGCAGATGACATGTATTTTATGATTTGGTAATCATGTTAGAACAACACGCACTTTTGTATATGTTGTTGTTGAGTATTGATTCATGTATTACCGATATGTAGATTGATGTTTAAATGCATGTCAAGTATGTAGAATCATATTGCATAGCTTATATGATAGATTATATCATTTTTCAGACTTGATAGCATTAAGAAGATTGATTTTATGCACAGGGCACGGACCCCGTGCTTGCCATGGGCAAGGGTCCGGATGGACTCTGTCCCAAAATGTTTTGAGAAAAGGAGGCACGGACCCCGTGTAAGCCTCCGTGTAAGGGTCCGTGTGTCCTCTGTTCCACAACTCCTTTGAATTTCAGTTTCTGCATAGGCACGGACCCTTGTACAAAAGCTGCACGAACCCCGTGCAATGGTCCGTGCAAGGGTCCGGACCAAGGTTCGTGTGTGAGCAGAATTTTAAAAAAAAATTCAGTCTTTGATTTTATTCGTTCAAGTGTGATTCTTTTATGATTAAATGTTAATTTTTCCCCTTAAGATGATATTAGCACCCGAGGTCCCCACAACAACTGTAAGGGAATGGGGTTGCACATAAACAATTTGAGGTACCTTGTGACAACACCTACAATAACACCTTGAGTAATTTGCAGCGGAATATAATTTAGGCGTGAATAAAATAAACAAGCAGCCAAATAAATAGACTCAAATGATTTAAGCAAGAGTATAAAATACTCTTGCAGCGCCTCAGGGCAAAACTTCATTAGAAAACTTTCAAAGAGTTTTACAAACCCTAAAACTAGTGATTATTGTAAAAATAAATTTCTCAAAACAAGTGAGAAAATAAAGAGTAAAAGTTCCCCTAAAAATTCTATATGAAATATAATAACAAAAGAACGAAGTAAGGAGAAAAATGTTGAAGCCAAAATCAAACGAGCAGCACACTTCTTGATCACCGATCTTCAAGTGTTCTTCAAGGCTTCAAGTTGTCACGACCTCAACTAAGCTTCAGAAAAATCTTCAGCTTTCTCACAATATACGTACATAGGTTCTCACGATCGATTCTCTCTATATCTCGGTAGGTCTCCTTCCTCCAATATATATACTAGAATCCTTTCTTGTAGATGAAAACTTGTAGACATAGGATTCTCTAGATTTGTTCACATCAAATCTACACAATATGAAAACGATATATTAGATAAGATATTATAATGAGCTTATCAAAATCTCAAATCAAGTTATTCAAGGAAATAAATAATATTACTTCATGTCCAAGAAAGGCAAAAGATATTAAATAAAATATTTTCAAAATATGATGATTTTAAGGAATAAAATATTCCTTTCAATCTCCCCCTTTTTGCCTTTCTGGACAAAACACATTTAATTTACAAACAGATCAACGAAACTCCCCCTTAATCAAAACTTCCCCTGAATAGATTCTCCCCCTAAGTAGAAGCAGAGGTGTTGTCACGAGATGTTGGCAACATCTAGCTACAACACTTCAAATTAGAAAACATAAGTGCAAGGAGAAATAGAAACAAGAATTCATATCAAAGCTGACATCACAAAAGAATAGTTTTAATTAGGATCAGAGCAAAGAGACACAAAACCTAAGACCAAAAGAAATTTAAACTATACTAGAAAAACCAAAATAAATAAACTATAAACAAACTAGAATTTATTGCTCTCAGATGAGCCATCAACTTCTTCTTCTGCTTCACTTCCTTCTCCCCTTTTTTGTTCAGAAGGGCCAGCTTCACTTAATAAGGACTCATAGTGAGCCTTCATTCCTTCGTAATAGGCGAGGTCAGCCTTCGCTTGGGTAATATTCTGCTCAGCATGCAGCAGTTGAGCTTGGATAAAGTTAGGATCAATATCTTGAGCAGCAGATGGGGGTACAAAAACAACAGTGGTAGAGGAGGTGTTGGCAAAACCTGCCACAACACCTGATTCAGACCAAGGTAGGTCTATCTTTCGGTTGCCTCGTAGCAATGCAGGTGAGATCTTTAGCAATCCCCAGGCTCAGTGAGTAGCTCATCATCATCCTTCTCAATCTCTTGAGATAGCAGCATAGCATAAATCAGAGAAGGATATGGAAAATTCTGGGTTGGTTGAGCACAATTTGCAAAGGCCATGACTGTGTCAAACACAAGTCGACCAAAATTGAATTTGAATCCTGATCCAATTGCATACAAGACTGGAGCCTAGTTCTTTGTAACAACGGTAGAATTCCCAGATGGAGTCCATGTCTTGACAGCGGTTTTGTGAAGAACAGAGTAGAAGGAGGTGAGTTTGGCGGCTGGTAGCTTTTTAGGATGAGCTGGAAACACTGTGACTTGACCACCTGTGATGACAGAGGTCATCTCATCCAAAGTAGGTAGAGCAGCATCATCACCAGTAAGTGTATGGAGGAATCCATTGATCATAGCAGGGCTGAAGGCAAAAATCTGTCCTCGCACATACACTTTGTCATATTTAACATACCGAGGGTCCTTCACTGCTTCAGTCAAATTGCAATAAAACTCACGAACAAGTGTCCTGCAATACGCACCAGCAGTGGTAACAGTAGACATCATGTTCCTTACCTCAAAGAACTTCACCATGTTCTGAGCTTGATAGCTTTCCACATTAATGTTGTGTTCCTCAAGGAACTCTCTATCAGCATACTTATCCCAGCAGTCAGCGATTTTCTTGGAATAAAAATTTGAGGAATAAGACTCATTTACCCGATAGTCTTCACCCAAGGTGTTGTCCAGGGTGTCGGCAACACCTTCCTCAACATCTTTTTCTTCTTCATCAGAGTCATTAGAACTAACTCTTCTTCCAATTTCTTCTCAGCATCTGAACCTTCACTCGAATCAGAGCTGGAGCTATCAGAAGGTTGTGGGTGGTTATCAGCAAATTCCTTGAGCATCTCCTCATCTGGTTCATCATCAGATTCAGGAATAGGAGCTGTAGCAGCCGACGTAGGCTTTTTGCTTGAAGACTTCTTCATTCACTATAAAAAATATGATTTTTCGCAGTGCAACATCAACAGCATACATTAAAAGTAAGCTGTTGATATTATTTTTAGCAGCACGCACATTTTTGTACGCTATTAATATATTGATATATTATAACAATAACAGCGTGCATTTAATAATATTTTCAATGACATTATTTTAAAGAACGCCATTAAAACATGTATCAGCAGCGTGTAATCGGCACGCTATTAATAGGTGAAGATAAATAATTTCTCTCTTTTATCTTCCGCCCCAAATCCATAAAAATAATTCATAATTTCCAGGCAGCGGCGCCTCTCGTCTCGTTTCTCTTCGTTGTGTTCTCAAATTTGGACGCCTCGATCCCATCTCAGCCTCGTAAGTTTGTTCTCCTTCTACCTCAATCCTTCCCTCTTCCTCGTAGAGGTGTGTTCATACCCATCCCTCGTAACTTTGGTATGTTTTTTCAAGTAATTTGTTGCATCTTGGCAGGGATCCTGCTTGTGGATGTGGTCGGTGGATTTAGGGCTGTGGGATACTTTAATTTCCTAAACCAAGAAAAAAAATTTCAACATCATCTTATCGTCTTGCGTCTGTCATTGTTCTGATTTCCCTTGCCGCGTAACTTTGGCACAAACGGACGAGAACTCGATTCAGGTAAATCTTTTTTATT
This sequence comes from Henckelia pumila, assembly GCF_033568475.1. Taxonomy (NCBI): domain Eukaryota; kingdom Viridiplantae; phylum Streptophyta; class Magnoliopsida; order Lamiales; family Gesneriaceae; genus Henckelia; species Henckelia pumila. The sequence continues at coordinate 79,894,850 of NC_133121.1, forward strand.
TTGTTTCTCGTTTTTTTCTTTTGTTTATTTGCAAAAATGGATGTATAAACTGGTTGATTCACTTGGAGTTTCTGCTAATTATTTGGAAATTTTAATTTTTGAGTTTCTACTAAAATCAATATTGGGAAAGTTAGATGTGCTAGATTACTATTGTTGACCGAATTATGCCCTAGAAAGTTTGGTTTTGATTGGTCTGAAGAAAATCAGTTTATTTGGTTTTGTTAATTTTGGTTTTTCTGCTGATTGCTCACCCCTACATTGAATTGTAGGCTACTGGTTTATAAAAATCACTTGAAGATCCTCAACCCCTAAGCATTGCATATTTGACAATTGTAGTGGGATACACTGCAACCAAATTCAATCCTGTTGTCTCGATTGAATTTGGTTAATGTTCAGTTTGGAAACAAACTATGGCAAAATATAGTGAAATTGATATTGTTTGAAGCTTGTATGATATCCTAAAACTGAGCTTTTAAAGTTGTCGAATAAGATAAGTTCAGTTATAGTGAAATACAAACTAGAGGGTAGAGGAAAAAAAAAATTCATCTAAAGATTAAAAGAGAAAAGAGAAGAAAAATGGATTTGTAAATAACTTAGAATATAGGAATAGCATTGAGATTTTTTGAATTTAACTTGTGTGGACTTAAAAAATAAGTTGAATATTTCATAAGTTGTTTTAATTGGCTTAAAAACTTAGCTGAACAAGTTGTTCATGTCACTGCTTGGGCTAATTCTGTTCTAAAAATTGGCATCTATGGTGACAAAAAAAAAAGATGCAAACTAGGATCTGAATATGTTGGTTTTATTGGAAAATCTATGGTTGATAGTTGCATTTTGAAATTTGAGTCTTAGGTATTTTATTTTTTCATTGTTGTTTGGTGTTCTGACCAACTCAATCTACCAAACCAAGATTTTGATCTTTTTTGTACAATTTTAATGATCCTTTTGCATTAAATAACACTGTAGTTTTTAGTTGCAATGGTCAGTTGCTGGAGCAAACAAAATTACGCCTACTTGTTTGATGAATGAATCTATTCTAAAGCATTTACGAATCACAACCAGAAGGCATTGCGTAGAGCAAGTCTGGATCTTTTTTGTTAGCTTTTGGATAGTCAAATCTTTGAAATTCAAGAATAAACATCTGTTTGTTTTTATATGTAAGTTTATAAAGAAATATTTCTTCCTCAAATTCCTGTAGAACTGTTCTATTGCAGGTTATGTGCCGGATGGATACGCTCTTTTTGTTACAGTACCCTCAATCGCGACTAGTTATATAATTCGCGGTGTTCATGTTCAGGACAAGAAGTGGGATGAAGAATAGATTGTGGCTGGAAGAGAAGATGGTGCAGAAAGACAAGAATAAGGTTGAGTTTTCATTAATCATCTATGCATGTAAGAACATGTGAAACTTATTTCATACCCTTTTTTAACAAAATTGTTATATTTTATTTTGAATTTATTTTAAAGTAGTCATTGTTAACGATCTTTGTGAAAAGTTGAAAGATCACGATATATCTTATGTAAAATTAATAATCTTTTAATTAACACATTATGATATAACACAATATGATAATATATAACTCCTATAAAACTTTGTTCATGATATGATATATATATATATATAAGATTTCCAAAGAGTGTCGATTATACGTGGTGTGTTCGTGTTTTTTGACAGTTTGGTGTCCTTCAATAATTTCTTCATGTCGATTATATTATTTTTTCTTGAAGTTGTAGAGATTTGGTATTTTAATGTTGATAAACTAACAAAAACTTGAAGAATGCAAACTTTGATTTATTTTATTTTTTCTCGCTAGCTCGTTGAAATTTGAAAATGTGGGCAGAAGATTCAAAGTATATATATGTTGCATCTGAGAATAATTTTTTTCTGTTTTTGCCTCTATTTTAGTGCTTGCGTTTTTTATTTTGTTGATAATTTTCTTTATTCAGCTGCTTAGATAGTAGGCTGCAGTAACCATGTTCAGGATTTGGAAAGCACTTCTATTTTCATCCTTGAATTTTGACTAATCATTTTGGCTAACTTAAAGCTTGAGTTTTTTTTTTTTTTTTACTTCAAGCATGATTTATTTATGGTCCAACTAGTTGAATCGGGGTGGTGGTTAGTTTATATTGCTTCCTTTTGCACTTTCATGTTTTCATGGTCATATTCCATTTGTTGTGTGATCTTTAGTATTTGATTAATTTTGGAATTTAATAATGTTGCTTGAGGTTGAAGTAGATGAGACTTATTTTAGAGGTACTTTATAGATAGATCCATTAATATCGTTAAGAAATAGATCTGTTTAAATTCATTCAATGATCACAATGGATCCTGCTAATGTGGCGGCAGATCTAAGTTATGCTATGTGTTATGATGTAAATAGCATTGAATCTTTGGAAACCACATGAAATTTATGGGGAAAAAATTACACTTATAGTTTATATCTTGTTTTATGCTCGGTGTTATGATTTGTTAAGTTTTTTTTTCCCAAATGTGAAATGTTTTCCTGTTTAGAGTTGCTTCATGCTTCCGAATAATTTTTCTTGTCCGTATTTATTTGTTACGCGAGTGAATGCAGTAAACACGGTATTGGGCATGGCTCCAAGGAAGATTCTAGTGGTGCAAAACATAGCTGGAGTACTGGTTCTGATGTTCGATAAGGAAAGTTTGTGCAAAATGATCTGCTATTAATGTTAAGTTCGAGGCTTTTACTAAGTTCGAGGTGTATGCCTTGCTAATTAAGCTATGCATCGTGGGTAGGAGTTGGTGGGTATGTAACCAAAGGTATGAGTTTTTCAAATGTGAAATTTATGTCGTACTAGATATGAACATCATATTTTGACTTATCCTTTTTCCTCTCTTTTTAGCTTGCTCTCATACCCTTTGTAGATCTTATTCATTTGATTCTTTGATAGTTTTTAATCTGTAGAATATCATAGTTTTTAATCTGCAGAATAATTTTTTATATATATATCTTATTCATTTGATTCTTTGATAATTTTTTTATTCATTCCAGGTACGAGTTCTATTCATTTGATTCTTTGATACTTTTAATCTTTGATGTATACTCTTTTTTATATGCAGAAGGTCAAAAGAAAAAAAAGTAAGAAATCTAAATTTGTGAAAAATTTCAATGCAGAATGCACGGAATGGGCTTTGGAGTTGCGTGGATTGGAAGTTTGATAATTGTCATGTGTACAGTGTAGTTAGTTTATGAGAGTGTAGTTAGTTTATGAGAGATTTCGTATATTGTTTTTGGTGTTGCGACTTTTGTGTTGGTACGATGAACGAAAAAGTGACTTTTATTATCTGTATATGATTAGAGTTAAAAACTTGCGATCAATCATTTTGTTGTAAATATCTTATTTTTCTGGTTTTCATGAATAAAATTGGAATATTTTTTTTTATTTTTCATTCATTTTCTTTTTTTTTTATTTGGTTGAATTCTTTCCGCAGCGTGCATTTTATGCTGTCAATAATATATCCACGGCGTATTTTGCACGCTGTCGATGTAACTTTCCGCAGCATGCAACGTCCGCTGTGGATGAAAATTTCCGCACAGCGCGCAATACACGCTGCGGATGTAAGTTTCTGCAGCACTCGTTGCATGCTGCGGATACCCCATAAGTTTCAACAGCTTACTACTATGCAGAGCGCAATGTGCGCTGCGGATAGCTAATTTGAACGCTGCGAAAACTCACTTTTGTTGTAGTGATTTTAGCCATGAACTGGGCTATTGACATCTCCTCATCATCAGACAGAACAGGAAGAGCAGTAGATGATGGTTCCTCAGTGACAGGAATGGATGCAGAAGCATCTTTCTCTTTAGCAGCAACAGATTGAGTTTCTGACTCTGTAGATTCATCCTCAGAAGACGAATCTTTCTTTGATGAATCAAACAGAACGGGAGTAGTTGGAATGGATGGTTCCATGGCACTGGCTTTTCCCCTTTTTTGATGCACCAATTTGAAATCCTCATCAGAGCTTGCATCACCAGAAGAGAATTCGGTGTCCACAAGAGAAGGTCTGGACCCTTCCCACGGAATCTTTTCGAAGCAGTGTAATCTGGGTTGTAGCCAGCTTGTCTCTTGGATCTACGGGTCAAGGGTTTTGAAGGAAACACCTTGTTCAGTACGCTCATGTCTGGAAAATTTTCCACATCAATGGCATTACCAGGCTCTCTTAGAGCGATGGAGTCCAGGGGTACAGGTTCTTCTGCAACAGAAACTATGGCTTGCTCAATCACGGGGTGTGTTGATGAAGGTGCTGTAACACCTTCCGCAGCATCTTCCGTATATCCCATCTCAGAACGGATGTCGTGTGAATCATAACCCTTTCCTGCCATTGGTATATGAGAGAGTGAAAAATTTTAGGGCAGATGAATGATCAAAAACAGGGGCAAAAGGAGATATAAGAAATTCGAAGGTTTAAGATGGTAAGAATATATCCGAAAACAGATAATTACCAAATAAATACCACACACACAGCCCTTCCTATTTTTACTCGAATTACAGCCCCTCTGACGGTAATAAATTTCAACGGTAACAAATCCTAATCCTAACGGCACTCTAATTCGATTAGGAAACAAATCTCTTTAAATTTCACCGATAATCTAGGCCCATATATTTCACCAAATATTTTCAAGTTTAACTCTTCATCAGAATATAACCCACTGAAACAAAATCCAATACCATTCAAATTCAAAAATTTAGAGGATAGGGCAAAAATCTAAATTTTTGTCTGATCAGAGTTCATAACCTTTCGGCCAAAGATATTCACAAATGAAAATATGCATGTCCTAATTATGTCTAAAAATAGAGTGTGACATAAAAATACAATGCAATTATATGCACAAATATATGTTGACAAGTGAGGTGTTATCCATGATGTTGGCAACATCTCCCAGCAACACTTCAGGATTCAGAAAAAATTTGATATCCAATTCATTATTTTTGCAGAAGTGGCAGCCTGCACACTAAAGGAACGATCTTCAAATGGACCCCTTTAGATAGCTTTTTCCATTTGCTTCTAATTATCAATCAAATTTGATGATTGATTCAATTCAAGCTTACTTGTTCTTTTGTTATTCTGATTTTGCAAAGTCACTTTTCATTTGGGACAAGATCATGGAATACACGAACGTCCCTCCACTACTTTGTGACTTAGTCAAAACTCTTCTTCAATTAATACAAATTAAATAACAAATATTTTGCAAAGAATCCTGAGTGAAAACTAGTCAATGGTTACAAAGTATCCAACACATCACAAAACAGAATGAATGCATGAATACAATATGCCTAAGATCCAAAACAATGCATATGCATGAAAAGGTGTTGTCACAGGGTGTTGGCAACACTCCTGACAACATCTCGGTTCTGTCTATAATGCACACATATTGAGAGACTTCCTTAGACTGAAAAATCCCTCAAAATCCAAAGCTTTTGTGAATATATCAGCTAATTGGTTATTAGTTCCAACAAACTCAATTAAGATCATGCTTTTCTCGACCAAATCTCGAATGAAGTGATGTCTAATGTCAATGTGTTTGGTTCGAGAGTGTTGTACTGGATTTTTGGATATATCAATGACACTAGAATTATCACAGTACACAATAGGAGTATCACTCTTAACACCATAATCATTTAGCATTTGAATCATCCAAAGGAGTTGTGAGCAACAACTACCAACAGCAACATACTCAGACTCGGCAGTAGACAGTGAGACAGTTTTGTTTCTTACTATATCAAGACACTAGGTTATTCCCCAAGTAAAAACAACCTCCCGAAGTGCTCTTTCTCTCATCTAAATCTCAATCCCAATCAGAATCACTAAACCCTACCAAATTCGAATTGGTTTCTTTAGTGTACCACAAACCCAAATTCAAAGTTCCAGCCACATATTTCAGTATACGTTATACTGCCTTCAAGTGAGTAACCTTTGGGTTAGACTGGTATCTAGCACACAAACAAATAATATACATGATATCAGGTCTAGTAGCACTTAAATACAAAAGACTACCAATCATGCTTCTGTAGAGGGTGTTGTCAACACCTTCGACAACATCCTCCCTAGATAGTTTTTCATTAGACCCCATAGGTGTGCGCATGTGTTTAGTGTTGTCATTCAGAAACATCTTCACAAGATTTTTAGCATACTTGCTTTGACACAAAAATATACCATCATGCATTTGTTTCACTTGCAAGCCCAAGAAATATGTTAACTCACCAACCATGCTCATCTCAAATGTAGAAGACATGCACTTTACAAAATCATCAACAAGTTTATCATTTGAAGCACAAAAAATTATATCATCTACATAAATTTGGCAAATTAAGATATTACATTGAGACTTTTGCACAAACAAAGTCTTATCAACTTCACATCTTTTGAAGCCAATATTGAGCAAGTACTCAGTTAGTCTTCCATACCATGCACGTGGTGCTTGCTTCAATCCATACAATGTCTTTTTTAACTTATACACATAATCAAGATGATTTGGATCCTCAAACCCTTTAGGTTGTTTTACAAAAACTTCTTCATTTAGGATCACATTCAAAAAGACACTTTTTACATCCATTTGAAAAAGTTTCATTCACATGTTACACGAAATAGCAAGCAAAAGTCGGAAAAACTCAATGCGGGCTACAGGAGCAAAGGTTTTATCAAAATCCAGCCCTTCAACCTGTATATACCCTCGAGCTACCAACTTAGCTTTATTTCTAATGATGTTTTCCGACTCATCAGTTTTATTCTTGAAAATCCATTTAATTTTTATTACATTACCATGAGCAGTACACGGTACCAAGTACCAAACATCATTCCTAACAAATTGTTCTAACTCTTCATGCATAGCATTGACCCAAAATTCATCTTTTAAAGCCTCTTCAACCTTTTTGGGTTCAATGTTTGACACGAAACAAGAGAATCTTATCTGAGAATACGTAGAACTCATGCACAACAAACCTGCCATCTTTCGATAATCCACTTTCTCTTTCCTTCGAGTTTGCAAGTCTCCATTGACCTGTGAGGTTGGGTGATTCTTCTGAATTCTGCTTGAAACATTCTTTCCAGCTTCGTTTACCTCACTGTTCAAATCAGTATTCTCATCAGTAGGCTTTTCAACTTTTGATTCTGTATTTTCTGTAGGACGTGTTGTCGGAGGTGTTGGCAACACTCCTTTGACAACATCTGAATTTTCAGAATTATCCAGCAGATCATTAACTTCATCCTCAGCTGTTTTCTTCTTTAGATCTGCAAAGTCATCAAAAAAAACTTTAATTGACTCAAAAATAGTCCTTGTTCTAAAGTTATACATCCTATAGGCTCGTCTATTTGATGAATATCACAAGAACATACACTTATCACTTTTTGCATCAAATTTAGCAAGATGATCTCTATCATTCAAAACGTGACATACACATCCAAAAACATGAAAATATTTAAGGTTTGGCCTCTTTCCCATGAGGATTTCATAGGATGTCATAGTAGTACCATTCCTCAAATAAACTCTATTTGAAATATGACATGCAGTATTCAAGGCTTCAGTCCAAAAACGTTTTGAAATATTTTTCGAACTCAACATCACTCTTGCCATTTCTTGCAAAGTCCTATTTTTTCTTTCAGCAATTCCATTTTGTTGTGGAGTTTTAGGAGCAGAAAATTCATGAGAAATACCTTTCTTATCACACAAACTAGCAAAATAAGAATTTTCAAACTCCTTACCATGGTCAGTACAAATTCTGATTACCTTCAGATTGTATAGGTTCGAAATCTTAGTGAGTAGTTTCTTGAATGCATCAAATGTGTCCGATTTTTCTCTTAAAAAATTTACCCAAGTATATCGTGAGAAATCATCCACACAAACAAAAGAATATTTCTTAACACCAAAGCTTTCAACATCCATTGGCCCATCAAGTCCATATGTATAAGCTCAAGGCAGTGTGTTGTCACAGATGTTGGCAACATCTCGTGTGACACCCTAGTCTGCTTCTCTTTCTGACATGCTTCACAAACAAATGGAGTACCAAATTTTAAGTTAGGCATACCTCTCACAGCATCTAACTTACTTAAGTTCTTTAATGTCTTGAAATTTGCATGACCCAATTTTTGATGTCATATATCAAACTCATTAACTTTTGTGTGCCTACAAGCCATCTCTTCTCTGAGTTTATAGCAGTTGTCGGATGACCTAGTACCTGTCATGACACAGAGATTTGAATCATCAAAAACTTTGCATAATTTCTTATCAAATTGCACATGCAAATTATCATCACAAAGTTGGCTTATGCTTATTAGATTTGCGGTTAATCCTTCAACATGAAGCACATTGCGAAGCTTAGGCAAACCAGCAACATTCAGAGTTCCCTTTCCAACAATGTTTCCCCTTGAACCTCCACCATAGGTTACTTTTCCACTTTTTTGTTCAACATAGTCAGTGAGAAACTTCTTGGAACCTATCATGTGACGTGAGCTCCCGCTATCAAAGTACCAAGCACCTGAAACATTAGTCCTCAAGGCAGTATAAATCATATGACATTGAATATCAACTTTTGGTACCCAAACCTTCCTTACATAAGATCTGTTTTCTGGAGATGTTGTGGGGAGGTGTTGGCAACACCTTCGATGCAGATCTATATATGTAGTCTTCCTGTAGCTTAAAACAGTATGGTTTGATGTGACCAGGTTTATGATAGTAGTGACAAATGTACTTACGTTTCCTTCTAGACATTGAAGGAGCAGCAGGTTGTGGTTTTGGTTTTGGAGGGATAATTGGTGAGGCCTTTTTATATGAGCTTTCAGTACTGCAACTTTCCTTGACAAACACAGGGTCTTTCGAACTTTCACCAACCTCAAATATGTTGTTTTCAAAACCTAAACCAGTCGTACCATCTCTTTCCATCATAAGTAGAGAATCAAGTTTGGAAGTACTTGAATTAAACTTGGCCAAAGTAGCATTTGTTGTTCTGAGTTCTTCCTTCACTTGACTTAATTCCATGTCTTTCTTACTCAGCATGACTTTCAGTCTTGACACATCAGCCTTTAGATCAGAATTTTCCTTTGAAAGAATAGTATTCATCTTATTCCTTTCAACCCAATCAGTATGTAACTCTTCAAACATCATCTGAGCTTCTTCCATGGACATTGTCTCTTCACCTGTATCATTATCACACATATTATCAGTAATGGAAGAATTCAAACAAACTGACCTTTGGGAGATGTTGCAGCCAGGTGTGGCAACACCTGCGGCAACACCTAAAGGATTGAGTTGAAACTTTTTCTTGCTCTCCAGTAGTGCATATAAGGCAGTATGGCTTTCTTCATCTTCCTGTTCTTCTTATTCGGACTCTTCATCACTCAAAGACGTGTTCATCCCTTTCCTAAGCGTGTTGGCACACTCATTTTCATAGTGTCCAAAGCCTTGACAAACATGACATTGAACAGTGTCCAACTTTTTTGAGACAATTAAACTTCTTCTTCGCTTCCAACATCAGTCGAGGCTTAGGAGTATCAACAGGTTTCCTTGGTGATTGTTCTAGTCCAGTAATCCTTAAAGGCTTGTTAGATAACATTGGAGCCTTGAGTTTTTGATCCGTCTTTCTTGACTCTTTCATCTTCTTCGGATAATCATTGAATTTCCTAGTCATGAGAGAAATCGAATCATCTTCTAAATCAGATTGATGAACTTCTTGATGAAATTGAACATACTCCTCATATGAGGGTTTTGAGGCTTGAAGGGCTATTGATTTTCCTTTAACCTTCTCTTGTTCTGTATTGTTCATCTCAAAAACTTGAAGGATGCTAATCAGTTCAGTCATCTTCATCTTTAAGTGTCTTTTATTTCTTCAAGCGCCCAAATCTTCCCATTGAATCTTTTAGGCAAGGATCGAAGAACCTTGTTCACCATAGTTTCACTAGCAATAGGTCCTCCAAGAGCATGCGCCTCTGTAGTATCTCCCTAAGTTTCTTATCATAATCAACAATAGTCTCATTCTCATCCATCCTGATATTCTCAAATTTTGCGTTTAACAATCTCAATCTTGTTCTTCTCACGCTATCAGTTCCTTCACAGTGTTCTTGAAGAGCATCTCATGCATCCTTAGCAATAGTGCAGTCAGATATGATTCCATACATCCTCATATCCACAGTTGCAAAAATTGCATTGAGTGCTTTAGCATTGTAGCTTGAACTTTGTGTTTCCTCGGCAGTCCAAGTTTCTTCTTGCTTGATGATATAGTCTCCATCTTCATCTAGTGTCTTTGGAGGAGTCCAACCAGTCAGAATACTTTGCCAAACACGAACATCCATAGCTTTAATAGTATATCGCATCATATTCTTCCATAGTGTGTAATTCGTGTCATCAAGGACCAGAGGTTTCAAGAACGAGTTCGCAACAGACGATGAGTCCATCTTATTCCCTATAATAAAATAAACAAACCAAGATCAGTTCTTAGTGTATCAAGAATATGGCTCTGATACCACTTGTAAGGGAATGGGGGTTGCACATAAACAGTTTGAGGTGTTGTCACAAGGTGTTGACAACACCTACAATAACACCTTGAGTAATTTGCAGCGAAATATAATTTAGGCATGAATAAAATAAACAAGCAACCAAATAAATAGACTCGAATGATTTAAGCAAGAGTATAAAATACTCTTGCAGCGCCTCAGGGCAAAACTTCACTAGAAAACTTTCAAAGAGTTTTACAAACCCTAAAACTAGTGATTATTGTAAAAATCAATTTCTCAAAACAAGTGAGAAAATAAAGAGTAAAAGTTTCCCTAAAAATTCTATATGAAATAGAATAACAAAAGAACGAAGTAAGGAGAAAAATGTTGAAGCCAAAATCACACGAGCAGCACACTTCTTGATCACCTATCTTCAAGTATTCTTCAAGGCTTCAAGTTGTCACGACCTCAACTAAGCTTCAGAAAAATCTTCAGCTTTCTCACAATATACGTACATAGGTTCACATCAAATATACACAATATGAAAACGATATATTAGATAAGATATTATAATGAGCTTATCAAAATCTCAAATCAAGTTATTCAAGAAAATAAATAATATTACTTCATGTCCAAGAAAGACAAAAGATATTAAATAAAATCTTTTCAAAATAGGATGATTTTAAGGAATAAAATATTCCTTTCAATAACATACAATACGTACGTACACTTCATAAGGATCTACCGTTACGCGACTCATGTCGTTGCCCCGACAAGCTGTTACAAAACCATAATCTACCATGTTGTTGGTCCGCGCCGCAACGCCAAGTCTCGTAAAAGGCATTGTACATGAATAAGATCCCTTGTACCAATAGAAAATCGGTATCCAGATCGTCATGTGTTAATCAATGGACTCCGATATCTCACATACACTTTGAGCACAAGCTTTCATAGTTTTGCTTTTGGAACCACCCAAAAAACCTCGTACCAATAGAGATCTCATTTCATATATTAACCCATGATCTTTGCACAGTACTAATGCTGAGCAACTAGGATTCATTTGCTTATTCATATTTGCTATTCACTTGTATACAATATACTGACTACCAATTACTGAATTTTAACCCACACAGCGGAACTTGGTGTGTAAGCATGTACAACAAACAACATGTAGTAGCCTGGAGGTGCTATCTCACGCGTGGATGGTCCTGATACAACACCACCATAGAAATTGGATCCGATTCCCCAAACTCGAACCACTTTTAGCACAACCATCCTTTGATTCATCGAAAACGAATGCGTGTTGAACGACGGGGCGATTATTCTAACCGAAAGAGAGCTCATTCCGATAAAAGTGGGTACTGTGAATACCAAGGAGAAGGAATTCTTGTACATGACCGTCTCATCGGCTCGCAATATTCTTGGCCTCATGGTGTCGAATTCAGGTGACAAGTACGGGGGAGAGAATGATTCCAGGCTTAAATCTGTTGGAAACTCAACGTTGGTGAAGTTGTAATATATGTGAGGGTTGCTGCCTCCCACCAGAATCCGGCCGTCCGCGAGTAGGACGGCTGTGGAGTGGTAAAGCCGCGGCTTAGGCGACGCTGCCATGGAGGCGAACCTGTTTTTGGATTTCCTGTTGTGTTTGTAGATCACAGGCCTGGTGACAGGATTTCGAGCGTTCTCCCACCCGGCCGTGCCTGATCCGGCACCGTTGATTATCATGATATCGCCATTGGGGAGAAGAAGCATGTCACTCATGACTCTGGCCATTGGCATGTTTTCCATTTTCCAGGCGGGGTTCGTCTCTGTGACTTTCAGGCGGCCACAGGTGGCTGTGGCACGGAGAAACGTCCCTCGTCTTGCCAGCCGGAAGGCGCTATGTTTAGCACCTCCACATATCATGACTTCAGCTTGGTTTGGAATATTTTCATCGATGGGGAGCAGAACAGAGGAGCCGGAGCTCGGATAGTTCCGGGGTTCGCCTCCAGTGATGGCGGGGAATTCCCTTATTACCCTGTTTTGCTTGTAATCAAACAGGATTGATCGTGTATTGGCGAAAATGAAGAGGTTTCCATCAGGCAACAAGTGTAGGAAAGGGTACAAATTGTTTTCATTCTCATCACTGGTTTCTCTCAGAAAATTGAGCCAAAAAGCATTTGAACCAGCAGGGTAGAACTCAAAGTTGAACTGTCCTCTCCCGCCAACTATGATTATTCGCCCGTCTGGCAGTATCTGATTCGTCGCATACCATCTACGTCGCGAAAGAGCTCGAGGGAACTCAACCCAATCACAAATCTGGCCATTGCATGGTGCAAAAGTACGTATAACGTGGTCACCGTCGTTATATCCCCCGGTTTGGACTAGAGTCCCATTGGGGAGCACCGCACCAGACGAGCACCATGTGTCGGTTTGAACGGTTAAGGGACGAAAATTATTCGTTACAACGTCATACAATATCGAGTGAGCTGTACAATCTTCTTTAAGGGCTGTATCGTTCGGATCATTCCTGCAGCGACCCCATGGCAGCGAAAGGTTGGAAGGGCCAAAATCAGTTCTATCAAACATGACAACTTTGTTGTTTCTGAGTAGTTGCATGTGCATAGCCGAAATACCGATGTTTTCGTGCAGGAGCCTCCATTCGCCCTGTGTGGATTCGGGATAGGGAGAGACAACTTGTGATGTTGAAGGAGAAGAAAGGGTTGTAAATAAGAGTGACAGAAGGAAAAATGATAACATTTTGGTGGGATTTATTTGTCATAAAATTCTTGGTTGGATTTAGGAGAAATCCAGGGCATTTTTGTGTATTGTAAGTTGAAGTTGGGTGTGGATTAAAAGTGGAAATGGAAAGAATGGCTTAAAATACTTCATTGAATATGTTATATTTAGTGATTGTATGTTTGATCTTTTATAGATCAGAGCAGTGTAAAATTATCCTTTATGAATTCATGAAGTGTGTTTCTCCAGGAATTTCTCAGAACTTCAAAGAAAATGACACTGCAGATCCCCTGAATCGTAGGATAATTACTTGTTCCAGGCAAGAAGCATGAGGGATTTTTTTTCTATAAAATATGACAATGACTTTGTTAATATAAAAATAATGAAAAAAAAAAAAAAGCAATGGAGATTAGTACTTATTGATCTCTTGGTATGGTAATTTATTATTTTATTTTTTGTAAAAACTTTTAGGAAAGTATTATTTATGGTCCAATCTATCTTTTTATTCTACTATTTGACAAGATTACCTCTATATATGACTTTCTCTACATAAAATCTTGAATGACCTTCTGAACTTATATTTTTGCATTTTTCATTAAAAGTACTATGTTTAAATCAATAATATTTTTTATTATATATAATTAAACAATAAAAATTTTACACTTCAGAGTGCATAAATGTTAATATATTTTATCTCGAATTTTTCAAAAAAATATTATAAAACTTTGGTTAAGGCAACTAGAGTCCTCTGTCGTCGATGACTTATAGCTCATCTGGCACCAAGGTTCCAAGTAAGTGTGGGACGAGGTCTCGGGTTCGAGACCCAATTGCAACAAAAATCCCCTCCCAAAAAAAAAAAAAAAACTAGAATCCTGGGAAAGGTTAAATCCTGCAAGTTGAGTGGCTTGAACAATACAGAAATTCTATGGTGCTTATTTTTGCATCATCCAATTCCGTGTCTGGTTTGCTTGTTTTTGTTTTTGGTGTTTTTTTTTTAATTTGCTTAATTTGTTTCAAGTACAGTTTTGATGTTCTCATTGATTTGTGGAAACTGGGAAATTGCGCTTGATCCCATAATCCAGTGTTAAGTTCGAACACATTCATATTTCTTTACTTCAGTTCTATATTGCCATTGTTGTGTTCTATATGTTTTCTTACACCAGGCACAGTTTGCTCCAAAAGGGATGTACTGCTGTTAGGATAATACTATCTTTCCCTGATTAAGCATCATGTTTTCTTTAGAACATTCGAGTGACATATGTAGCGCCTGATAGCACATTTAAGGGGATTATTCGTGCAGTATTCATGAACCGGTTTTCATGGTTGTGAAACCATAAATATGATCGACTCCAGTTTCTGACTCTTATACAGACTTCTCTTTCTTCACTTGATATGTAAGTTATTCGTTTAAATTTTGTATTGCCAAGGATTTAGTAGTAAGATAAGATTTTATTTTGATGGTTGGAAAACTTGCAGCCATATGCTGGAACAGACATTACTAGCACTCACGGCAGCAAGTTCAGTTCTAGTGAATCTACCTGTCTAGCCAACTTCGCTTGACGTTGTATGTATGTGAGTCTCGTTGGCAGGAAACATCTACAGCCGGGAAGGTAGTCAAATACTTTTATATCTAACTTGTGGTTTAAGATGCATTTCAGACGACGTTTCTAATCTCGGTCGTGTTGCAACTGTTTGTAAGTGTGTTTGTAGATGCATTTAGCTTTTTGTCTGTGGCATTCACTCAATCATCATATAGTTTCGCCATTTCCTGAAATCTCGTTGTAAATAACTTTTATTATGGTTTGACATATGTGTATATGATCTATTTGCCCAAAGATAAACAGAAAAGGATAGGCACACTCGGATTTAAAAGATTTCAAAATCATATTCATTTGGAGAGTTTAAAAAATACTACCTTATACACACTCATTCGAGTCATTTTCACACATCAAGTGAAAGCACCTATTGGTTCGTTAGTCTTCTTTTCCTTCCATTTTTTCACTTTAGTTTACCTTCTATTGTCAATTCCAATACCATAATCTCTATCTCTATTCTCGCCCCAGATCGGTTTTTCTTGCTCCTCTCTTGCACTTGCCAGGTTTGTCCTCATAAAACTTGAACCCACTGGATAAGATTGCATCCCAGTATTTTTCGGCACCATCGCTCGTAAATCGTTCTTGGATGTAGGAATGCTACTGCAGAATACTTCCAAGAAGTTTCTAACTATCCCTCTGTTGTAGGGATTGGAGCGTCTGCTGTATTGATATCTAAAATTCTCATACGTAGACTGCAATGAAGGAAAAATTTCAAAAGTTGGAATCACGTTACGTTATTACTTTAAAAAATGATAAATTGTATTTAATTATGATTCCATAATATTTTCTTTGAAATAAAATATTTATTTTTTTAAAAAAAAAGTGCTGAAAGTTGGTACTCTTTTACAATCAATGGGAAAAGAGAGAATAATCAGGCACTACACACCAAATTTACAGAGATACACAGCACAAGGACGAAAGAATAAGGGGAAGAAATGACGAAAATATAAATGGGTTGTTTTTCTCCATAACACTCCATATATCCCATTAGGTTTGTGTGTGTTTTCACACAGATTAAAAAAAACGTTTGGTAAAACAAAATGAATATTTTAATAAAATAAAATACTTGTATAAATAGCTAATGATATTAAATTAATAGAGCCAAATTGGAAAAAAGATTAAGAAAGATAACTTTAAATATGTAAACTAGAATATATAATTGGAACAGATGGAAAATGAAATCTTAAATGAGTGGGACGGAGGGAGTATATTAAATCAATTCAACCGGAATAAGCAGGCTTTGTTTCTTCTTGGTTAATGCAGTTCTAATGAAACCATACAATTGAACGAAATGTCCAAAATTACGATTTATTTTTCAAGAAAGCAGGATTTTTGTAGTTCTAGACCATCACCATAGGATTCGACCGAAGGGATGATAAATGGATAATAATGAATAAAGTAGATTTGTTTATGTTAAGAGGTTTTTTGTTTTTCACTTTTTGTAGCATGAGAACCAGTATATTGATTGATTTTGAAAAACAATAAATAGGAAACCATAATTATATTGTCCTCGAGTATGTCCAATTCCAGAACAAACAATGACCAGTGTGTTACCTGGTTGGTGCTGATAAGATAGAGATGGAAAACTGAGAGGCCTCCGACGAACCAAAGTGCTAGAAAGGTATAGATGATTAGTACAATGGAGGCAGGAGTCTTGCTCATTGCCTTCCATATTGAGCAATTCTCACTATCCAATATCTTTTTAATATAGACCCAGCAAAACCCGTGAACGTATAAGCAAAGAAGGGTTGTTGAGAAGACAAACATGAAAAAGAAGCGATAGTTTCTCTGCGACAAAAATGAAAAGAAAGATTATTTAGATGCAAAAAGCAACCTCAATTTTCAGGTTCATCACAATTTTTAAAATGAAAAGGTGATAGAAAGACGAGTATAGAAATATAGATCAATGGACTAACAAGATGTGAACGATGTTCCTAGAAAAAGATAATAGCAACTCTATATAGGATAATTAAAGAGGAGAAAAGAAGATGCTCAAATCAACTTTAAATATTCTGAGATTCGATGCACAAGTCACACATACAGCAATTCAAAAATTTCTTACCAATCCAATACACTGTCCGACCCAGGGACAGTGATGGTCAAATCTCTCCACACAGTTGTCGCAAATTGAACAGTGTGAGCAACGAGGAGGTCTATATAGCATACAAGTTTCACAGTATTTGACTTTTACAGTAACTCCATTGACGATTACATCCCTTGTCCGAGGCAAACGTTGCATTTGACCAGGCACAAGTTCCTCACTACCTTCAAAGTTTTCGTGCGCTGGAGGAACACTATTTCGAGGAATAATACCAGGATCTCTTCCAGAAGTTAGCAGAAGAAGGACTAAGACCTGTAGAAGTATTTTAGTATTTAGTTTCTTTATCAAAATACACTTCCACATGGTAAACAAGAGGTCTTTGCCTCATCGTTAACACTGAGAAAGCATGTCAGCCCTTAAAAATGATTCATCTTGTATTACAGGTTCATTATCAACATATAAAGAGAAGTCACTTCAAATCATAATATACTATTTCTATTCTGGTTGAAGTACATCCTTTCTTCTCAAAACCAATATGCTTTGCTGTTATAAATGCATGAATATGAAAGTGTATGATATATCCGTGTTTGGCTTCAAAATTTAATATCTAAAAAAAAGCACATTCATGTAAGACGTGGTTGGACCACAGCAGCAAATAAACAACAAAAGCAGGGTCTCTAACAAAGAATCATTCATTATTTGGTAGAGCCTAGTAATAACCTCATATATATATAAGCTACCAACTGACAAATCAATATGATCCACTTACAGCCTTCTATCCAGCTCAACAGTAACAAATTCTTTCAGGAGGATAAATTTACACGAAGCTGAATCTCCAATAGAAACATCTGCAAAAGGGTTCATGGCTGTTCCAGGTTACTTAATGTTGTCTATCCAAATCTTTCAGCTTAGAAAGATAACTTATTTCTAGCCTATACACTGTCAGATATGGATAAGTTTCTTATTGCATTCTCTGACTAAAATTGTAACATCATGAAAACTATCTTTTCTTTTTCTGCCTCACATAATGGTTATCATACTACATCCCCACCGTGATGCAACCCCAAGCTGTTTCATTTTAAGATGTAATTCCAGATTCTAAGCTAGTTATGGGCAATCATTTTTGTCTTTGTTTTTCATTAGATATTCCATTAATTTCAATGACAGTTATTCAGTAGATTTGTGCATCTTACGATGCATAATTGACTTCTACATGTATTTCATGCATCTGACAATATTTTAATTGACAAATCTTCTCTTATTGGCCAGGATAAATGTTCTGTTCACACAAGATTTTCTTAGTAATTAAAGTTACGGATAGATATTTGAGAACCAAAATATCAAGCTTTTTACAAGGAATTCCGAGTCAAGATTTACATTCCATCCATTCATCTACAAAATGACATCGTTGTTGCTATAAACTATTAAGGACTCAAATACATCCCAACTTAAGACTCCAAAATCACATGAGAAGCTCTATCCCACCCATCTTGTCATAGAATGAACTTTAATGAATAATGATGAAACATCCCAGGTGATAAAGGCAAAAAGGTAGCATAAATTTTTAACAACTTTCACAGTATTCATGGATGGTGTTTACTTCAAGGAAACTAATGTACCTACAAATGCTGCTTCTGCGCATTGCATCCAAATGAAGAAAAGATAGCAAATTTAGAATCTCGACACAATTCAAATTAACAGAATGGAAGGTAGTAGTAAATGATGGGTCATTCATGAAGTCGTGAAACGGATTGTTAGAGTACAGGAAAGGAAGTGGTAGGGGGAAGCCGAGAAAGCGCTGAGAAGAGCATGCATCATGTTTCCAGAGCATAGAAATAAACAGGGGAACATTGAGTCAAGATTGACAGTTACATCATCAGCATAAATGAACAAATTTTCACATGAGCCATTTCTGTAACAAATGACCTATTGAGAAGATTTCCAGGGGATGGATGGATATTCCCAAATTTTTTTCAAGGTTAATACGGATTAAAGATTTGGTGAACAGAAGTATCTGACATTCAGATGAACATCACATAGCTTTCAACAATCGAAACAAACAAAAAACTTTAAAGGAAACATGACTTACATATAACGTGAAAACAATACATACAACCATAATTGAGTCTCCCCAATTCCCTGAAAAATCATCCCTGAGTTTCCTAGCAACAAAGACACAAAAGATGGCAGCTGGAGCAACGATAAGTAATATCGTCAGAAAGATGGATCTTACATCAGGCCCGAAAATAAACCTTCCTCCAAGACAAAATTTCTGCAGAAGAAAAGGACCATCATCGAATGTGAGCTCCTAAAACAAGGTTTACTGGCATCATAATGTAGTTGGAAAGAGAGTTAAGACCTCATGAGTTTCCAGGAACAAGTTCTTCTAAAAAATTATACACATGGTTGATTAATAGTACACAAAAAATAAATCAGGTATCCAATAGGGTGTTAACTTTTACATTCAAAAGACGGGTAGAAGGATATCTCCTCCTCCATTTGTAAATTATAAATCTAGTAACGAATTCCATTCCTATCAAAGAAAAGAAGAAAGTTGATCCCAAAGGAATAAACTTTCATTAGACAATTCACTCTTGGCCAGAAGCATATTCAAACAAATGGGGAATTAACTTACTGCAAATGCAACAAAAAAGAAAAAAAATTCAGAGAACAAAGAGAAAGGCTGATTTTCCACTCTTAACACGCAAAATTGATTCTTTCTCCATCTAAATGTAGATGATGCCAGCTTAATTGATAGTAGCTGTTTGCGTATTCAAATTCCAAAAGCAGAAATATAAACAAATTTTTTTTGCAGTAATCTGGAATCTGATCCAATAAGCTTAAAACATATCCAAGAATAATTCAGAAGTGAATATATCATTTCCATATTATGAACTAGTAGTCATCATTAAGAATTCTGAATACGACTAAAAATATTAGACTAAATTGTGCACTAAAAATCACAAATCTTGAACCAGAGAGAGATATAAGCCTTTCCCAAAAATGATTGGGATCCCATTAATTGTTTCCGGTAGAAACTCAGAATTTAAAACATAAAAATAAAAATAAAACAGCAAGATTGTAGAAATCACATTACTGCCTTCCCACGCCCGATATCGCCGGATCATCTCCCCCGCCCCATCGTTCGCGTTTCGCCCGGACTCCGGCGGCACCACAGCATTCATCTCTAATTTTAACTTTCTTCACCAACCAATTCCCTCTCTCTCTCTCTCTAAAAAAACTGAAAACGTTAGGGGAAAAAATCAGAAGGGAAAAGTCAAAAAAGGAAGAAATCAACTGAAAACAATTAAATAGAATTGAATAATCAACCAGAAAAGGCGGCTGCTCTGGACATGTACTAGTTTGATGATTGGGGTTGACTTTGACCTCATGACGTCAGACGCCGGGGGAGATGACGTCAAAACCCGGCGGCGGGAGGTTTACAGTTTGATGGGATACCCATAAAAGAGGAAGTATTTAGGCACCGAGCTGAGCCTTTGATTCGTCTGCCATGGAAGCTTTTTCATACTTGGTGTCCTTCTACTTCCTACCGACTCATATTTATCTTTTACTATTTACTAGTATTTAATTTAATGGTAAAAAATCAGCGAAGTGTTTGAATAAATAGTTAAAATGTAAATAAATTATAATTGGATTTGGATGAAAGTATATGAAATTCATAGATTAAATGTATTTTGTTTAGATATCTTATACAAAAAAATTAAATTCATATTTATATTTTTTTACGGGATTTTATATTTAAACTCTATTTCCTATTATTTGCACTCTATTGTGAGTAAATTTGCACTACATTTTACAAATGAAGTGGGATATAGAAAACATAAATGGAGTGTAAATATAAACTCCTTTTATTTACACTATAATAGAGCTACTCACAATGTATTTCAGTATTAATCATTTGAAATAGTTGTGGTTATAATGTGTTGAGAGTTTATAATCTTTTTAAATTTTTTTTGATAATTTTTTTAAAAATAATTATAAATCGTCAAAATAAATGATTTGACAACTTATAAGTTGTATTTAAAAAAGTTGGTTCACCCTGAATTTTTTTAGAAAATTTCGTATTTTAATATTTTATTTCCTCATATCATCCTTGTATATTTTGAAATGTCCACCATGCCCCCATCCATTGTTTAAATTAACCTACAAATATAACAACCACCTATTTTTCATTTAACATAAAATATAAAATAATTTTATTTTTTAGAAAAATAAATATTTTCTTTAATTATAGGTGTAAAATTTATGATAAAATTTTAAAAATATTTTTGCACAAATTCTAAAACTATTTTTGGTAATTGTGAAAAACCGTTGTCTTTTAGGTGTTGTAGAAACCAAATTTTGTTGTAGTGTCTTTAAGTTGTTTAAATAAGTTTATCCAAATATTTTACGAGTTTATTTTTAAAATAAAAATCTGACAGCTTAAAAACTCATAAAAAAAACTTATATAAGCTTTTAAAACTTATAAATTGTCTTTAATAAGTTTATTCAAACACCGTACAGAGTAAAAGTAAGCAAGAAATTGATTTGAGTTTCAACTTTTTAAATAATTTAACAATGCAAATAAATTTGAAATCTATACATTTCCAATTACTCAATCCAAATGCAACCTAATTTGATTATATATCGTACATTCGAAGAAAAATTTGAAATAATTTAGAAACGATGAAAACTTCACGATACAACACTTGTAGTTGAATTGTTTCTAGTTGTTATCACTACCACATATAGAAATTTTAAGATTCCTGAAATTCATTATTTTCAGACATTGTGATTCGTAACTTTGCATACAATTTTGATCATAACAAAACATCGAACTCTTCAAAATAAATCTTTCATGAGACAATAATTGGCTTTGTCCTTAAAGAATAATGTTTTTGTTGAAATAAATAATTTGTACCACAGTCACCCTATTAAAACCAAACACAAAATTTTGTTTGATCACGAAAGAGACTATTTTAAATTTTTTGTAAATTCAATCATATTTTTATCTTTATTTAATTAAATAGTTATCACTTGTTGTATCATTTTTTTTCAATCTTTACTGCACATATGTATATATGCATATAGGAAAAACAATCAATTTATTAAAAGCAACAATTAAATTGTTTTAAATTCAATCGTATTTTATATTTATTTTAAACTTATTAGATAAAAGAGTCAATCACTCATAATATCAATTTTTTTTAATCTTCAACATTTTCGTCTTCTTCTTCTTCTTTTTCTTTTTTTTTTTTTTAAAAAAATATTTGTTGCGTATATGTATACGTGTAAAATACACAAAACAACCTTCTTATTAAAATTAAAAAGTAATTTTATTTTATCACGAAAAATGTTATCTTTAATTATGTTTAAATTCAATCATATTTTTATTTATATTATCAATTTTGATATTAAATAGTCTATCAATCATAATATCATCTATTTTTTAAAATCTCGTCTATGTATATCTATATATGCATCAAAACAAGGGAGACTTGGGGAAAAATCCCTACACACAAACACAACTTGAAGTTCAGTCCCTAAGTAAGAATTATTTGTTCTGCACTCCCTCATACATCTAAACTCTTTTTCCTCCCTCCCTATTTCATTATTTTAATAATTTTTCTATTTTAATTTATTTTATATCTATTAATGATAATATAATATTATTTCCCTTAAATATTATTTTATTTTCTCTTTGTTTCTCTTTCCTCTCCCTTTCTCTTTCACGATTCCATTCTCCTCCTCTTTCACGGCTGAAGACAGAAATCTCTACTCCAAATCATCCATCGGCCGACTTGACCAACGACCGGCTAAGTTGGCTCCACGTGATTGCCTTTGCGTCGCTTCAAACTCGGGATAGCTTCGGCCCCGTCTCTCCTCCTGCCTCCACTTCTCTCTGATCCCTAATTGCCACCGTAGCTCGTCACCGCCGCCTTAGTCACTCGCCATTAATCTATTTCAACCCGGTTTGCTCTATTTCTGAATTTTTATGTTGTTTATGTGCTTGTGTTCTTATTAATTTGTAAAGTAGGATTTGGATTGCAAGTTGTTGTAGAAAATTGGGATATAGGGTTATGATTGGTATTTGAGATATCGATTATTGAGACTAATCATTTTAGGGCGAGGAACATACTCTCATACTGTCTATTTTTTTATTTTTTTTTGGAATGGTGTGCAATGTGGTAACGAGTGAGGAATGATTATTCGGTTGATTGTAGAGCTTATCTGGCGTCTTGCGAATTTGGTGTTATTTAATGGTAGCTAATGTGATATCTATATGCATTCTATGCTTAAGCAGCATGCTTAGGCTGTGGGTTTTTTTTAATTGTAAATGTTTGTTGGCTCATTGCAATGTTTCAATAAAATTGCTAGGTTGGTTGCTAAGTAATGTGAAATTTTTTTAACAGTTCAAACTTGATTTATCAATGATTTGTTTGGAGAAAATTATGTATATACAGTTCAAACTAAAAAATATTCTCATTGGTTTAATTGTATTATTCTGCTTTGTTACCGTGAAAGTTGTTTATCATACTTATGGCATGTTGTTTTATTGTTTATCAGACTGATTGCAACATGACGGTACAACGGCACACATTGTTGCAACCATCCTAAATGACGAATATGGGTTGATGAAAATGGATTCAGGGAAATGACAATGGAGTGGACAATTAGTTTTGGTGTATTTTGTACTGAATTTTGATCTGATGGATAACAGTTTTGATGAAGTTGGTATTGTATTTTGGTAAAATAAATGTGTAATTTCCATTTATTGAATCACTAATATTTTTCGGTTGACTAGATATGGTTGTTAACACTTATAATTGATTACGTAATACTTTTATACAAAATTTGACAAGAAATAATACTTACATAACCAATGTTATACTACATTTACCTGTTAATGTACCACAAGTCAATACAATTGGTACTAAGTTTCTGACCTAGCACCAAAATATTATACCAAGTAAAACTAATTTTATACTACACTTATCTACTAATGTACTACGAGTTAGTACAGCTAGTACTATATTTTTTAATACACACCAACACCACCATGGTAAAAATATGAAAGATATACCAAATTTAACATAACATTATACCACAATAAGTCTCTATCATACTTGCTTTTCCATCTATTGTACTACTGGTCAATATAATCGGTACTGCGTTTCTGACCACAAACCAGCACCACCATGGTAAACATGTATAAAAGATGTACCAAATTTAACATAAACTCATACCGTAAATTATCTCTATTATACTTCCTTTTTCCATCTATTGTACTACTGATTAATATAACTAGTACTATGTTTCTGACCACAAACCAACACCATTATGGTAAACATGTTGGAAGATGTACCAAATTTAAAAACATATAATACCGTAAATAGCCTCTATTATACCTCATTTTTCATATATTGTACTACTATACTATATAACTAGTGATGCGTTTATGACCGCACACCAACACCACCATGGTAAATATGTATAAAAATTGTACAAAAATTAGCATAAACTCATAACGTAAATAGTCTATATATTATACTTCATTTTCCATTTATTGTACTACTGAGCGATATAACTAGTACCACGTTTCTTACGACGAGCCAACACCACCATGGTAAACATGTATGGATGATGTACCAAATTTAACAATACATAATACCTCAAATAGCCTTTATTATACCTCATTTTCCATATATTGTACTACCGAACAATATAACCAGTACTGCGTTTCTGACCACGCACCCACACCACCATGGTAAACATGTATAGAAGATGTACCAAATTTAACAACACACCATACCACAAATAGCCTCTATTATACCACATTTTCCATATATTATACTACTAGGATTTAAAACCAGTACTGCATTTCTGGTCGCGCACCAACACCACCATGGTAAACATGTATGGAAGATGTACCAAATGTAACAAACCATCATACCGCAAATAGTCTCCATTATACTTCATTTTTGATCTATTGTACTACTGGTCAATATAACCGGTACTGCGTCTGACCACACACCTACATCACCATTGATGTTACAAAATTAGGTCATTAGATGCATACAAAGGTTGTTTTAACCATAGATGTTACAAACATATACAATGGATACATATACATATGTTTGTTAATCACCATACATGCTACCAAATTAGATATTAGAATGCATAAACATGTGATAATCATTATTGATGCTACAAAATTAGACATTTGATGTGTAAACATGTGTTATATATGCATCCAATGTCCTAATTTTGTAGAATCAATGATGATTAACACATGTTTACACATTAAATGTCTAATTTTTTAGAATCAATAATGATTATCATATGTTTATGCATTATAATATCTAATTTGGTAGCATATATGGTAATTAACAAATAAATATATATGTATCTATTGTATATGTTTGTAACATCTATGGTTAAAAAAACATTATGTATGCATCCAATGTCATAATTTTGTAAATCAATGGTTATAAACATGTGCTTACACATCAAATGTCTAATTTTGTAGAATCGGTACTGATTATCACATGTTTATGCATTATATTGTCTAATTTGGTAGCATATTTGGTGATTAATAAACACATGTATATGTATTCATTGTATATATTTGTAACATCTATGGTTAAAAAAACCTTATGTATGCATCCATTGTCCTAATTTTGTAACATCAATGGTGGCGTTGGTGCATAGTCATAAATGCAGTACTAGGTATATTAATAAGTAGTACCATGGATGGAATATTTGGTATAATAGATATTATTTGCGGTATGTTGTCCTATTAAATTTGGTAAATCTTTCATACATGTTTACCATAGTGGTGTTGGTGTGTGATCAGAAACGTGATACCGGTTATATTTTCCAGTAGTACAATAGATGAAACATATGGTATAATAAATACTATCTGTGGTATGATGTGTTGTTAAATTTGGTACAGCTTCCATGCATGTTTACCATGGTGGTATTGGTGCATGTCAGAAATGTAGTACCGGTTTTATTGATCCGTAGTACAATAAATGAAAAACAAAGTATAATAAACATTATTTGATTTATGATGTTTTGTTAAACTTAGTACATCTTCCATACATGTTTACCATGGTAGTGTTGGTGCATGATCATAAATGCAGTATCGATTATATTAATAGGTAGTACAATAGATTGGAATATGAGGTATAATAGATGTTATTTGCGGTATGATGTACTGTTAAATTTGGTACGTCTTCCATACATTATCATGTGGTGTTGGTGCGTGGTGAGAAATGCAGTACCGGTTTGATTGAGAAGTAGTACAATAGATGGAAAGGTTAGTATAATCAAGACTATTTGCGGGATAATGTTTTGTTGAATTTGGTACATCTTATATACATGTTTACCATGGTGGTATTGGTGCATGGGCAGAAACACAGTATCGGTTATATTAATCGGCAGTACATTAGCCGACAAATGAAGTACAATACGGTCTTATTTTGGTATAATCTTATGTTAAATTTGGTATATCTTTCATACATTTTTACCACGGTGGTGTGAATTTAAAAAACTCAGTACGAACTGAATTTACTTATAGTACATTAGTAGACAAATGTAGTATAAAATTGATTTTACTTGGTATAATATTTTGGTGCTTGATCAGAAACTTAGTACCAATTGTATTGACTCGTGATACATTAACAGATAAATGTGGTTACAAATTGATTGTTTGTCAAATTTTGTACAATCAATAATGATTATCACATTATATCATAATAATAATGTCCTTCTACGTCGTGGCTGCGATCGGACATCCGACGGTCTAATTATATCACCATTAGAATGTGGTAAATCTTTATCGATGTCAAATGTAGGGATTGGATCGACAACTTCCAAATAAGCTATCCGATTATTTTCAACTTTTTAGCAAGAGTCACAAAATTTATATATTGACAAATCCTTTGATTCAATCGCAGCATAAGCATGGTTCCAAGGGATCCCATTAATACCCCAATACCAAATTCTGCAGCCCTACCTCGTTCTCTCGCATTATACAGGTAATATTTGTTTCTTTTTTTTTTAAAAAAAAAAACCCTAAAGCTAGATTTCTTCATATTGCCTTCTCCATCCGTGGGTTTTCGCGGGAAGGTATTGTTGAATTCACCGGTGGTTGTCTACGTCGGTGGCTTCTATGGTTATGGATTTATTTTTTCACGATTTGAGATTGAAGAAATGAGAGAAAATAGATCGGGATAAAATGTCAAAATAAAGCAATAATAAATTGCTTTTCCCACAATCGAAAGTTCTTGCTCATTTTGAAGTATAACCACTAACAAACAATATGATTTTAAAATCAATCAAAAATAAGTATCCCTTTACACAAATATAAATCAACAATTAAACTAAGATGATTTCACATATCAATCCGTGAATAATTTTGCGCGCGCACCCGATGATTATGTGGAGAATGATTTTGAGCAGCATGGAGAAATTCAACGGCGGTAGCTAGGTCTCGTGATCTGTGTGATTTCATCGATAAAAAAAGTTAATTCATGGGATTAATGAATTAATACATGAGCAAAGTCAAATTAAGGGAGAAATCACTAGCTGACCGGTGCGAGAAGAAGAGCGAAAAGAGGAGAACCAGAGCTGCGACGGTGTAGTCGTAGACCACAAAGACGCGGCGGCTCATGCCGCGGCGTGTTGCGAGCTTGTAGAGTGTGTTGAGGCCGACATTGGTGCACTCCATGCCACAATCGCCGTGATGGCAGCACTTTCCGGTAGCAAAAACAGCTGTCGGGATTCCTTGCTGCTGCTCAGCTTATCTTCATGTCCTCCGCTACTTTGTAGTGCTTGTGGTTATGGCTCTCTTCAGATGAATTCGTGGGTTCTCAAAGATGAGATGAGGAATTGCGTGAGTTTTGAGAGAAAGAAAAAGCATAAAGAAAATAAGGAACACCGTTGATAATTTGAAGAAATAATAAAATAAAGGTAAAAATATTAAATATGTGAATAGAGAGTGAAAAATAAGTTTTCAGTGTAATAGGGAGTGCAGAATAACATTCTATGACATGGGGACTGAACTTAAAATTAGAGTTTATAAAGAGGATTTATCCCCAATTTCCCGTCAAAACAACCCCATATTTATGTAAAAAAAACATATTGAAAGCAAAAATTAAATTTTGTTTGATAAAAAATATTATTTTAAATTTTGTTTAAATTCAATCGTATTTTTATCTATATTTTAAAATTTTTAGATTGAATATTCTATCACTCATAATATCTTTTTTTTATTTTTTTTTCAATATCACGGTAATATATATAATTTTCAATTAAATCATATCTTTATTTTTATTTTAAAATTTAATGTTGATGTTTCCACTATGTTTAGAAATGAATTTTGAGCAGAAAAATGTTAGTTTATATTTTTATTAGACTTTCTGATTTTATATATTGATATATTTTAAAACGAAAATCGGGCAATTTGCTCAAAAATCCCCAAATGCAAATATGTTTTGTTTTGGGCTCCCTAGTCATAAAATGTGGTACAACATCATACATCATGTGGTACAAAACCATATAAGATGTGGTACAAATTAAAAAAAATTGTGGTACAAAAAAGTGGTTAGGAAGTGCAGAGTAAAACATGTTTGCATTGGTTTTTTCAGCAATTTACCGTTAAAAATTTTATATATTAAATATTTTATTAGAAATAATATCATCTTAATTTTTTAAATATTTATTGCGTATATGTATATATGATAAAGTCAAAACAAACAACCTATTAAAAACAAAAATTAAATTTTATTTGTTCACGAAAAATAGTATTTTAATTTTTTTTAAAAAAATTTAATCGTATTTTTATCTGTATTTTAAAATTTCTAGATTCAATAAATCTGTTATTCATAATATTATTTTTTAAATATGTGACACGTATATGTATATATGCAAAACAATCACTCTATTAACCAAAAAACTAATTTTTTTTTATCATGTGAAACATTATTTTTATTTTTTTTAAAACACAATCCGTATTTTTATATATATTTTAAATAAAAATTATTATTTTTTCATTATAAAAACTTTGACCTTGATATATACTTTTATAATTTGTATAGTTTATGTGTGATGCGCATTTAATGTATAGATATTATTATTATATATAACGAAATAGCTTTTATTTATTTATAAATTTGATTGAAAACTAGTTTTGTATGTGTTTCTACTTATTTCATTTAACAAAATTTATATAACACCCTTCTTCTGCATTTAAATGGATATATGTTTGAAATATAAGGTTACAATGAACTCAAGCAGAATAGATTGACCATTTCTGCGTAACGAATAATAGATTCATAATTAAAATAGATGATATATTATATATACAAGAGTGGTCTGTTTTCTCTTAAAAAAAAAAAAGAAAAAAGAGTGATCTGTTTTCCACTCTTACGTCCGTACATAAATTTATTGTGGTAGCTTATAGGGACCATTAATTTTATAGTTGAATGAACATATATATATATATATAAATAATATATATAGTTTTGTAAAAACATATCGGTGGGCATCCCATTTAATTAGTGTAGATACAAGTTGATGCACAAAAAATGAGATGGAAAATCTTTTTTACACGTATACAAAAGTGGCTGGTGCATGCCACATAAATTGTTTTACAAATTTTCTTCTAAATCACTTTCTTAATTTGTGTGAAAACACATACAAGTCTAAATGAATAAGACCAAAATAGTTTTTGATGTATAATTTGGATGGTGTGGGGATATTAGCCGGCCCACATTTAGGTTATCGTGAATTTTACCAATAACCATATTTGATGAAGGGAATTAATTTATTGACGTAGAAGAAACCTCTTTTAAAAGTAACGTACATGGCATGATTTGCATGAAGATATTCTTATGTATTTGGTCATTCAACATGTTCAATTCATACCAGCCAACGAAGCACAAGCGTTACGTGTACATGAAATTATATTTTTTTAAATTAAAATATATATTATTTTTAAAATCTTAATATGGTGAAATTTTTTGGACAATCATGCACTCTATTTTAAAGAACAAATATTATGAACCATAAAAAAACTAGAAGTTAGTTAGTGGGTATGCAGGTTAGGATCCCTACTGTGGGGGATCCCACAGTAGGGGGTGCACACTTCCTTTTTCTTTTCTTTTGTTTTTTTTTTTATTTTTTTTTTGGTTTGTTTGTTTTTTTTCCCTTTCACGTTTTTGTATTTTTTGTATGTTTAACTTAATTTATTCGACAGGTTTTTTCTTTCTTTCTTTTTTTCTTTTTTTTAAAACAAAATTAGTTTTTGTTATTTTCTAATTTACCCAATTTTATTTATTTTTAAAAAAAATGTAGGGACGACAAAAATTCTTGAAATCCCGACTCTTTCCTGAATCGCATCTCATTTTCGTCCCGAAAAAATCACAACCCAAAATTTTTTGAACCGAGTTTTTTGCAATA
Source organism: Henckelia pumila (assembly GCF_033568475.1). NCBI lineage: Eukaryota > Viridiplantae > Streptophyta > Magnoliopsida > Lamiales > Gesneriaceae > Henckelia > Henckelia pumila. The sequence goes on from NC_133121.1 coordinate 79,925,115, forward strand.
TTTTCCGTCTAAATTAATATCGGGAGAGAGATCGATCGAGAATAAATCCTTATCCAGAGGGGATTCTCGACCCTCCTGAAATAATATTATAATATATTTTATTAATAATTTTAATAATATATTGAGCTAAAGATTATTGTGTTTCAACACATATAACAATTAATTATCGACTTAATTCACGTAATTTTTTATTGTTGGAAAGATCATATAGTAGAATCACGAAATGATATTTTATTTTTGTGTTTTTTTTAAAAATTAAATTAATAATTAAATTAATTGATATTTATAATTATCTAATTAGAACAAATATTTAGAATAAAAGATGTAATTTGACAATATATTTACTAAAATTTATCCAATAATTTTTATCATAATATTTTATTAATAATTATATGATATATCGTATGATGTTCTTCTTTTAACAAAAAAACTTGAAGAATTATCATAAATATTTTAATATTATATTCTTTAAGTCGAATATTTATTTTATATTTAAAAATATAAATTTCTAAATAGCATTTTTAAATAAATAATCACCTTTTTGTGTTTTTTGAACGAAATCTTGAAAACTAAAAAAAAATTCGGAATTTATTCTCACTACCCGAGAGATCCCGAATATTCGCGGTCCGAAATATTCAAGTTTTGAAATATGTCGGGTTCGTGTTCCCGAATATTTAGGTCCCAAAATTTCGAAATTTCCTCTTATTTATTGTAAATTTTAAAAAAACTTGAACTGAAAAGAAAAAAAAAATAGACGAGTTGAACATGTAGAAATTGGAGGCAAAAAATTATTTTTTAAAAAAGAAAATTGGATTAAAAAATTGAAAAGAAGATTGGATAAATTAGAAAATAAAAAATAAAGCCATTTTTTTTTTGTTTTTTAAAAAGGGAGAAAAACAAATTTGTTTAGTTAAAGAATTAAATTTTTTTTTACAAAACTTGGAAAAAAAAGAGAAAACAAACGAAAAAAAGAAAAGGAAGTGTGTTGTGCCGTTTCCTCCACAGCACCCCCTACTGTGGGATCCCCCACAGTAGGGGATCCTAATCCGTGGGTATGCACATGTGTGTGAATTTAAAATTGGATGTGTAGAATTTTAGGACTAATTTAGGTACATGTATTAAATATTTTTACTCTTTTTTTAGTTAGCAATGCATGTAATTATAATTTTGAAAGAAAAACAATTTTGTCAGAACACTTAAAAATACCAAAAATAGTTAGTATAACATGCTTTTACTTTATTAATAGTAATAAATGTATATTTCGATTCCACATCAAAATTTCCAAGTCTCGAATGTTCGAAGCCAACCACATCCAAGTTCCCAAAAATATCGGCAATCTCTATGATGAGCCCGTTATTATCATCATTGAACCTTATGCGCAAACATATATGGAAGTGTAATATATTTTTTTAACAAAATGTTGGAACTCAAAGTCGTTATTTTTTGGTGTACACACAGTAAATTTAAAGGTTACGTAATAACTAGACTACAAATCCCGCTAGCCACAGATATCATACTAGGAAAATCTTATACGACAAGCTCAGATAATTCATATTGGAAAAAATCCAGATGACAAGTTTGCTCGAGAAAATATTATTGATAAGAGAAATCAAATTATTCTTTCATTGATCAACCATTCACCTGCTTGACAAACCCAAACATCCGTCTGGGGCATTGAAGTGTAGTAAGATTTGTGATATATGCATCCTAGAATATGCCAGTGATTTAAAACCATGTCACCGTCTCTTTGCTAGAATAAAATATATATATAATTACACAAAACTAAAAGATCAAGGCAAAAAATTACATTTTTTTCACTTTAATTTGGTCTTGTTAATTATGAATTTGTAGGGATGATAATTTTCCCCGCGGGTCCGAACGGGGCGAGTTCAGAGGAGAATTTTTGGGTATGGGTTCGGGTTCGGGGATTTTTACAAATCCCCATAACATATTGAGGCGGGTATGGAGATGTTATCCCCATCCCCGAACCTGTCCCGAAAATAATAATAATAATAATAATAATAATAATAATAATAATAATAATAATAATAATAATAATAATAATAATAATAATAATAATAATAATAATAATAATAATAATGTAGTAGATAAATATTTTGATTATCAAATTTTATTAAATCTAAAATATTATAAAAATTAAAATGAAAAGTAGAGAAAATTGTTTTTTTAGTCCTGTATGTTTGTCACTTTGTGATTTTGGTTCTCTATATTTTCAGATTTCAGTTTAGTCTGTTATCTTTATTTTTTGGCAATTTCAATCCTTTTTCTGATGTGGCGCTGATGTGACACCAATACAGTGCTGATGTGGAGCTGACGTGTATAGTGTCACGTAAGCATTTTCGAATAAAAAGGACTAAAATTGCCAAAAATTAAAACATATATGACTAAAACTGAAATATGAAAATATAGGACAAACATAAAGGACCAAAATTACAGTTTTTCCTTAAAAGTATTATTATTCTTTGGTTTATATATATTTTTTATGCATTATATATAATATATCCGCTTATGATAACGTACTTTTTTATAACATAAAAATATTATTTGAATCTCATTCATGTTACATACACATATAACTATTAATCTATGTATATTTTGTTATTTATTTTGATAAATTTAGTAAAAATATATAATCTTAATAAAATTTTTATACATAGTATTTTATTTAAAATAATAAGTTTGATTGATAGAAATATTTGTTATTTAAAATATTTTTATTAATTTTAAAAAATAATATTATAATGAAAAATTTTACCCAAAAATATTTGATGTATTTTATTATAAAATTGAATAATAATTTTTATAGTCTTCTATAATAAAATTTACTAATAATATATATTTAAATATTTTATAATATAATGTATTAATAATATATATTTTCGGGTATAAAGACGGGGATAGAGACTTGGTTCCTGCGGGGATGATGATGGTGATGGGGATGGAGATGGAGATGGAGAATCCCCGATAAGAAATTATGGGGATCGGGGCGGGTATAGGGATGGAGTTCGAATTCGAGTACGGGGATGGGGAAGCCTTCCCCATCCCCGTCCCGCCCCATTGTCATCCCTATGAACTTCAATTTTCAATCCTGCAACTTTCATGTTTTTTTTTTTTTCAGTTTTGTTTCTGTTTTGGTGAATTTTAATTTTTAGTCTTGTAACTTGTAGGATTATTGTGTTTATTTTCTTAATTGTCATTGTAAATTTCACACAATGTCACTTATATGATACTCATCCTCCACTAATACCATGGGTGGAGAGGTATTTGTCATCAAACCTACATCTAATCTCATACCGGGCCATGAGATATCATTGGGTTAACAAAAAAATGAGAGAAACATGAGATGAGTAAAAATTTGTGTCTCATTCCACTTTCATATCATGTACCAAACGGTACCTAAATGATCAGGGGAAGTTATCGGAATGGAACTCGACTTTGGTTACATTAATTCCAAAGACAAGAGAGCCAGTAACTTTGAAAGATTTTTGTCCTATCAGCCTATGTAACTTGAGCTACAAAATTATGTCGAGAGAAATAACTAATAGGTTGAGACCTATTCTCCATCAGGTTATTGACTCGTATCAAAGTGCATTCATTCCTCGAAGGCTGATTTTGGACAATGTAATGATAGGATTTGAGTGCATGCACTGGATCAGAAATAACAAGCATTCAAAATCTGGATTCGCAGCGCTCAAGCTGGACATGAGTAAAGCTTAAGATGGTGTGGAGTGGAGTTTTTTTGGAAGTTGTGTTGCTTAGACTGGGTTTTGCGGAATCTTGGGCAAATTTGATTATGAGATGTGTTTCTTCAGTTACGTATTCATTCAGAATTAACTGTCAATATTTGGGGTTCTTACGTGAGAACCCAACCTTCATGCCTTCAAGCAAGCAATGAAGGGCATTTACAGAAGGAATGTGGGTAGATGTTTCAAATTCAAAACTAAAAACAATCAAGAGTTGTAACAGCTGAAATAATGAGGAATCATGGCTATTATTGGGGATTATTATCCATGAATAGGAGACCCTTCAGTTATCAACTTCACCCTATAAATAGTGGCCAATAATTTGAGTGAAGATCACACCCAAAAATCAAGCGAGAATCTGCCATTTTTTTTCGAGCACCAAGCTGTGCTACTTTCGGTTTTCTTGAGCTCCGCTTTGCTTCCATTTTGGCTGAGTAGAAGCTGCTGAATTCTGTCCATATATCAAGGTTCTTATATAGCTTGATTCCATCCTAAATTCGAAGCACACAGAAACCATTCAAAGCTCCGAAATCTGCTCGTTGTCAATCTTCAAAACTTCCCATAAAACTCGGAACGCGACATCAGTTCGAAGCAGAATTCTTGTCCATTTTCGAAGGAGTTTTCTGCTCAAAGATCGAGCAGGATTCTGTCCAATTCCGGTAAAACTTTCTGTCCTAGTTTGGAGTAATCACCTACCGCAAAATCATTTAAGAATTTTTATGTTAAGTTTAAAGGCATGATAAGAAAAATATTTTTTTTATGGAAGTTGAAGTGAAGGTGGAAAGTGATGTGGTTGGAGGCCGGGATACCTGAGCCCGGTGATCTTTCTGTTAATGTTTATGTTATGATGAGCTTATGGATCCAGCTGAGAGGGTTGGTGAAGTGGCATAAGAGGTGGATATCTCACCGCCACGTACATTGGTTTTTATGATTGATCAATCGTTAAGTATGAGGCCACCGATATGGATACGACATGTTGAAAACTAAGAAATTAAGACATGCCATTTTATGAAACATATTACTTATAATGTTTATGATATAGTATGATGATGATGTTTATGATTAATTTATACATGTTTATATGCATATATTTTTAAGATCATGCACGTATAAGTATATTCACGTATTTTATATGATGTGTGCTTATGTGTGGTTTCATGTTGTTAAATAAGGATAGAACGTGCTGAGTCTCTAGGCTCATTAGATTTAAATGGTGCAAGTGAGTAAGAGAATAATGAAGAAAATGTGGTCCCGACTGGCGTCGAGGGCGTATGAGTATCCAGGCAGCTAGTACTCGTGACCATAGCTCATTTATGATATTTATGTGTTGAATCATGGCTGTTATTGGGGATTACCCTATAAATAGTGGCCAATATCTGAGTGAAAATCACACCCAAAAATCAAGCGAGAATCTGCCATTTTTTTTTCAGCACCAAGCTGTGCTACTTTCGGTTTTCTTGAGCTCCAGTTTGCTGCCATTTTGGCCGAGTAAAAGCTGCTGAATTCTACCCATATATCAAGGTTCTTATATAGATTTGTTCTTGCCTAAATTCAAAGCACACAGCAACCATTCAAAGCTCAGAAATTCTGCTCGGTGTCGATCTTCAAAGCTGCCCAGAAAACTCGGAAAAGTCGGCATCGTTTCGAAGTAAACTTTCTGTCCAAAGTTGAACAGTTTCTGTCCGATTCTTGAGCATAATTCTTGTCCAAAGTTCGAACAGATTCTGTCCAGCATTGAATCCGCTGAATCTGTCTACGTTTCAAAGCCAACACCTTCAGCAGCCATTGGAAATTTAGCAACAATCAAGGTCCAGAAATTCGTCCAAATTTGCACCAAAACGTGATCAAGGAACTACATTTTCCGTCCAATTTTGAAGAAGCATTCTGTCTATTTCACGTGCAGATTTCCTGTCCTATTTCCCTACACGATTTTCTTATAACTCGAATACTGTAAGTAGGCTTCTATCTTTCTTTTGTTTGATATAAGTTTCTACACTTATATTCATTTTTGTGTGTGAGTTAAGCTTCATAAAATAAATTACTTATACTTTTGAAAATTTGATCGGCATGATACGTATATTCGTTTCACTTTGATATGCTATTTGTTGGTTATTCGTGATTTGAAGCATGTTAGAGTTATTTGGAAATATTTGAGATGCACTGTTAAGAGTCGATTTAGAAATGATTAAGGAATTTCCGATTATTTGGTTTGATATGGCCCTGATACGGTGAGTTATAATAACCGTTCCTTTGGCCTCACTCCTTAGAGGAGTAACATATAGAGGACTGATCAGTAAAACCACGAAAAATGAGATAATTAACAGTGCAATATTTACTTCGTATTTGTGTCAGATTCAGCATGCTTATTTCGAGATTATGAAATATACATGTGTACATGTAAATATATTTTTGGTGTTTATCGTGCTCGATCGGCCCCCACTTGTTGAGTGTTTCCCAAAACACTCACCCCATTCTTTTCCTGCTCGGATACTGAATAACAGTTAGAAGATGATGAACAATATGCATTCTGGGGTTGGTGATCAAGTTTTTGAAGTTTTATTCGTAGTTATTTTCTGTTATTTTGTCGCTTCCGCTATTGTCGTATTTCCTGTTTTGTAAAGACATATTTGATTATGTAAAAGACTGGTTGAAGGCTATTTTCTATACTATGTGGCTTGTTGTTTTTCAATTCAAAATGTTAAGCAACGCCGATGACACGTCTCAGTCGCGAGACGTAACATCTTAGGCCTCAAAGGGGTATTCGCCAAGGTGATCCACTGTCCCTGTAATTTTTTACAATATGTGCCCAAGGATTGTCCTCTTTATTTGTTAAATCAGTAGAAATAAAGGCTCTTGAGGTGGGTGAAGATTTCGAATAGCAGCCCAACCATTTCGCATCTATTCTTTGCAGACGATAGCTTGATATTTTTCAAGGCGACGAGGGATAATTGCTTGCAAGTGCGTAACTGTTTACAAATATATAAAAAAACTTCGGGGGAGCTGGTGAATTACGAGAAATCAGCTCTTACATCCAGTCCTAACGCATCTGTTCGGTATATGGCGGATATTAAGAGCATTCTCATGATGGAAGTAGTGAAGGGGCATGACATTTATTTGGGGCTGCCAACACTACCTTTGCATAGCAAACAACTTCAATTCTCATACTTACTTGAGAGGGTTAGCAACAGAGTGAAAGGGTGGAATTCAAAATTGCTTTCCAATGGAGGGAAAGAAATCCTTATTAAATCGGTACTACAAGCTATCTCTTTATATGCTATGTCATGTTTCAAATTTCCAATTTCATTGTGTAGGAGAATTGAACAAGTATCCACAAATTTCTGGTGGAGCGACAAGAAGGATAAGAAAAGAATGCATTGGACGAGATGGGCTAGTCTTTGTACACCAAAATGCAATGGGGGATTGGGATTCATAGATCTGGTAGCTTTCAATAAAGCACTGTTGGCGAAACAAATCTGGCGTATTTTGAGGTATCCCAATTCCTTGATGGTTAGAGTATTTAAATCCAGATATTTTAGGAATTCGGATGTGATGGCAGCTAGTATTGGTTCGAATCCTTCATATGTTTGGCGCTCTTTATTATGGAGTAGGGAATTGCTTATCAAAGGATTATGTTGGCGAGTTTGGGAATGACAGTTCAATTGCAGTTTACTTGGATAATTGGTTACCAAGTGTTCCTTTGCAAAAATACAGTGTCGGTTCCTCGGTGGATATTAATTTGAGAGTGTCAAATCTGATCACTTTGGAGGGGACTTGGAATGAAGGGTTGGTGAATCAATTATTCTCAATGATCGAAGCTTCAGCTATTTAAGAATTGCCTTTGAACCGTGGAGGAGGTGAGGATTTAAGATATTGGAAGGCTAGTGAGAATGGAATATATTCGGTCAAATCTGGTTATCATTTGGAAATGAATAGTTGGATGCCTTCACCATTTCAATCTACTATCCCATTTGCTAGATGGTGGAAGTTCATTTGGGAACTCCGAATTCCTCCCAAATTTCGTGTTTTCCTCTGGAGAGCTTCTAGAGACTTTATCCTGACTGCCGCAAATCTACTAAGGAATCATATCCCTACTATTGGTATTTGTTTGCTGTGCAGAACACATCAAGAAACTACCCGCCATGGTCTTTATTCTGTGATGAGATTAGAGATATCTGGAAAAACTCTGCATTTTGGAACATTTTGAAGCAGGTACAAATGGAGTTTTTTGTGTTTTGTGGGTGAGCCATCATGGAAGGAATGAATAAGGACGATGTGGAACTCTTTGCTATGATGGCTTGGGAGATTTGGGTTGAGGAGTGTAATTGCATACATGAAGCTAATGTCCAGAGCAGGCCTATACAGATTGAATGGGTTACACCTTTTTTGGAAGCTTTTAGGACAGTGTGTGCTAGGGGGCATCCTTCGATCCCGTCTCCGGCTTTTAAGCCCGAGAGGAGTTGGCAACCACCTTTGTATGACCAAGTGCGGATGGATGTTGATGCTGCTTTCGATGGTTGTAGGAATCTTTATAGCGTAGGGATTGTGGTGAGGGATTGTAATGGTGTGGTGCTTGGTGCTAAAGCCTCTGTAATAAGAAATGTTTATTCGGTGAAATCAACGGAATTGGTTGTTATTCGAGTTGGAATGGAATTCTGCGTTCACGATAACTTTTCTAAAGTCTGTATTTTATTGGATTCCTTAGTTTAGGTTCAAGCACTGAATGGGATTAATGTTGATAACCTGGGGCCGATTGGTAACATGTTTTTGGAAGTCCGTGGTTGGCTTAACTCTCCAAGATTTCTTTCCTTGCAGCACATGCAACGAACAGCAAATAGGGTGGCGCATTTGTTGGCGCGTAAAGCTTTTGATTATTCTTCTAGTTTAGAATGGTTTTCTGATGATGTTCCGAGTTGGTTATCTGTAATTGTTTCTCAGGACTGGAGAAATTAATATTATGAATGATTTTCCTCTCAAAAAAAAAAAAAATCATTACACACATTGGGGCCTTTTAGAAATTGTTCCATCTGATCGACTTGAAACCTGATCAATCGACACATCTAATTTTTTAGAAAAATGTATATACGTGAAGTAAAACATATTAGTGATATATATATATATATACCAGTTATTTACAATCAACTCAAAAAATACATGTAGAATAGAGATCGAATCCAAGTGTTACCAAGAAATTTGCCAAAATAAGGCCACACCAAAAGTTGCATGCATAGCTAGGGAGCCAGAGCTTGGTAGAAATGCATGGAGCATTCGATTTTTGACGTTTTCTTTTTTTTTTTTTTTAAAAATAATAATAATAAAATGTGGTGCATGCCAGTGCTTGTGCTCACTAATCAAGAAATGTTTGAATGACACCATTGTTGAGCAAACAGTTAATTAAAGAGACAATGTCATTTGGTCTTTACAACTTGACTCTCTTTACAACTTTGCTTACAATTGTCATCAAATAATTTGAGGAAAGAGCATTAATGTTGGTCTCACTTTTATCTATGGTCGAACTGTTCTATCGAGCCCACTAAAGACGACCGATTCTTTACATAAGGTCCGGGGACGTCAAGCACGCAGGAGTGCGGTTGACACCCCAATGAATGCAAATTAGCTAACTTCGAAGGTCATTATATTTACATTATGAGTAAGTGTTAAGTGCCTGCCGACATAAATCCAAAAGATAAAGAGAGCTTGAATATATAGTTAAATAACAACTTCTTTACATGAGGAATATCAACTTTTATTTACGGTCTTTTAAGAGAGTTATGTACTTAAAAATAAGCGATTTATTTTGGGCTCGAGATCTTAATTATAGACTCGTCCCATAACTAAATTAGATAATTACACGGGACAACCTTAATATAGTTAATTAAGCATACCCCATTATTAAAATAGCTCATTACTCATCATATATGATGCGATTATCATAAAATGGTTTTTCGGGTGGTGGGTATAAGACCCGGGTAAAATAACAGCAAGCTTTCTCGTTCCTCAGAAGACGAAGCCTACGCATCAAGAAACAAGAAAACTCGTCAGTGGGGGCACCGGAGGGTTCTCCGGCGTCGCCACTCCGATACTTAAGTTAGATTAAGATGTATGGAGTGGGCTTACGATATTTAGAGAAATTGAGTGTGAATGTGAAGATATAGATGAACGTAAAAGAACACAAAAAAAACATACCATGACCAGGACAGGGAGCCTGGTATTTATAGGAATTCCGGAGAGATCCCAATAATTGTGCGTTATGGGTTTCTGACATCTATTAAATGTGATTAGATGTTTTTCGTGATTTTTGGACAATGCCCATGCCTACTCATTATTATTCTCTGTCACTTTCAGATGGTGCCCATGCTGTGGGACCCGTGTTATGATTTGGCTTGGAAAGGGTCCTCTAGCCTGGATGACGGGGTGCTCAAGGCCAGGGTGCTCGAGGCCAGGGTGCTGGAAGCCAGGGTGCTGGACGCAAGAGTGCTGGGAGGCTAGGGTGCTCTGGGTGGCAAGGGTTCTCTGGCAGGCAAGGGAAGGGAGGACACCTCTTGGCAAGGGAAGACTCCTCCTGGTAAGGGAAGGGAGGACACCTCTTGGCAAGGCAAGGGACCTCTTTCATACTTCGTTTGGGTTCTACTTCCTCCCTGTCTTTCTTCTACCCACCAATCTAGAAACCACTCCGCATTCGGGCTCTCGACAATCACTCGGGTTTGGTGATAACCCGGGATATTTCACCGGGGTATCAATATATATTAGCCACAACGTACACCAGTACATGTGAATATCATGTATGACTGGGTTATGTAATTCAGCATCAGGGTCGTTCCTATTAGGAGGCTGAAGAATCGTCCAATTCGGGCCCATTTTTTTCGGGGCCCATAATTTTGAAAAAAAAAACTATTATATAAAAGTGTAAATTGATCCAATATAAATTAATTATTTTTGGGCTTTTTTCATTCATATCTCAGGAAATTATTTTTTCTTTGTCTGCTGCCTAATATAAACTTTTTTTTTTAATTTCTGAGCTTTTTGATAAATTTATTTATGAAGTTTATTATTCCTATGTCTCTTGATAATTTTTTTCAAATATAAATTGTTTTTCTCGTGCCCAATATAAAAAAAAAATTTATTCCCTAAATTTATTATATATTAGTTTAATTGAACCAATATAAAAACATATTTTCTGACTAATAAGGGTTGTTCTGATATTAATGAGCACAATTTATTTTCAGAGTTGACATTCTTGAAGTTCTCATTACCAAGAGAAACAAAATCGACAATAGATGTAGTGAATTACTTGAAAAAAAAATTGATGGATATTTCTCAAATACTCATATTACTTATAAAATCTTGTTGACTATACTTTTTACAGTTGTAAGTGCAAAACAAAATTTTTCAAATTTAAAGCTTTTCAGAACATTTACTCAATAAACCATGTTATATGAAAAGATTGAATGAATTGGTTATACTATTAATTGAGAAAAAAATTTCTGAACAATTTGATCAATATTGCTAGCTCTAAACTGTTAAACGAGTTGTTTTATAGTAATCATTTTGTACATGTTTGATCTTATTACTCAATTAAAATAAAAATATTTTCACTATTGCACATTTTTTAAATCGAAAAATTTGTTATTAGTCTAAGAATATGAACACACATTATGATTTAGGGACTTCTTTTAAAAGTTAGACCCAGACCAAAAAATTGTTAGGATCGGCCCTGTTCAGCATCCTAGCAATCAATATATTGTAGTGTTTGGGAGAGCTTTTAGGAAGTATTTCTCAGTATTTTCTTCACAAAATTTCTTCCTATAAGCTTTCTCAAACACTACATGTGTTTTGCGCATGCATGTGTTAGATTATTATCGAACGTTATATTTAATTTGTATAAATTCTATAGTTTTGAGAATATTTTTGTTCCTAATTATTACAAGAAGTTTTGTCTAGTTAGTTATCAAATTCATTAGCTAGGTTGAATCAATCTCTGCCAAGAATTATGAGGTCAGTCATATATATATATATATATAATTTTGCTATCCTGTCCACTTATCGTGCCCATCTAATGTGCCCACCATGAGGTGGCACTCAACTATTGGATGTGATGAATTGTGCGTCCAATAGTTGAGTGCCACCTCATGGTGGGCACATTATGTGGGCACGGTGGATGGACAGGATAGCAAAACTCTATATATATATATACACGTATATGTTAATATGTGTATGTATTTATACACATATATATTATGCCTGTTGTATCCAGATGTAAGTTTTATAACTCCATAATAATAATTCATACACAAAGTAAATTCCACTAGACCTGAATAAATAAAATATTGAATAAAAAAGAGGGTATATTTAAATAAACCCCACAAACTACTAATTACACCCAGCCAAGTATACGTTCCATTAGAGAGAGCTCCACACATAAATGAATATTAATAGTTAATCAAGGTGTTAGAAAAATATATTAATTTGTTAAAGTTTATATATATATAAATATAATATATATATATAAGATTTATTTGTCCACAGATGATGGGAATGCAATTCATGAATCACTTGGGCACAACTCGATTCCATTTTAATTTGTTGCTTTTATCTTGGTTCTATATGAAATGACTTGAACTGATGTTTATTTCTTTTGAAAATTTTTATTTTAAGAAAAATAATGTTGCATTTCGAAATATCATCAAATGAAATAATTAAATATTTATATTATAATATAAGTATTTTTTCCATTAAAAAATAAAATAGGGTGTGAAAAATGATATCAAATTGTTTAAATTTTTTGCATGCATACATTTTGCTATCGGACTCAAACAGTTGGTGTATTTCAAAAAAAAAAAAAAAATTCCAGAAAACCAAAAAACCTAAAAACCAAAAAAAAAAAAAAAGTGTTTCCAAACTTTAAATTCATAAATTAGTTTTTTAATTTTATTTTAAAATGGACTTGATTTGTACTTGTTTCCTACCATTTTCATTCCTATAACGCTACTATATTACAAAGAGCAAGTACCTTAGAAAAACTACTTGTCAAAATCCAAATTCCACCAACTAATTAATAATAGCGTACATATAAAAAGTAATTATATAACCACACAACATATGTAAAATATCACTCATATATAATGTTCTAAAAAACATGATTAAACTTCACTTAATCTCAATTAGTTTTGAAGCTTTCCTAAAACGCTTCGCTTCGACCAAAAGTAGTAAAAAAAAGAGGTCAAACATAAATTGATCATATTAAGTGTCATTAAATATGCTTAAATTTGACTTTTTTTTAAAAAAATCAAAATTGATTAATAAGACGAAGAAGGAAGTACAACTTATCGATTTTATTAGTAAGTGATGTTCAATGTTAGAAACGTGCAATCTTGGATGGTAAGGTATAGCGATGATGTCACGCCCCGGGCCTCGTCGCGACCTGAACTATCGCTCCACCAGCACCGAGAATCTAGAGGTGGCTTCCACGCACGTAGCACTTTGTCCCGCATAGCACTTATTTCTCGGGGTCTGCCGGCTGGTTACCGTATCTGATACCATTCCGTCACGCCCCGGGACCAGGCCTGCACTTGCGCGACTGCACAATAAGCTCCTATAGCAACTACTTCGTATTCGTCCTCGCTTTACAAAAATGATTAATCCAAATTGCTATAGAAGTCCATTGTAACCCATATAAACTCATTTTAAATCCTTCATTTTTGCCATGTGGGACAGGAGTATCACAGATGATAAGAATGCAGTACATATTGAGATATATTAGCTAATGTTTTAAAATAGACCAATTAATTTAGTTCGTATTTGATGACATGATAGATGAAATGAGTGATGAAATAAATTGAATTAGAATTTCACAAAAAATTAATACATTATACTTGAACTTATTATATTTATTCATTATTTACTTCGTTAATTTGTTTGAGATAACTAAAACATATTTTAAATTATTTTTACGCTTAAGTTCGTATTGCTTAATTAGCTTAAAAAACTTAAAGTTTCGCTCCACGTTTTGACACACTTCATACTTTTAGAACATTGCTCAGGTATATGGTGATGATCAATCACTTTCTTCCTCAAAATCAACATCTGTATACGAGGATAATAGCGCTTTAAGGTAGTGGATCATTTTAATGGCATACTCAATTTAATTATATATAAATTTTAGGAGTTTATAGTTTTCATGCAAAATAATTTTAGAACAAAGTATACTCTTTTTTGGGTGGCTAAGTGCCACCTATGTGATTTGTAAATGTGTCGCCATTGAAACCTTTTTTTGGTTATTCTAAGCCACGTACTACGGACCATTATGCACCAAAAGTACTTAGAAGGAAAACTAGTATATATACCAGTGGCCCAACTCTCAAATCTCCATAAGTCGAAAACAATATTAGCTAGCTAGCCTATTGTTTCTTTAATATATATTTTCATCTTCCCTTCTTGCTAGGTTTCAATACTTGAGAGACTTGGGAGATGGGAGCGTTTGCCGTTCACGATCCACTTGTTTTTGCACTTGGAATTTTAGGTAATCATATATATATAATATAATTTTTTAAAGTATATATAAACACTAGAAAACATATAATAATCATGCCTAGCTAATTAGTTCTAATTATTTAGCTTTATTAATTACCATTTTCTTTACAATGTATATATATTCTCTAAAGTCGTTTGGTAATCGCGCGTTTTGCAGGTAACTTGGTAGCTCTCATGGTGTATCTTGCCCCTTTGTAAGTAATTGTAATCAAACTACGTGCTCTTTCAACACACACAGAGAGACAAAACACACACACACACACACACACACACATATATATATATTTTTGATATCATGAGCAACTTACATAGGCAACAGTTGACATGACAATCACTGATTGAAGTTACAAGGTGTCACGTTAGCTGTTGCTCATGTAGGTGCCCATGATGGTTGCCCATGATACGATATTGTGACACTCATAAAATGCCTAACAAAAGAAACCCGGAATCTATATATGTACATGTGTGTGTGCGCGTGCTATCTATATACTAATGAATAATAATAATAATAATAATAATAATAATAACTTTCATGCAATTGGTGTCAGGCCAACATTTTATCGGATCGTGAAGAAGAAATCGACAGAAGGGTTTCACTCAGTACCATACGTGGTGTCTTTCCTTAGCTCCATTCTATGGATATATTACGGAATGACCAAATCAAACATAATTCTTCTCATTACCATAAACTCCATTGGCTGTCTCATAGAAGCCACTTACATCGCCATTTTCATTACTTATTCTCCAAAGAAAGCAAAGGTACGTACATATTAGCTACTTAATAATATCATACGTTAATATTCCCCAAAAGATCGATATTAAATCAATAACAATACACATTTAATTTTTATATATTAATTATTTGAACGTGCATGTTTTATTAATATATATGCAGATCCTAACCATCAAACTTCTTGTGCTACTTAACCTCGTCGGATTTGGATCCGTCGTTATCCTGACCCAGTTTCTAGTGAAAGGATCGGAACGTGTTCACGTTCTCGGATGGGTGGCCGTCGCGTTATCTGCAAGCGTCTACATTGCACCCTTAAGCATCATGGTACAGATTGCTCATTTATATATATGAGTAGTCATGTTTTTTTACGATTTTATATATATATATAATATTTATATATTATTTAATTTATTACATTATGGGTTGCATGCGCACAGAAACAAGTAATTCGAACGAAGAGTGTGGAGTTTATACCAATCACACTGTCCTTTGCCTTACTGTTGAATGCTGTGATGTGGTTTTCCTATGGTTTACTCCTCAAAGATTTCTATATCACGGTCAGTATATATCTTATTCTTCCAGAACTAAATTTTATATATATATATATATAAATTAAGTGGGATATATCGGAGCTAGTATAATTCTTTTTAAATTAAATTTCAAAATCAAATCAAGCTAGGGTCGAGCCTCAAGCAGAACCAGCAGTTATTATAAACTCGATCCGGAATCAAAATAATTACCACTGGTTTGCGTTGATGGGCCATAGCCGGCATGGATTTGGGTCTACTTAGGTAGTGTTTGGAAGAGCTTCTATAAAACACTTCTCAGCTTCTCCTTAACAAAATTTCACAAATTTTCAAAATTTTGTTAAGAAAAAGCCGAGAATAGCTCTCCCAAACACTACGTTAATTTGTTCTCTCCCACCATATGAATGATCAATATAATCTATACATAATATTATGCTTGTAGGCTCCAAATATATTGGGTTTCATTTTCGGAGTGCTTCAGATAATATTATATGTGATATACAAGAAGTACACCCCTCAAGGTCAAAAGGAGAAATTACCGACTACAGTCAAGCCCATAGCAACAGCAACTTCGGAGATTCACCCCATTTCTTCCGACGACTCTGGTCCGATGCCGGTGGAGATCGTTACAATTCGAGAGGAAATTGAAGTTCCCAAAGTCGAGCACGAAGAGAATAGGGTTCATGTTGTTGTTCCAAACAATATTCACCTTATTTTGAGTTACTAGCTAAGCGTTTTATAAGTTATACATCTATGTATATATGTTTACCTTGTATTTTAATGTACGTGCGTAAGGTATGTATCTATCAGCATGTTAAAATTCGGTAGAATATTATATATAATAAACTTTAATTCTAGGTACAAAATGAAATTAAATCAATTAATACAATGTCATTCCATATAATAGTTAATTTTTTTAAAATTTTTTTGGGATACAGTGCGGGTAAGAAAGAGGGATTTGACCATCACCCTTGTCACTAGAACAAAAAGATCATTGGCCAGTTAGTTTTGGATTATAAGAAATAATTAAAATTTGATCAAAATATCAGATATTGTAGACATATATAGTATACAAAGGCCTAATCAAGCGAGTCTTATATTTTTTTTATCACACGAGTTAGGTCAAAATACACACAATTTTGTGAGACGGATTTTTTCTTCGACACGAACCACGAAAAAATATATTTTTTATGTAAAAAAAGATTAATTTTCATTACATATATGGATCAGGATAACGCATCTCACAGATATAGATGCATGAAACACTTCATGACACTTTGAAATCCTTACAATCATATATTTTTCAATATGATGGAACGTGTCAATCTACAAGAAAAACATATTTGAGGTGTGGACCTGAGCAGTTCGGTCGAAACTTGACTCGAGCTTGAGTTTACCGAGCTTAAGACTAGTTCGAGTAGCTTGATTCTTCACTAAGGTAGAGTTTGAGTTTCAATTGCTTATATTCAAGTAACTCGCGAGTAACTCAAGTAACTATATATTATTTTATTTAAAATCAATATATTAAACTGTAAAGTTTATCAAAAATAATAAGTTCCCTCCAAAATTAATATGCTATAAAAAATTCTGTCAAAAATATGCTATAAAAAATACTTATCAGTATTAGACTATTAGTGTGTTCAATATTTCCATCTATCGAATTAAAATATTTGAAAACAAACAACAAATACATACTGATGATACCAGAAATTTACCTCGAGTTCGGTCTGATAGAGCGGATCTCCAAATCTCCCACAAAACAGGTCGGGTCGGGTTTTACGTGCACTGCACAAACAAAAACCTCGTTAAGGGACGCCGAAGGTGTTTTTGGCGTGACCTCTCCGATGCCTAAGTCAGTGCTCGAAAGACAAAGAGCGTGACAAAAAGGAAGAACAAGAGAATATGCGTGCGTGAATGCGTAAACAAGAAGTGAATAGAAAAGTGAATGTGTAAAACTATAAGAGGTACCTGTATTTATAGGGGCTGGAGGGGTAAGTTACCTTGTTAAAGTAGAATTGGTGTTAAGGTGAAACTCTACTCAAGATAGGAGCCTTGATCAAGTAGAACTTAGTTACCCTAGCAACCAAAAGTCTTGAACCGACTTACAAACCATATCAAATCATAGATCGACCATGTTTTATCTTTATATGTTGAAGATCCTCATATATTTCCACCAATCGAACCTTCTAAACATTGGGCCCGGGTCGTGCCTCTACCAAGCCCAGATGGGCTCGGCCCAATGAGTTTAGCAATTAGGGCTTAGGTCAAGGGATCTTACCTCTGCCTTAACTAGGCCCATCTGGCTTGTATTGGTACACGGGACATGATCGAATGGGCTTTGTATTGCCTTTTACCCTAAGTGGGCTATTTCAGCCTGGGCTCCTCATAAAATAAGATTGGATGGGCTCCAAAGTACCCTTCCCAGAACATGGATCATTGGGTTCAGGTCGGGTTGGATCGGATCAGATCCATATTTTTTAGGGGCATCAATAGTACCTTACCCTTCTGGTCTAAAAGAAGTATGAAATTTAGTCCATATAGTCTGATCGGAACCCAAGCCCGATATTATGCTCGTTATATATTCTACCTTACTGTGCTTTCTGTGAACGGTCTGGATTTCGATCCGCGTCATGTACTTCCTATGAACGGCCCAGATCTCCCGACGGTACGATTATTGAGATATTCCCCGAGTGACATGGCCCGCCCCAAACCGCTGATTGACACTATCATCCAACGGTCAGGATTGATTTGCTCCTCTTATAAATAGGGCGGTAAAAAATTCCATTTTTCACTTTTACAGCAGCATGTTACTCTGCCGAGCTAGCGAGAGCGTTCCCAACCCGAGCTGTAATTCACTGTCCTGTCCTGCCTTAATTATCCTCTTCCTGTGTAAGTTCTCTTTCATTAGGATAAGTTAAAATGTCTTCCCCGGACGAAAATACAGTATGGGAAATAGTTGCTTTTATTGAGTCATCTCCTCCCCCCAAGACACCTGAGCATCCTGACTCTCCAGGGTCAGATGCCGACCCGAGCCCTACTGAGACTTGGGAAGCCAAAATGCGTAGGAGGGAAACACTGGTTTCAAATCTTAGCCTCCCATCTTAGTCCGGACATGGGCCCAATCATTAGGGATAGGTCGGGGATGCCCGACACCTATGATCTATTACTCCCCCGTCGTCACGACCGAGCTCATAAAACTCCTGCAGGATACTTAATTTTCAGCCTAGATCAAGTGAAGATGGGTCTTAGGTTTCCTGTCCCGGATATTATCTTATCCTTTTCCCAATATTTTTGTATATGCCCGACCCAACTTACTCCCAATTCCTTTAGCTCCATCCTGTCATTAGGAGTTTTATTTTGTTTTTTTTAATTCCCCTAGATGTAGGGAATTTCATTAAGTTTCTTCAAATTAAGAAAACTGCCCCCAGGTTGGTTCTATATTTCCACTGCCCGATCTTATAAAGCCCGCACAGACCACTCCTTGAGCCAGGATGCCCTGGTGAGGCGAATAGCTGCATTGACCGGGCAGATCCGTGACCTCAAGTCCGCTCATGACCAGGAGGTTCATGATATGAGGTCGGACATTGAGACGGCTCAGGACGGGTGGGATGAAGCCAATAAGCGTATTACTAAGCTGGAAGATGCCCTAGCTACCAAGGATCAAGAATTTGAGGTCGGGTGGGCTAAGAACAAGAAGGATTTCCTTGACTCCTCCGAGTTTGCTGATCTGTGTGCTGAGAAGTTCGTGACCTTCTTTGAAGATGGTTTTCAAGGGTTCTTGGCTCAGGTTAGGGCTAATGGGTACTCCGAGGTCGAGCATCCCTTCCCCTTTCTGGATTCTGCTAAGGCCCTAGACGATCTCCCCGATGAAGAAGAGAAATCCAAGCAGGGAGATCCTGACCAGCAGGAGAAAGTGGCCGAGCCCAATGAGGATGCTACTTCCTGATTTTAAGTTTTTGTTGTAATTTTTTAATGGTAAAACAATGTTCCAAACAAATTTTATTTTCAAGACCCTGTGCCGTCTTCTTTTTGGTATTTGATTTTAATCTTTGAAATATTCTTCAAGTATGAATGACCCATGCTGGGCTGCAATTTGTATAAAATGTTGCAAAGTATTAAATATATCCCCGAGTTGGAAATATAAATTTTTTTTTCTAAGTGTAAACTTCATTCCCGGGCTAGAAATGTAACAAAACTTTTCTAAGTGTAAATTGAATTCTCGAGCTGGAAATGTAACAAAATTTTTTTAAGTGTAAACTGAATTCCCGAGCTGGAAATGTAACAACATTTTGCTAAGTATAAACTGAATTTCCGGGCTGGAAATGTAATTAAATTTTGCTAAGTGTAAACTGAATTCACGGGCTGGAAATGTAACAAAATTTTGCTAACTGTAAACTGAATTCCCGAGCTGGAACATAAATTTAGAGTTTTTAACTTTGACCACGAAGTGCGTGGTGAATGCCGAGCTGGTCGTGCTTTGATTTTGACCACGAAGCGCATGGTGAGTACCGAGCTGGTCGGGCTTTGACTTTGACCACAAAGTGCGTGGTGGGTGCCGAGCTGGTCGGGCTTTGATTTTGACCATGAAATACGTGGTGAGTGCCGAGCTGGTCAGACTTTGATTTTGTAACGTCCCGTTTTTATCTTAAATGAGTTTATTTGAGTTAATCGGAGATTGCAGAGTTCACGAGCCGACTTGATTTTGATCAGGGTCCTTTTTGCAAATTTTGGAATTTCAGGGACTAAAACGCAAATTTTGAGTTTTATATATTATCTACACTTATATTTAAGTTGAGAAGTCTCCTCCATCTTCCTCCAAGCCGTCTCCCTCCATTGTAGGCGCCCAAATGAGTTTCCAAGCTTTGTGATTTCATTCCAAGCTCGATCCGGCCGTTGGAATTTATTTCTGAAGGCAGATTATCGATCACAGCAGTGAGAGCTCTGTTATATCGTAAGTTTTTCTACGATCGGATACATTCTAGTTTTTGGATGTTGTTAGAATCGTTCTAGATTCTAGTATGTTGTTCTCTACAGAGTTCTGATCGTTTATTATCCGTCAGTTTTGAAATAGAGCGACGTTCGGATTT
This sequence comes from Henckelia pumila, assembly GCF_033568475.1. Lineage (NCBI taxonomy): Eukaryota > Viridiplantae > Streptophyta > Magnoliopsida > Lamiales > Gesneriaceae > Henckelia > Henckelia pumila. The sequence continues at coordinate 79,945,753 of NC_133121.1, forward strand.
GTTATGATTTTTGGAAGCCATTTTCGAAAATCTTGGTTTTGAGATTTGTTGGGTTTATCTTGTTGTTGATGTATTAGCATTGAATTGAGTTGTTATCAGTATTGAACTGCTGTCTGCGTTGCCGATTTGTTCAGTTATAGCCGTTATGCCGTCGGTTTGAGTTTTTGGAGATTTTGAACCGTTTTTGAGTTTGAACTTGGCTTGTAAGTTGATCGTGGTTATTGATCAATCATCTCTTGTATTTGAACAGATTCTTTTGGAGTTGTCAAGCCCAGAACTAGCAGCTGTTTGATCGTTTCAGAGAATTGGACGAAGAACGGTATAAAGAGTTTTCCTTGAACCGTTGCCTTGTTGTTGTTAGATTGTGTAGTTGTTTATACAATCTCTTTTGTATCTTATCCAGAGTTGGAGCTACTGCATTGAAAGGTAAAAGCAGTCATCGTAGCGGGATAGCATACTCGGGACTGTGGTTCTCGAGTTTTCCCTTTTGAAATCTCATACTTGCATCTACACTTGTTCTAGCATGAGGAACTTGTGTATTGTTTGATTGTATTGGTTTTGTTAAAAGGATTATGTTTTATGTTTCTGTTATGCATTCATCTTGAGCCAATCTTGTTTCAGCGGGCAGAACCATCCTTTTTGTTTAGACGTTTGGGAACTATGATTGAGTGGCCCATGTCGTAGTCGTTTCGTCTGGTGCTAGCATACTCATTATAGTTGCTCAAAGTCTAGAGGAGTGAGATACGTGGCACCACCTCGATTGGGAGAGTCGGTGAGTTGTTACGTGATCTTATCCTCGGGATCCCAAAGGCACAGTAGCAATCCCTCGTTATCAGATTTGATATCCCTGTTTAAAGACATGCATTTCATTACGATGTTATTGAGTTCGTTATTGTATTGAAAGCATGTTTGTTACTTGTATTACTTGTTATGTTGCTTTTACTGGGAATGTCGTTCTCACCGGTTATCCGGCTGTTGCTTTGTTTTGTATGTGTACTTGGCAACAGGTGAGGCAGGAACAAGTCAGAAGAGGCATGGTTAGCTTCGAGGGCAAGTAGTAGGAGTGAGACTCGGTTTAGAAGTCGAAGTAGCATGTTTATCTAGTTTAAGATTGAAGCATGTTAGAACTCGAACTTGATATGTTTTGTTATTCGAATTAGTTTGTATTCGGATTGTAATCTGAAATCGAAGTATGTTATTGTCGTATCGATTTAGACTTCTGGTTGTTTTTAGGCCTTCTGAAAGCATGACTTGTTATGGCATGTTTCCCTACACCCTGTTATTGCATATGTATTTGAAGGCATGTCGGACCAAGTGCGGAATCCTTTCTTTATTTTCTGCAGCCTGAGCATTTTCTGCCCAGGCCTTCCGCGCGCGGGCGAGGCGTTCCTCGCGCGCGCGCGAGGCCTCTGTTGGGCCTCTGAATTGTTTGCCCGCGCGCGCGCGAGCTTGGTACCTCGCGCGGGCGCGAGCCTTTGGTTGGTCTCGGTTGTTGAAGCCCGCGCACGCGCGAGCTTGGTTCCTCGCGCGGGCGCGCGGCGTTTTAAAAAAAAAAAAAAAAACTTTGAATTGTTTTACTCTTGGATTCTTGTTCGCTTACTTGTTGTTTAATCCGAGATTAGTGGTTTAGAATCGAGGTCTCACATTAAGTGGTATCAGAGCGTTAAGATTCTTGGTCGAACTAGAGTGAGCGGGGTAGATCGAGTCTGTGTGCAATGACTCCTCGCATGTGTTTGAATTATTTAATTGTGTACTTAATTCCATGCGAGCATGCTTTATTGTTTGAGCATTATTTGAATTACATGGTTGTGTGATTTAAATTAATAAAGCATGATCTACTTGAGATATAACTGTTTCTGTTCTCGACTTGTATTCGGTATTCCAAGCGGTTGTAAGGGCACTGATGGTAGCGATTGAGATATCTCGTGTGCTAACCTTTGATAATCAGATGGGTCCTCGTCGAGTGATAAACAGAAACACACCACCAGTTATCCCTGCGACTGAGCAAGCTAGCACTGAGGTTGATCAGTTGGATGCTTCAGCGACTCCTATGGAAACCTTGCTGAAGAGGTTTCAGTCGTTCAATCCGCCATTGTTGATGGGTTCAGAAAATCCAGTTGACTGTGAGAGTTGGTTGGATGATATGGATCAGTTGTTTGATTCCATTGACTACACAGATGACCGCCGAATCAGGTTAGTAATTCATCAGCTGCGTGGTGGTGCTAAGAGCTGGTGGATCATGACAAAGAAAGCAATCGAGAGTAGAGGTACAGAGGTTACTTGGACTCTTTTTAAATCTGAGTTTTATAAGCGGTTTTTCCCTATCTCGTATCGTAAGGATAAGGGAGCAGAGTTTGCAAATCTGAGGCAAGGGAATCTGAACATTGAAGAGTACGTGGCTAAGTTCGATAGTCTGTTGCGTTTTGCACCGCTAATTGCCGGAGATGAAGAAGCTAAGGCAGATCAGTTCATCAACGGGTTGAACCCCGATGTCTTCACATTGGTTAACACCAACAGGCCTAGCAACTTTGCGGATGCCATGAATTACGCAAAGGGAGCAGAAGCAGGCTTGTGGAGGCAAAGAGGTAATCAGGGGGCACCTCAGCAGCAGAGGCAGTATCAGAACCAACCATCTCAGTACCAGAATCAGCCACCTCAACATCAGAACCAGCAGCAGAGGTATGAAGGTGGAAACAGTGGGGGAAACAGAAAGGATCAGTACAAGGCAAGAGGTAAACAGTTCAAGAGACAGGGGAACAGTTCGTCCAGTTCCAGTGGTTCAAAGCAATTCGGTTCAGGACCGAGATCTGGGTCATCATCCTTGTACTGCAGCAAGTGTGGAGGAAGACACTCACCGGATCAGTGTGTGGGAGTCTTCGGCAATTGTAACACATGTCAGCAACCAGGACACTTCTCTAAAGTGTGCCCTCAACGTAATAGAGATAGAGCTCAGAGTGGGAGTTCGTCTAGACCTGCAGCTCAGCCAGAGAGGCAGTCGTCTGCAGTGCACTCTTTCCAACCCCAGCAACAGCAGAACAGACAGGGAGGTAGCTCTAGTGCAAATCAGCCTCCGAGACAGCAAGCACGAGTCTTTGCATTGACAGAGGATCAGGCTCAGGCAGCACCTGACGATGTCATAGCAGGTAACTGTTCGATTTTCGGTCATTCTGCTCATGTCTTGATAGATACAGGTGCTTCCCATTCCTTTATCTCTGAGAAATATGTGTTATTGCATGCTTTGCCAACTGAATTGTTGCCTACAGTAGTAGCTGTTACTTCACCTTTGGGTGAAGGAATTGTTTCTGTCCGACTAGTCAGGAACTGTGAACTTTGTTTCGAGGGGAATTTGTTAGAATTCGACTGTATTGTGCTTGGATTGTCAGATTTTGATTGTATTGTCGGTATAGATGCTTTGACCAAGTACAGGGCAACAGTTGATTGTTTTCTGAAAGTTGTCAGGTTCAGACCTGAAATGGCAGACGAGTGGAAATTCTTTGGTAAGGGTTCTCGATCTAGAATTCCTTTGATTTCAGTGTTATCTATGACTCGTTTGTTACAGAGAGGTGCAGAAGGATTTTTGGTTTATGCGGTTGATGTACTGAAATCTAGCCCAGCTTTGGTTGACTTACCAGTGGTTAGAGATTTTGCTGATGTGTTTCCGGAAGATGTTCCTGGATTGCCATCCATTCGAGAAGTCGAATTCAGCATTGACTTAGTGCCAGGTACTCAACCTATTTCAAAAGCTCCTTATCGTATGGCACTTGTTGAATTGAGAGAGTTGAAGGAGCAGCTTGAGGATTTGATTGCCAAGGGATACATCAGACCTAGTGTATCGCCTTGGGGTGCTCCTGTTCTATTCGTTCGGAAGAAGGATGGTTCTATGCGGCTCTGTATCGACTACCGCCAATTGAATCAGGCTACAGTTAAGAACAGATATCCTTTACCCCGAATAGATGACTTGTTTGATCAACTGCAGGGTTCTTCTGTCTACTCTAAGATTGATCTGAGGTCAGGCTACCATCAGCTGAGAGTGCGAGAGGAAGATGTTCCTAAGACCGCATTCAGAACGAGGTATGGTCACTTTGAGTTTATAGTCATGCCGTTCGGTTTGACTAACGCTCCAGCTGTTTTTATGGGTTTGATGAACCGTATCTTTCAGCGTTATTTAGATGAGTTCGTCATTATTTTCATCGATGATATTCTTATCTACTCGAAGAACCGTACTGACCATGCAGAGCACTTGAGAATCGTCTTGCAGATTTTGCGAGTTGAGCAGTTGTTTGCCAAGCTATCGAAATGAAAGAGTGGGTGCCCAGTGAGCCAAATTGTGGCTATGGGCTTTGATGACTCTTTGTACAAACGATCTTTTGTTTAATGTAATTTACACTTTTATTAATGGCAATGACTTTATCTTTCTTCATATTGTTATATTGTGATATACTATTGTTGTTTTGATAAAGACCTTGAATATACTATAGTGTATGTAAGATATGGTAGAACATGGGGATGTCTATCATGAAATACATCTTATAGTCACTGTATATTCTAAACTGTTCCTAGTCGATTGAGCCGTCCGAGAATAAGGATAAGGATCGCTCGAGTTTGAGACTAGCATTTGCGATGCGGAGTACCACGTTTCATTGGTAGGGAACATGGAGATGTTCGAAGCATGCAAATGGATATTCATAGGATGAATAATCGAACTACCCTATCCGGACTTTCCAAGTGGTTATCACTTATCGAGTGGATAAAGTCCGCGGTTTTGGTTGTATACCATTAGTCCTTACTACTTGAAACATCATGGAGACTCTATATGCTAGTACTGTGCTTTGACTCGTTTACCGACTCTATGGGGGTCATCAGGTGTCGGGATTGGGTACAGTTACAACACATATAGGAGTCGATGCATTGTTGTCAAGGATTCACCACATACTTGCGAGTGTGGATATCCTATGCGATCTGAGGAGATATTAGTGTGACGAATCTCTGGCCAGAGTACTTGATGTGATTTAAGAAATGGTTTCTTAGTAGCACATGCGATGTCACTAATTTGATCTTCAAGATGTATTGCATAGTTATCGAATCTTGAGCGACTCTCGATATACCAATGGTTGTTGATTCGATCGGGATATATGGATGAAGGGACCGTACTGTACGCTAACCAAAATCTACTGGTTCTTGTAGGCACTATCAGTGATACCTAGGGAATCATGGGGCGATGTTGCTAGGCGCTTCACCATGATTCGTTGGGCAAGTCGGAAAGTGTTGTTCCGAGTCACAAGGAGTTGTGAGCCCACGGCTAGCTGTATCCCTGAACCATTGAGGGTCACACAGTGTAATGGAGTTTTAATCCCCGTTGAGATAGTTAAATTTAAAGAGTTAAATTTAATGAATAAAGAAGTTGGACTTCTTAAATAAGAGTAAGGGAGTAGGATTTCCTAAAATGACATAGGGATGGACATTTTTGGAAACCACTGAATTCGGATTCAGGAAAATTTATCTTGACTTTATAATGTGCAGAAATGGTTTCTGTGCACATTGGTGAAATCGGTTCATCAATCGGAGTCACGATGAATTTTATATTAATTTCTGAACGTGCGGGCTTTGCTTGTCGGGCCTCAACTTATGACTAATGGGCCCTAAGCTGTTAGTGGCCTGCATTATAAATAAGTTATTGCAGTACAGAAATTAGACACAACTGGTCATAATTTTGAGAGCAAAATTTCGAAAACCCTAGCCTCCTCTCTCTCAAATTCGGCCGCCCCTCCCTTCTCTGCGTGAGAAATTCCGGTCTGTGATTTTGAATTGCAGTCTGGAATAGCGAATCAAATTCGTTTATTCTCTTCGTAGAAAACTTCTGATAGATTTTCTAGTGCAATCTATCAGAGGGATTAAACCTCTATTCGTGGACCTGATTGAAGGAGTTCATCGGTTCCAGGGAGAGACAACAAGAGCAGAGAAATCTGTTGGAGTCCAATAATCTCGATTCGAGATTGAAGGTAAAATTTAATAATAGTTATTTAATTTTACACACACTTATAATTTAATCGTTAAACGGTTGATACCCACACTATGGAATTGTTCCATAATAAAATTTTAAACTTCCGCTGCACCGGGTATCAATCGTGATTGATCTGAACGCCAGTTTTCCAACAGTGGTATCAGAGCCAGGTTGCTCAGATCAAACGATTGAATTAATCGATTGTACAAAAATTTTTGAGTCTCGGTTTTTGAAACAAAATAAATATTTTTAAATAAAAAAAATTTTTTTTCGGGGCAAAACCCGGGCAGCGATTGGATCGCTGCCCGGTGGGGCAGCAATTGTTGCTGCCCCGGGCGGCGCACGGCGCCGCCGAAAGGGGGCGCACGGCGTCGCCCAGGGCGGCGCACGGCGCCGCCAGGGCAGCAACTGTTGCTGCCCTAAAGGGGCAGCCGGGCTGCCCCGGCCCGCGCCCACGGGTGCGGGCCGGCCCGGGAGTGTCCCGGGCGGCCCGCGGGAAAAATTAAATTTTTATTTAAAATTAATTTTAATGTGTTAAAATTTTATTTTTGGTACGGTCAAAAATTGTTTTTGATTGGTTCACGAGATTTCGGATCGAATTGTTCGAGTCCGTAAACTTTAAAATTGATTTTTGGATAAATTTGAATTTTTGGAAAATTTTAATATTTTATCCTTAAATTGAATTTTGAAATCAATTATTTTTGGTACAATTGATGATAAGATTTGATCTTATGAATATATTGAGTAAAATATGATTTTATCCATAAAATTGGATTTTGTAGATAAAATATGATTTTATTTGATAAAGAGATAAAATATGATTTTATATGTAAAATGAGATTTTATATATAAAATATGATTTTATCCTGTTTAAATTTGAATTGCCACTGCATGTTATCCAATAAATTAATTTTGAATTAAATGTTATTGGATAAGGATGATCGATTGCCATGACCAATTTTGTAGGTGTATGTTAGGAATTTACATTTGTTTTTATTGTTGTTGGTTTTATTAATGGGCCTGGTTTATGGCCCAATATGAATGTCATATGTAATAAAAGTGGGCTTGGTTTATGGCCCGTTCCCACCCCTAAAATGTATCCCCTACTTGTCATTGCTATTTATTGTAAATACATTAGATTTAGTGGAAGATCAAGATTTGAAGATGGTGGGCCCAGCAGACAATAAAGACGAAGAAATGTAAATTGGAAGCTAATGTAATAGGATTGCATTGCATACTGCATATTACCTAGGATTGGACTAAGACTCGTGATTGGCAACCACGAGTCAATTAGAAATGGAATCGATCATCCTATATATAATATATGATATTATGATTGTATGCATGTTTTAGACATAATTGCGTGAATCCGGCAAGCATGCAATAATTTGAAATTGATGAGACAAATTTTTATAATTAAAAATCCCTCATTTTAAATATGATTTAAAATTGATATCAAGATAAATAAAGGAAATTTAAATTTGTTTAAATGTTCCTACCTTCCATCAACGGTCAATGTATGTGATGCTACCCGCGGATATGGTCCGGCTCATATTATTGGGGGGGCCCGTCCGTCGGAAAGCTGTACATTGGATCGACAAATGTTGTAAGTTGGGTGGAACTCCCATGGGATCGGCTCATATTATTGGGGGATCCATATGGCGACCGTCCATCACAACTTAATATTGATGGGTCATCTTGACATGTCACTATAAACGGCGTCATATTATTGGGCCCTTATTGGACATGAGGTAAAAACATGGGGGTTGCTTTGGAAGCAATTGGGCTCTACCTTTTGAGAATTATGGTTGACTGATATTATTCGGGACCATAAGTTTGTCAATTGGACTCCATGTTCTCACTAAGGAAAAAGTTTCCCGTTTTCACTAGAGGGTAGTGAAATCGTTAAAATAGTGGGAGTGAGATTCATAAAATTAAATTCGCCTATTTTATGTCTTAGTAAATTGCTTAAACAATCATTGATATATGTCTGTTTTTCTTTTCAGTATTTCATACAATGAATTCGCGTAATCCATTATTCTCGATCCGATCGAACAAAACAAGTTAACTGGCGCAAACTATACGGAATGGTTCCGGAAGTTGAAGATTGTCTTGACTTCGGAGAAGATGCTCTACGTGTTAGAGAAATCACCTTCGAAGGAAGCACCAGCTGACGTAAGTCCAGAGGAATTGGCCAAACTTGATGCATGGTGGGACCATGACATCAAGACCAAATGCTATATGCAAGCCTCGATGTCTGATGAACTCCAGAGGCGATTTGAGGACACCGTGAATGCTGCTGACATTCACGCTCAACTCAAAGAACTTTTTGGGGCTCAATCGAGGGCTGAAAGGTTCGCTACTGTTAAGGAGCTGATGACGTGTCGCATGCGTGAAGGGACTTCGGTCCGTGATCATGGGGTACGAGTGATTTGGCTCATACAAAAGTTAGCGACCCTTGATTTGGTGTTGGAGCATGAACTCAACGTGGATTTACTGCTTCTGTCTCTTCCTTCTTCGTTTGACGGATTTGTGGTAAATTTTAATATGAACAAGATAGAGGCCACCCTTGAAGAGATGGTCAATATGCTTGTGACATATGAATCCACACTAAAGAAGGATAAACCAGCTTTCTTGGTGGGCTCCTCATCTTCTGCTAAGAAGGGGCCAAGTACGAAGGGTAAGAAACGTTCTGCCCCACCCAAGAAAGTCGAACCCGAGAAGAAGCACAAGACAAAGGCTTCAAACAATGGAAAATCCAAGGATGTTTGCCATTACTGCAAGAAGCCCGGTCATTGGAAGCGCAACTGCAAGGAATATCTAGAGCAGTTGGGAACTGCAAAGGGTATGTTCTATATTGAAATAAACATTTCACTTAATACTACTTCTTGGGTATTGGATACCGGATGTGGATCTCACATTTGCAATGATTTGCAGGTGATGACAAGAAGTCGCAGGCTTAGAATGGGTGAGACCCAGCTGAGGCTCGGGAATGGTTCCAGAGTTGAAGCTACAGCCATTGGAGATGTTTGTTTAATTTTGCAGAACGGTTTTAAGTTATTTTTAAGAGATGTTTTATTTGTTCCGGATTTAATTAAAAACATTATTTCTGTTTCTATGCTAGATAGAGATGGTTATTCTTGCAATTTTGTGAATGGGATTTGCAATATTTACAAGAATGAATGTTTGATTGGAAATGGACAACTTGAAAACGATCTATACAACTTAAAACTAAAAGACGTTCCAATAAATTATATTGATAAACCGGCGACAATAAACAAAAGAAAATCGATAGTCAAAACCCGGCAAACCTTTGGCACGCTAGGCTAGGTCATATTTCCTCAAGGAGGATGAACAAGCTAGTGGGAGAGGGCATGTTTGATATGTCTGATATTAACTCTCTACCTACTTGTGAATCCTGCCTAAAAGGAAAAATGACTAAATCTCCTTTTAAGGGGAAACCTGAGCGTAGTCAAAATCTGTTGAATTTGATCCATACAGATGTTTGTGGTCCATTTAGAGTTGGGACTCAATATGGCCACACCTACTTCATTACCTTTACTGATGATTATTCAAGGTATGGGTATTTATATTTAATGAAATATAAGTCTGAAGCATTTGAAAAGTTCAAAGAATTCAAGGCTGAAGTAGAAAACAAGCTAGGTAAAAGTATTAAAGCACTTCGATCGGATCGAGGTGAAGAATACTTGAGTACCGAGTTTTTGGACTATCTGAAAGAGAATGGGATTCTCTCTCAGTGGACTCTTCCTATGACACCACAGCTGAATGGTGTATCGGAGCGTCGTAATCGAACTTTGTTGGACATGGTTCGATCCATGATGAGCTTCACTGAGCTTCCACCTTCGTTTTGGGGCTATGCGCTTGAAACGGCGGTATTGTTGTTGAACAACGTCCACACTAAAGCAGTGGACAAAACACCATACGAGTTATGGAATGGCAAAGCTCCTAAGTATTCGTACTTGAGGATTTGGGGATGTCCTGCTTACGTGAAGCGGACAGTGGGAGATAAGTTGGATAGTCGATCCAGCTTATGTTATTTTGTAGGGTATCCAAAGAATTCAATCGGATATTATTTCTATTATCCTGCTGAAACAAAGGTGTTTGTTTCTAGGAATGCCACCTTCTTGGAGAAGGAGTTCTTATTGGATAAGAAAGGCGAGATGATGGAATTCGAAGAAGTTCGAGAAGAACCCGAAATACAAAATAACGATCCTACGCCTCAGGAACCATTACCGGACACGCCTGAACCTAGAAGATCCGAGAGGACTTCTAGACCTCCTGTTCGATATGGTCTTCTTCTTGAAGGGGATCAAGATGAACCCGACATTGGATGTGATCCAAGAAACTTCAAGGAAGCAATTTCTGATGCGGATTCAAATTTATGGCTTGAAGCTATGCAGTCTGAATTGGATTCGATGCATACAAACCAAGTTTGGTCTTTAGTAGATCCTCCTGATGGAATTGTTCCAATAGGGTGTAAATGGATCTACAAAAGAAAGCTTGGGTCTGATGGTAAGGTATTGACCTACAAGGCACGATTGGTGGCAAAAGGTTATACTCAAAGGCAAGGAGTTGACTATGATGAAACCTTTTCACCAGTTGCAATGTTCAAGTCCATAAGAATCCTTATTGCCATAGCTGCATGGTATGACTATGAGATATGGCAAATGGATGTGAAGACTGCCTTTCTTAATGGAGACATTAAGGAAGAAATCTATATGAAGCAGCCTGAGGGGTTCACATCCATGGGAAGCGAGCATAAGGTATGCAAGCTTCAGAGATCAATTTATGGTCTAAAACAAGCATCAAGAAGTTGGAACCAGAAATTTGATGAAACAATAAAAGATTTTGGTTTCATCAAGAACCCGGGAACCGTGCGTGTACAAGAAAGTAGTTAAGGATGCTGTGACATTCTTAGTACTTTATGTTGATGACATCCTACTCATTGGGAATGATGTAGGGATGCTGCAGTCAACAAAGATATGGTTATCAGGTAGATTCTCGATGAAGGATTTGGGTGAGGCATCCTACATTCTTGGGATACAGATCTATAGAGATAGATCTAAGAGAATGATAGGACTCACTCAATCAACCTACATCGACACCATATTGAAACGGTTTTCAATGGATGGGTCCAAGAGAGGACATCTACCCATGTGTCATGGAGTTTTTTTATCCAAGTCTATGTGTCCCAAGACTGATGCAGAGATAGAGAATATGACACATGTACCATACGCGTCAGCTATAGGTAGTATCATGTATGGGATGATATCTACTAGACCGGATGTAGCATTTGCTCTGAGTGTCACGAGCAGATATCAGGCTAATCCTGGTCAAATGCATTGGAAAGCCGTGAAGGACATTCTTAAGTACTTACGAAGGACTAAGAATATGTTCATGGTATATGGAGGACGAGATCTGAAATTGGAAGGCTATACCGACTCTAGCTTCCAAAGTGACGTGGATGACTCGAAGTCAACCTCTGGATTTGTGTTCATGCTCAATGGCGGTGCTGTCTCTTGGAAGAGTTCCAAGCAGGACACCACAGCGGATTCCACCACTGAGGCTGAATACATTGCAGCATCAGCTGCTGCTAAAGAGGCCGTTTGGATGAGGAAGTTCGTCCAAGAGTTGGGCGTCATTCCTGAATTTGTTGGTCCAGTCCCGGTGTACTGTGACAACACGGGTGCCGTTGCTCAAGCAAAGGAACCAAGGTCTCATCAAAGATCCAAACACGTACTGAGGAAATACCACATCATCCGGGAGATTGTGGAAAGAGGAGACATCACTGTCGAACGAGTGGCCTCTGCAGACAATATCGCTGATCCGCTTACTAAGCCCTTGCCAGGACCATTGTTTGACAAACATCGCGAAGCAATGGGTCTACGTAGTATGACTAGTTGGCTATAGGGCAAGTGGGAGATTGAAAGAGTGGGTGCCCAGTGAGCCAACTTGTGGCTATGGGCTTTGATGACTCTTTGTACAAACGATCTTTTGTTTAATGTAATTTACACTTTTATTAATGGCAATGACTTTATCTTTCTTCATATTGTTATATTGTGATATACTATTGTTGTTTTGATAAAGACCTTGAATATACTATAGTGTATGTAAGATGTGGTAGAACATGGGGATGTCTATCATGAAATACATCTTATAGTCACTGTATATTCTAAACTGTTCCTAGTCGATTGAGCCGTCCGAGAATAAGGATAAGGATCGCTCGAGTTTGAGACTAGCATTTGCGATGCGGAGTACCACGTTTCATTGGTAGGGAACATGGAGATGTTCGAAGCATGCAAATGGATATTCATAGGATGAATAATCGAACTACCCTATCCGGACTTTCCAAGTGGTTATCACTTATCGAGTGGATAAAGTCCGCGGTTTTGGTTGTACACCATTAGTCCTTACTACTTGAAACATCATGGAGACTCTATATGCTAGTACTGTGCTTTGACTCGTTTACCGACTCTATGGGGGTCATCAGGTGTCGGGATTGGGTACAGTTACAACACATATAGGAGTCGATGCATTGTTGTCAAGGATTCACCACATACTTGCGAGTGTGGATATCCTATGCGATCTGAGGAGATATTAGTGTGACGAATCTCTGGCCAGAGTACTTGATGTGATTTAAGAAATGGTTTCTTAGTAACACATGCGATGTCACTAATTTGATCTTCAAGATGTATTGCATAGTTATCGAATCTTGAGCGACTCTCGATATACCAATGGTTGTTGATTCGATCGGGATATATGGATGAAGGGACCGTACTGTACGCTAACCAAAATCTACTGGTTCTTGTAGGCACTATCAGTGATACCTAGGGAATCATGGGGCGATGTTGCTAGGCGCTTCACCATGATTCGTTGGGCAAGTCGGAAAGTGTTGTTCCGAGTCACAAGGAGTTGTGAGCCCACGGCTAGCTGTATCCCTGAACCATTGAGGGTCACACAGTGTAATGGAGTTTTAATCCCCGTTGAGATAGTTAAATTTAAAGAGTTAAATTTAATGAATAAAGAAGTTGGACTTCTTAAATAAGAGTAAGGGAGTAGGATTTCCTAAAATGACATAGGGATGGACATTTTTGGAAACCACTGAATTCGGATTCAGGAAAATTTATCTTGACTTTATAATGTGCAGAAATGGTTTCTGTGCACATTGGTGAAATCGGTTCATCAATCGGAGTCACGATGAATTTTATATTAATTTCTTAACGTGCGAGCTTTGCTTGTCGGGCCTCAACTTATGACTAATGGGCCCTAAGCTGTTAGTGGCCTGCATTATAAATAAGTTATTGCAGTACAGAAATTAGACACAACTGGTCATAATTTTGAGAGCAAAATTTCGAAAACCCTAGCCTCCTCTCTCTCAAATTCGGCCGCCCCTCCCTTCTCTGCGTGAGAAATTCCGGTCTGTGATTTTGAATTTCAGTCTGGAATAGCGAATCAAATTCGTTTATTCTCTTCGTAGAAAACTTCTGATAGATTTTTTAGTGCAATCTATCAGAGGGATTAAACCTCTATTCGTGGACCTGATTGAAGGAGTTCATCGGTTCCAGGGAGAGACAACAAGAGCAGAGAAATCTGTTGGAGTCCAATAATCTCGATTCGAGATTGAAGGTAAAATTTAATAATAGTTATTTAATTTTACACACACTTATAATTTAATCGTTAAACGGTTGATACCCACACTATGGAATTGTTCCATAATAAAATTTTAAACTTCCGCTGCACCGGGTATCAATCGTGATTGATCTGAACGCCAGTTTTCCAACACGAAATGCGAATTCTGGTTAGATCGAGTTGTCTTTCTCGGTCATATTATTTCTGAAGATGGGATTTATGTCGATCCCAGCAAAATCGAAGCGGTTATGAATTGTCCTAGACCGACATCAGTACCTGAGATCCGAAGCTTCATGGGTTTAGCTGGTTATTACCGTCGTTTCATCGAGGGTTTCTCATCTATTGCCAAGCCTATTACCCAGCTGACTCAGAAGAATGCGCCTTTTGTCTGGACTCCAGATTGTGAGGCTAGCTTTGTTGATCTAAAGAGGAGACTGACCAGTGCTCCAATTCTTACTATTCCGAAGGGTACTGGAGGGTTCACAGTCTATTGTGATGCTTCTAACCGAGGCTTGGGTTGTGTTCTTATGCAGCATAAGCATGTCGTGGCGTATGCATCAAGGCAGCTGAAACCGCATGAGACTCGTTATCCGGTCCATGATCTTGAACTAGCTGCGATCGTCTTTGCTCTGAAGATCTGGCGTCACTATCTTTATGGTGAGTCTTTCGAGATCTTTTCTGACCATAAGAGTCTTAAGTACTTGTTTTCTCAAGCAGAGCTGAATATGAGACAGAGGAGATGGTTAGATCTGTTGAAGGATTTCGACTGTGAAATCAAGTACTATCCGGGGAAGTCTAATGCAGTTGCAGATGCCTTGAGCCGAAAGCTTTGTTCTTTATCTCTTTCTACTATGGGTGTTTCCCAGTTGATCGATGATTGTTGCACTTCTGGTTTAGAGTTTGAAATAGATAGGGAGACTATCAGAGTGTTTGCTATTCAAGCCGAGCCAGAGATGTTTGTTGCAATCAGAGAAGCACAGAAGTCTGAGCCGAGCATCCAGATTTCAGTAGAGAAAGTCAGATCGGGCCATCAGTCTGAATTCCAGGTTAGAGATGATGTTTTGTTCGTGAATAATCGTATTGTTGTGCCTGATATTTCGGAGTTGAGACAGCGTATTCTCCGAGAGGCTCATTGCAGTCGGTTTAGCGTTCATCCTGGAGGTCGTAAGATGTACAACGATCTGAAGAGTCAGTTCTGGTGGAAGAGAATGAAGGACGATGTTGCGAGATTTGTATCTCGGTGTTTGAATTGTCAGCAAGTGAAAGCAGAGCGGAAGCGACCAGGTGGTCTTTTGCACAGCCTATCTGTTCCTGAATGGAAATGGGATCACATTTCTATGGATTTTGTCACGAAGCTACCACGATCCGTTCGAGGATGCGATGCTATTTGGGTAGTGATCGACCGATTGACGAAGTCTGCGTGTTTTATTCCGTACAGGATGACGTATCGTCATGATCAGATGGCTGAGTTGTATGTTAGCAATGTTGTGAGATTGCATGGTGTGCCGAAGTCGATCGTTTCAGACAGAGATCCTAGATTCACTTCTCACTTCTGGCACAGTCTTCAGGGGGCACTTGGTACTCGATTGCATCTGAGTACAACTTATCATCCTCAGACAGATGGACAGTCAGAGCGGACTATCCAGACGTTGGAGGATATGCTGCGAGCGGTAGTGCTAGACTTTGGCACTAGTTGGCAGGATTCTTTGCCTCTTGTCGAGTTTTCTTACAACAACAGCTTCCAAGCGAGTATCGGTATGGCGCCTTTTGAGGCTTTGTCTGGTAGAAAGTGCCGATCTCCGTTGTTTTGGGATGAATTGTCCGAGTCACCAGATTTGGGACCGGAGATGCTTAGAGATATGGCAGAGCAGGTTAAGATCATTCAGACCAGAATGAAGTCAGCTCAAGATAGACAGGCAAAGTATGCGAATGTCAGACGTCGACCTCTGAGTTTTGAGCAGGGAGACCGTGTATTCCTTAAGATTTCTCCGTTCAGAGGCACCGTCAGATTCGGTAAGAGAGGAAAGTTATCTCCGAGATTCATCGGTCCGTACGAAATTCTCGAGAAAATAGGCGATCTTGCCTACAGACTTGCACTTCCTCCGTCTTTATCTGGTATTCACGACGTTTTTCACGTCTCTATGCTGCGAAAGTATCAACCAGATATTTCTCATATCCTTCAGCCTGACGAAGCCGAGTTAGACGAGACCTTGAGCTATTTTGAGCGACCGATTCAGATCCTTCATCGGAAAGAAAAGCAACTCAGTACCAAGTTGATTCCATTGGTGAAAGTGCAGTGGAGCCGTCACGGCGTCGAGGAAGCGACTTGGGAGACAGAATCTGACATGAGACAGCGATTTCCGGAGTTATTCGGATGACGTGAGTTCTTCTTACTGTCTTTATTTCTTTATTCTATCTTATGAGTTATGGTTCTTGTGGATTCGAGGACGAAATCTCTTCTTAGTGGGGGAGAATTGTAACGCCCCGTTTTTATCTTAAATGAGTTTATTTGAGTTAATCGGAGATTGCAGAGTTTACGAGCCGACTTGATTTTGATCAGGGTCCTTTTTGCAAATTTTGGAATTTTAGGGACTAAAACGCAAATTTTGAGTTTTATATATTATCTACACTTATATTTAAGTTGAGAAGTCTCCTCCATCTTCCTCCAAGCCGTCTCCCTCCATTGTAGGCGCCCAAATGAGTTTCCAAGCTTTGTGATTTCATTCCAAGCTCGATCCGGCCGTTGGAATTTATTTCTGAAGGCAGATTATCGATCACAACAGTTAGAGCTCTGTTATATCGTAAGTTTTTCTACGATCGGATACATTCTAGTTTTTGGATTTTGTTAGAATCGTTCTAGATTCTAGTATGTTGTTCTCTACAGAGTTCTGATCGTTTATTATCCGTCAGTTTTGAAATAGAGCGACGTTCGGATTTGTTATGATTTTTGGAAGCCATTTTCGAAAATCTTGGTTTTGAGATTTGTTGGGTTTGTCTTGTTGTTGTTGTATTAGCATTGAATTGAGTTGTTATCAGTATTGAACTGCTGTCTGCGTTGCCGGTTAGTTCAGTTATAGCCGTTATGCCGTCGGTTTGAGTTTTTGGAGATTTTGAACCGTTTTTGAGTTTGAACTTGGCTTGTAAGTTGATCGTGGTTATTGATCAATCATCTCTTGTATCTGAACAGATTCGTTTGGAGTTGTCAAGCCCAGAACTAGCAGCTGTTTGATCGTTTCAGAGAATTGGACGAAGAACGGTATAAAGAGTTTTCCTTGAACCATTGCCTTGTTGTTGTTAGATTGTGTAGTTGTTTATACAATCTCTTTTGTAGCTTATCCAGAGTTGGAGCTACTGCATTGAAAGGTAAAAGCAGTCATCATAGCGGGATAGCATACTCGGGACTGTGGTTCTCGAGTTTTCCCTTTTGAAATCTCATACTTGCATCTACACTTGTTCTAGCATGAGGAACTTGTGTATTGTTTGATTGTATTGGTTTTGTTAAAAGGATTATATTTTATGTTTCTGTTATGCATTCATCTTGAGCCAATCTTGTTTCAGCGGGCAGAACCATCCTTTTTGTTTAGACGTTTGGGAACTATGATTGAGTGGCCCATGTCGTAGTCGTTTCGTCTGGTGTTAGCAAACTCATTATAGTTGCTCAAAGTCTAGAGGAGTGAGATACGTGGCACCACCTCGATTGGGAGAGTCGGTGAGTTGTTACGTGATCTTATCCTCGGGATCCCAAAGGCACAGCAGCAATTCCTCGTTATCAGATTTGATATCCCTGTTTAAAGACATGCATTTCATTACGATGTTATTGAGTTCGTTATTGTATTGAAAGCATGTTTGTTACTTGTATTACTTGTTATGTTGCTTTTACTGGGAATGTCGTTCTCACCGGTTATCCGGCTGTTGCTTTGTTTTGTATGTGTACTTGGCAACAGGTGGGGCAGGAACAAGTCAGAAGAGGCATGGTTAGCTTTGAGGGCAAGTAGTAGGAGTGAGACTCGGTTTAGAAGTCGAAGTAGCATGTTTATCTAGTTTAAGATTGAAGCATGTTAGAACTCGAACTTGATATGTTTTGTTATTCGAATTAGTTTGTATTCGGATTGTAATCTGAAATCGAAGTATGTTGTTGTCGTATCGATTTAGACTTTTGGTTGTTGTTAGGCCTTCTGAAAGCATGACTTGTTATGGCATGTTTCCCTACACCCTGTTATTGCATATGTATTTGAAGGCATGTCGGACCAAGCGCGGAATCCTTTCTTTATTTTCTGCAGCCTGAGCATTTTCTGCCCAGGCCTTCCGCGCGCGGGCGAGGCGTTCCTCGCGCGCGCGCGAGGCCTCTGTTGGGCCTCTGAATTGTTTGCCCGCGCGCGCGCGAGCTTGGTACCTCGCGCGGGCGCGAGCCTTTGGTTGGTCTCGGTTGTTGAAGCCCGCGCACGCGCGAGCTTGGTTCCTCGCGCGGGCGCGCGGCGTTTAAAAAAAAAAAAAAAAAAACTTTGAATTGTTTTACTCTTGGATTCTTGTTCGCTTACTTGTTGTTTAATCCGAGATTAGTGGTTTAGAATCGAGGTCTCACATTAAGTGGTATCAGAGCGTTAAGATTCTTGGTCGAACTAGAGTGAGCGGGGTAGATCGAGTCTGTGTGCAATGACTCCTCGCATGTGTTTGAATTATTTAATTGTGTACTTAATTCCATGCGAGCATGCTTTATTGTTTGAGCATTATTTGAATTACATGGTTGTGTGATTTAAATTAATAAAGCATGATCTACTTGAGATATAACTGTTTCTGTTCTCGACTGGTATTCGGTATTCCAAGCGGTTGTAAGGGCACTGATGGTAGCGATTGAGATATCTCGTGAGCTAACCTTTGATAATCAGATGGGTCCTCGTCGAGTGATAAACAGAAACACACCACCAGTTATCCCTGCGACTGAGCAAGCTAGCACTGAGGTTGATCAGTTGGATGCTTCAGCGACTCCTATGGAAACTTTGCTGAAGAGGTTTCAGTCGTTCAATCCGCCATTGTTGATGGGTTCAGAAAATCCAGTTGACTGTGAGAGTTGGTTGGATGATATGGATCAGTTGTTTGATTCCATTGACTACACAGATGACCGCCGAATCAGGTTAGTAATTCATCAGCTGCGTGGTGGTGCTAAGAGCTGGTGGATCATGACAAAGAAAGCAATCGAGAGTAGAGGTACAGAGGTTACTTGGACTCTTTTTAAATCTGAGTTTTATAAGCGGTTTTTCCCTATCTCGTATCGTAAGGATAAGGGAGCAGAGTTTGCAAATCTGAGGCAAGGGAATCTGAACATTGAAGAGTACGTGGCTAAGTTCGATAGTCTGTTGCGTTTTGCACCGCTAATTGCCGGAGATGAAGAAGCTAAGGCAGATCAGTTCATCAACGGGTTGAACCCCGATGTCTTCACGTTGGTTAACACCAACAGGCCTAGCAACTTTGCGGATGCCATGAATTACGCAAAGGGAGCAGAAGCAGGCTTGTGGAGGCAAAGAGGTAATCAGGGGGCACCTCAGCAGCAGAGGCAGTATCAGAACCAACCATCTCAGTACCAGAATCAGCCACCTCAACATCAGAACCAGCAGCAGAGGTATGAAGGTGGAAACAGTGGGGGAAACAGAAAGGATCAGTACAAGGCAAGAGGTAAACAGTTCAAGAGACAGGGGAACAGTTTGTCCAGTTCCAGTGGTTCGAAGCAATTCGGTTCAGGACCGAGATCTGGGTCATCATCCTTGTACTGCAGCAAGTGTGGAGGAAGACACTCACCGGATCAGTGTGTGGGAGTCTTCGGCAATTGTAACACATGTCAGCAACCAGGACACTTCTCTAAAGTGTGCCCTCAACGTAATAGAGATAGAGCTCAGAGTGGGAGTTCGTCTAGACCTGCAGCTCAGCCGGAGAGGCAGTCGTCTGCAGTTCACTCTTTCCAACCCCAGCAACAGCAGAACAGACAGGGAGGTAGCTCTAGTGCAAATCAGCCTCCGAGACAGCAAGCATGAGTCTTTGCATTGACAGAGGATCAGGCTCAGGCAGCACCTGACGATGTCATAGCAGGTAACTGTTCGATTTTCGGTCATTCTGCTCATGTCTTGATAGATACAGGTGCTTCCCATTCCTTTATCTCTGAGAAATATGTGTTATTGCATGCTTTGCCAACTGAATTGTTGCCTACAGTAGTAGCTGTTACTTCACCTTTGGGTGGAGGAATTGTTTCTGTCCGACTAGTCAGGAACTGTGAACTTTGTTTCGAGGGGAATTTGTTAGAATTCGACTGTATTGTGCTTGGGTTGTCAGATTTTGATTGTATTGTCGGTATAGATGCTTTGACTAAGTACAGGGCAACAGTTGATTGTTTTCTGAAAGTTGTCAGGTTCAGACCTGAAATGGCAGACGAGTGGAAATTCTTTGGTAAGGGTTCTCGATCTAGAATTCCTTTGATTTCAGTGTTATCTATGACTCGTTTGTTACAAAGAGGTGCAGAAGGATTTTTGGTTTATGCGGTTGATGTACTGAAATCTAGCCCAGCTTTGGTTGACTTACCAGTGGTTAGAGATTTTGCTGATGTGTTTCCGGAAGATGTTCCTGGATTGCCACCCATTCGAGAAGTCGAATTCAGCATTGACTTAGTGCCAGGTACTCAACCTATTTCAAAAGCTCCTTATCGTATGGCACTTGTTGAATTGAGAGAGTTGAAGGAGCAGCTTGAGGATTTGATTGCCAAGGGATACATCAGACCTAGTGTATCGCCTTGGGGTGCTCCTGTTCTATTCGTTCGGAAGAAGGATGGTTCTATGCGGCTCTGTATCGACTACCGCCAATTGAATCAGGCTACAGTTAAGAACAGATATCCTTTACCCCGAATAGATGACTTGTTTGATCAACTGCAGGGTTCTTCTGTCTACTCTAAGATTGATCTGAGGTCAGGCTACCATCAGCTGAGAGTGCGAGAGGAAGATGTTCCTAAGACCGCATTCAGAATGAGGTATGGTCACTTTGAGTTTATAGTCATGCCATTCGGTTTGACTAACGCTCCAGCTGTTTTTATGGGTTTGATGAACCGTATCTTTCAGTGTTATTTAGATGAGTTCGTCATTATTTTCATCGATGATATTCTTATCTACTCGAAGAACCGTACTGACCATGCAGAGCACTTGAGAATCGTCTTGCAGATTTTGCGAGTTGAGCAGTTGTTTGCCAAGCTATCGAAATGCGAATTCTGGTTAGATCGAGTTGTCTTTCTCGGTCATATTATTTCTGAAGATGGGATTTCTGTCGATCCCAGCAAAATCGAAGCGGTTATGAATTGTCCTAGACCGACATCAGTACCTGAGATCCGAAGCTTCATGGGTTTAGCTGGTTATTACCGTCGTTTCATCGAGGGTTTCTCTTCTATTGCCAAGCCTATTACCCAGCTGACTCAGAAGAATGCGCCTTTTGTCTGGACTCCAGATTGTGAGGCTAGCTTTGTTGATCTAAAGAGGAGACTGACCAGTGCTCCAATTCTTACTATTCCGAAGGGTACTGGAGGGTTCACAGTCTATTGTGATGCTTCTAACCGAGGCTTGGGTTGTGTTCTTATGCAGCATAAGCATGTCGTGGCGTATGCATCAAGGCAGCTGAAACCGCATGAGACTCGTTATCCGGTCCATGATCTTGAACTAGCTGCGATCGTCTTTGCTCTGAAGATCTGGCGTCACTATCTTTATGGTGAGTCTTTCGAGATCTTTTCTGACCATAAGAGTCTTAAGTACTTGTTTTCTCAAGCAGAGCTGAATATGAGACAGAGGAGATGGTTAGATCTGTTGAAGGATTTCGACTGTGAAATCAAGTACTATCCGGGGAAGTCTAATGCAGTTGCAGATGCCTTGAGCCGAAAGCTTTGTTCTTTATCTCTTTCTACTATGGGTGTTTCCCAGTTGATCGATGATTGTTGCACTTCTGGTTTAGAGTTTGAAACAGATAGGGAGACTATCAGAGTGTTTGCTATTCAAGCCGAGCCAGAGATGTTTGTTGCAATCAGAGAAGCACAGAAGTCTGAGCCGAGCATCCAGATTTCAGTAGAGAAAGTCAGATCGGGCCATCAGTCTGAATTCCAGGTTAGAGATGATGTTTTGTTCGTGAATAATCGTATTGTTGTGCCTGATATTTCGGAGTTGAGACAGCGTATTCTCCGAGAGGCTCATTGCAGTCGGTTTAGCGTTCATCCTGGAGGTCGTAAGATGTACAACGATCTGAAGAGTCAGTTCTGGTGGAAGAGAATGAAGGACGATGTTGCGAGATTTGTATCTCGGTGTTTGAATTGTCAGCAAGTGAAAGCAGAGCGGAAGCGACCAGGTGGTCTTTTGCACAGCCTATCTGTTCCTGAATGGAAATGGGATCACATTTCTATGGATTTTGTCACGAAGCTACCACGATCCGTTCGAGGATGCGATGCTATTTGGGTAGTGATCGACCGATTGACGAAGTCTGCGTGTTTTATTCCGTACAGGATGACGTATCGTCATGATCAGATGGCTGAGTTGTATGTTAGCAATGTTGTGAGATTGCATGGTGTGCCGAAGTCGATCGTTTCAGACAGAGATCCTAGATTCACTTCTCACTTCTGGCACAGTCTTCAAGGGGCACTTGGTACTCGATTGCATCTGAGTACAGCTTATCATCCTCAGACAGATGGACAGTCAGAGCGGACTATCCAGACGTTGGAGGATATGCTGCGAGCGGTAGTGCTAGACTTTGGCACTAGTTGGCAGGATTCTTTGCCTCTTGTCGAGTTTTCTTACAACAACAGCTTCCAAGCGAGTATCGGTATGGCGCCTTTTGAGGCTTTGTATGGTAGAATGTTCCGATCTCCGTTGTTTTGGGATGAATTGTCCGAGTCACCAGATTTGGGACCGGAGATGCTTAGAGATATGGCAGAGCAGGTTAAGATCATTCAGACCAGAATGAAGTCAGCTCAAGATAGACAGGCGAAGTATGCGAATGTCAGACGTCGACCTCTGAGTTTTGAGCAGGGAGACCGTGTATTCCTTAAGATTTCTCCGTTCAGAGGCAACGTCAGATTCGGTAAGAGAGGAAAGTTATCTCCGAGATTCATCGGTCCGTACGAAATTCTCGAGAAAATAGGCGATCTTGCCTACAGACTTGCACTTCCTCCGTCTTTATCTGGTATTCACGACGTTTTTCACGTCTCTATGCTGCGAAAGTATCAACCAGATATTTCTCATATCCTTCAGCCTGACGAAGCCGAGTTAGACGAGACCCTGAGCTATTTTGAGCGACCGATTCAGATCCTTCATCGGAAAGAAAAGCAACTCAGAACCAAGTTGATTCCATTGGTGAAAGTGCAGTGGAGCCGTCACGGCGTCGAGGAAGCGACTTGGGAGACAGAATCTGACATGAGACAGCGATTTTCGGAGTTATTCGGATGACGTGAGTTCTTCTTACTGTCTTTAGTTCTTTATTCTATCTTATGAGTTATGGTTCTTGTGGATTCGAGGACGAAATCTCTTCTTAGTGGGGGAGAATTGTAACGCCCCGTTTTTATCTTAAATGAGTTTATTTGAGTTAATCGGAGATTGCAGAGTTCACGAGCCGACTTGATTTTGATCAGGGTCCTTTTTGCAAATTTTGGAATTTCAGGGACTAAAACGCAAATTTTGAGTTTTATATATTATCTACACTTATATTTAAGTTGAGAAGTCTCCTCCATCTTCCTCCAAGCCATCTCCCTCCATTGTAGGCGCCCAAATGAGTTTCCAAGCTTTGTGATTTCATTCCAAGCTCGATCCGGCCGTTGGAATTTATTTCTGAAGGCAGATTATCGATCCCAGCAGTGAGAGCTCTGTTATATCGTAAGTTTTTCTACGATCGGATACATTCTAGTTTTTGGATGTTGTTAGAATCGTTCTAGATTCTAGTATGTTGTTCTCTACAGAGTTCTGATCGTTTATTATCCGTCAGTTTTGAAATAGAGCGACGTTCGGATTTGTTATGATTTTTGGAAGCCATTTTCGAAAATCTTGGTTTTGAGATTTGTTGGGTTTGTCTTGTTGTTGTTGTATTAGCATTGAATTGAGTTGTTATCAGTATTGAACTGCTGTCTGCGTTGCCGGTTTGTTCAGTTATAGCCGTTATGCCGTCGGTTTGAGTTTTTGGAGATTTTGAACCGTTTTTGAGTTTGAACTTGGCTTGTAAGTTGATCGTGGTTATTGATCAATCATCTCTTGTATCTGAACAGATTCGTTTGGAGTTGTCAAGCCCAGAACTAGCAGCTGTTTGATCGTTTCAGAGAATTGGACGAAGAACGGTATAAAGAGTTTTCCTTGAACCGTTGCCTTGTTGTTGTTAGATTGTGTAGTTGTTTATACAATCTCTTTTGTAGCTTATCCAGAGTTGGAGCTACTGCATTGAAAGGTAAAAGCAGTCATCATAGCGGGATAGCATACTCGGGACTGTGGTTCTTGAGTTTCCCTTTTGAAATCTCATACTTGCATCTACACTTGTTCTAGCATGAGGAACTTGTGTATTGTTTGATTGTATTGGTTTTGTTAAAAGGATTATGTTTTATGTTTCTGTTATGCATTCATCTTGAACCAATCTTGTTTCAGCGGGCAGAACCATCCTTTTTGTTTAGACGTTTGGGAACTATGATTGAGTGGCCCATGTCGTAGTCGTTTCGTCTGGTGCTAGCATACTCATTATAGTTGCTCAAAGTCTAGAGGAGTGAGATACGTGGCACCACCTCGATTGGAAGAGTCGGTGAGTTGTTACGTGATCTTATCCTCGGGATCCCAAAGGCACAGCAGCAATCCCTCGTTATCAGATTTGATATCCCTGTTTAAAGACATGCATTTCATTACGATGTTATTGAGTTCGTTATTGTATTGAAAGCATGTTTGTTACTTGTATTACTTGTTATGTTGCTTTTACTGGGAATGTCGTTCTCACCGGTTATCCGGCTGTTGCTTTGTTTTGTATGTGTACTTGGCAACAGGTGGGGCAGGAACAAGTCAGAAGAGGCATGGTTAGCTTCGAGGGCAAGTAGTAGGAGTGAGACTCGGTTTAGAAGTCGAAGTAGCATGTTTATCTAGTTTAAGATTGAAGCATGTTAGAACTCGAACTTGATATGTTTTGTTATTCGAATTAGTTTGTATTCGGATTGTAATCTGAAATCGAAGTATGTTGTTGTCGTATCGATTTAGACTTCTGGTTGTTTTTAGGCCTTCTGAAAGCATGACTTGTTATGGCATGTTTCCCTACACCCTGTTATTGCATATGTATTTGAAGGCATGTCGGACCAAGCGCGGAATCCTTTCTTTATTTTCTGCAGCCTGAGCATTTTCTGCCCAGGCCTTCCGCGCGCGGGCGAGGCGTTCCTCGCGCGCGCGCGAGGCCTCTGTTGGGCCTCTGAATTGTTTGCCCGCGCGCGCGCGAGCTT
Organism: Henckelia pumila; assembly: GCF_033568475.1. NCBI lineage: Eukaryota > Viridiplantae > Streptophyta > Magnoliopsida > Lamiales > Gesneriaceae > Henckelia > Henckelia pumila. The sequence continues at coordinate 79,970,868 of NC_133121.1, forward strand.
GGTACCTCGCGCGGGCACGAGCCTTTGGTTGGTCTCGGTTGTTGAAGCCCGCGCACGCGCGAGCTTGGTTCCTCGCGCGGGCGCGCGGCGTTTAAAAACAAAAAAAAAAAACTTTGAATTGTTTTACTCTTGGATTCTTGTTCGCTTACTTGTTGTTTAATCCGAGATTAGTGGTTTAGAATCGAGGTCTCACAGATTTTGACCATGAAGTGCGTGGTGGGTGCCGAGCTGGTTGGGCTTTGATTTTGACCACGAAGTGCGTGGTGGTTTCCAAGCTGGTCGGGCCTTGATTTTGACCACGAAGTGCGTGGTGAATGCCGAGTTGTTCGTGCTTTGATTTTGACCATGAAGTGCATGGTGGGTGCCAAGCTGGTCGGGCCTTGATTTTGACCACGAAGTGCATGGTGAGTGCCGAGCTGGTCGGACTTTGATTTTGAACACCAAGTGCGTGGTGGGTTTCGAGCTGGTCGGGCTTTGATTTTGACCACGATGTTCGTGGTGGGTGCCGAGCTGGCCGGGCTTTGATTTTGACCACAAAGTGTGTGGTGGGTGCCGAGCTGGTCGGGATTTGATTTTGACCACGAAGTGGTGCCGAGTTGGTCGGGCTTTGTTTTTAACCACGAAGTGCGTGGTGGGTGCCGAACCGGTCGGGCTTTGATTTTGACCACGAATTGCGGGGTGGGTGCCGAGCTGGTTGGGCTTTGATTTTGACCACGAAGTGCATGGTGAGTGCCGAGCTGGTCGAGCTTTGATTTTGACCACAAAGTGCGTGGTGAGTGCCGAGTTGGTCGGACTTTGATTTTGACCACGAAGTGCGTGGTGGGAAAACATGTCTTTTTTAATTAATAACTCAAAAGTATGATGTTTCCAAAAGTTGAGAAATAACAAAAGAATTTAACTACTACTACTACTACTACTACTACTACATAAATTAAAAACATAAAATAATGAGACAACTCACAACCCACTACCCTTATGAGACTTGATAGTGCAGCAAGTCTGGTCGGGACTCTAGGAGTAATATTTCTTCAAGTGTTGGGCGTTCCATGGCCTCTTCCCTTTCTTTCCTTCAGCATCTTCCAAGTAGTAAGCAGCCACTCCTGCCTTTCCTATCACCTTGAAAGGTCATTCATATTTTGCATCCAATTTTCCTATTTCTCCATGATGCCGGATCTTCCTCATAACTAAATCTCCCTCTTGAAAGGTTCGGGGGTATACTTTCTTATTGTAGGCTCGAGTCATTCTTTTGCGATAGGCCGCCAACGTCACAGCTGCTCTTTCTCTGTTTTCTTCTACTAAATCCAAGTCCATTGCTCGCAACTCTTTGTTAGTAGGGCCATAAGCTATTATCCGAGCACTCTCTTGTTCAATTTCAGCAGGTAGGACTGCTTCTGTTCCGTACACCATGTTGTAGGGTGTCTCACCCGTTTCGGACCTTGTAGTAGTTCGGTAAGACCATAATACAGATAGGAGCTCAGCCATCAATTTTCCTCGGGCTGAATCAAATAGAGTCTTGAGTGCCTGAACAATGGTTTTATTAGTAACTTTCACTTGCTCGTTCCCCTGTGGGTAGGCTACAGAGGTAAAGACTTGCTCAATCTTCATTTCGTCGCACCAGGCCCGGAATTTGGACCCACAGAATTGTCTTCCATTATCTGTGGTGTGAAAATTTCTCGCAAGCGTACGAGTGTCAAGTTTTAATATAGTGAATAATTCAGATATCGATCCCACAGGGAGTAAAATAAAAATAATCAATGCTTGTAATTAAAATAGTCCAAACTTTATCTAGAAAATCAAAATCTCAGAATTTTGCAGAAAAATAAAATAGCAAGATATTTTTTATAAGCACGCACACAACTTTCAGATAATATCAATCAGAGAAAAATGGTCTAGAGGTATAGATTTCACCTGGTTTCAACAACAATCAATCCTAATTAATTAATCTTCATGAATTTCAGTCAATTAATAGCCAAGACACTTAAGTTTATTATTTTCCTCTCCCGAGCAACAAATAATGTTTATTAACTACAATTCAATTCCAATATCCCTATTAAGAATTTATCGCAGTGATCTATCATAAAACAATGTTCTTTTTAAAAGCTCTGTTAAAATTATACACTCTCCCGAGCTGTATAAATAATTAACAGTGTATTTTCCAATGGTCCTATTCAAAATCCCCTCTCCCGAGCAATGATTTTAAATAAATATAACAAATCAATTATTGATCAGATAATTGAAAAAACAATCAATTTTAGAAAAAACAATTAATCTAGAAGAAAATTCAATTCAATAAAATCAAGAATTCATGAAAGTGTCTACACCAGGTTCCATCCGACCTCTAGACTCTAAAAATTTAGTTCATAATAAAATTCTGAATAAAAAAATAATTCATAAATCCAAACATAAATTCAGAATTAAAATAAAAGATAAAAAACAAATCCGTCATCGATGTCGTATCCGGTCTATCGATCTCCGTCTTCGTTCTTCAATTAAGCTCCAGAATATTCTTCCCAGAAAATCTCACGATCTCTTCTCTGATCCGTACGTGTGGTGTGTGGCGGCTCCCCCTTCTTCTGATGGAATTAAATTCCCTTTTATATTGCTTACAAAAGCCCAGTCAAAAAGCCCATAGAATTAATTGCCCGAAATAATAAAACTTTCCAATCCAGCAACGGGGCGGGCGTTCAGTGATTCCGCGCGGGCACGCCTTAAGTTCGAAATTCCAATTCTCAGATTTCTTGTGACACAGAGCGATAGCTCTTTCTTTAGCGCAAAAGAGAAGCACTAACAAGAGGCCCAGTAAAGAAAAGCCCAATAACTCTCTTCTCTTCTTTTTTTTTTTTTCTGATCGTTTCTTTTCCCTTTAATTTTCTTTTCTTTCTTTTATTCTTTTCTTTTCTCCACCATAATTCTTCTTTTCCACAAATTTTTCAAAATTCCCTACAATCACAAAAACAACAAAACACCCAAATAAATCTACTCGAAACAAATAATTAACAATTAAAATCATAAATAAATTAAGTGTATAAAATACACTTATCAAATACCCCTAAACTTAGGCTTTTTCTAGTCCCGAGCAAAACTATTAAAACCAATAAATTCTAAAAACTCATTCTATCAAACCCATACGAATAGCCAAGAAATATTATGGAGCAATGGCCTCAGCAATGATTTCAAAAAAATTTCAAATCCAATCATATCACACCCAACTAATACTTGAAAGTTTCAGTCATAACAAAATAACCGCATAAACTTACAATCTCCGCAACTCACGTTCAAAACACCATTATCCAAGTTCAATTCAAACATTCATATATCATGAGGACTTTTCAAGGTAGAATATGATCAAATTATAGGATATTGAATCAAAAACACTCACAATAAGGTAAATGCCAAGAAATAAGAGTGTGTGCGTGTTTCGATCAAAATTCATAATCATTAAAAGTATCAATCAACAGTCCATATGCTAAATTCTCGCAACTCTTCTCCACTAGTATATTGGGCAACTGAGACTCGGTCAATAGGACTTAATCATCTTATAATATAAGGCCTGGCTTATGACTACAAATAAAGGATAAGAATTCAAATAAAGAGTAAATCATATTTATGCTCTAATTACGACTCCTTTCATTCATAATTTCACACTTATTTTTTCTTCACTTCAATGATTTTTCAAATTTTCACAACTTATTTTTTCTCTTTTTCTTTCTTTCACAACTTTTTCAACCACATTTTTCAACTCTTTTTTTACTACCTCTTTTCATCATTTTCAATTCATCCACCACACCATTCCTTTTTTCACAAATATTAACTAGGAGCATATAACATTTTAGCACTCAAATTACTCTCTTAAAGGTAGAAATTAGTGTTTAGGCTAATTAGGTAGTCAATGTAGGACCTTGAAAAAATGACGAATGGGGGTTTAGTCATACGTTTACACGCATGCCATTCGATTTTCAATAAAGCTCAAACAAGGTACTAGGGATAACAAATAATTAGGTAGCTTGAAAGGCTCAAACAAATTCAGAAAAATCGCCTAAATCATTCCTAATCACAGTATTGCCCGTATTTCGCCCGAAGAGTGTCCGAACTAGTTCTAGGCAAGTCTCAATCCACAATTAAATCATACAAATATCAACCAGTGCAGAAAAACTAATCATCAGCAGTAAACGATGATTTTCAAAAAAATTTCAGATTTTTTGTACCTCATAGTACAAATATACGTGTAAGCTCAAATGGGAAACTAAAGATAAATTAATTCAATGAAAATCAGGCCCAAAAATTTCAAACAATGCCTCAATCATATCTATGTTTGTATGTCTCAAAAATCAGATTCAAGTATTAATCACAGAGTATATAGAAAATTGTTCATCTAATTGGTTCCATTATTTCAAAATTATTTGTCAGATAGGTAGACAATCATGGATTTCAGTTATAGCAAAAAAAATTTTCATCAGCCATGCATCCATTTATTTCTTGACTTCTTTTCAACTCAACTCACTACACATAAACTAAAACAAAAATTTTATCTAATAAAGCACACAATAAAACTAAACTAATCAACTAAATCATTGCACAAAATGATTCATCTCCCCAAACTTAATATAATCATTGTCCCTAATGATTAAAAATAAGAAAACGAATAAGGGATACAGGACACGTACCTTCGACACCGAGCATCAGTACTCGGCATCCATATCATCTCCAAGGAAGTAAGTACACCAACATCTCCATAGAAATAAGTTGCAGCTACAACAACACCATCAGGATTTGATCGGATGAAATAAAATTTGCCCAAGTGAATAAGTGATTATGCTCCTAATAAGCAGGACCGAGCAATGCATGGCACGATTTGGACACGCGATTGTGCATAGAGATGCTAGGATTTCAAGGACCTCGATGGTACATGGATGTGAGCAGCTAGGAGGGGCGTGTGATCTCAAGGCTGTGCTGCTGAGATTTGTTTGCTCAAGGAGACGACTGGTGGAGAGGTGCAACCACGTAAGATTGAAGTGCTGATGGTGGTTAGGTGCGCATAAGGTGAAGCGCAGATGGAGATGCTCGTTTGCTTAGATGGTTGCGCGGTTGGGCAGACTGGAGCGCGATAGCGCTGTGTAGAGCGCGGCTGGTTGTTGGAAGTTTGGGACGCGCGTTTGTGCATGATCTAGCGCGGATGAAGGTTTTGGAAGCGCTATCGCGCTTGATGCAGAAATGGGGAGGCGCTATCGCGCTAGGGAATGAGCTTGTTGGCGCAAGATGAAGAGCATGTGGCACGCGCGTTAGCGCTTTGTTTAGCGCCGTTCAATAGCGCTATTGCGCATGTTGTAACGCGGTTCGTGCATCAGTGCAACGAAGGAGAGGCGTGGGCGCTCGAATGGAGTGGCACGGGCGCGCCTTTAATTCGCAAAACAACTCCAATTTCGTACAGGGTATCACGCGGGTGCTCGATTAAATGGGGCGGGCGTGCCCTTCGCTCGACATTGATATTTTTTGGAGCCTGAAAAATTTTGAAAATTAAGCTCAAAAATTGAAAATAAAAAATACTTAAAAACGTCTAAATAAATAAAAAAAATAAATTAAACTGAAAATAAAAACAAATAAAATAAAATAAAAGAAAATGCTTGGGTTGCCTCCCAAGTAGCGCTTGGTTTAAAGTCATCAGCCCGACTTTCACCGGTGTTAGATCTTCCTTTTCTCTTTTACTCGCCAATCATCAATCAAAATTGGCGTTTTGAGATCGTCGCATAAACTGCAATTAAAATTAGAAGAAATTAATTAGTAACTTAAAATAAAATAAAATAAAAACTCTAAATTAAAATCTAGACTAATTGGTAACAAGACTAAAAAATAATCAAAATTTACTCCCCGACAACGGCGCCAAAAACTTGGTGTGAAAATTCCTCGCAAGCGTACGAGTGTCAAGTTTTAATATAGTGAATAATTCAGATATCGACCCCACAGGGAGTAAAATGAAAATAATCAGTGCTTGTAATTAAAATAGTCCAAACTTTATCTAGAAAATCAAAATCTCAGAATTTTGCAGAAAAATAAAATAGCAAGATATTTTTGATAAGCACGCACACAACTTTCAGATAATATCAATCAGAGAAAAATGGTCTAGAGGTATAGATTTCACCTGGTTTCAATAACAATCAATCCTAATTAATTAATCTTCATGAATTTCAGTCAATTAATAGCCAAGAACACTTAAGTTTATTATTTCCCTCTCCGCAACAAATAATATTTATCAACTACAATTCAATTCCAATATCCCTATTAAGAATTTATCGCAGTGATCTATCACAAAACAATGTTTTTTTTAAAAGCTCTGTTAAAATTATACACTCTCCCGAGCTGTATAAATAATTAACAGTGTATTTTTCAATGGTCCTATTCAAAATCCCCTCTCCCGAGCAATGATTTCAAATAAATATAACAAATCAATTATTGATCAGATAATTGGAAAAACAATTAATTCTAGAAAAAACAATTAATCTAGAAGAAAATTCAATTCAATAAAATCAAGAATTCATGAAAGTGTTTACACCAGGTTCCATCCGACCTCTAGACTCCAAAAATTTAGTTCATAATAAAATTCTGAATAAAACAATAATTCATAAATCCAAACATAAATTCAGAATTAAAATAAAAGATAAAAAAAAATCCATCGTCGATGCCGTGTCCGGTCTATCAATCTCCGTTTTCGTTCTTCAATTAAGCTCCAGAATATTCTTCCCAGAAAATCTCACGATCTCTTCTCTGATCCGTACGTGTGGTGTGTGGCGGCTCCCCCTTCTTCTGATGGAATTAAATTCCCTTTTATATTGCTCACAAAAGCCCAGTCAAAAAGCCCATAGAATTAATTGCCCGAAATAATAAAACTTTCCAATCCAGCAACGGGGCGGGCGCTCAGTGATTCCGCACGGGCGCGCCTTAAGTTCGAAATTCCAATTCTCAGATTGTTGGAGAACGCGGCGATCAGATCAATCAGGATTGATATCCGGTGCAGCGGAAGTTTAAAAATTTTATATGGAACGATTCCATAGTGGGTATCAAAACCTTACGATTAAATTGTGTGTGTAAAAATTAAATAACAATTATAAATTTTGACCTTCAATCTCGAATCGAGATTTTGGACACCAACAGATTGCTCTGCTCTTGTTGTATATCCCTGGAACTGATGGACGAACTGTTCTTCAATCAGGTCCACGAACGGATATTTAATCCCTCTGATAGATTGCACTAGAAAATCTATCAGAAGTTTTTACGAAGAGATTAACGAATTTGATCCGTTAAACCAGACTGTAATTCAAAATTCACAGACTGGATTTTACCGAGCAGAGGGGAAAAGGGGGCTGCCACTTCAGAGGAAAATTACTAGGGTTTTCGAAAATTTTGTGACCTGTTGTGTGTAATTTCTGTACTGCAATAACTTATTTATAATGTAGGCCGCTAACAGCTTAGGGCCCATTAGTCATAAGTTCAAGCCCGACAAGCAAAGCCCGCATGTTCAGAAATTAATATAAAATTCATCGTGACTCCGATTGATAAACCGATTTCACCAATGTGCACAGAAACCATTTCTGCACCTTTTAAAGTCAAGATAAATTTTTCTGAATCCGAATTCAGTGGTTTCCAAAAATGCCCATCCCTATGTCATTTTAGGAAATCTTACTCCTCTACTCATAATTAAGAAGTCCAACTTCTTTGTTAATTAAATTTAACTCTTTAAATTTAACTATCTCAACGGGGATTAAAAATCCATTACTCTGTGTGACCCTCAATGGTTCAGGGATACAGCTAGCCGTGGGCTCACAACTCCTTGTGACTCGGAACAACAATTTCCGACTTGCCCATCGAATCATGGTAAGAGCGCCTAGCAACATCGCCCCATGATTCCCTAGGTATCACTGATAGTGTCTGCAAGAACCAATAGATTTTGGTTAGCGTACAGTACGGTCCCTTCATCCATATATCCCGATCGAATCAACAACCATTGGTATATCGAGAGTCGTTCGAGATTCGATAACTATGCAATACATCTTGAAGATCAAATAGTGACATCGTATGTGTTACTAAGAAACCATTTCTTAAAACACATCATGTACTCTGGCCAGAGATTCGTCACACTAATATCTCCTCAGATCGCATAGGATATCCACACTCGCAAGTATGTGGTGAATCCTTGACAACAAAGCATCGACTCCTATAAGTGTTGTAACTGTACCCAATCCCGACACCTGATGACCCCAATAGAGTCGGTAAACGAGTCAAAGCACAGTACTAGCATATAGAGTCTCAATGATGTTTCAAGTAATAAGGACTAATGGTGTACAACCAAAACCGCGGACTTTATCCACTCGATAAGTGATAACCACTTGGAAAGTCCAGATAGGGTAGTTCGATCATTCATCATATGAATATCCATTTGCATGCTTCGAACATCTCTATGTTCCTTACCAATGAAACGTGGTACTCTGCATTGCAAATGCTAGTCTCAAACTCGAGCGATCCTTATCCTTATTATCGGACGGCTCAATCGACTAGGAACAGTTTAGAATATACAGTGACTATAAGATGTGTTTCATGATAGACATCTCCATGTTCTACCACATCTTACATACACTATAGTATATTCAAGGTCTTTATCAAAACAACAATAGTATATCACAATATAACAATATGAAGAAAGATAAAGTCATTGCCATTAATAAAAGTGTAAATCATATTAAACAAAAGATTGCTTATACAAAGAGTCATCAAAGCCCTTAGCCACAAGTTGGCTCACCGGGCACCCACTCTTTCAATCTCCCACTTGCCCTAAAGCCAACTAGTCATACTACGTAGACCCATTGCTTCGCGATGTTTGTCAAATAATGGTCCTGGCAAGGGCTTAGTAAGTGGATCAACGATATTGTCTGTAGAGGCAACTCTTTCGACAATGATGTCTCCTCTTTCCACAATCTCCCGGATGATGTGGTATTTCCTCAGTACGTGTTTGGATCTTTGATGAGACCTTGGTTCCTTTGCCTGAGCAATGGCACCCGTGTTGTCACAGTACACCGGGACTGGACCAACAACTTCAGGAATGACGCCAAACTCTTGGACGAAATTCCTCATCCAAACAGCCTCTTTAGCAGCAGCTGATGCTGCAATGTATTCTGCCTCAGTGGTGGAATCCGCTGTGGTGTCCTGCTTGGAACTCTTCCAAGAGACAACACCGCCATTGAGCATGAACACAAATCCAGAGGTTGACTTCGAGTCATCCACGTAACTTTGGAAGCTAGAGTCGGTATAGCCTTCCAATTTTAGTTCTCTTCCTCCATATACCATGAACATATTCTTAGTCCTTCGTAAGTACTTAAGAATGTCCTTCATGGCTTTCCAATGCATTTGACCGGGATTAGCTTGATATCTGCTCGTGACACTCAGAGCAAATGCTACATCCGGTTCTGTAGATATCATCCCATACATGATACTACCTATGGCTGACGCATATGGTACATGTGTCATTTTCTCTATCTCTTCATCAGTCTTGGGACACATAGACTTGGATAGAGAAACTCCATGACACATGGGTAGATGTCCTCTCTTGGACCCATCCATTGAAAACCGTTTCAATATGGTGTCAATGTAGGTTGATTGAGTGAGTCCTATCATTCTCTTAGATCTATCTCTATAGATCTGTATCCCTAGAATATAGGATGCCTCACCCAAATCCTTCATCGAGAATCTACCTGATAACCATATCTTAGTTGACTGCAGCATCCCTATGTCATTCCCAATGAGTAGGATGTCATCAACATAAAGTACTAAGAATGTCACAGCATCCTTAACTACTTTCTTGTACACGCATGGTTCCTCCGGGTTCTTGATGAAACCAAAATCCTTTATTGTTTCATCAAATTTCTGGTTCCAACTTCTTGATGCTTGTTTTAGACCATAAATTGATCTCTGAAGCTTGCATACCTTATGCTCGCTTCCCATGGATGTGTACCCCTCAGGCTGCTTCATATAGATTTTTTCCTTAATGTCTCCATTAAGAAAAACAGTCTTCACATCCATTTGCCATATCTCATAGTCATACCAAGCAGCTATGGCAATAAGGATTCTTATGGACTTGAACATTGCAACTGGTGAAAAGGTTTCATCATAGTCAACTCCTTGTCTTTGAGTATAACCTTTCGCCACCAATCGCGCCTTGTAGGTCAATACCTTACCATCAGGCCCAAGTTTTCTCTTGTAGATCCATTTACACCCTATTGGAACAATTCCATCGGGAGGATCTACTAAAGAACAAACTTGGTTTGTATGCATCGAATCTATTTCCGACTGCATAGCTTCAAGCCATAAATTTGAATCCGCATCAGAAATTGCTTCCTTGAAGTTTCTTGGATCACATCCAACATCGGGTTCATCTTGATCCCCTTCAAGAAGAAGACCATATCGAATAGGAGGTCTAGAAGTCCTCTCGGATCTTCTAGGTATAGGCGTGTCCAGCAATGGTTCCTAAGGTGTAGGATCTTTATTTTGTATTTCGGGTTCTTCTCGAATTTCTTCGAGTTCCATCATCTCGCCTTTCTTATCCGATAAGAACTCCTTCTCCAAGAAGGTGGCATTCCTCGAAACAAACACCTTTGTTTCAGCAGGATGATAGAAATAATATCCGATTGAATTCTTCGGATACCCTACAAAATAACATAAGGTGGATCGACTATCCAACTTATCTCCCACTATCTGCTTCACGTAAGCAGGACATCCCCAAATCCTCAAGTACGAATACTTAGGAGCTTTGCCATTCCATAACTCGTATGGTGTTTTGTCCACTGCTTTGGTGTGGACGTTGTTCAACAACAACACCGCCGTTTCAAGCGCATAGCCCCAAAACGAAGGTGAAAGCTCAGTGAAGCTCATCATGGATCGAACCATGTCCAACAAAGTTCGATTACGACGCTCCGATACACCATTCAACTGTGGTGTCATAGGAGGAGTCCACTGAGAGAGAATCCCATTCTCTTTTAGATAGTCCAAAAACTCGGTACTTAAATATTCTACACCTCGATCCGATCGAAGTGCTTTAATACTTTTACCTAGCTTGTTTTCTACTTCAGCCTTGAATTCTTTGAACTTTTCAAATGCTTCAGACTTATATTTCATTAAATATAAATACCCATACCTTGAATAATCATCAGTAAAGGTAATGAAGTAGGTGTGGCCAAATTTAGTATCAATTCTAAATGGACCACAAACATCTGTATGGATCAAATCCAACAGATTTTGACTACGCTCAGGTTTCCTCTTAAAAAGAGATTTAGTCATTTTTCCTTTTAGGCAGGATTCACAAGTAGGTAGAGAGTTAATATCAGACATATCAAACATGCCCTCTCCCACTAGCTTGTTCATCCTCCTTGAGGAAATATGACCTAGCCTAGCGTGCCAAAGGTTTGCCCGGTTTTGGCTATCTATTTTCCTTTTGTTTGTTGTTGCCGGTTTATCAACATAATTTATTGGAACGTCTTTTAGTTTTAAGTTATATAGATCATTTTCAAGTTGTCCATTTCCAATCAAATATTCATTCTTGTAAATATTGCAAATCCCATTCACAAAATTGCAAGAATAACCATCTCTATCAAGCATAGAAACAGAAATAATATTTTTAATCAAATCCGGAACAAATAAAACATCTCTCAAAAGTAACTTAAAACCGTTCTGCAAAATTAAATAAATATCTCCCACAGCTTTAGCTTCAACTCTGGAACCATTTCCGAGCCTCAGCTGGGTCTCACCCATTCTAAGCCTGTTACTTCTTGTCATCATTTGCAACTCATTGCAAATATGAGATCTACATCTGGTATCCAATACCCAAGAAGTAGTATTAAGAAAAACATTTATTTCAATGTAAAACATACCCTTTGCAGTTCGCAACTGCTCGAGGTATTCCTTGCAGTTACGTTTCCAATGACCGGGTTTCTTGCAGTGATGGCAAACTTGTTTAGACTTGTCCAAATTTTCATGTAACATTTGGCCTTGAGATCATGGTCCAACCATTTCTCTAGTTCGGTCAACCTTTCGGCAGTTACATCAGCCGGGGCTATTTTCGGAGAAGCCTTTTCTAACACTTAGAAAATCTTTTCCGAACTTAGGACAATCTTAACTTATGGAATCATTCTGTATTGTTTGCGCCAGTAAGTTTGTTTTGTTGGAGAATTGAAACATGTGGATTACGAAGATTCATCATAATGATATACTGAGATGAAACAGACAATTATCGATGATTGTTTAATTAATTTACTAAGACATAAAATATGGCAAAATTTATTTTATGAATCTCACTCCCACTATTTTAACGATTTCACTACCCTCTAGTGAAAACGGGAAACTGTTTTCCTTAGTGAGAACATGGAGTCCAATTGACAAACTATGGTCACGAATAATATCAGCCGACCATAATTTTCAAAAGGTAGAGCCCAATTGCTTCCAAAGCAACCTCCACGTTTTTACCTCATGTCCAATAAGGGCCCAATAATATGACGCCGTTTATTGTGACATGTCAAGATGACCCATCAATATTAAGTTGTGATGGACGGTCGCCACGTGGATCCCCCAATAATATGAGCCGATCCCATGGGAGTTCCACCCAACTTACAACATGTGTCGATCCAATGTACAGCTTTTCGACGAACGGGCCCCCCCAATAATATGAGCCGGACCGTATCCGCGGGTAGCATCTCATACATTGATCGTTGATGGAAGGTAGGAACATTTAAACAATTTTAAATTTTCTTTATTTATCTTGATATCAATTTTAAATCATATTTAAAATGAGGGATTTTAATTTTGAAAATTTGTCTCATCATTTTAAAATTTGTATGCTTGCCGGATTCACACAATTTTGTCTAAAACATGCATACAACAATAATATCATATATTATATAGGATGATCGATTCCATTTCTAATCGACCCGTGGTTGCCAATCACGAGTCTTAGTCCAATCCTAGGTAATATGCAGTATGCAATACAATCCTATTACATTGTGCTTCCAATTTACATTTCTTCAGTCTTTATTGTCTGCTGGGCCCACCACCGTCTTCAAATCTTCATCTCCCACTAAATCTAATGTATTTACAATAAATAACAATGACAAGTAGGGGATACATTTTTAAGGGGTGGGAACGGGCCATAAACCAGGCCCACTTTTGTTAAATATGACAATTCATATTGGGCCATAAACCAGGCCCATTAATAAATCCAACAACAATAAAAACAAATGTAAATTCCTAACATACACCTATAAAATTGGTCATGGCAATCGATCATCCTTATCCAATAACATTTAATTCAAAATTAATTTATTGGATAACATGCAATGACAATTTAAATTTAAAAGGATAAAATCATATTTCATATATAAAATCTTATTTTACATACAAAATCATATTTTATCTTTTTATCAAATAAAATCATATTTTATCTATAAAATCCAATTTTATATATAAAATCATATTTTACTCAATATATCCATAAGATCATATCTTATCATCAATTGTACAAAAAATAATTAATTTCAAAATTCAATTTAACGGATAAAATATTTAAATTTTCCAAAAATTCAAATTTATCCAAAAATCAATTTTAAAAATTTCGGACTCGAACAATTCGATCCGATGCCTCGTGGACCAATCAAAAACGATTTTCGATCGGACCAAAAATAGAATTTTAACAAATTAAAATTTAATTTAAAAATTAAAAATAATTTTTCGCGGGCCGCCCGGGACACTCCCGGGCTGCCCGCGCCCCGAAGGGGCTCGGGCCGGGCAGCGCCGAGCACTGCCCTGGGCAGCGATCACATCGCTGCCCATGGTGCTGCCCTGCGCAGCGCCTAGCGCTGCGCTGGGCAGCGACCATCGCTGCCCCCCGGGCAGCGATCCAAACGCTGCCCGGGTTTTGCCCGAAAAAAAAAAAAATTTATTTTTAAAATATTTATTTTGTTTCAAACACCGAGGCTTAAAAATTTTTGTACAATCGATTAATTTAATCGCTTGATCTGAGCAACCTGTCTCTGATACCACTGTTGGAGAACGTGGCGATCAGATCAATCAGGATTGATACCCGGTGCAGCGGAAGTTTAAAAATTTTATATGGAACGATTCCATAGTGGGTATCAAAACCTTACGATTAAATTGTGTGTGTAAAAATTAAATAACAATTATAAATTTTGACCTTCAATCTCGAATCGAGATTTTGGACACCAACAGATTGCTCTGCTCTTGTTGTATATCCCTGGAACTGATGGACGAACTGTTCTTCAATCAGGTCCACGAACGGATATTTAATCCCTCTGATAGATTGCACTAGAAAATCTATCAGAAGTTTCTACGAAGAGATTAACGAATTTGATCCGTTAAACCAGACTGTAATTCAAAATTCACAGACTGGATTTTACCGAGCAGAGGGGAAAAGGGGGCGGCCACTTCAGAGGAAAATTACTAGGGTTTTCGAAAATTTTGTGACCTGTTGTGTGTAATTTCTGTACTGCAATAACTTATTTATAATGTAGGCCGCTAACAGCTTAGGGCCCATTAGTCATAAGTTCAAGCCCGACAAGCAAAGCCCGCATGTTCAGAAATTAATATAAAATTCATCGTGACTCCGATTGATAAACCGATTTCACCAATGTGCACAGAAACCATTTCTGCACCTTTTAAAGTCAAGATAAATTTTTCTGAATCCGAATTCAGTGGTTTCCAAAAATGCCCATCCCTATGTCATTTTAGGAAATCTTACTCCTCTACTCATAATTAAGAAGTCCAACTTCTTTGTTCATTAAATTTAACTCTTTAAATTTAACTATCTCAACGGGGATTAAAAATCCATTACTCTGTGTGACCCTCAATGGTTCAGGGATACAGCTAGCCGTGGGCTCACAAATCCTTGTGACTCGGAACAACAATTTCCGACTTGCCCATCGAATCATGGTAAGAGCGCCTAGCAACATCACCCCATGATTCCCTAGGTATCACTGATAGTGCCTGCAAGAACCAATAGATTTTGGTTAGCGTACAGTACGGTCCCTTCATCCATATATCCCGATCGAATCAACAACCATTGGTATATCGAGAGTCGTTCGAGATTCGATAATTATGCAATACATCTTGAAGATCAAATAGTGACATCGCATGTGTTACTAAGAAACCATTTCTTAAAACACATCATGTACTCTGGCCAGAGATTCGTCACACTAATATCTCCTCAGATCGCATAGGATATCCACACTCGCAAGTATGTGGTGAATCCTTGACAACAAAGCATCGACTCCTATATGTGTTGTAACTGTACCCAATCCCGACACCTGATGACCCCAATAGAGTCGGTAAACGAGTCAAAGCACAGTACTAGCATATAGAGTCTCAATGATGTTTCAAGTAATAAGGACTAATGGTGTACAACCAAAACCGCGGACTTTATCCACTCGATAAGTGATAACCACTTGGAAAGTCCGGATAGGGTAGTTCGATCATTCATCATATGAATATCCATTTGCATGCTTCGAACATCTCTATGTTCCTTACCAATGAAACGTGGTACTCTGCATCGCAAATGCTAGTCTCAAACTCGAGCGATCCTTATCCTTATTATCGGACGGCTCAATCGACTAGGAACAGTTTAGAATATACAGTGACTATAAGATGTGTTTCATGATAGACATCTTCATGTTCTACCACATCTTACATACACTATAGTATATTCAAGGTCTTTATCAAAACAACAATAGTATATCACAATATAACAATATGAAGAAAGATAAAGTCATTGCCATTAATAAAAGTGTAAATCATATTAAACAAAAGATTGTTTATACAAAGAGTCATCAAAGCCCTTAGCCACAAGTTGGCTCACCGGGCACCCACTCTTTCACAGATTTCTTGTGACACAGCGCGATAGCTCTTTCTTTAGCACAAAAGAGAAGCGCTAACAAGAGGCCCAATAAAGAAAAGCCCAATAACTCTCTTCTCTTCTTTTTTTTTCTAATCGTTTCTTTTCCCTTTAAATTTTCTTTTCTTTCTTTTATTCTTTTCTTTTCTCCACCATAATTCTTCTTTTCCACAAATTTTCCAAAATTCCCTACAATCATAAAAACAACAAAACACCCACATAAATCTGCTCGAACAAAAAATTAACAATTAAAATTATAAATAAATTAAGTGTATAAAATACACTTATCAATCTGATATAAGCCTGCGCGGTATC
Source organism: Henckelia pumila (assembly GCF_033568475.1). Classification (NCBI taxonomy): domain Eukaryota; kingdom Viridiplantae; phylum Streptophyta; class Magnoliopsida; order Lamiales; family Gesneriaceae; genus Henckelia; species Henckelia pumila. The sequence goes on from NC_133121.1 coordinate 79,987,117, forward strand.
CCAAACCAACAAACAATATTCTTCCATAAAAAAGTCAATACTTCTTTCTCTGTAATTTTAGCTAAGGGTTCAGCCTCGACCCACTTTGAAAAATAATCAACTGCCACCAACAAGAACTTCCTCTGACCCGTGCTAACAGGGAATGGTCCGACAATATCCATTCCCCATTGATCGAAAGGGCATGCGGCCACTACTGCTTTCATAAATTTGGCAGACTTACATTGTAAATTAGCATGGCTTTGGCAATTGTAGCATGAATTAACTAGCACGGATGCGTCCTTTCTCATGGTAGTCCAGAAGAAACCGGCCAGGAGCGCTTTTTGGGCTAAAGCTATGCGGCCCAAGTGATTGCCACAACATCCTTCATGGATTTCTCGTAACACATAATTTGCTTCGTCCGAGCCTAGACATTTTAGAAAAGGTTGGGATAATGACTTCTTGTAGAGAATTCTATCAATCACCACAAAATGCAAGGACCTTCTTTTAATTTCCCTAGCCCTCTTATTATCGCTCGGGAGTTCACCCTTTATCAGACATTTATGTATGCCATATCTCCAATCCCCCTCAGGTACTTCTGCTATGATGTCATCTTGGCTCTCCAATTGGGATATGAGTTCTTGTCCTTTTAGTGCGGGCTTGGGAGGTTCTCCCATAGAACTGGCCAGGCGAGCTAAGTGATCAGCCTTTACCTTCTCAGTACGCGGGATTAACTCCATGATGAATTCAGCGAATTCGTCTTTGGCTTTATCCAGTGCTTGGGCATATCTTATCATTTTTTCATTCTTGATATCAAACTTTCCATTGCTTTGTTTTATGGCCAATTGTGAGTCTGAGTACAAAATGGCTCGGGAGACACTAAGATTCCGAGCAGCCTTTAGTCCGAGCAAGAGTCCTTCATATTCTGCTTCATTATTGGATGCTCGGAAATCCAATCTTATGGAGATGTTGGTTTCCTCACCCCCAAGGTGAAATTATCACAATTCCGACTCTACTTCCTGTCTGGCAAGAAGACCCATCAACAAATTTCTTCCACTCCTCTTCTTGTTCTAACTGGACGGTCTCCGTTAGAAAGTCTGCTAGGGCTTGAGCCTTGATAGCAGTTCGGTGCTCAAACCTTATGTCATTCTTGCTTAACTCAGTAATCCACTTGATCAATCTTCCAGACGCATCCGGGTTGGCTGCGATCTTACCCAAGACACTATTAGTGAGAAAAGTGATCGGGTGTGACAGGAAGTACGGCCTCAATTTTCTAGCTGTGATGACAAGAGCCAGAGCTAACGTTTCTTGAGTCATGTAGTTAAGCTCTGGTCCATTTAAGGCATGACTGACGAAGTAGACGGGTAGATGATTCATTCCCTCCTTCCTGACTAGGACCGAGCTGGCAGCTCGGGTTGTCACAGCTAGGTACACAAAAATCTCTTCCCCTTGAACTGGTTTGTTCAATACTGGTAGTCCCTTAAAGTATGCCTTTAATTCTTGAAAAGATTGCTCACTCTGTTCATCCCACTCAAAATTTTTTGTTTTCCTGAGTGCTTTGAAGAAAAGGAGACTTTTATCTGCTGATCTTGATATGAACCGGGCTAGTTCGGCAATCCTTCCAGACATCCTTTGTACTTCTTGAATATTTCTAGGTGATGCCATAGAGATAATGGCCTGGACTTTCTCTGGATTAGCTTCAATTCCTCTACTTGTGACCATGTATCCCAAGAACTTCCCGCTCTGTACCCCAAAGGTACACTTGCTTGGATTTAACTTTAGTCGATAATCACGCAGCGTCTGGAATGTTTGAGTCAGGTCGGCAATGAACTGCGCCGATGTTCGGGTCTTGACCAGTATGTCATCCGCATACACTTCAATGTTTTTACCTATCTGTTGTTTGAACACTTTGTCCATTAACCTTTGATAATTAGGCCCCGCATTTTTGAGTCCAAAGGGCATAACCACATAGCAGTAAGTTCCTGTGGAAGTGACAAAGCTTACCTTATCCTGATCTTCCTTGGCCAGGGGAATTTGGTGGTACCCCTTGATGTGAATCTTATGTATGAAAGGCAACACGACTACAACGAATCGCACCTCAATTCTATAACAAAAGAATTCAAAGATTTTGTCCCGACTTTGAAACAAGTAACAGATTTTGGAATCTCCACCTCTAGTTGAACCTCTAACTAGCAACAGAGAATTCACGATAGAAAACAATCAAAGATTCAATTAGACCTTCAAAGGAACCTGTCTTTGACAACCCAATTGAAAATCGATTGACAAACGCCACAAAGCTATGAAACTTTGATAAGTTTGATTTTGGGTAAAGAAAAAGCTTTGATAAAATTCTAGAGAGAATTTTAATTGATAAATATCAAAATCTGAATTTTATATCAATAATGAATGTTTTTGTTGTATTTATAATACAACTACAAATAATAAAAGATATCGTGAAATAATTTAAAAAAAATATCTCTAAAGATATGATAATATCTTCCTAAAAGTTTTCTAGTAGGAATAAAAGACTCAAAATAAGAAAATAATGCCAAAAATATCAAAAGTCTCGTACACACACAAACATGCCGAACTATGTGTAAAAACACGAGGCGCGGGCGCGCGTGGAATGGCGCGGGCGCGCATGGCTCTCTGAATCGACGCACGGGCATGCGTGGGAAGTGGCGTGGGCGCGCATAGCATTTTGTCCAAAAATCTTGAAAACACCGGATCAGGCGCGGGCGCGCATGCATCACTGTCCATGACACGTATTTTTGTGTTTTCTTTGATATTTTCTCCACTCTCTTGACTTCTTTGGACTTCAATAACATTGTAGCATCCTTCAAAGTAATCTTCAAGAATTCCAATACCTTCTTGATAATTCACCATCAACGATTGAAGTGCTTCCTTGAACTTCTGAGCTCGGCCTCTTGTAACTGATCCTCTTGGTAACTCCAACGGATCCTTGGCCACTTGAACAACATGTGAGCCATCCATGTTCGCATCATCCTCCCATTCTTGAAAAGGATTTGTCCTCAAATTTTGATCATCACCTACATCAAACGGAGATAAATCAGAAATATTAAAAGTAGCACTGACATTATACTCACCTGGCAAATCTAATTTGTAGGCATTGTCGTTGATGCGTTCCAATACTTGAAACGGTCCATCACCTCTAGGTAAAAGCTTTGAGTGCCGTTTTTAAGGAAACCGCTCTTTCCTTAAATGCAACCACACCCAATCACCTGGTTCAAACACAACTCTCTTCTTTTCCTTATTTGCTTGCTTTGTATATTGCAAATTATTTTTCTCAATGTTCTCCTTTACCCTTTCATGCAAATTTCTCACAAATTCCGCCTTTTTCTTACCATCCATGTTAACCCTCTCACTCATAGGCAAATACATCAAATCCAACGGGGTTAAAGGATTAAAACCATACACAATTTCAAATGGTGAAAAATTTGTAGTAGAATGCACACTACGATTATATGCAAACTCAACAAATGGCAAACATTTTTCCCAACTCTTCAAATTATTTTTAATTATAGCACGCAACAAAGTTCCTAACATTCTATTAACAACTTGAGTTTGACCATCCGTTTGAGGATGAAATGTAGTCGAAAACAGCAACTTAGTACCAAGTTTGCACCATAATGTTTTCCAAAAATAGCTCAAGAAACGAGTATCTCTATCAGACACAATACTCCTAGGCATGCCATGCAATCTAACAATTTTATTAAAGAACAAGTCTGCAACATGAGATGCATCATCAGATTTATGACACGCAATAAAATGAGCCATCTTAGAAAATCTATCAACCACCACAAAAATGGAATCCCTCCCCTTCTTAGACTTCGGTAGTCCTAAAACAAAATCCATAGAAATATCTACCCACGGTTCACTAGGAACAGGAAGTGGAGTATACAAACCATGTGGATGTTGTCTAGACTTTGCTTTCTTACAAGTCACACATCTTTCACAAATTTTCTCAACATCGTGCTTCATATGTGGCCAATAAAAATGTTCATGCAAAATTTCATAAGTTTTAGCCACACCAAAATGTCCCATTAAGCCACCCCCATGTGATTCCCAAACAAGTAATTCACGAATAGACGACTTAGGAATACATAACTTATCCTCCTTAAACAAATACCCATCATGCATGAAGAATTTATCTTTTGGAACATGCAAACATGACGCATATATCTCACCAAAATCAAGATCACTAGTATATAACTCTTTCACATACTCAAATCCTAAGAATTTAGAATCTAGAGTAGATAAAAGTACATACCTTCGTGATAGAGCATCCGCTACCACATTTTCCTTCCCTTGCTTGTATTTGATAACGTAGGAAATAGTTTCCACAAACGCCACCCGCTTAGCATGCCTCTTGTTTAGCTTTTGTTGTCCTTTGAGATGCTTCAATGATTCATGATCCGTATGAATCACAAATTCCTTTGGCCTCAAATAGTGTTTCCATGTCTCAAGTACCCTTACCAACGCATAAAACTCCTTGCCGTAGGTAGGATAATTCAAGGACGCCCCATTAAGCTTCTCACTGAAGTATGCAATCGATCGCCCACCTTGCATCAAGACACCTCCAATTCCTATACCTGACGCATCACATTCAATTTCAAAAGTGTTAGTAAAATCAAGTAATACAAGTAAAGGATCATTTATTAATTTATGCTTGATAATATTAAAAGACTTCTCTTGCTCCTCGCCCCAATGGAATGGAACATTCTTCTTGATCACTGTAGTCATAGGTTCCGCCAAAGTACTGAAATCTTTCACAAATCTCCTAGAGAAACTTTCAAGACCATGAAAACTTCGAACTTGACCAATAGAAGTAGGCGTTGGCCAATCTCGAATTGCACTTACCTTGTCCTCATCAACTCTGACACCTTGGGAACTCACAACAAAACCAAGAAACACAAGTTCTTTTGTACAAAACACACATTTCTACAAGTTAGCATACAATTGTTCAGCTTTTAGTGTGATTAGAACAATTCTCAAATGTTCGACATGTTCATCCAAATTTTTGCTATATACCAAGATATCATCAAAATATACCACAACAAATTTTCCAATATAAGCACGCAACACATGATTCATCAATCTCATAAAAGTGCTAGGTGCATTAGTTAATCCAAAGGGCATAACCAACCAATCATACAAGCCGTATTTGGTTTTAAAAGCAGTTTTCCCCTCATCATCTTCTCTCATCCTAATTTGATGGTAACCACTTTTTAAATCAATTTTACTAAAGATGCTAGAACCATGCAACTCATCCAACATATCATCTAGTCTAGGAATAGGATGCCTATACTTGATGGTAATGTTATTAATGGCTCTACAATTCACACACATTTTTCATGAACCGTCTTTCTTAGGAACTAACAAAACAGGCACAGCACGCGGTGACATGGACTCACGCACAAAACCTTTATCTAAAAGTCCACTTACCTGTCTTTGCATCTCTTTTGTTTCCTCCGGGTTGCTCCTATACGCTGGACGGTTTGGCAACGCACTTCCGGGCACAAAATCAATTTGATGTTCAATCCCCCTCAAAGGTGGTAATCCTTGAGGCAAATCCTCCGGAAATAAATCTTCAAATTCCTGCAAAAGAGAAACAACAGTGCTCGGAAGATTTTCGGCTATATCACTTGTGTTAAGGAGAAACTCCTTATAGAAAATCAACACAAGTGGAGTATGCATATGTAAAATCTCTCGCAACTCACTTTTTTGGGCCATAAATATTTTTTTATCGGCCTCTTTCCTCTCAATTTCTTTTTCATCTTTTTTTCTCTCAATCTTTTTTTCTAAGGCCATCTCACTTTTTTGTTCACTCTTTTTTTCGGCCTCTTCTTTCTTTTTTTTTTCAGATGGTCCTCCAACACTTGCTTTGGAGTCATAGGTAATAATACAATAGGCTCCTTTTTCAAGGTAAAAGAATAACGATTTTTAAAACCGTCATGTATCACCTTTCTATCAAATTGCCACGGCCTACCCAACAGAATATGACAAGCTTGCATAGGCACCACATCACACAAAACTTCATCTACATACTTACCAATGGAAAATGGTACCACCACCTGCTTATGCACTCTCACCTCCGAACTATGATTAAACCACTGCAATTTATAGGGTTGAGGATGCTTTATAACAGGCAAACTCAAATTTTCCACCAACTCATAACTCGCTACATTAGTGCAACTCTCACTATCAATAATAACACTACATACTTTGTTATTCACAAAGCATCTAGTATGGAATAAATTTTCCCTTTGAGTTTCTTCCTCCTCCTTTTGTTGTACATTCAACACTCTCCTAGTCACTAACAATTCTCCAACCACCGCATCATATTCCTTTTCATCGGGATCCTCCAACGCAGGCATAACATCATAATTTTCCTCCTCACTCTCAGACTCAATATCACCACCAGCATTCATAATCATAATTTTTTTATTAGGACACTGACTAGCAATATGACCAAGTCCTTGACATCTAAAACATTTAATATCTCTAGAGCAAGTATTAGTAGTTTCAGGTGTACCTTTACCTACTTGTTTTGGTGCCTCCAATTTGGTGTCAAATTTTGGCTTGGACACCGACTTGTTGTCCTCCCGTTTTGCAACGTATGGATGCCAAGGAGTCGACGATCCTCCACCGGTAGGAAGTCGACCAGCTCCTCTCCTCTTGAGCTGCTGCTCCACCTTTATGTCCGTCTGCACCATCTCATCCAAATCAAAACAGTGGCGAATCTCCACTTGATCTTGGATTTCTCTATTCAAACCGCACAAAAATCTGGCCATTGTAGCTTCATTATCCTCCTCAATGTTGGCCCGGATCATCGTGGTTTCCAACTCCTTGTAGTAATCCTCCACGCTTCTTGGACCTTGCTTCAGAGTTTGTAATCGCCTGTACATGTCACGATAATAATAGTTAGGCACAAACCGCTTCTTCATGACATGCTTCATCTCCTCCCACATCTCAATAGACGGCTCTCCACACCTCCTTCTAGTGGTCACTAATTGATCCCACCAGATTAACGCATAGTCTACAAACTCAACCACTGCCAACCTCACTTTCTTAAGGTCAGAATAGTGATGGCAATCAAACACAAACTCCACACACTTCTCCCATTCCAAATACGCCTCTGGGTCAGACTTCCCATGAAATGGTGGAATTTTCATCTTAATACTACTAATATTTCCATCCTCCTTATTGCACTCCGTATGTTTTCCTCGTACTGCTTCTCTCCTATGTCTACCCCTATGTACTCTTCTCTCTCCATCCCAATTCTCATCAAAACTCTCCTCATCTCCTTCAAAATTATTTCCCTTCCTATCTTTATTTTTTTTTCCACTACCACTACTCTCCTCCAATCTACTCATTCGCTCATGAAGAGGTTCCAACTCCGACCTCATCATCCTAGTAAAATGCCCCATCAACGCCTCCATTTGAACCTTGGAAATTCCTTGATTCACACTTTCACTAGCATCTTTATAAGGATTCATGGTACCTGCAAGAAAAAAAAATAGTAGTAAAATTCCTCACACAAGTTCTCACAGATTACTCCAAACGAATCACTCTAACACTCGTTTTCTTTCCACTCAAAATTTATGTAGGTTTTTGCTTTGTGTAAAAGTGAATCAAACTCTCAAGTTCACAACGTTTAGACGCTTGAAGATCGACTCTCGAAGGTTGACAAAACAAGAAGAAGAAATTTAGGGATGCTCGAATTTTGACTTGCACCCAAGGATGAACAATAACAAAAATTATCCACAAGTTATCTTGCTTCTTCTATTTTTTTTTGAAGCTTTTTTCGGTCTCTACTTTTTTTTTTTGACCGATTTCAACTCTCTATTTTTTTTTATTTTTTTATTTTTTTTGAATTTTTTGAGATAACTTGAAGAAGGACGAAGAACGCGAAGAACACGAAGAACAGATAGTCACAAAGATGTGAAAACTTACTTGTTTCAAACCTTTGCTTTGATACCGACTGATGTGAATCTTATGTATGAAAGGCAACACGACTACAAAGAATCGCACCTCAATTCTATAACAAAAGAATTCAAAGATTTTGTCCCGACTTTGAAACAAGTAACAGATTTTGGAATCTCCACCTCTAGTTGAACCTGTAACTAGCAACAGAGAATTCACGATAGAAAACAATCAAAGGTTCAACTAGAGGCGGAGATTCCAAAATCTGTTACTTGTTTCAAAGTCGGGACAAAATCTTTGAATTCTTTTGTTATAGAATTGAGGTGCGATTCGTTGTACTCGTGTTGCATTTCATACATAAGATTCACATCACCCCTGGTAGGCATCCAAGAAACATAGCAGCTCATGCCCGGATGTAGAGTCAACCAGCTGGTTTATACGGGGCTAAGGGTAGCAATCTTTTGGGAATGCCTTGTTCAAATCTCGAAAATCCACACACATGCGCCATTTTCCCGAAGATTTGGGAACCAACACTACGTTTGATAACCAGGTCAGGAAATAGACTTCCTGGATGTGTCCGAACTTTAAGATTTCTTCCACCTGTTCTTGGATCACAACATCTTTTTCTGGCTTGAAGTGTCGTTTCTTCTGAATAATGGGGAGGTATTCCCTGATAACATTCAACTTATGTTCCATTACCTCTCTCCATACCCCCAAGAGATCGGCTACGGCCCATGCAAAAATATCTTTATTTTCCATCAGACATTTTATCAATTGTTCCTTGAGAGAGGCTTCTAGTGTCCGAGCCGCCTTCACCGACCTATTCGGAGGGCATATCAAGACCTCCTCGCTTTCTTCTTCCGTGGTGATTGGTGCGTTTTCCTCCAGCAAGTGATCCTGTTCCCGGCCTCGTGGTCCGGGTCGGTCATGATGATTTATTTTGACCACTTTTTGTTCAATCCGCACATCTTCCACGTAACACTTTTGGGAGGTTTTCTGATCTCATTGAACTTCGCCAACTTCGTTGCCTACTGGGAATTTAATTTTCTGATGCAGTGCTGAAGCCACATCCATGAAAGTAGTCGTGACTGGTCTTCCTAGAATAGCATTATATGCTGAGGGTGCATCCACAATGATGACAATCCTGGTCTTGCTCATGTGGTCCTTGCCTAAAGTGAGAGGCAAGTTAATTAACCCTATGGACGGATGGCATTCCCGGTAAAGCCAAACAACGAGGTCACTACTGGTTCCATTTTATACTCTCCCAAATCCATCTGATTTATTGTTTCTTGGAACAATACATTGACCGAGCTTCCAGAATCCACAAAAATTCGGGCCACATCATAGTTAGCAACCATAGCTCGGATAACTAGAGCATCATTATGAGTAGTATTTGATATGAATTTCAGATCGCCCAAACCAAAGGAAAGGGTCGGGCCTGTCCAAACCACCTGATCGGCGATTTCCATGTTGCTCAACTTCCGACTACTTGTCTTCCTTTCTCTATTGGAATCTCCATCCGTTGGCCATTCGGAGATCATGTTAATAACTCTCCTCGGGGGAGGGATGGCCCTTGATTGTTACCGGCTTTGTTTTGATTTGGGCATTGAATGTTATCTCGTGGTGGCTTGGGTCTTGCTCTCTGTCCTTGATGTTTGGGACCATCTCGACCCCTTTTATTCGACTGATATCCTCCCTTTTGCCGTGATAATATATCCTTCATCCCCGAATTTTGTTGAATTATCCTCTCAATCTCTTGTTCCAATTGTCGACAATCGTTGGTGTTATGTCCATACTCATTGTGAAAGTCACAATACTGATCTGATTTTGGCCTGCGAAGCCCATGCTCACTCCACGGGGGCCTTTAAAAAAGTCATTTTTCTTTACATATCTAGAGGTCTTGTGTTCTTCTCATCTTTAAAGGAGTTAAAGAAGTGAATTGTGCAAGCAGTTCATGTCGGGGTGATGGTCCACCCTTTTGAGGCGTGTTGAAAGACCTAGCATTCTTCAGGCTTTTAGGACTGTTTATCTTTTTGTTCAACCGAGAAACTTGTATCTCTTCCAGATTCACGTATTTCTCGGCCCGAGTGATCAAGCAAATACTAACACTTAAATTCAATATAATTATCTCTCTTTTCTGCTCAAAATTATCGCAAGTGTTCGACTCAAGTTATAGAAAATTGTACTGAGTACGAGTATCGTCCTCAGGGACAACGCCACAATAATTCAATTATTTAATTTCTATACCCCAAAGTAACGAAAATTTGATTTTTGATTATTCTAAATTTATAAAGTAAAAAAATTTAATTTGATAATACTTGAATGAAAATAAAATAAACCACAGCAATGCTTAGCACAGAAAAATATAATATGAGGAAATTTTGTTGGAATCTCGGTTCACCTTTCCCCTAATTGAATTTGGACAATTGAAATCTACTTTTACACTCATAAATTTGACAAGAATTTCTGATATATCGACACTCTCTCTCGAGTTTATGCCAATATAATTTAGTTAATGAAAAAATTAAATCTCTTTAAGTGTTTATCATTACTGACTGCTTTGCGTTCATTGAATTCCTACAACTTTCAACCTGGTGGTCTATGGTTATCAACATGTACTAAATATCATATCTCTATGTATATTTTAAGTCCATGGATTTTATCACTCGTCCTAATCATGAATCTATCTCTCGACAGCAATTCACAACTTACGAATCTATGTTAAATTTAGCTACTCCTCAACATAGAATAATAAACCATGATAAAATCAAATACTTGTATAAAACTTAAATCAATTCGTCCAAAGATTCAATCACAAAAACATGTTTCGGGGTTAGGATCCCCTAAATTCCAACAAAATAAAGTTTAGCTACTACAACTCATAATAAAATTCAATCTAATCAAGTTTTTAACATAAGAATTCAGAAATCGTGAAGAAGAAGAACTCCCAACAAGAAGAAGAAACTTCGATCCTCAGAGCCGCCTCTGCCTTGATTTGCTATGTTTTTTTCAACCCTCAAAACGTCTGAAAGGATTCTATATATATTACCCTCTGAGTCCTTTCCATATAAAACTCCCGAAACAGAGTTTTCCAAAATCTCGCGCGGGTTCTCGGTCTGCTTCTTTTTATCGACCGAGCGCTGGAAATTGGCCAACCTTCTGCCCTTTTTTATTCAGCAAGCGCTTGGTCTGCTCTTTTTCAAAATCCTTCAACTCTCTGCCTGCCTAAATAATGCCAGCGCTCGGTCTGCTCTTTTCTACAGACCGAGCGCACCCCCTGATGAAGCCTGAAATTATTTTTTTCTCGTTTTCCTGCCTGTTTAACCATAAATCAGTAGGAGTAAACAAAACACAACATTACACTAAATGCAAACAAAATTTGATAAAAACTAACAATACGACAAAGAACGAATGCAAAACACCAATAAAACAAACAATAAAACACCGAAAAACGACTCTTATCAACCTCCCCAAACTAACCTTTTGCTTGCCCTCAAGAAAAATAGGTGACAAAATAAAATGAAAATGCAAACACAACAACATGACACAACGACAAATGTGGATGAACTCAAACTTTTCAAGCCTCAGAACTTCTTCCAAAATATTACAAATCCAATCATATCAATCTACTAAGATTTTGAAAATAAAATACAAACTGGAAAACCTTGTAAACCCCTAAATCCCGAAACTCACGTTTCAACATACCTTCCTCCAAATTCAATTCACACATTCAAGGATCATGAGGACTTTTTCAGGTATTACAGGCTCAAAGATGAGAGAAATTCAATGACACACACTCCACATTGGTTTAACTCAAAGAATTATAGTGTTTGCGTGTTTTGATAAAAAATCTATACTCATTAAAAGTGTCTATCAACTATCCATAGGATAAATTCTCACAACTATTCTCCACTAGTATATTGGGCAACTGTGACTCGGTCAATAGGTCTTAATAAGCTTATAATGTTAGGCCTGGTTCATGCCTACAAACGAAGGATATCGATTCAAATAAGGGAATAAGTTACAACCAACTATTTATTTTCATTTCCTTCTTCTTTCTCCTTCTAATTCACTTTATCAATCCATTGACTTCAATACTTTTACAAATTTGTCTTCTTATTTCAACTTTATATATATATATATATTATATATATATATATATATATATATATATATATATATATATATATATATATATATATATAATATATATATATATATATATATATATATATATATATATATTTTCAACTTTTCCAAACACATCATTTCACTTTGCAGTTACAATTCCGGAGCATATACAATTCTCACATTCAACTTACTCCCTTTAGGGTGGGAAATAATGTTTAGGCTGTTCTTCGGTAGTGAGTGTAGGACTATGAAAAAATGACGAATGGGGGTTTATCACACGTTTTCATGCATGCCATTTGATTTCAATAAAGCTCAAAGAAGGTACTAGAGATAGAATTTATCGATGGGTAGCTTGAAAGGCTCAAACGATTCACAAAAAGATTGCCTAAATCATTCCTAATCACAGTTATGACCGTATTGTGCCTCGAAGAGTGTTCGAACTAGTTTTAGACAAGTTTCAATTCACAATTAAATCATAAAAATTTCAACCAGTGCAGAAATGAACAATCATCAGCAGTAAACGATGATTTTCAATAGATTACAGATTTTTGTACCTCATGTACTCATAAACATTGTGAAGGCTCAGCAGGGCAATTAAGGATGAAGTTAATTCAAGATAAACTAGGCCAAAAAATTCAAACAATGCCTCAATCCTATCCAAGTTTGTACGTTTCAAATTCAGACTCGAGCATATATCATAGAGTATATAAAGATCTATTTATCTACTTGGTTCTACCAGTAAAAAAAAATTTTGTCAGAAGAAGAAGATACTCATGGATTTCAGCTACCAAACACAATTTTTTTTTCATCACTGGCTTTTATGATTTCATCCACAAATGCATGCATAACTCAACACAAAACAAAAGACAAAGACAAAATACATGAAAACAAAAGACAAAGACAAAATGCATGAAAAAATAAAAGACACCCTCCCCAAACTAACATCTAGCAGTGTCCCCAATGCTAGACAAACGAAACAAAACAAACAAAACGGATAATGCAAAACACACAAAAAACAATAAAAAAAAAACGAAAACAAAAACTCCCCTGATTATTGGTTCTCATCGTCGCCATCGGCTTCGTCATCTGAATCATCAGGAAAATATTGGCGGAGAGTAGAGTACTTGAAATGGAATGGAGGTGGATATGGTGGTGGAGTAGGAAATGCTGCAGGATCCATCCCGGCATTAGAGATTAATTCTCGGAGCATAGCAGTCTGGGACTCCGAGTGGGCAACATCGACTTTCTGAAACTCATTCTGGTATTGAGCCCAGGCATAAAATTCATTTGTCGTCTCAGTAGCAGGGCGACGACTTGGCATTGGTTTTGGTACACGGGTCGAAGATGTGCCAGCCCCGAAACTTGATTGCCCCTGCGATGTGAACTCTTGTAATCTGAAATTTTGCTTTGTCTTCACAAGTGAACTGTCCACATCCTGCATTGGATAGTGCCATTTCTCGTCGTCTCGCACAACAACTCTAGCTTGCACACACAGTGCGGAAACAATAGACGGAAAGAAAATGCCAATATTCGGTGAACGGATAGACATGTACAACTCCTTGGTGATGAGTTTTTCGACATTGATTAGCCATTTTTTATGTAGGGCAAACAACAACAATGCTCTACTCATCACCACGACGTGCGTGTGGGTTACCGGCATCATCCTATGGGTCAAAAATGCATACCACAATGCCGGTTCCATTTTCAAAAATTTTTCTTTAAACGATACAAACTTGACCGAGTCCTTCCAAACATGCCCATCATAACACAGTTCAGCAGATACGAGATTATAATCCGGGTTAGCCTTAAATGCTTGGAATTGTCTATCATCGACTTCCGGTGTTTGCAATAAAGCATTAATAGTGTCAGGGTCAAAAGAGACGAACTTACCCCGCACAAAAGCTTTGTTATTTGTGCATTCAGGGGCGTTGGAATGGAATTACCGTACCAACGGTATGATGGCCGCTTGAGGTTGGCGGCAGAACTCGTTCCATCCACGTTCAGTGATGCCGAGGGTGTGAGTGAGGTTCGTGGATAGATCTATGCCTCTCTCGGGAATCGGAGTCCGGTTGATCTTGGTGGCTTCATATCGTGCTTTTGCCTCCACGGAGATAAACTTGCCATCAATAATGGTGGAGGATGAAGAAGAGGCACGAGAGGTGGCAATATTTGCTCTCTTAGGACCCATCTTGATCGAAATCAGAGAAATCAGAGAGAGTACCTGCGAATTTGATGGGAAAAAGTGAGAAATAGGAGGAAGAGGAGGCACCTAGGGTTTAGATTGAGAGAAGGAAAGAAAGAAATAAGAAAGGAGAAAGGGGATCAGGCTATTATATTATTGATTCTTCGTCTCGTGCTCGGTCTGCTAAATTCAGCAGACCGAGCGCACCCCTTTTTACACAAAACAGTAAGTTGGGGATTTTGTGGGCGCTCGGTCTGCTGAATTTTGCAGACCGAGCACATCCCCTATTGAGCAAAACAGTGAGTTCGGGTGTTTTTGGGCGCTCGGTCTGATGAATTTTGCAGACCGAGCGCACCCCTTTTTGAATCTTTTTTTTTTCAATTAAAAAGTAAACGAAAATCAAACGAAAATAGAAATTTCTAAAACTTAAAAGAACAGAAAATTAAAAAGTTTAAAGCAAAATAATTTAAATTAAAACAAAAGAGAGTTAAGAGAGTAGTTCTCAATTTAGAGTCTAGAGCTCGACTGTTCTCCTCCCCAAACTAGTCTTGGTCAGTCAGTGTGGTGATGACTGGCGTTGAGTCGACATCACCCCCTACATAGTGTTTCAGCCTCTGAGCATTGACCGTGAAAGACTCGTTTCTTGCATCCTTTATTTCAATAGCCCCCGATGGATACATCTTAGTGATTTTGTAAGGACCGGACCACCTAGACTTCAACTTTCCAGGAAAGAGCCTCAACCTGGAGTTAAACAGAAGAACTGCTTCCCATTTATTAAATTCTCTATGGCGAATGCGTCGGTCATGTATTCTCTTGGTCCTTTCTTTATACTACACCGCCATATCGTATGCTTGATCTCGAAATTCCTCCAATTGGTTTAGCTCAAGCAATCTCTTCTCACCTGCAGCGGCAAATTCAAAATTTAATGCTTTGATAGCCCAATATGCTCTATGCTCTAACTCAACTTGCAAATGACATGCCTTTGCAAACAACAGTCTATAAGGGGAGGTGCCTATAGGCGTTTTGAAAGCAGTCCTATAGGCCCATAATGAATCGTCAAGTCTAAGTGCCCAATCCTTTCTATTTGTACTCACACTCTTTTCCAAAATTTGCTTAATTTCTCGATTGGACACTTCTACTTGGACACTTGTTTGGGGATGATAAGGAGTAGAAAATTTGTGCTTGACACCATATTTCTTCAAAAGTTTTTCAAAGAGCTTATTACAAAATTGGGTGCCACCATCACTAGGTGTACCAAACTGGTTAAAAATGTTTTTTTTCAAAAATTTTAGGACCACCTGTGCATCATTAGTTGCCAAAGCTTCAGCCTCTACCCATTTAGAAACATAATTGACGGCGACCAAAATGTATTTTTTTGTAAAAAAGTTTGGAAATGGTCCCATACAGTCGTTTTCCCACACATCAAATATCTCACACTCAATAATATTATTCAAAGGCGTTTCATGACGGTTTGAGATATTACCTGTTCACTGACATCTATCACACTCAATGACATAAGCACGTGCATCTTTAAAAATATTGGGCCAATAAAACCCACATTGAAGTACCTTAGCTGTCGTCTTTATGGGCCCAGCATGGCCACCTACCTTACGGTCATGACAATGACTGAGGATGCTTTTCATCTCTCCTTCCGCCACACATCTTCGGATCATAGAGTCAGCACAAATTTTAAACAAGAAAGGTTCTTCCCAAAAATAATGCTTTGCTTCTGACAGAAACTTTTTCTTTTGATGAAAATACAAGTTATGTGGGAGTGTGCCCGTGACCAAGTAATTTGCAAAATTAGCATAACACGGCGAGTGTTCTATGGAAAACAACTTTTCATCAGGAAACCAATCATCTATGTCCTCATTATCATTCTGTGCACAATAAGGAATGCATTCTAGTCTAGATATGTGATCAGCGACAACATTTTCTACTCCTTTTTTTATCCTTTATCTCTAAGTAAAATTCTTGTAAGAGAAGAATCCACCTAATCAACCTAGGTTTTGTATCTTTCTTAGCCAAAAGGTGTTTAATTGCAGAATGATCAGTGTATATAGTGATTTTCAAAAGTACAAGGTATGAATGAAACTTGTCCAGTGCAAAAACTACAGCTAGCAACTCCTTTTCAGTGGTAGCATAATTCAATTGAGCCTCATTCAAGGTTTTGCTAGCATAGTAAATAGTGCCAAATACCTTGTCTATCCTCTGGCCAAGCACAGCTCCAATAGCTGTGTCGCTGGCGTCACACATCACCTCAAATGGAAGGTCCCAATCCGGTGAAGTCAGCACTGGTGCAGTCACCAATCTTTCTCTCAGAAATTCAAACTCCTGCAAACAAGTGGAATCAAAATTAAAAGGTGTATCTTTCATCAATAACAAAGACAGAGGTTTTGCAATTTTTGAAAAATCTTTAATGAACCGCCGATAAAAACCGGCGTGGCATAGAAAACTTCTGACTCCCTTGATCGTCGTCGGTGTAGGTATATTTTTAATGACTTGCACCTTGGCCCTGTCCACCTCGATTCCCTGCTTAGATATGCAGTGGCCTAATACAATACCTTATGTCACCATGAAGTGACACTTCTTCCAGTTGAGTACCAAGTTCGTTTCCTCACATCTCATCAACACATAATTCAGATTATTCAGACATGCATCAAAAGACTGACCAAAAATGGAAAAATCATCCATGAACATTTCTAGAAAATTTTCAACCATATCATGAAATATAGCAGTCATGCATCTCTGAAAAGTCGCAGGAGCATTACATAGACCAAAATGCATGCGTCTATAAGCAAACGTACCATATGGGCAAGTGAAAGTTTTTTTATCCTGATCTTCAGGTGCAATCGCAATTTGATTGTATCCTGAATATGTTGGAACACGGTCGTTCTCCGGATCGAAAAAGAAAGTGATACCCGGTGCAGCGGAAGTTTTAAAATTTTATATGGAACGATTCCATATGGGTATCAAATTCCTACGATTAAAATTAATAACATAAAATTTAAACAATATAAATTTTACCTTAAAATCTCGAAGCGAGATTATGGACACCAACAGATTAATCTGCTCTTGTTGTATATCACAGGAACTGATGAACGAACGTTTCTTCAATCAGGTCCACGAACGGAAATTTAATCCCTCTGATAGACTGCACTAGAAAGTCTATCAAAAGTTTCTACGAAGAGAAATAACAGATTTGATCCGTTAAACCAGACTGCAAATTCGAAATTCACAGGCTGGATTTTTCGAACAGAGAGAGGAGAGGGGGCGGCCACACCTAGAGAGAAAAACTAGGGTTTTTGAAAATTTTGTGACCTATGTTCTTTAATTTTTGCACTGCAATAACTTATTTATAATGTGGACTGCTAACAGCTTAGGACCCATTAGTCATAAGTTCAAGCCTGACAAGCAAAGCCCGCATGTTCAGAAATTAATATAAAATTCATCGTGACTCAGATTGATAAACCAATTTCACCAATGTGCACAGAAACCATTTCTGTATCTTTTAAAGTCAAGATAAATTTTTTGAATCCGAATTCAGTGATTTCCAAAAATGTCCATCACTATGTCATTTTGGGAAATCTTACTCCCTCTACTCTTAAATAAGAAGTCCCACTTCTTTATTCACTAAATTTAACTCTTTAAATTTAATTATCTCAACGAGGATTAGAAATCCATTACTTGTGTGACCCTCAATTGTTCAGGGATACAGCTAGCCATGGACTCACAACTCCTTGTGACTCGGAACAACAATTTCCGACTTGCCCATCGAATCATGTAAGAGCGCCTAGCAACATCGCCCCATGATTCCCTAGGTATCACTGATAGTGCCTGCAAGAACAAATAGATTTTGGTTAGCGTACAGTACGGTCCCTTCATCCATATATCCCGATCGAATCAACAACCATTGGTAAATCAAGAGTCGTTCGAGATTCGATAACTATGCAATGCATCTTGAAGATCAAATAGTGACATCGCATGTGTTACTAGGAACACCGAGTAACCTAAAACACATCATGTACTTTGGCCAGAGATTCGTCACACTAATATCTCCTCATATCGCGTAGGATATCCATACTTGCAAGTATGTGGTGAATCCTTGACAACAAAGCATCGACTCCTATATGTGTCATAACTGTACCCAATCCCAACACCTGATGACCCCAATAGAGTCGGTAAACGAGTCAAAGTACAGTACTAGCATATAGAGTCTCAATGATGTTTCAAGTAGTAAGGACTAATGGTGTACAACCAAAACCTCGGACTTTATCCACTCGATAAGTGATAACCACTTGGAAAGTCCGGATAGGGTTGTTCGATCATTCATCATATGAATATCCATTTGCATGCTTTGAACATCTCTATGTTTCATACCAATGAAACGTGGTACTCGGCATTGCAAATGCTAGTCTCAATCTCGAGCGATACTTTTCCTTATTAACGGACGGCTCAATCGACTAGGAACTGTTTAGAATATACAGTGACTATAAGATGTGTTTCATGATAGCCATCCCCATGTGCTACCACATCTTACATACACTATAGTATATTCAAGGTCTTCATCTAAACATCTTATAGTATGTCACAACATAATAATATGATAAAAGATAAAGTAAACGCCATTATAAAAATGTAAATTATATTAAACAAAAGATTGCTTATACATAGAGTCATAAAAGCCCTTAGCCACAAGTTGGCTCACCGGACACCCACTCTTTCAATCTCCCACTTGCCCTAAAGCCAACTAGTCATATTACGTAGTCCCATTGTTTCGCGATGTTTGTCAAATAATGGTCCTGGCAAGGGCTTAGTAAGTGGATCAGCGATATTGTCTGCAGAGGCCACTCTCTCGACAGTGATGTCTCCTCTTTCCACGATCTCCCGGATGATATGGTATTTCCTCAGTACGTGTTTGGATCTTTGATGAGACCTTGGTTCCTTTGCCTGAGCAACGGCACCCGTGTTGTCACAGTACATCGGGATTGGACCAACAGCTTCGGGATTAACGCCCAACTCTTGGACGAAGTTCCTCATCCAAACGGCCTCTTTAGCAGCAGCTGATGCCGCAATGTATTCTGCCTCAGTGGTGGAATCCGCTGTGGTGTCCAGCTTGGAACTCTTCCAAGAGACAGCACCGCCATTGAGCATGAACACAAATACCGAGGTTGACTTCGAGTCATCCACGTCACTTTGGAAGATAGAGTCGGTATAGCCTTCTAATTTCAGTTCTCTTCCTCCATAAACAATGAATACATTCTTAGTTCTTCTCAAGTACTTAAGAATATCCTTCACGGCTTTCCAATGCATTTGACCGGGATTGGCTTGATATCTGCTCGTGACACTCAGAGCAAATGCCACATCCGGTCTGGTAGATATCATCCCATACATGATACTCCCTATGGCTGACGCATATGGTATGTGTGTCATTTTCTCTATCTCTTCGTCAGTCTTGGGACACATAGACTTGGATAGAGAGACTCCATGACACATAGGTAGATGTCCTCTCTTGGACTCATCCATTGAAAACCTTTTCAATATAGTGTCGATGTAGGTAGCTTGAGTAAGTCCTATCATTTTCTTAGATCTATCTCTATAGATCTGTATCCCTAGAATATAGGACGCCTCACCCAAATCCTTCATCGAGAATCTACCTGATAACCATATCTTTGTTGACTGCAACATCCCTACATCATTCCCAATGAGTAAGATGTCATCAACATAAAGTACTAAGAATGTCACAGCATCCTTAACTACTTTCTTGTACACGCACTGTTCCTCCGGGTTCTTGATGAAACCAAAATCCTTTATTGTTTCATCAAATTTCTGGTTCCAACTTCTTGATGCTTGTTTGAGACCATAGATCGATCTCTGAAGCTTGCATAGCTTATGCTCGCTTCCCATGGATGTGAATCCCTCGGGCTGCATCATATAGATTTCTTCCTTAATGTTTCCATTAAGAAATGCAGTCTTCACATCCATTTGCCATATCTCATAGTCATACCATGCTGCTATGGCAATAAGGATTCTTATGGACTTGAACATTGCGACTGGTGAAAAAGTTTCATCATAGTCAACACCTTGTCTTTGAGTATAACCTTTTGCCACCAATCGTGCCTTGTAGGTCAGTACCTTTCCATCAGGCCCAAGTTTTCTCTTGTAGATCCATTTACACCCTATTGGAACAATTCCATCGGGAGGATCTACTAAAGACCAAACTTGGTTTGTATGCATCGAATCTATTTCCGACTGCATAGCTTCAAGCCATAAATTCAAATCCGCATCAGAAATTGCTTCCTTGAATTTTCTTGGATCACATCCAATGTCGGGTTCACTTTGATCCCCTTCAAGAAGTCCTCTCGGATCTTCTAGTAATAGGCGTGTCTTGTGATGATTCTTGAGGTATAGGATCGTTATTTTGTATCTCGGGTTCTTCTCGAATTTCTTCGAGTTCCATCATCTTGCCTTTCTTATCCAATAAGAACTCCTTCTCCAAGAAGGTGGCATTACTTGAAACAAACACTTTTGCTTCAGTAGGATGATCGAAATAATATCCGATTGAATTCTTCGGATACCCTACAAAATAACATAAGGTGGATCGACTATCCAACTTATCTCTCACTGTCTGCTTCACGTAAGCAGGACATCCCCAAATCCTCAAGTACGAATACTTAGGAGCTTTGCCATTCCATAACTCGTACGGTGTTTTGTCCACTGCTTTATTGTGGACGTTGTTCAACAACAATACCGCCGTTTCAAGAGCATAGCCCCAAAACGAAGGTGGGAGCTCAGTGAAGCTCATCATAGATCGAACCATGTCCAACAAGGTTCGATTGGGACGCTCCGAAACACCATTCAGCTGAGGTGTCATAGGAGGAGTCCACTGAGAGAGAATCACATTCTCTTTTAGATAATCCAAGAACTCGGTACTTAAGTATTCTCCACCTCGATCTGATCGAAGTGCTTTAATACTCTTACCTAGTTTGTTTTCTACTTCAGCCTTGAATTCTTTGAACTTTTCAAATGATTAAGACTTATATTTCATCAAATATAAGTACCCATACCTAGAATAATCATCAGTAAAGGTAATAAAGTAGGTGTGACCAAATTTTGTACCAATACTAAATGGTCCGCAAACATCTGTATGGATCAAATCCAATAGATTTTGACTACGCTTTGGCTTCCCTTTGAAAGGAGATTTAGTCATTTTTCCTTTGAGGCAGGACTCACAAGTAGGTAGAGAGTTAATATCAGACATATCAAACATGCCCTCTCCCACTAGCTTGTTCATCCTCCTTGAAGAAATATGACCTAGCCTAGCATGCCAAAGGTTTGCCGGGTTTTGATTATCAATTTTCCTTTTATTTGTTGTTACCGGTTTATCAACATAATTAATTGGAACGTCTTTTAATTTTAAGTTATATAGATCGTTTTCAAGTTGTCCACATCCAATTAAACATTCATTCTTGTAAATATTGCAAATCTCATTCACAAAATTGTAAGAAAAACCATCTCTATCAAGCATAGAAATAGAAATAATGTTTTTAACCAAATCTGGCACATATAAAACATCTCTCAAAAATAACTTAAAATCATTCTGCAAAATTAAACAAATGTCTCCCACAGCTTTGGCTTCAACTCGAGAACCATTTCCGAGCCTCAGCTGGGTCTCACCCATCCTAAGCTTGCGACTTCTTGTCATCACCTGCAAATCATTGCAAATGTGAGATCCACATCCGGTATCCAATACCCAAGAAGTAGTATTAAGTGAAACATTTATTTCAATATAAAACATACCCTTTGCAGTTCGCAACTGCTCGAGATATTCCTTGCAGTTATGTTTCCAATGACCGGGTTTCTTGCAGTGATGGCAAACATCCTTGGATTTTTCCATGTTTGAAGCCTTTGTCTTGTTCTTCTTCTCGGGTCCGGTTTTCTTGGATGGGGCAGAACGTTTCTTACCCTTTGTACTTGGCCCCGTCTTAGCAGAAGAAGAGGAGCCCACCAAGAGAACCGGTTTATCCTTCTTTAAAGTGGCTTCATAAGTTACAAGCATATTGGCCATCTCTTCAAGGGAGGCCTCTATCTTGTTCATATTGAAATTCACCACAAAACCGTCAAACGATGAAGGAAGAGAGAGAAGTAATAAGTCCACATTGAGTTCATGCTCCAATACCAATTCAAGCATTACCAACTTCTGAATGAGCCAAATCACGCGTACCCCATGATCACGGACCGAAGTCCCTTCACGCATGCGACATGTCATTAACTCTTTTACAGTAGCGAACCTTTAGCTCTCGATTGAGCCCCAAAAAGTTCCTTGAGTTGTGCGTGAATGTCAGCAGCATTCACGGTATCCTCAAATTGCCTCTGGAGTTCATCAGACATCGAAGCTTGCATATAGCATTTGGCCTTGATATCATGGTCCCACCATTTATCAAGTTTGGCCAACTCTTTCGGAGTTATATCAGCTGGTGCTTCCTTCGGAGGAGATTTTTCTAACACGTAGAACATCTTCTCTGAGGTCAAGACAATCTTCAACTTACGGAACCATTCCGTATAGTTTGCGCCACTCAGTTTGTTTTGTTCGAGAATAGAGAATAGTGGATTGCGCGAATTCATCTTAAAGAAATACTGAAAAGAAACAGACAATAATCAGTGATTGTTTAATTAATTTACTAAGACATAAAATAAGGCAAAATTTATTTTATGAATCTCTCTCCCACTATTTTAACGATTTCACTACCCTCTAGTGAAAACGAGAAACATTTTCTTTAGTGGGAACATAGAGTCCAATTGACAAACTATAGTCCCGAATAATATCAGCCAACCATAATTTTCAAATGGTAGAGCCCAATTGCTTCCAAAGCAACCTCCATGTTTTTTTACCTCATGTCCAATAAGGGCCCAATAATATGACGCCGTTTATTGTGACACGTCAAGATGACCCATCAATATTAAGTTGTGATGGACGGTCGCCATGTGGATCCCCAATAATATGAGCCAATCCCATGGGAGTTCCATCCAACTTACAACATGTGTCGATCCAATGTACAACTTTTCGACGAACGGGCCCCCCCCAATAATATGAGCCGGACCGTATTCGCGGGTAGCATCTCATACATTGATCGTTGATGGAAGGTAGGAACATTTAAACAATATTTAAATGCCCTTTTGTTTATCTTGATATAAATTTTAAATCATATTTAAAATAAGGGATTTTAATTTCGAAAATTTGTCTCATTATTTAAAATTTGTATGCTTGCGGGATTCATACAATTTAGTCTAAACATGCATACAACAATAATATCATATATTATTTTAGGATGATCGATTCCATTACTAATCGACCCGTGGTTGCCAATCACGAGTCTAAGTCCAATCCTAGGTAATATGCAATTATGCAATGCAATCCTATTACATTGTGCTTCCAATTTACATTTCTTCAGTCTTTATCATTGCTTGCTGGGCCCACATCCATCTTCAAAATCTCCCACTATTTCTAGTGAATTTACAATAAATTACTATGACAAATAAAGGGATACATTATAGGGGTGTGAACGGGCCATAAACCAGACCCACTTTTATTACATATGACAATTCATATTGGGCCATAAACCAGGCCCATTAATAAATCCAACAACAATAATTAAAACCAAATGTAAACAACCTAACATACACCTATAATATTGGTCATGGCAATCGATCATCCTTATCCAATAATTTTAATTCAAAAATTAATTTATTGGATATCATGCAATGACAATAAATATAAATAGATAAAATCATATTTCATACATAAAATCTTATTTTATATATAAAATCATATTTTATCTAGTTTATCCATAAAATCATATTTTACATATAAAATCCAATTTTATACATAAAATCATATTTTATTATCAATTGTACCAAAATTAATAATTAAAGATTTAATTTATTGGATTAAATTTATAAATTTCCAAAATTCCAAATTTATCCAAAAATTAATTTTTCTTAAAAAATTTTGGGCTCAAACAATTTTGACCCATTGCCTCGTAGACCAACTGAAACAATTTTCAATCGGGCCAAAAACTGGGCCCAAAACCATTTTGGGCTAGAATTCATAATTCAAGGAAAAATTTATTTTTAATAAAAAAATTTCTGGGCAGCCCGAGACAATCCCGGGCTGCCCGCCCGTCGCTGTGCTGGACTCGTCCAGCCCAGCTGCGCGGGCTAGGGCAAAGCTTGCCCTAGCTCGCGCAGGGCTGCTGCGTGCAGCCCATCTGGGCGCAGGGCTGCGCGCGGCGCTGCTCGCTGCCTTCGGGCAGCGGGCAGCCCCGAAAATAATTTTTTTTTCTTTTCCTTTCCGTTTTATTTTTCTGAAAAATCGAGGCTTTGTATAATCGATAAAATTTTAATCGTAAAATCCGAGAACAACCTAGCTCTGATACCACTGTTGGAACACGGTCGTTCTCCGGATCGAAAAAGAAGGTGATACCCGGTGCAGCGGAAGTTTTAAAATTTTATATGGAACGATTCCATATGGGTATCAAATTCCTACGATTAAAATTAATAACATAAAATTTAAACAATATAAAATTTACCTTAAAATCTCGAAGCGAGATTATGGACACCAACAGATTAATCTGCTCTTGTTGTATATCACAGGAACTGATGAACGAACGTTTCTTCAATCAGGTCCACGAACGGAAATTTAATCCCTCTGATAGACTGCACTAGAAAGTCTATCAGAAGTTTCTACGAAGAGAAATAACAGATTTGATCCGTTAAACCAGACGGCAAATTCGAAATTCACAGGCTGGATTTTTCGAACAGAGAGAGGAGAGGGGGCGGCCACACCTAGAGAGAAAAACTAGGGTTTTCGAAAATTTTGTGACCTATGTTCTTTAATTTCTGCACTGCAATAACTTATTTATAATGTGGGCTGCTAACAGCTTAGGACCCATTAGTCATAAGTTCAAGCATGACAAGCAAAGCCCGCATGTTCAGAAATTAATATAAAATTCATCGTGACTCAGATTGATAAACCAATTTCACCAATGTGCACAGAAACCATTTCTGCATCTTTTAAAGTCAAGATAAATTTTCTGAATCCGAATTCAGTGATTTCCAAAAATGTCCATCACTATGTTATTTTAGGAAATCTTACTCCCTCTACTATTAAATAAGAAGTCCCACTTCTTTATTCACTAAATTTAACTCTTTAAATTTAATTATCTCAACGGAGATTAGAAATCCATTACTTGTGTGACCCTCAATGGTTCAGGGATACAGCTAGCCGTGGGCTCACAACTCCTTGTGACTCGGAACAACAATTTCCGACTTGCCCATCGAATCATGGTAAGAGCGCCTAGCAACATCGCCCCATGATTCCCTAGGTATCACTGATAGTGCCTGCAAGAACCAATAGATTTTGGTTAGCATACAGTACGGTCCCTTCATCCATATATCCCGATCGAATCAACAACCATTGGTAAATCGAGAGTCGTTCGAGATTCGATAACTATGCAATGCATCTTGAAGATCAAATAGTGACATCGCATGTGTTAGTAGGAACACCGAGTAACCTAAAACACATCATGTACTCTGGCCAGAGATTCGTCACACTAATATCTCCTCATATCACATAGGATATCCACATTCACAAGTATGTGGTGAATCCTTGACAACAAAGCATCGACTCCTATATGTGTCGTAACTGTACCCAATCCCGACACCTGATGACCCCAATAGAGTCGGTAAATGAGTCAAAGTACAGTACTAGCATATAGAGTCTCAATGATGTTTCAAGTAGTAAGGACTAATGGTGTACAACCAAAACCGCGGACTTTATCCACTCGATAAGTGATAACCACTTGGAAAGTCCGGATAGGGTTGTTCGATCATTCATCATATGAATATCCATTTGCATGCTTTGAACATCTCTATGTTCCATACCAATGAAACGTGGTACTCGGCATCGCAAATGCTAGTCTCAATCTCGAGCGATCCTTTTCCTTATTAACGGACGGCTCAATCGACTAGGAACTATTTAGAATATACAGTGACTATAAGATGTGTTTCATGATAGCCATCCCCATGTGCTACCACATATTACATACACTATAGTATATTCAAGGTCTTCATATAAACATCTTATAGTATGTCACAACATAATAATATGATAAAAGATAAAGTAACGCCATTATAAAAGTGTAAATTATATTAAACAAAAGATTGTTTATACATAGAGTCATAAAAGCCCTTAGCCACAAGTTGGCTCACCGGGCACCCACTCTTTCAGAATACCCATCTAAAAAGCAATAAAATTCATACCCAGCAAGCCTTTCTAGCATTTGGTCAATGAAGGGGAGGGGAAAATGGTCTTTACGGGTTGCGTCATTCAATTTTCTATAGTCTATACACACACGCCACCCTGTAACTGTCCTAGTAGGTACCAACTAATTCTGCTCATTCTTAATGATAGTTATCCCCCCTTTTTTCGGTACACATTGAACCGGACTCACCCATGCACTATCAGAAATAGGATAAATGATACCTGCATCCAGAAGTCTTATCGTTTCAGCCTTTTCTACTTCTTGCATCTTGGGATTCAATCTCCTCTGTTGTTAGACCAAGGGGTTGATGTTCTCTTTCATTAATATATTGTGCATGCAGATAGATGGATTAATGTCTTTGATATATGCGACCTTCCAGGCAAACACACTCTTATGAGTTTTGAGAACATCCAGCAGTCTGGTCTCCATCTCACCTGTCAAAGAAGAAGAAATTATGACAGGTAAATTTTCATTCTCGCCTAAAAATACATATTTGAGATGGGTAGGTAATGGTTTCAATTCCACAGTTGGTGGTTCTTCAAGACTTGGTTTCTGGAGGACTAAATCCTTTTGGTCACCAAGATCCTCGAGTCTGAGCTTGCCACCTTTATGACTGGTTATCATTCAAGTAAGTCGTCATCTCTTCTATCTCTACATTGACTAGATCATCACAGGAGGAGATATGAGTGCAGCTTCTAATGGTTCCTAAAATGTATCCTGCACATAATCATATAAAAGTGAGTCCACATTATCAATTTGAAAACACTCTTCATTACTTTGTGAAAATTTCAGTGCATTAAACACATCAAAGGAAATTTTCTCCCTCCTACTCTCAGATGTAGCTCCCCCTTTTGGAAATTGATTAATGCTTTTCCTGTTTCCAGGAAAGGTCTTCCCAAAATAAGTGGCATGTCCAAGTCCTCTTCCATATCAAGCACCACAAAATCCACCGAAAATATGAACTTATCAACTTTCACCAGCACATCCTCTATTATCCCCCTGGGATATTTGATAGACCTGTCCGCCAGTTGCAACGACATCCGGGTGGATTTCGGCTCTCCCAAGTTCAGTTTCCTGAAAACAGAATATGACATTAAGTTTATGCTAGCTCCCAAATCACACAAAGCTTTATGAAATTGCACATCATTAATAATACAAGGAATAGAAAACTCCCTGGATCTTTTTTCTTTGGTGGAATCTTGTTCTGAACTAGCGCAAAGCAATTTTCTGTTAGGCTGATCATTGCATGGTCCTCCAATTTTCTATTGTTGGAGAGAATCTCCTTCAAAAATTTAGCGTAACTGGGCATTTGCATCAATGCATCAGCGAAGGGGATGTTTATATTCAATTTTTTGAATACTTCTAGGAATTTCGCAAATTGAGAATCTAGTTTGGCCTTCTTGAGAGCTGCAGGAAAAGGTGGTGGAATAACAATATTTGACTGTGATGTGGGTGGTTGTGTAAAATCAGAAGACTTACCTGCAGGTTTCCTAGGTATAGCTGGTTCTGATTCTTTCTCGCCTCGTTTCTCACCCTCAATTATCTTCCCACTTCGCAATTCAACTGCTTTGACCTGCTCTTTTGGATTTTTTTCCGTGTCACTTGGCAAAGTGCCCAGCTCTCTGCTGGACATCGCTTTAGCTAACTGACCTATTTGATTTTCGAAGTTCTTAATCGATGCATCCTAATTCTGCAACGGGTCTCAATGGATGATATGAACTTATGCATCATCTGTTCCATGCTTGACTTCTCCTCCTGATGTTGTTTTCCATAATTCTGATTCCCATATGGCCAATTGTTCTGTCCTCCCCACGAAAAGTTCGGATGTTGTTTCCACCCTGGATTATATGTATTTGAGAATGGATCATTCCTAGGGTGGTTTTGATTCCCTACATGGTTCACCATTCCTCCCTCTGGCTGATGTGATGGATTGCCTGTCTGACAATATTTTGTGAAGTTTTCAGCACCACATTTCTCACACCACACTTCTTGAATACGCATCGCAGACTGCCCTAGAGTTAGTTCTTCAATCATCTTATTCATGACTTCAAGCTGAGCAGCTACTAAGGTGAATGCATCAACTTGATGCATTCCTGCGGGTCTCCTGGCTGCATTCCTGTCAGATTGAGGGTGATAGCTACTGGATGCCATCTCCTCAATTAACTCATATCTGTCCTCTGGTGATTTTCGTAACAGATTTCCACCTGCAGCTGCATCTAACATGGTGCGATTAGAGTGAGGAAGACCATAATAAAAAGTTTGTACGACAAGACCATCTGGTAGTTGGTGATGTGGACATCTCCTCAATAGATCTTTGTAGCGCTCCCATGCTTCATAGAGTGTTTCCTGTTCGCCTTGAACAAATGTTGTGATGTCATATTTGAGTTTCATTTATTTGGACGGTGGAAAGTATTTAGTCAGGAAAGCCTTAGCGAGATCATCCCAAGTAGTGATGGAACCTGAAGGTAGATTTGTTAGCCATGCTTTGGCTTTATCTCTTACAGAAAAAGGGAATAAACGCAAACGAATAGCGTCATCAGAAACTCCCTGCTTCTTAAAAGTGTCACAGATTTCTAGAAAATTTGTCAGGTGAGCATATGGATCATCGATTGTCATCCCACCAAACTGGATTGTGTTTTGCACCATCTGAATGATCGCAGGATTTATTTCAAACTGATTTGCTGCTATGGTTGGCCTGATGATGCTTGGTCTGGCATTTTCAATGGATGGCAAAGCGCTATCCATCATGGATCTGTAGATAGGTGGTGCATTATTCTCTGCTTCTCCATCTCCACATAGTCGTTCTTGTTTCTGCCATTGCTTCTTTTTGTTGCCTTCACCTTCTGCGAAAAGTTCTTTCAATTTCTGGATCAAAAGGCAAGAATTCTGCTTCGGGTGAATGTTGCATGCACTGCAAGAAAATCCTGCAGTTCACAGATGAAAATAGTGATTAAAATTGAAGTAGAGAAAATTAAATAAGAAAAATCAAATTAATCAATAGTCCCCGGCAACGGCGCCAAAAACTTGATCGAGCAAATACTAACACTTAAATTCAATATAATTATCTCTCTTTTCTGCTCAAAATTATCGCAAGTGCATGACTCAAGTTATAGAAAAGTGTACTGAGTACGAGTATCATCCTCAAGAACTACGTCACAATAATTCAATTATTTAATTTCTATACCCCAAAGTAACAAAAATTTGATTTTTGATTATTCTAAAATTATAAAGTAAAAAATTCAATTTGAAAATACTTGAATGAAAATAAAATAAACCACATCAATGCTTAGCACAAAAAAATATAATATGAGGAAATTTTGTTGGAATCTCGGTTCACCTTTTCCCTAATTGAATTTGGACAATTGAAATCTAATTTTACACTCATAAATTTGACAAGAATTCCTGATATATCGACACTCTCTCTAGAGTTTATGCCAATCTAATTTAGTTAATGAAACAATTAAATCTCTTTAAGTGTTTATCATTACTGACTGATTTGCGTTCATTGAATTCCTACAACTTTCAACCTGGTGGTCTATGGTTATCCACATGTACTAAATATCATATCTCTATGTATATTTTAAGTCCATGGATTTTATTAATACTCGTCCTAATCATGAATCTATCTCTCGACATTAATTCACAACTTACGAATCTATGTTAAAGTTAGCTACTCCTCAACATATATGTAGTAACACGTATCTAAAATTAATGATTAATGCATAATTAATCGTGTAATCATGTTTAGGTTAAGTAAAAAATGATTAAAGAAATTCCAAATGGATTAATGGAGTCCAGAAATGGATTCAGGACACTCGGAAATGGTGGGTAAGGTTCGAAGGGTTCGGATGCTCCGAACCTGAGTTCGGAGGATCCGAACATGGACGGAGCCAGGCTTCGGAGGCTCTGAAGACTTTGGACGATCCGAAGTGGGTTTGGACGACCCGAACTATAGCCCAGCCAGCTGTCCTGAAATATTATGTCATCGGTGATGTCATTGGGGTGACTTCGGACGATCCGAAGAGGCAGTTCGGACCATCCGAACAGTGTTCGGGACAGGTGCATGGTTTCATGCGATTGGATTGACACGTGGCAGAGATCGGACAATCCTATGAGACGATCGGATGGCCCGAAGCAGTTCGAACACTCCAAAGGATAGTTCGGATGATCCGAACGTGTTCTATAAATATGAGGTCCGAGCTCCTCATTCGTGCAAATTCTGAAATCCTCTCCTTCGCCCACGTGGCTCTATTTTAGGGCTTTGGGTACTCTTATTTTAGAGTTGGAGTAGGGAAAATATTCTAGCATAGTCAGACAGTGTCTGACATAGTAGCGGAGCAGTGCTCGTGTAGTGGAGCCGTGCTCAAGGCTGTGGAGCTGCAGCAGAGGTGTGCCCCTAGTTGCAGGATAGTCTCCATCAGAGGGCTGACGACAGACGTAGGTATAGCTATGGTCTCCTTAAAATATTTAGGAGTATGCAATAGCTTAGTTAAGGCTTTTAGAGCTTAATTAATGATGCATGGGTAATTGCATTGTAGAGTTGATGATATGCTTGGAACCTAGAGTGGGACTGCTAGGACTGCCTGTAATAAGGTACGTAAGTACTGACTGAGATGGCCAGCATGATATATATTATATATGTTACATGAGTATGTGCTACTTGTTTTACCATGTTTTTCGGCTTTAGCACATGCATGTTTTTACGGTTGACTGCATCTGGTATGATGTGAGTCATTGGCAGTTTCCATCAGTGAGGCGTTACTTCCTGTGGATTCATGTTTGGGGACACGCAGCCCTTGGTTTTGCTATCACTAGGAGCGACCACGACGGTGGAGGAGACGCTATAGTTGATAGGTGAATATAGGAGCGGCACCACGGATTTGCTACCCGAGATTGCCCAGTATATTCATGGAGCCTCTGAGTACTATTTTACTCTCGTTTTAAATACACTTATGTGCTGCATATATTTTATATATCATTACTTTCGTATTGAGCTTAGAGCTCACGTCCATTCTTTTTTGTGTATCTGGACACCCTATTCGACGGGGCAGGTGTAGGTGTAGGATTGAGCACCAGGAGCTTGGAGTAGACAGTGACCAGTGAAGACAGCAGGATTAGCTGTAGGTTTTGCCATTTGGATCATTCATTCGATTGGGTTGTATAATCGAATTTGTTTAACCGGTTGTATTCTGCCGGTCTGATTTTATTTAAGTCTTCCGCATCAATTTATTTTAATGCATGCTTAACTATGCTCTTAACTCTGATTAGGTAGTGGATCCGGGTTGGGTCGCTACAATAGAATAATGAACCATGATAAAATAAAATACTTGTATAAAACTTAAATCAATTCGTCCAAAGATTCAATCACAAAAACATGTTTCGGGGTTAGGATCCCCTAAATTCCAACATAATAAAGTTTAGCTACTACAACTCATAATAAAATTCAATCTAATCAAGTTTTTAACATAAGAATTCAGAAATCGTGAAGAAGAAGAACTCCCAACGAGAAGAAGAAACTTCGATCCTCAGAGCCGCCTCCCCCTTGATTTGCTATGTTTTTTAAACCCTCAAAACGTCTGAAAAGATTATATATATATTACCCTCAGAGTCCTTTCCATATAAAACTCCCGAAATAAAGTTTTCCAAAATCTCGCGCTTGCGCTTGATCTGCTGATTTTTACCGACCGAGCACTGGAAATTGGCCAACCTTCTGCTCGTTTTTATTCAGAAAGCGCTCGGTCTACTCTTTTTCTCCGACCGAGCGCTCAAAATCCTTCAACTCTCTGCCTGCCTAAATAATGCCAGTGCTCGGTCTGCTCTTTTCTGCAGACCCAGTGCACCCCCTGATGAAGCCTGAAATTATTTTTTTCTCGTTTTCCTGCCAATTTAACCATAAATAAATTGGAGTAAACAAAACACACAACATTACACTAAATGCAAACAATATTTGATAAAAACTAACAAGACGACAAAGAACGAATGCAAAATACCAATAAAACAAACAATAAAACACCGAAAAATGACTCTTATCATCGAGCTAGTAATTCATCGTACGTGGAAGGTGGTTTTTTGATCAATGATTTGAGAAAATCTCCGGTGGCAAGCCCTTGGATGAAAGCACTGATAAGCAAATCAGTTGTATGTAGTGACCCTTACCCAGATCACCTACTAAACAGAACTTAGGCATGCAATTAACTTAATAAAACAGATATCAGAATAAAACTGCGGAAACCATAAACATTATACAATCCCAAGTAAAGGAATCTGTAATTTATCCAGTAATATACAACCAAATCGAATAGCTGTATAAACCCAAAACAACAGTAATAAAACCTAAGCGAAGCTCCAGCCGGCCAACCGCTGACTAGCCCCTCCTGGATCCACCCTCCTCGTCCAATCGCAAACCTGCCCCATGGAATAGGGTGTCCAGAAAATACAGAGTACGAGACGTGAGCATAAAACGCTCAGTGCGAGAGTATGAGTATACATGCATGCAAAGTGAACTCCCTATAGACTCGAGGTCAAGGATCAGATAACAGAGACAGACCGGGCCCTGGTATGTAGCACGCTGTGCCGTCGCTTCAGGAGGTGGCTCCCATACCGAGATAACCGTGGATACGCCGGACCCAAATCGATGGAAGTCCATCCACTAACAGGATAGGGTACAACCCTACTAACAGACATCTCGAAAGAGATACAGCAAGATGCAAATGAATGCAGCATAATATCATGGCATATAAATCATGCAGTCACATAATACATGCATACTCAGTCAGGATATCTCGAACAGTACTTTCGTACCTCAAAACAGTGCAAGCTCTACCAACTCTAGGTCCACGCCTATAGTCTGTTCTACACTGCCAAATGATATTACTATCATTAAAGTGCTCTAAAAGCCTTAACTATGCTATTGCATACTCCTAAATATTTATAGGAAGCAAAAGCTATACCTTCGTCCGTCGTTAGCCCTTTAATGTCGATGCCTCCAGAACTTGGGCACAACTCCGCTACGACTACCGAACGCCTCGCCGACCTCCGAACCAAGCCTAAGAAGACTAGAACAGCTCCAAAAGGACTAGAAAGGAAAGGAGAACTCGGAATTGGCAAATGAAAGTGAAGCCTTGGCCTTCTATTTATAGACAACGATCGGAACTTCCGATCCTTGATCGGAACGTCCGAACCTCGATCGGAACGTTCGATCCTGCCATCGGAGCTTCCGAAGATCCTGATCTGCCACGTGTCAAAATATCACTTGTTAACTCCGGATAGGGGTGATCGGAGCTTCCGGTTCTGATTGGAGCTTCCGATCTTGCCACACGTCATGCCTGACGTAATATCGATCGGAGCTTCCGATCCTGTTCGGAGCTTCCGATCCTGATCGGAGCTTCCGATCTCACCTTCGGAGCTTTCGAACTCTACCCAAGTAATTATGATTAATTCCTTAATTACTGATTTTGGTTACGGGCTACTACATTCTCCCCCACTTAAGATATTTCGTCCTCGAAATCAGATCTTAAGTACCGAATGCAAATACAGAAATCAGAACATTCTTTATTCAAATCAAACGTTTACAGAGTTTGCAACTGAATACAACTTAAGAATGAAATCAAAACAACTCAGGATGGTCTTTACGCATCCTGTCCTCAAGCTCCCAAGTAGCTTCCTCAGTGCCTCGGCGCTGCCACTGAACTAAAACCAAAGGAATGACTTTGTTCCGTAAAACCTTATCCTTATAATCCAGGATACAAAGAGTTTTCTCAACATAAGTCAAATCCTTGTCTACCCGAACCTCAGACCGCTGCAGAATATGAGATTCATCCGCCACATACCGCCGCAATAGAGATACGTGGAAAACGTCGTGAATACTGGATAGATGCGGTGGCAAAGCTAGTCGATAAGCCAAATCGCCAATGCTCTCCAAGATCTCAAACGGACCGATAAATCTGGGAGACAACTTGCCTTTAAGGCCAAATCTGAGAATCTTGCGGAAAGGTGACACTCTCAGAAACACTTTCTCCCCGACCTCGAACTGCAAGGGTCTACGCTTGATATTAGCATAGCTGGCCTGACGATCCTGTGCAGTCTTAATCCGTTTCTTGATCTAATCAACAATATCTATCGCCTGCTGGATAAACTCCGGTCCCTCAGCCTGTCTCTCCCCCACTTCTTCCCAGAAGAGTGGAGTACGACAACGTCGCCCGTACAACGCCTCAAAAGGTGCCATCCCAATACTAGTATGATAGCTGTTGTTGTAAGAGAACTCGATCAACGGCAAATGATCCTGCCAGGCTGAACCAAAATCCATGACGCACGCTCTAAGCATATCCTCTGACGTACGGATAGTGCGCTCTGACTGGCCATCAGTCTCCGGATGATAGGCTATACTCAGACTGAGAGTAGTACCCATCGCACGCTGAACACTCCCCCAGAATCTAGAAGTAAACCTGGGGTCCCGATCGCTGACAATGCTCACAGGCACTCCATGAAGTCGGACGATCTCCTGAATGTACATCCGTGCCATGCGATCCACAGAGTACTCTCGGCTATAGGCAATGAAATGCGCTGACTTGGTGAGTCGGTCCACCACAACCCAGATAGCATCACAGTTCTTCGGGGATACCGGCAAATGGGTCACAAAGTCCATTGTGATAAACTCCCATTTCCATTCCGGAATAGGCAGATTGTGAAGCAATCCTCCAGGTCGTCGGTGCTCTGCCTTGACCTGTTGACACACCAAACATCTCGAAACAAACTGATAAACACTGTGTTTCATTCCCTTCCACCAGAAACGAGTATGTAGATCCTTGTACATCTTGTTTCTCCCAGGATGAATACTCAACTTAGTGCGATGCGCCTGAGCCAAAATCTCCTCTCGCAACTCTTCATCCTGAGGAATCACAAGCCTACCAGACAAACACAGAAAGCCATCTGACTGATAATGAAATCCAGACGAGCTACCCTCGTTAGCTAGACGAGCTAAATGCTGGGTCTTCGAATCAGACATCTGAGCATCTCGGATCTGCGAATACAAGGCTGGCTCAGATAATATCGCAAACATCTGGATACTCTGCATACCTTTCTTATGCTTGAAGGTATAACCTGAAGTACAACAGTCACTGATCGCACTAGACATCAAACAAGTCTGAAGTGCGGATAGTCGCACCTTGCGACTCAAAGCATCAGCGGTGAGATTAGCAGCCCCCGGATGGTACTTAATCTCGCAATCATAGTCCTTAAGCAAGTCCATCCAACGTCTCTGCCTCATGTTCAACTCCGCCTGAGTGAACAAATACTTGAGACTCTTATGGTCGGTGAAGATCTCAAATTTCTCGCCATACAGATAATGACGCCAAATCTTCAAAACGAACACAATGGCTGCTAACTCCAAATCATGGACTGGGTAGTTGTCCTCGTGAAGCTTCAGCTGTCTAGAAGCGTATGCGATCACATTCCCATTCTGAGTCAGGACACAACCTAACCCCTGAAGAGAAGCATCCGTGTAAACTACATACCCTCCAGATCCTGACGGTAATGCCAACACCGGCGCAGAAGTCAACCGCCGTCGAAGCTCACGGAAATTCTCCTCACACTCGGAGGACCACTCAAAATCCACACCCTTGCGGGTAAGCTGCGTCAACGGTCGAGCTAACTGAGAGAAGTTCAGAATGAAGCGACGATAATACCCTGCTATACCCAGAAAACTACGGATCTCAGCAACCGTCGTCGGACGCGACCAATTAAGTACCGCTTCAATC
Organism: Henckelia pumila; assembly: GCF_033568475.1. Classification (NCBI taxonomy): domain Eukaryota; kingdom Viridiplantae; phylum Streptophyta; class Magnoliopsida; order Lamiales; family Gesneriaceae; genus Henckelia; species Henckelia pumila. The sequence continues at coordinate 80,023,431 of NC_133121.1, forward strand.
TTGCTTGGATCAACAGAAATCCCTTCCCTGGATATGATATGGCCAAGAAAGACCACTCTATCCATCCAGAACTCACACTTGCTCAGCTTGGCGTACAACTGCTCATCTCGAAGAGTCTGTAGTACCAACCGCAAGTGAGAAACATGCTCTTCCGTATTATGCGAATACACCAAGATGTCGTCAATGAAGACCACGACAAACTTGTCCAAAAACTCCCTGAAGACACGGTTCATCAAATCCATGAATATAGCCGGCGCATTAGTCAAACCAAATGGCATCACTAGAAACTCGTAATGCCCATAGCGAGTACGGAATGCAGTTTTGGCTACGTCCTGATCACGGACTCTCAACTGATGATACCCAGATTTCAAGTCAATCTTGGAGTAAACTGACGTGCCCTGCAGCTGATCAAACAAGTCATCAATACGAGGCAACGGATACCTGTTCTTCACAGTGACTCGATTCAGCTGCCGATAGTCAATGCACAGCCGCATCGACCCATCCTTCTTCTTCACGAAGAGAACAGGAGCTCCCCAAGGAGATACACTAGGATGAATGTACCCCTTGTCCAAAAGATCCTGTAGTTGATTCTTCAACTCACGCATCTCTGACGGAGCCAGATGATACGGTGCTCTAGAAATAGGCGAAGTACCCGGCATCAACTCTATGCCAAACTCGACTTCCCTAGCAGGAGGAAAACCCAGAATCTCATCAGGAAACACATCTGGAAATTCATCCACAACAGGAATGCTCTCTATCCCAATACTCTCAGCGGACAAATCAACTGCATAGATAAGGTAGCCTTCCCCGCCAGACTCTAGAGCTCGACAGGCTCTCAAAGCTGATACCAAAGGCATCGGGGGTTGCGCTCCCTCACCATAGAAAAACCAGCTCTCACTCCCCTCCGGATGAAAGCGTACTAATCTCTGATAGCAGTCCACTGAAGCTCGATAGGTAGTCAACATATCTATTCCCAGAATGCAATCAAAGTCGTCCATCGCCAGGACCATGAGATTCGCTAACAGAATGTTCCCTTCGAACTCTAAAGGGCAACCCATCACTAGACGCTTAGCCAAAGCATATTGGCCCGTCGGAGTAGAAATAGACATCACTACGTCTAGTGCAATGCATGGTAACTTATGCCTCTTAACAAAACGTGCAGAAATGAAGGAATGAGATGCACCAGTGTCAATAAGTACAAGAGCAGGTATACCATAAATCAAAAATGTACCTGCGATGACTTTCTCATTCTCCTCCACAGCCTGATCATGTCTCAGGGCAAACACCTGGCCAGAAGCTCGTGGCCTCAAATGAGAACTCCCAGCAGACTGTCCCTGCGACCTCTGCTGTACGGTGGCCTGAGAACCCGATCCAGGACCAGAACCAGATCCAGAACCACCTCCCCCAGACAGTGGACAATCTCTCCGGATATGACCAGTCTCTCCACAATGGAAACAAGCTCCAGAAGCTCTGCGGCACTTGTCGGATGGATGGTTCTTCCCACAGTGGTCACACTTGTCCTTCTTACCGTAACGAACGACACCTCCAGAACCAGAGGAAGAAGAAGATCTAGACTTCTTGAAAGTTTGGGCACGGGGACCCAAAGAACTAGCAGGTCTCGACTGAGAGAAAGACCTGTTCCGCCGAATGTTGTCCTCCGCCTGGTGACAACGGCTCACCAAACCCTCGTAGGACATGTCGTCACCAACCGCCACACGGTCATGGATCTCAGGGTTAAGGCCCTGAAGAAACAGATTATACTTCATCTCTGAGCTATCAGCAATCTCGGGGCAATAGGATAGTAGATCAAAGAACCTCTGCTGATACTCATCAATAGACATGGCTCCCTGTCGCAGACTCAGTAGCTCGCCTGTCTTCGACTGACGGAGTGCCGGAGGAAAATACCGCTTTTGGAAAGCTGTGCGGAACTCGGCCCAGGTGGCCACTCCTCTCGCCGTAACAAAAGGTGCAGAAGTAAACCTCCACCACCTGCGTGCACGCCCATCCAGAAGATAGCCAAGGGTCTCCACCTTCTGCTCCTCGGTGCATTGGAAAGTCTGAAAAGTCATCTCCATGCGGTCTAACCAGTTCTCCGCATCCGCCGGAGACTCACCTCAAACTAAGGGCTTAGGACCCATAGCTAAGAATCATCGCACAGTGAAACGCTCATCGTCATGGTGACGATGACGCCGTTCTCGACGAGACTCTCGGTTGGCATCACCCCAATGCCCACCAACACTGCCATGAGAACTCTGGTCGTCACGATTTGACATCTACAAAAATACCTCAAGATGAGACTAAATCCCAAGAATTTTTTTGCATGCTCTGATACCATAAATGTAGTGACCCTTACCCAGATCACCTACTAAACAGAACTTAGGCATGCAATTAACTTAATAAAACAGATATCAGAATAAAACTGCGGAAACCATAAACATTATACAATCCTAAGTAAAGGAATCTGTAATTTATCCAGTAATATACAACCAAATCGAATAGCTATATAAACCCAAAACAACAGTAATAAAACCTAAGCGAAGCTCCAGCCGGCCAACCGCTGACTAGCCCCTCCTGGATCCACCCTCCTCGTCCAATCGCAAACTTGCCCCATGGAATAGGGTGTCCAGAAAATACAGAGTACGAGACGTGAGCATAAAACGCTCAGTGCGAGAGTATGAGTATACATGCATGCAAAGTGAACTCCCTATAGACTCGAGGTCAAGGATCAGATAACAGAGACAGACCGGGCCCTGGTATGTAGCACGCTGTGCCGTCGCTTCAGGAGGTGGCTCCCATACCGAGATAACCGTGGATACGCCGGACCCAAATCGATGGAAGTCCATCCACTAACAGGATAGGGTACAACCCTACTAACAGACATCTCGAAAGAGATACAGCAAGATGCAAATGAATGCAGCATAATATCATGGCATATAAATCATGCAGTCACATAATACATGCATACTCAGTCAGGATATCTCGAACAGTACTTTCGTACCTCAAAATAGTGCAAGCTCTACCAACTCTAGGTCCATGCCTATAGTCTGCTCTACACTGCCAAATGATATTACTATCATTAAATTGCTCTAAAAGCCTTAACTAAGCTATTGCATACTCCTAAATATTTATAGGAAGCAAAAGCTATACCTTCGTCTGTCGTTAGCCCTTTGATGTCGATGCCTCCAGAACTTGGGCACAACTCCGCTACGACTACCGAATGCCTCGCCGACCTCCGGACCAAGCCTAAGAATACTAGAACAGCTCCAAAAGGACTAGAAAGGAAAGGAGAACTCGGAATTGGCAAATGAAAGTGAAGCCTCGACCTTCTATTTATAGACAACGATCGGAACTTCCGATCCTTGATCGGAACGTCCGAACCTCGATCGGAACGTCCGATCCTGCCATCGGAGCTTCCGAAGATCCTGATCTGCCACGTGTCAAAATATCACTTGTTGACTCCGGATAGGGGTGATCGGAGCTTCCGGTTCTGATCGGAGCTTCCGATCTTGCCACACGTCATGCCTGACGTAATATCGATCGGAGCATCCGATCCTGATCGGAGCTTCCGATCTCACCTTCGGAGCTTCCGAACTCTACCCAAGTAATTATGATTAATTCCTTAATTACTGATTTTGGTTACGGGCTACTACATTGTAGCTGCAGGTACCTCGAGGGCCAAGGCACTAAATCTGCGAATATACGTCCGCAAGTCTTCTTGATTTGTTGTTTGATAGCAAAAAGACTGAAAGTAGTTGTGGGATGCCTTTTGATACTAGCAAAATGGTGCAAAAAGGCTTTGCTAAAATCTTTGGACTCATTCATATCTTCGTGCCGCAGTAGGTTGAACCATTGTTGTGCTGGCCCTACTAAAGTGGTGAGAAAGACCCGACATTTGATCGGGTCGGAATATTTGTGCAGTAGGGGTGCGTTCTCAAAACGGTACAGGTGCTCTTCCGGATCTCCCTTTCCATCGTATTCCCCAACGCATGGGAACTTGAAATTCTTGGGTAGTTCCGACTCCAGTATTTCGGCGGAGAAAGGAACGTTCCGAATCGGCGTCACTAGGTACTCGAACTGCTTTTTCTTCAAGAGTTCCATCTCCTCCTTCAATCTTTTGATTTCTTCTATCTGAGCATTCGGATCAGGGAGAGGAGGATGGCCTTACCCCCTTGCAGCGAGAGCTCTTTCAACAGCAGCGGCAATAAGTTGTTGCATCTGCGTGTCTACTCCATTCGCGTTAGCCATCTCAACTCTTTTGTCTTCAAATTCCCACAGATGACACCAATTGATGATAACAAAAATTTACCTCGGGTTTGGTCTGGTAGAGCGGATCTCCAAATCTCCCACGAAGCAGGTCGGGTCGGGTTTCACGTGCACTGCACAGACAAAAACCTCGTTAAGGGACGCCGAAGGTGTTTACGGCGTGACCCCTCCGATGCCTAAGTCAGTGCTCGAATGACAAAGAGCGTGACAAAAAAGAAGAACAAGAGAATATGCGAGCGTGAATGCGTAAACAAGAAGTGAATAGAAAAGTGAATGTGTAAAAATATAAGAGGTACTTGTATTTATAGGGGTTGGAGGGGTAAGTTACCTTGTTAAGGTAGAATTGGTGTTAGGGTGAAACTCTACTCAAGATAGGAGCCTTGATCAAGTAGAACTTAGTTACCCTAGCAACCAAAAGTATTGAACCGACTTACAAACCATATCAAATCATAGATCGACCAGGTTTTATCTTTATCTGTTGAAGATCCTCATATATTTCCACCAATCGAACCTTCTAGACATTGGGCCCGGGTCAGGCCTCTACCAAACCCAGATGGGCTCGGCCCAATGAGTTTTGAAATTAGGGCTTAGGTCAAGGGCTCTTCCCTCTGCCTTAACTAGGCCCATCTAGCTTGTATTGGTACACGGGACATGATCGAATGGGATTTGTATTGCCTTTTACCCTAACTGGGCTATTTCAGCCTGGGCTTCTCATAAAATAAGATTGGATGGGCTCCAAAGTACCCTTTCCAGAACATGGATAATTGAGTTCGGGTCGGATCAGATCCATATATTTTTAGGGGCATCACATACATAATTGAATGTGAAGTCTTTCGATTTTATTTTATTTTTGAAATTTAAATTTGATTGCGATGTCCCTTGAAAATATAAACTTCAATTAGGTGTATACATTATTGATAAGTGTATTTTATACACTTAATTTATATATGCTTTTAATTGTTAATTGCTTATTTCGAGCAGATTTATGTGGGTATGTTGTTGGTTTTGTGTTTGTAGGAAAATATGGAATTTATGTGGAAAAGGAGAAAAATGAGATTTGAAAGAAAAGAAGAAGAAAGAAAGAAAGAAACGAACAGACAAAGAAAGGAATAGTAATGGGCTTCTATTGGGCCTTAGATCAGCGCTTCCCTTTAGCGCTCAAAGAAGAGCTATCGCTCAAGTTTTTGGGAGGCGAGAAAATTGAGAACAGAGAGTTATACGCGGGCGCGTGAATTATGGAGTGTGCGCTTGTCGCCAATTTCTGAACTTGGAAATATTTTATCGGAAGGAAACTTCTATATTTTGTGGGCTTTTGAGTGGGCTTTGGGAGACGATATAAAAGGCATAATTTTTCATCAGACTAAGGGAAGAGAGCCGCCACACACGTACAGAAGAGGAATCAGAGATTTGATCGAGAACTTTTGGGAAGGAATTTCTGGAGCTTAATTGAAGAACAAAGACGGAGTTTGATCGACCGGACACGGCGTCGACGACGGATTTGTTTATTTTATATTTTATTTTATTCTGAATATGTTTGAATTTATGGATTATTGTTTTATTCAAAATTTTATTATGAACTAATTTTTATAGTCTAGAGGTCGGATGGAACCTGGTGTAGACACTTTCTTGAATTTTTGATTTTATTGAATTGGATTTCTTCTAGATTAATTGTTTTTTCTAGAATTGATTGTCTTTTCAATTATCTGATCAATAATTGATTTGTAATATTTATTTGAAATCTGGCACTCGGGAGAGGAGAATTTGAATAGGACCATTGGAAAATACACTGTTAATTGTTTATCTGACTCGGGAGAGCTTATAACTTTAACAGAGCTTTTAAAGAGAACATAGTTTTGAATTGATCACTGCAAGTAGATTCTTAATAGGGATATTGGAATTCAATTGTAGTTGATATATTTTATTCGGCACTCGGGAGAGGGAATAATACACGTAAGTGTTCTTGGCTATTAATTCTTTGAAATTTATGAAGATTAATTAATTAGGATTGATTGTTGTTGAAACCAGGTGAAATCTATACCTCTAGACCATTTTCTCTGATTTATTTTTAATCTAAAAGTTGTGTGCGTGTTTTTAAATCTCTTAATTATTTATTTTAATTGCAAAATTCTTGATTATTGATTTTCTAGATAAAGTTTGGACTATTCTAATTACAAGCACTATTATTTTCATTTTACTCCCTGAGGGATCGATACTTGATTTTATCACTATATTAAAACTTGACACTCGTACGCTTGCGAGGAATTTTCACAACAAGTTTTTGGCGCCGTTGCCGGGGAGTAAATTTGATTAATTTTTAGTCTTGTTACCAATTAGTCTAGAATTTAATTTAGAGTTTTTTATTTTAATTTTAAGTTGCTAATTAATTTCTTCTTATTTTTAATTGCAGTGTATGCGACGATCTCAAAGTTCTAATTCTCTACTTTTTGATCCCGAGATCGAGCGCACTGCACGTGCTTTAAGACGAGCTAGAAGAGAAGAATTTGAAAGAATGGCTGAACAAGAAGAAAACCAAGCTCCCCTAGTGCCTATTAAAGATTACTTCAGACCGACGATCCAGGCTCACTATTCTGGAATCGCTCGAGGAACTATCAATGCAAACAATTTTGAGCTGAAGCCTGCATTGATCAACATGGTTCAACAGAACCAATTTAATGGAAGCGTCACTGCTGATCCTTATCTACACCTACGCACCTTTTTGGAGATAACCGATACGGTAAAAATTAATGGTGTGTCTGAGGATACTATACGCTTACGCTTGTTTCCGTTTTCTCTCAGGGATCACGCCAGAAGTTGGTTGCAATCACTGCCGCTTGGAAGCATCACTACTTGGGAAGTGATGGCAGAAAAATTTCTTGCAAAATATTTTCCTCCTGCCAAAACCACTCAACTGAAGATTGAGATCAGTAATTTCAGGCAGATGGACTCTGAACAAATTTACGAGGCGTGGGAAAGGTATAAAGAATTATTAAGACGTTGTCCTAACCACAATTTTGCAGATTGGGAACAGATTGAGTGGTTTTACAACGGACTGAATGCGCCTACGAGAATGAATGTGGACTCAGCGGCTGGAGGTACTATATTTGCGAAGGATCATGTTCAGGCTTATGATATGTTGGAGGAGATGACGGTCAATAGTTTCCAATGGCCATCTGAGCGTATAGGAGTAAAGAAGCCGGCTGGAGTATATGCAGTGGATCCTCTCACGTCTATCACTGCTCAATTATCTGCACTGACTACACAGGTAGCTTCTTTGAATAAAATTAATGTTGCAGATTCAAATGGAGTTGAAGGATCACCGACCATAGAGCAAGTCAATTATATAAATCCAAATGGCTACAGAGGATATGGAGGCTATAGAGGTAACCCTGTCCCAAATACTTATCATCCTAACTTGCGTAATCATGAAAATTTTTCTTATGCTAACAATACTAATAAGGGTGAGGGTAAGTTGTCTTTGGAGGATGTGGTTAGTACCCTTGTGCAGGAATCAGGTAAGAGGATGGCAAGAACTGAGTCTCAACTTGACAGTTTGGAGACGCACATGACCAACATGGGTGCTGTGTTGCAATCCATGGAAACCAGCATAGGGCAATTGGCGAACGCACTGAAGGACAACAACCGCGGCCAGTTTCCTAGCAACACTGAGGTAAATCCCAAGGAGCAGTGCAATTCCATAGAGTTGAGAAGTGGAAAAGAAGTTGGAATTAAAGAACCTGCTGTTGAAGAGAAGAAATTTGAGGAAAAATTTGAGGAGAAGGAGCCAAAACCGGAGCCAAAACCGATGTATAAGCCTCCACTTCCCTACCCGCAAAAGTTCAAGAAAAAATCATTGGACGAGCAGTTCTCCAAATTCTTGGAGATTTTCAAGAAAATTCACATCAACATCCCCTTTGCTGAAGCTTTGGAGCAAATGCCAAATTATGCAAAGTTCATCAAGGAGATGATGTCCAAAAAGAAAAAGCTGCTAGAGAACGAGGTGGTCAATCTGACGGAAGAGTGCAGTGCAGTGCTACAAAAGAAGATGCCACAGAAACTTAAGGATCCAGGGAGTTTTACTATTCCTTGTTCTATTGGTGGTTCTCATTTTAATAATGCACTTTGTGATTTAGGGGCCAGTATTAATTTAATGCCATTATCTATTTACAGGGCCTTGGAGTTGGGAGATATGAAATCGACTAAGATTTCATTACAATTGGCGGATCGGAGCATTAAATATCCACTAGGAATTGTTGAAGATGTTCTAGTTAAGGTGGATAAATTCATCTTCCCAGCGGATTTTGTGGTATTGGATATAGAAGCAGATCATGGTGCTCCACTCATTTTTGGGAGACCATTTTTGGCCACGGCGGATGCAAAAATTGAAGTGATGAAAGGGGAGTTGTCAATGGGTGTGGAGCGCGAACGAGTAATCTTCAACTTATTTACGAAAGCACCTAATCCATCCATCGAACAATTATGCTTAATTGAACCGGTTATGAAGTTGGAGGGTCGTTCAAAAGACGACATTGCGGTTGATTCATCGAATGAGAGAGCGCCAAAACCACCAAAGAAGGCCACGAAAAAAGCAAAATTTAAAAGGCGGATCGTGGAATTTATTTGGCGCGTGAAAGAGAAAGGGAAGACTTAATACTTTGAGAGTCGGGCTGGCGACTCTAAACCAAGCGCTTTTTGGGAGGCAACCCAAAATTGTTGTTTTATTTTTTATTTTTTTTAATTTTTTTTATTTATTTAAATTTCTGCTTTAATTTTTTTTATTTTTATTTTTTGCTCATTAGTTAATTTTATGATTTTTGAATTATTGTTGATAATTTTGGAGGCCTAATTTTAAATTGTTGAATTATTTTTTAGGATTTTGGTCTTCTTGCAGTGCATTATGGGCGCTCGCCCAAGATTGGAGGCGTCCGCTCACGATTTGGGAGTTGAAATCAGAGGCTCATGCGTGCCCGCCCGCACTCCACACACCGAAGCCAAGACAATAGAGCATCCCTAAGCGCTATCGCGCTGTTCAACCGCGCTTCCTAAGCGCTATCGCGCATCAATAGTCGCGCTCACCAACAGCGCTATCTTAAGCGCTAACGCGCTCCTTCACCCAACAATCAAGCGCTAATGCGCTCCTATAGCACCATCATCAAGCGCTATCGCGCTACTTCACTAGCGCAACATCAAGCGCTAACACGCGACTGAACAGCGCTATCGCGCATGCATTACTTCAGAGTTTAAAAGCCCATTCCAGAGTCTTCCTCCCAGACTTAAATCACGATCCCTGGTTCGAGTCCACCTTTAAATCTCACGCACGTGCACGATCAATCTTCTACTCAACAAAATATTATCATCTCAAGGATTGTGATCTTAATTATAAGGCAGAGATTCTCAGAATTGATCTTGATCCATCTCAGCTTGTCGAGAAAGGGGAAATTGAAGAATTTGGAAAATGTATTCGTGAACGGTACAAAAGCTGAAATTTTATCTCTTACATTTGATTTTTGATAAATGTTGTGATTTGAGGCTATTGAGTTATCTGAGTTTTGTCGTGGATTGGAGTACGTTTGCGGCAGTGAAATTCTATATCATTGTATTAGTGCTTACCAAGTGTTTGTTGAATTGCTTGGGTTATATTTGAACGATGGTTACTGGAATTGTTGGGAGTTTATTGCATTGTTTGAGGCATTTGATTTGAAGTGAGTTGAATTATTGAGTTACAATTCCACCAAAAACCAAAGGGAAAGGAGAAATTTCTTCGTCGTCCTCTGCCGCTTCATACGATAGACATAGATTTTGGAATGCCACAGCGAAGGAGTATTGTTTTGATGTAATGGAGCGAGGGATGCACAAAGAAAGAGGAATGAGTTTGAGAGAGTATAGTGCACCGGCGCTAATTGAAGCTAAGAGAAGAGGTTGGGAGACATTTGTTAGGAGTCCACCAGATGCTGTTATATCATTGATTCATGAGTTTTATGCAAATTTGATGGTCAAAGACGTGAATCTGAAAGTTCGAGTTCGAGGGAAATTGGTGCCTTTTGACAAGAGTACAATTAACCGTCTCTATGAAATTCCGGATTTGGACATTGCAGATGATGAGTATGAGGTATTTAAGAATCAGTCATATCCAGATAACATTGTACTTCAGACCTTGTGTGAGGATGGGGCGGAATGGAAGAGGAATGCAAAGGATGAAGTTGTTACATTTCCATCCATATTTCTTCGACGAGAAGCGAACAATTGGCATGAGTTTGTGGCTGCCAGGATGTTGCCATCTGGGCATACATCCGATGTGACTAAGGTTAGAGCTGGACTGGTGTACTGCATTGTGACAGGGAAATCCGTTGATGCTGGGAGAGTAATTCAGGAGTCTATTATTGCTGCAGTTAGGGGTTCCTCGACTATCAGTTTACCCCACTCGTCCTTGATTACTCAACTTTGCCGGTTAGCTGATGTTGTGTGGGATGATACAGAGCAGATTCTTCCAATTCGAGGTCCTATAAGAATTACTGGTGCATTGAGACGGGACACGAAGAAGAAAGCAGCCGGTACTTCTGAACAGGCAGCTGAACCACCGCAACCCTTGGAGCCACTACCACACTTTGAGCCAGCACCTTCCCATTTGGAAGGACCTATGTCACTACCGACACATCCGGCCCCTGAGTATTCTACTCGTGATGATTCTACGGCCGTGCTTTCTCAGATGAAGAAGCAGTGGAGGATGATGCGAGCACATATGACATATATGCATGACTTTACTGCCGCTCTTGCCCAGAATTATCCGCCCACTGTTGTGCCTTATCCACCTCCTCCGCAGTGGTCTTCTGATGATACTGCTGCTGCTGCACCTTCGTTCCATGGAGATGATGATGATGACGCCGAGTCCTGATGCTCGGTGTCGAAGGTATGAGTCCCTTGTTCTTTTTATTGTTTTTAATCATTAGGGACAATGATTACATTAAGTTTGGGGGGAGAATTAGTTTTTAATTGTTGTTTTTGTTGAGTTGAGTTGAATTGAGTTGAGAAATATATGGATGCATGGCCAATGAAAAATATTTTTGTGCTATAACTGAAATCCATGATTGTCCACTTATCTAACAAATATTTTTGAAAAAATGGAACCAATTAGATGAACAATTTCCTATATACTCTGTGATTAATGCTTGAATCTGATTTTTGAGACATACAGACATAGATATGATTGAGGCACTGTTTGAAATTTTTGGGCCTAATTTTCATTGAATTTATCCTTAGTTGCCCATTTGAGCTACACTTGTATATTAGTACATTGAGGTACGAGAAATCTGAAATTAACTACTGATGATTATTCTTTTTCTGCACTGATTGAATTTGTATGATTTAATTGTGGATTGAGACTTGTCTAGAACTAGTTCGGACACTCTTCGAGGCGAAATACGGGCAAAACTGAGATTAGGAATTATTTAGGCGATTTTTCTGAATTCGTTTGAGCCTTTCAAGCTACCTATTTATCTATTTTATCCCTAGTACCTTGTTTGAGCTTTATTGAAAATCGAATGACATGCGTGTAAACGTGTGATTATACCCCCATTCGTCATTATTTCAAGGTCCTACATTGACTATCTGATTAGCCTATACACTATTTCCCACCTTTAAGGGAGTAATTTGAATGCTAAAATGTTGTATGCTCCTAGCTTTATTTGTGAAAAAAAAAGGATTGGTGTGGTGGATGAATTGAAAAGATGAAAAAAAAAGGTAGTAGAAAAAAAGAGTTGAAAAATGTGGTAGAGAGTTGAAAAAGTTCTGAAAAGTGAGTTGTGAAAAAATTGAGAAATGAAATGAATTGAAAGAATGTGAAATTGTGAATGAAAAAGGAGTCGTAATTGAGTTTGATAATATGAATTACTCCTTATTTTGAATTCTTATCTTTTATTTGTAGCCATGAGCCAGGCCTTACATTATAAGCTGAATAAGTCCTATTGACCGAGTCTCAGTTGCCCAATATACTAGTGGAGAAGAGTTGCGAGAATTTAGCATATGGACTGTTGATTGATGCTTTTAATGATTATGAATTTTGATCTAAACACTTACACGTTTATTCTTTGCATTTACCTAATTGTGAGTGTTTTTGATTAATTTCCTATTTTTGATCCTATGCTATCCTTGAAAAGTCCTCATGATCTATGAATGTTTGAATTGAATTTGGAGAATGGTGTTTTGAACTTGAGTTGCGGAGATTGTGAGTTTATGCGGTTATTATTTTGTGATTGGCTGAAACTTTCAAGTGTTAGTAGGTTGGATATGATTTGGATTTGATATTTTTGAAATCATTATTGAGGCCATTGTTCCATAATATTTCTTGACTATTCTTGTTGTTTTGTTTGATAGAATTAGTTTTTGGAATTTAATAGTTTTGTTCGGGACTAGCAAAAGTCTAAGTTTGGGGGTATTTGATAAGTGTATTTTATACACTTAATTTATATATGCTTTTAATTGTTAATTGCTTATTTCGAGCAGATTTATGTGGGTATGTTGTTGTTTTTGTGTTTGTAGGAAAATATGGAATTTATGTGGAAAAGGAGGAAAAATGAGATTTGAAAGAAAAGAAGAAGAAAGAAAGAAAGAAACGAACAGACAAAGAAAGGAATAGTAATGGGCTTCTATTGGGCCTTAGATCAGCGCTTCCCTTTAGCGCTCAAAGAAGAGCTATCGCTCAAGTTTTTGGGAGGCGAGAAAATTGAGAACAGAGAGTTATACGCGGGCGCGTGAATTATGGAGCGGGCGCTTGTCGCCAATTTCTGAACTTGGAAATATTTTATCGGAAGGAAACTTCTATATTTTGTGGGCTTTTGAGTGGGCTTTGGGAGACGATATAAAAGGCATAATTTTTCATCAGACTAAGGGAAGAGAGCCGCCACACACGTACAGAAGAGGAATCAGAGATTTGATCGAGAACTTTTGGGAAGGAATTTCTGGAGCTTAATTGAAGAACAAAGACGGAGTTTGATCGACCGAACACGGCGTCGACGACGGATTTGTTTATTTTATATTTTATTTTATTCTGAATATGTTTGAATTTATGGATTATTGTTTTATTCAGAATTTTATTATGAACTAATTTTTATAGTCTAGAGGTCGGATGGAACCTGGTGTAGACACTTTCTTGAATTTTTGATTTTATTGAATTGGATTTCTTCTAGATTAATTGTTTTTTCTAGAATTGATTGTCTTTTCAATTATCTGATCAATAATTGATTTGTAATATTTATTTGAAATCTGGCACTCGGGAGAGGAGAATTTGAATAGGACCATTGGAAAATACACTGTTAATTGTTTATCTGACTCGGGAGAGCTTATAACTTTAACAGAGCTTTTAAAGAGAACATAGTTTTGAATTGATCACTGCAAGTAGATTCTTAATAGGGATATTGGAATTCAATTGTAGTTGATATATTTTATTCGGCACTCGGGAGAGGGAATAATACACGTAAGTGTTCTTGGCTATTAATTCTTTGAAATTTATGAAGATTAATTAATTAGGATTGATTGTTGTTGAAACCAGGTGAAATCTATACCTCTAGACCATTTTCTCTGATTGATTTTTAATCTAAAAGTTGTGTGCGTGTTTTTAAATCTCTTAATTATTTATTTTAATTGCAAAATTCTTGATTATTGATTTTCTAGATAAAGTTTGGACTATTCTAATTACAAGCACTATTATTTTCATTTTACTCCTTGAGGGATCGATACTTGATTTTATCACTATATTAAAACTTGACACTCGTACGCTTGCGAGGAATTTTCACAACAATTATCATATCATTTAATTTTCGTTATGCTTTATAGAGTATTGTGATACTTTTATATATTTTGTTTTCCAACTTTTTATAAATTGCGTCGTGAATTTTTGGCATATTTATTGTCTGAAATTAATATTATTATTATGTAACTTTATCAAAACTTTCATATAAATATTTTTAACACGTTCTCGAAAATAATTAAAATTTTAATCATGATTTATTTATTTGTATGAATGACAAGAATTTTTACATGATAAATATTTATTAATTAATTTTGATAGATAAAATAATATATTATTTTATAAATATATTTTTCTGTTTTTTTTACTTTTTATTAATAACAGTTCCAACTTAGTCACTGTAGTAACGCGATTCTCATTTTAAGTAATTAAAATATCTAGCATGTTTAAAGTAATAAAACATGATTAAGGAATCATTATTTGAGAAAAATAAAAAGAAAATCAGATTTAGGACGCCCAAAAATGGTCAGGAGTACCCCAGGGACCCGCGTAGTTTGGAAGATCCAAACTCAAAGCATGGTAAGTTCTGAGAATCCGAACTGTTCAGAAGTGAAAAGGGAGTTCGGATGCAAAGGGTGGGTTCTAACCTACCGAACGTGATATCGGAGCATCCGAAGAGTTAGATGATGCACACTAATGAGGTGTCAAGTGTGTACGGACACGTGGGAGTCCATGCAAGATCGGAACATCCGACGTAAGAATTGGACCTTCCGAAGATGTTCGGACCTACCGAACTCGAGATCGGAACTTTCGAATACAGGTGTCCATGTTGGATCACGGTCGTTCTCCGGATTGAAAAAAAAAAGTGATACCCGGTGCAGCGGAAGTTTTAAAATTTTATATGGAACGATTCCATATGGGTATCAAATTCCTACGATTAAAATTGATAATATAAAATTTAAAAAATATAAATTTTACCTTAAAATCTTGAAACGAGATTATGGACACCAACAGATTAAACTGCTCTTGTTGTATATCCCAGGAACTGATGAACGAACAATTCTTCAATCATGTCCACGAACAGAAGTTTAATCCCTCTGATAGACTGTACTAGAAAGTCTATCAGAAGTTTCTACGAAGAGATAGAACAGATATGATCTGTTAAATCAGTCTGCAAATTCAAAAATTTACAGACTGAATTTTTGAACACTGTGAGAGGGAGAGGGAGGGGTCGGCCGAAAACCCTAAGAGAGAGCTCTCTAGGTTTTCGAAATTATGACCTGTGTTGTTTAATTTCTGTACTGCAATAACTTATTTATAATGTGGGCTGCTAACAGCTTAGGGCCCATTAGTCATAAGTTCAAGCCTGACAAGCAAAGCCCGCATGTTCAGAAATTAATATAAAATTCATCGTGACTCAGATTGATAAACCAATTTCACCAATGTGCACAGAAACCATTTCTGCATCTTTTAAAGTCAAGATAAATTTTCTGAATCCGAATTCAGTGGTTTCCAAAAAAATGTCCATCACTATGTCATTTTAGGAAATCTTACTCCCTCTACTTTTAAATAAGAAGTCCCACTTCTTTATTCACTAAATTTAACTCTTTAAATTTAATTATCTCAATGGGGATTAGAAATCCATTACTTGTGTGACCCTCAATGGTTCAGGGATATAGCTAGCCGTGGGCTCACAACTCCTTGTGACTCGGAACAACAATTTCTGACTTGCCCATCGAATCATGATAAGAGCGCCTAGCAACATCGCCCCATGATTCCCTAGGTATCACTGATAGTGCCTGCAAGAACCAATAGATTTTGGTTAGCATACAGTACGGTCACTTCATCCATATATCCCGATCGAATCAACAACCATTGGTAAATCGAGAGTCGTTCGAGATTCGATAACTATGCAATACATCTTGAAGATCAAATAGTGACATCGCATGTGCTACTAGGAAACCAAGTAACCTAAAACACATCATTTACTCTGGCCAGAGATTTGTCACACTAATATCTCCTCAAATTGCATAGGATATCCACACTCGCAAGTATGTGGTGAATCCTTGATAACAAAGCATCGACTCCTATATGTGTCGTAACTGTACCCAATCTCGACACCTGATGACCCCAATAGAGTCGGTAAACGAGTCAAAGTAAAGTACTAGCATATAGAGTCTTAATGATGTTTCAAGTAGTAAGGACTAATGGTGTACAACCAAAACCGCGGACTTTATCCACTCGATAAGTGATAACCACTTGGAAAGTCCGGATAGGGTAGTTCAATCATTCATCATATGAATATCCATTTACATGCTTTGAACATCTCTATGTTCCATACCAATGAAACGTGGTACTTGGCATCGCAAACGCTAGTCTCAATCTCGAGCGATCCTTATCCTTATTAACAGACGGCTCAATTGACTAGGAACTATTTGAATATACAGTGACTTTAAGATGTGTTTTATGATAGCCATCCCCATGTGCTACCACATCTTACATACACTATAGTATATTCAAGGTCTTCATCTAAACATCTTATAGTATGTCATAACATAATAATATGATAAAAGATAAAGTAAATGCCATTATAAAAGTGTAAATTATATTAAACAAAAGATTGTTTATACATAGAGTCATAAAAGCCCTTAGCCACAAGTTGGCTCACCGGGCACCCACTCTTTCAGTCCAGAGACGTGGTATGCATGCAGGTTCGGACCTTCCGAACATGCTCTATAAATAAGGACAGAGACTTCAAATAGTTGTGTGCGTTTGGAGGTGAAGTTGTGTGATTCAGTATATATTTCTTAGTGTTTTAGCCTTATTATCGAGGATCGGGCGCTAGCGAGGTTCTATGGGGCTTATAGCGGACCTGTGCTTGAGTCAGAGTCTTCGACATCAGCTGACTGATGACGGGCGTATATATAAGTCTAGACCCTTAATATCTTTTTGGAGTAACTATTAGTCTAGATAAGACTTTTAGATAATTTATAGTGATATGTCTTCACTTGACTTGTAGACCGGGACTGTAGACACTTGTACAACTAGAACGGTAGTTGAGGTACCTAAGTACAGACTGAGATAGCAAGGTGAGTTTACATCTTTATGTGTTGCATTATTATCTGTCATATCATGCATGATATTACTGTTCATGATTTGTTTGCGGAATTGGTATACGATGTTGAGCCTGTTGTTCTAGGGTCACTCAGCCATAGAGATTCCTTGTACGATCAGATACCATGTCACACCCACTAGACCGACGGGACAACAAGTGTGGTTTATCCAAGACGATGATAGTCCAAGATCGAGTTTAGTATGTATGGCACCCATTGGATCTTTGGAGCAGCGTGCACATTGTTGTAACATTCATAGTTTCGGTGTTGATAAAACTATGATTAATTAGAGGTAAAATCATTTCAAGAACTGAACTTTTCCACGAATGAAATTGGAGATGAAGATTGGACAAGTTTACAAGACTGAAAAGTTGTCCAAGCTAAAGATATGACGATTGGTCAAAGGAAACTGAAATGAGCCAACTAGTCAAAAAACTCAATTAGATATTATCACGACTAGACTTGTCAAGCTTAACTGATTCAGTTGAGCAGAGCAAAAATAATTCAATCATCTATATTCTCAACTAAACTAAATAACCAAGACTGGATTGAACCAGTCAAGGAAGACTGAATGGTGATAAAACCATATATTGTACAACCAGTCATAGATATCATCAATCAAAACCAATAACCTACAAAAGAGCAGAATGCTCAGAACAGAGTATGGATGTCAGAAGCTACAAGACTAGATTATGGCCATGTATTTGAACGACTATTATTTGAAAGTGACTGTTGTAGTTGGGATCTATAAATATTGTCAAACCTATGTTAAA
This sequence comes from Henckelia pumila, assembly GCF_033568475.1. NCBI lineage: Eukaryota > Viridiplantae > Streptophyta > Magnoliopsida > Lamiales > Gesneriaceae > Henckelia > Henckelia pumila. The sequence goes on from NC_133121.1 coordinate 80,041,319, forward strand.
AAAATAAAATTATTATATATATATTTTTTTTTGAAAAGGTAAAAACTTAACAATATCTTTAATATCGATACCAATTGAGAGAAAGGGATTACAAGTCAACTAGCAAGAAAGATTATTCTCTCAAAGTCAAAAGCTACCAATAGCTGTTAAAGTAAATTGATCAAACACACGTTTTAAGATATATTTTATCAATTGTAGGATCAACTATGCTAAATATTTATATAGTCTTAATACTCTTTAATAGATCCGTTAGGTGTTTGACACACACATTCTGTTGTAAGTGAATTCAGTCGAGGTACTAGGATATTTAAGTTGTAGATAGTGGGGTAAGTCCTAGGTTGAATCGAGTGTTGCAAATTTCTTATAATACTCAAAGTTTTCTAGTGATATCCAAGGGGAAGGAGGGGTGACGTATGAGAAGTTTAGTCTTCAAACATCCAGAAACAATTACTGTGTTCTTTACTTTAAATCGGGCACTCACACTCACAAATGTACACATACAGTCAAGCCATTTGATAATTGTTCAATATATATGTTAGTTGGCATCTTTCCGCACATATATTTGTTGATCAATTAACATCGACACAGGTAAAAGACAAGGCTTCAGTTGCCAACCACAACTAAACTAAATTGAGTATTGAAGACTCATTCAGTCAAGGAGACAACACCCCATCAATCGACCAATCCCAACAAGAGGTATCAGAGCTGGTTTATTTTTAATCTCTTAACTTATTCAAATGGTTGAATTTTGTGAGATCATCAAGAGATTCTGGTAAAACACTCTGGACAACTGCACTGCCAAGACTATCGAGACATGTTCTACTGCTAAGAATATTTCGTAGTAGTTGATCAAGCTAGGTGATGAAGAGGAAACTGAGTAATTCTCCACTGATTGAATATATTTAAGAACCCTGCTGCTTAGACAGTCCATCAAGATCCACTAATGAAGATGAAGATAATTTTTTTATGGATCTTAATGATCAACCCTCTACCAGTGGACAAGATGTCTATCACTCTTCTTTTATTGCACATATATTAAACCTTAACTCTAATGAATTTACACGAGAAGAGTTAACTGATTCATTACACGAAATGACTAATGAGTTTCAAAAACTATGCTTATCATTTGAGGAACTCAAAGCTAAGAAAAATGAACTGCTAGACACCTCAACAGAACTCGATTGGGAAATATCAGTTGAGAAAATAAGTTTAGAGGTAGAGATTGCCAAGCTCAAGAGAGAAAATGATGAGATGCAAATGGAAAGTCAGCAGTTACAATCTGAAAAATCAGATGCTGACTGAACTGATAAAAACTTGGATTAAGTCATCAATCATGTTAACTGAGATGCAAGAGTCACAAAAGCCTATTGGAGACAATATTGTTCTCAGCTTTGGTGACAATGACTGCTAAACAGCTAAGACAAGTACTCAATCATGCCTGGACAAGAACACATCAAAATATGTGAAATTTGCCAGGTCCAAAATGATATATGAAAATCTAAAACCTAAAGTCCTTGTCAATCAACCAACATCTCAACTGTACACACTTTACCATCGAGGTTTGAGAAATGTAGAACCCGAGAGTTCCATGTCAAGTTGAAACAATAATAAACCATTTTGGTATAGGTTTGTTCAAACAAGACAAGGCTTTATGAAGGTACATCATAGACCACCTTAATTTAAAAAGAAATCAATCCAGGAGAGATATTGGAGGCCTCACATGAAAATCAGTCTAGAAAAACATCTTTTATGCACCTGTTGGAAATCATGGGGTCACCGGAACAATTTCGGCAAGAACATGATTATAAATTTGATCACATCGAATAACATCGGAAGCGATTTCATAAATCTAGGAGCATTCACATGAATATAAATTAATGAAAAATTTAAATTTACAAATAAAATTCTAAAAAACTAACCTCTTGTAGTTTTTCTCCTTGTACTATCGTGAATCTATGTGTGTAGAAACCACAGTCTTTCAGCACAATCCTTCCTTGAACGAGAGTGAGTGGGCACGCAAAACACAAATAAAATCAAATTTTTCTCTACGTTATTTTCAATAAATGAAAACGTAGAGGGCTTGTATCTCACAGATTTCTCTTCTTCTTTTTTTACGTTTAACAAATCTAGATCCTCTATATATAACATTGAGATGATAAAATCTTGATCGGTTTAGGATTCTCAAAATTCTATTTTAAAACCAAAAGATATCTCTATATCTTTATTTAAAATATATATTATATATATATATATCTAAATATATATATATATATATTATATTATATATATATATAACACTATAGTTGGTGTTATTAATATATATATATTTTTTATTTATTTTAAAAAATTATATTAAAAGAAAGTATTAACTTTAAAAATTGAAATTGAAAATTTTCTTTTCAAAGTTTCTCATCTTTTAATATTATAGGATTTCACAAATCCTAAACAATCTCAAGAATTTTGAATTTTAATCCCAACAGATCAAATATTTTATATATATACTATATATTCTCAATATATATTATTGATTTATTATTTGGATATTACCATAATAATCCAAATATATAATTATCTCATAATTATAATTTTAAATCAAATAAATATCTCATATTTAATTATATATATACAAGCCCTTAAATATATGGAACAATTTTCCATTGTTACATTTGATTTATTATTTGCGTTTTAGCCCGTCATTTATCAAGAAGGTGTGCCGGGGACCATGGACCTATAATTAGAAGTTTCAATAAATCAAATAAATAATTAAACTCTTTAATCAATTTATCCAACTTATTAATTATGTTATTAATCCACTAAAAATACGAAATTGCACTCTTCTTAGTTATGAAATATTTTACTCTACTAGAAGAGCAGTCCATTGATATAATCATTACATATGAATTAATCCTCAATAGACAATTCGTAATTCGGAGCTAGGAATTTTCCGTTTACCTCTCCAATTATTTTATCCTCATTTACCATTAATTCACTAGTGAGTGGTTCAATTTATAATGCAGTAATAAATTAGTTGGGCTCAACACTCAGTTCCAGAATTAACAAATGAGAGAATTATCTTTCTACTTTCCGCAGGAAGGAATGGATTCCATGATTGCGAATTAATATTCTCAGCCATTCATTTCAAATATAAATCTAAAATGAAAGTGTTGAGAATGCATAATTGAAAACTTTAAACAAATAAATTAAGAGTTACATTGAAATGAACAGGAGTTTATAATCACCTAAGGATTAAGATTTTTCCATATATGATCATCTTATGATTTAATTAAAATTTCATATTAATAACGGAATTTATTATCAAATATATAATTAAATCGATCCAAGTCCTACATAATCTCATTATATATAAATGCCCCCATCTAGATGTCTCCACAACGACAGTCCGGATAAGACGGTCACATTCATAATGTTCATGGGCCGCATTAGTGATTCTTTAATTAAAGATCCCACACTTTAATTAATTTAATCACGAACTTTATTTAAGTTTATTATCCATAATTTTAATCCTCTTGTATATATAACTCCTATATATACTAAAATTATGATTACATCCAGTAAACTAGGAATTTTGCTATGATATTCAAGACAATAATTGCATGAAAAACTGATCGATAATAAATGTCACTAGGACACTATCCCCAACACACACAACACAATGCACGAAAGGTATCACCTTGACCTTATTACCTGATGGATCCAAATACAAGAAAATCCGTGAAGATTATTCAAGTATGGGATTTTAAAGGACTAATTCACCATGGAATCACGTAGGTATGTGTACCCTATATATTTTATTCTTTAATTTTTCTTGAAGGTAATAGGAACAGAAGATCAGTTGCTTGGACAAAGGTCAACAGTTCCTCAATGCAACCCTCACGAGCTTATGAACTCAGTTATAAAAATTTTGAGGGGGAATCAGATTAAGGGAGAACTTATCCAAAGGGATCTCCAGTTCTGTAGGGAAGAAAATGAGTTGAGAGGACATCAACTGGTTACTTTTCTCCATTCTAAAACAAGTAATCAGAGATTCATAAACAGATTGCTGGAATGTTTCCTCGACATATTTAAGATAACGATCAAATACCTTATGACACTCAGTAGATATATGAATATTCAAAGGTTTTTGACAAAGAGGAAGAAACAAAAAGTGAAGCAATCTCTCTTGAAGATGATGAAGATCACCCAAAGCATAGAACTGAAGACCAGTAGATCAATCAAGTTATGAGGTTTCAAGATCTTGAAGAATAGTTACAGTAGCTTCTATTTTAAAGATGAATTTACATGCTAAGGTTTCATCAACACCAAAAATGTGAAATTGTTGGAACATTCATAGTTTTGGTGTTGATCAAACTGTGATTAATCAGAGGCAAAATCATTTAAAGAACTGAACTTGTCCACGACTGAAACTGAAGACATGAAGATTGGACAAGTTTACAAGACTGAACAGTTGTCTAAGCTAAAGATATATATTCCACTTCTAGTGAAAAAAAAATCACCTCTTTGAAAACTTAATCTACACATGACACAATGTATCAACTATGTTCATTCACTTCAGGAAATGAATCATATCAATCAAGAGACTTTCAATCTTAATCGCTCTTTATTTACTCATATTTTTGAAATAATTGAAATTGAAAATAAATATATCATTCTTTACAAATCTCGACGCATGCATCTTTTCTCGGGTGATGTCAATTTTCCAAGACACAACCATTTACATGCAGAGATTAGTCTCCCCACAAATACAAATAGGAGCAGAGATAGAAAACACTGATGGTTTATTAAATGAACTGAATAGTCATAATTAAATTATATCCAAATGACACAAAATAGAAGTGGGTGAATTTAAACACTCAGGGATAATAGATGAACCAATTACATTACAATACTTAATCAAATTAAATGCCAAAGAAATAAAAATAAGGAAGACATGGTCATGCATTTTTTAATTTTAAAAAAAAAAGCTAACAACATGTCAGGATCGAAATTGGACTGCATAGACTGGATTAAGTTCCTACTGTCTTAAATCTCTACTGCAGTTTAGCTAGTAGTGAGTTACTACTGCTACTGGTTAGCTGAATTAGTCACCTACTAATTTAGTAATGAGTTCAGTAGTGTGAGCCACTGAACTCTCCTTCCTCTGAATCTCCAAATCAATTAACCAACAAATATAGAATTGTGCGGAAAAAAGTCAACTGAGAGATTGAACTTGAATCAAATAGCTCTACTGGATGTGTGTGTGTGTGTTCAACAGAAAGTAATCAGCATATGAATTTTTTTTTGGATGTTCGGAGACTCAACTGCTCTTACTTCACCACTTCTTCTGCTTCCGGAAGGTATCACTAGAAGACTTTGACTAAACAGCCCACCTCAGCTAGGACTTACACTACTGTCTATAACTGAGACTCCTAGTTTTCTACTGCTTTCAGCTCTCAGCTGAAATCAGGTTACAGAGGTTTGCAGTAACTCAACTGTATGAATAACAAGTTTACAACATAACACTTAACACAATATGATCCTAAAAGATCTGATATAACTTGAAGCGTGTGCTGAGTGTTCCTCGGCTCTTCATATGATATGCAATGTAATCTTGGAAATTCTCTATATGTGAACAACTGAAAGTGTTCAGTTGTTCTAAGACATAATATGAGTGATTGTGAGTTCCTATGTGTGAGGCATCGGGTTGCTAATCTCATACTTAGAGCAAATATTAATTAAACATCATTAATTAACAAAGGAAGGAAGAAGATCAAACAAATTTTTTTTTTCAAACAGGGGTGCGTGAGGTCCGTCAAAAACAGCAGACCGAGCGCCCTCCCTTACCCCAATCTCGGGTTGGGGAAAAATGGGCTGCACTCGGTCTGCTAAAAAGAGCAGACCGAGCACAACTCTGGGCAGTCTTTTGCTCTGGTTTTTGACCTCAAAATTTGATTCTTCCATTCCTCCAAATCTTCATATTTAATTGCCAAAACATATATGTTTACAAAGAACAATATCTAGACATGTTTACACGGAATTGATACATCAACTAGAGGTGTAGAAACTAGCAATACAACAAGATACACAAGTAGTTTACTAAGTTCGTCATTAGTAAAACAACTACTTTGTTCTCTAACATATTGTACAACTATAACACATAATCTTCAGCTGAAACTCGAGTCCACAAATGCTAACACTCTCAATCTCGAACCATCCAAATCTCGTTCAACTCGCTCCAGCCCTTCCTATTGTCATGCACACATACAAACAAGACAATAGCCGGAAACATCCGGTGAGAATATAATTCCCAGTATAAAAGACATAAACATAACAGTTCATATCAATTCTAATTACTCAAATCAAAGCTTCAAATTAATACTTCAAATCAATAAATTTATATAGCGCGCTAGGGAATTGATTCATAATAAATCACTGCCATCAAGATTCGTATACGATCTTGACATGGATATCCATCCATCGTCGTCTCATCATACTCGAAAATAAGGTCCATCTGACCTTGGCAAAAGAATCAATTCAATTTTATTCATTTCATATATAACTCAAATAAAGATCCATTACCTGAGATGGATCGGTAACATCAAATTCTAAATCAAGAATAAAGAGCAATAAGTATGTGGTTTAACGGGACAACTCAAGAAGCTTCATCCTTGAGTTTCAAAACCCCTGACTCTCGATGTCGTCTTATACCTTTCATTCGTTTAGTCGTGATTGAGTTGCTCCCAATCTAAACAATCAACACCACAAACTCATATCAACTTCTGTTCACAACTTCAACTAAATCTTCAAGGCTAACAAGTCATAATCCTTGTTCATTTTTCAATCGATTTCGAAGTTGTCTTCTTAACTTGAAGCCCCCTTTTTTTTAATCTGAAAACATAGAATATATATCTAAGAACATCAACAAGAACTCAAACAAAATCCAGCTCAATCAATCTAGACTCAAATACTTGCCAATTCTTGACTCGACGACGTAACGGTTAAAATTCGGCAACCGTAACTCATTTCTATCAACTATATCCATCATATCTAACTCATAAACATGTTATACCAGCAACATAACATCAAAAACCAGCTACATCAGTAGACAAAGGATTGAAGACAATTCTGAAAATTCATAACAAGTTCATACGACATCCATTCTTCGATCCGGTTTCGATATAACAATATATATCAATCCTTTTCACTTAAACCTACGCATATCAGCACGTATATCATCGATAAACCAGCATATCAGAAGAATAATTGTTCGAACATAAGCTGGAGGATAATATAACATTCAAACCGATATCCTTCTTCATTCCGACTTCGATACGGTAACACATATAACCTCAAGAACAATAATTCATGCTTCAATTCTGATTTCCAAACCATTCTAATTTTGAAATATTATGTAAACATTTAAAGACTTACATCAATTCGTAGCCCTCGTCGCAAGGATTTCGGAACTATCTTTGGAATTCAAATCAGACGACCGGATCAAAAGATATTGACGTTTGAACATGAAATTTCCATTGAAAAAGCTGATTTATCGATCTTAGCTGATGGAAATCTGAAGAAATGAGTTTTACACGTTGATTCCCCATTAAATCACAAGTGTCTAAGTCCAAGTTCCAAGATTTGCACTTTAGCCCCCCAATTCTTGCATATTTTCAATTTAATCCTCGTCCACTCATTTAATTCAATTTCAATCCTAAATAATTTAATAATATTAGAATTTAATTCTAAATTCAAATAATTCTCAAATTAAATATTCTCGGATTAAAAATTGAAAATTGCATTTTAGTCCTCGAAACTTCGATATTGGCCAAACAGTCCCTGCTCGAGTTTCACCTCCGAATTAAATCCTCTTCAATTCCTGGAACATGGAATTTCCATCTTAAATTCCAAAATATTCAATTCAAATATTTTATTCTTTTAATTTAAGAATCCCGGAATTTAAATCTCAAAATCCGTAAATTCTCAAATTAAATATTTTCGACTCGAAAATTAAATCTCTAATTTTCATAAATAATCCAATTGAATATTTTTCAATATTCGGAAATTACATCTCTAATTTTGTAATTAATAACTTAATATCTTTGGGCCTTACACTATGTGCCAGATGGTTCTTTCAATGTTTGTGGTCTCATATTTATAGGTGCAAGGTAACGACCATCTTAGATACCAATACATCCGTTGGTTTGTAGCCGTTTTCTTATCCTTTAGTTCACTGCAAGAGAGTACACTTTTGCGGTCTGTACAGTTCTGAGTATATCAGTGTGCGAGAGACTTTTGTCTAGAGGTAAATCTCTTTGACTGGTTATTGTAGAGAATCTGCTCTGCTGCTTCTGCTATTCTTCTCTTCTTCATCTACTATAATTTTGCTTCTAATCTTTATGTTATTCTGCTCTTCTGCTACACTTCTGCTTCTACTTTTTATGCTATTATGCTCTTCTGCTACACTCCTAGTTCTGCTTCGCAACTACTGCTTTCAATAGTTGATGTGTAAAATTATGTTTGTCAAACACCGAAACTCAGATATATGATCTCTAACAATTTCCCCCTTTTTGGTTTTTAGACAAAACTAAGGCAATTGACCCACTTTGTCATTTTCATATTCTTTTTTGATAAATACGTCAACCCTTGTAGTCTGTTGGATTTGTTCTATAAAGATCTTTAAAAATTTCAGACCTTGATGAATCTTCTGATTTGTTCTGATATCTCACTATATTCTAGTTGTCCTTCAAATTGGCTTGAATGCAGGTATACTGCTGATTTGTTAGTAGTGAGCTACTACTTGTATCACTTTGTCAGGAAGATACCACTTGTCAGAATCTGCTGAATTGCTTTTCTGCTAGCGTTCACTTGCTTCAAATTTTCCTACTAGTTTTTCTCTTTCTTCTTGAATTTGATTTCTTTTCAATCTTTGTCTTGTAGATGGTTGTCAACATGGTTTGACTTAGCTGTATTTGCTACTGATTCTTCGAATATACTCTTTATCCTTAACTTAGCATCTTTAGCTCAGACTTTTCTTCTGTCCTTTCAACTGTTATTCCCCCGTTGTCAATGCTCTTCTACTGGAGTCCAGTTATCCCGCAGATGACTTATTGGATTTGCTTGAAATTCCTTCAGTTGGATAGTTTGTCTGCTTCTGCAAATAGGCTTCTGCTGACATCCTCTGCTTTTTTGCTACTGTTGATTAGACTTTTTCTAATAGCTTTGACTTCATTTACTGAGAGATGTCTCTTCCATTCTGCAGCCTGTCGTTGGTCTATAGATTTCATAGACCCTAAGAGATTTTTTTGTCATCGATAGTTGATCGAGCAAATAATTCCTCAAAAACCAGTACCAATATTTATCAATTAAGCTAAAAATAATCGCAAATGCACGAATCAAGTTATAGTAGAGTGTACGTGAGTACGAGTATCATCCTCAGAGACTATATCACAATATGATTTCCTATATAAATTTTCTAACCAAAGTTATGAATTTTTAGAAGAGTTTTTAATTAAGAACTTCAAAATAAATTTAAATTGATTAAATCACGCCGTAAAATTAACACCAAGATAAATTCAGCAAAATATATGATGATAAAAACATTTGTTGGAATCTCGGTTCATCTACCCCTGATTAATCTGGATAGTTGAGTTTTAAATCCTACTTATACTTCTGACAAGATTTCCTAAGATGCCGACACACCCTCTCGAGTTTTGCCAGCCTAATTCAATTTAATGAAACAACCAAATGTCTTTGATCATTTATCATTACTGATTGCATGACGCTTCTTGAAATCTCATAACTTTCAACCTATCGGACTATAATTATCAGCATGTATCAAATATTGTATATCTATGTATATTGTAAATTCACAGATTTTGTCACTCGTCCTAATTATGAATCTATCTCTCGATATAATCCATAAAATACAAATCTATGAAAAAGTTAGCTATGCTTTAACATAGAAGAGAAATTCAATGACAAAATCAAGTAATTGTAAAATAGAATAAATAAATTGTCCAAAGATAAATCACACATACTTGTCTCAGGGGTAGGATCCCCTAAATTCCAACAAATATTAGACTTAGATACTCAAGTTCATGACAAACTCAATCCACAAGAGTTTTCTAAACATGAAAAATAAAAGTCGAAAAGAAAAAAAAAACTCAAAAAATGGCCGAGAAATCTTCACTCTTTCAGCAACCGCCTCGCTCTTTAATTTGACGATCCTCCAACTCTAAAACGTCATATTTTCACCTATTTATATTGCCCAAGATTACTTTCCTTTCGAAACACCAAACAAAATAAAATTTCCTTATACGCGAGCGCGCTCGGGCGGTAAGAAGTGACCGCCCGAGCGCGCTGGGTTTATGCCAAATCCTCATTTTTTTTCTTCGTGGGCGCGCTCGGACGATATGACGTGACAGCCCGAGCGTACCCCTGCACTACCTCCAACAAATTTTCTTCACTTTTTGCGCTCGAGCGCGAGAAGTAACCGCTCGAGCGCACCTGTGGACTTCCCCACACACCAGTTTTCTTCGCTTGTTCCTGAAATTCAACCAATAAAGCCCAAAAGTGTGAACCAAATGCATGAAAAAAACACAATGAAAAAAATACCTTTATCCCATACAAAATTATGAAAAACGAATGCAAGACAACCACAAAACAATGCAAATAAACACGTAAAAACAAATCTCATCAGCCTACCCAAACTAACCTTTTTCTCGCCCTCGAGCAAAATAGGTTACAAACTATTATGAAAACACAACCCACAACGATATGCAACACACTAGAATATGGATGATCCCATACACCTCAAGCCTCAGTTATTCCATAACTTCGCTGCCTTTGAGTTATTTCATTTTACACCTTTCAGATTTCATGTGAACGTGCGTGTGTGTATAACTGCTCCAATTTCATGCACCTCGAATAGACTCCATTTACTTGAGCTAATTGACCTAAATGACACATCGGGGTAAATTTCTCTCTTATGTACCCGTTCGTCCTAGTAATCATACCCTTTACACCTCCCTTGGACTTTTATTAGTAAAAAAATTTTGTCATCACAAGCATGAATGATCATAGAAACTTTTTTTTTTGTTTTACCCAATATTATCCGCAAACTTAGCTTGGACTTAGGGATTATGATTTCAATCCCCGTGTCAAACTCGGATGGAGTTGTTTTCTCTTTCTCTTCTTTTTTTTCCCTTTTACCCCATATAATCCGCAAACTTAGCTTGGACTTACGGAATAGGATTTCAATCCCCATTTCAAGCCCGGATGGAGTTGTTTTCTCTTTCTTATCTTTTTTTTTCTTTTACCCCATATAATCCGCAAACTTAGCTTGGACTTAGGGATTAGGATTTCAATCCCCGTGTCAAGCCCGGATAAAGTTGTTTTCTGTTTCTTCTCTTTTTTTTTCTTTTACCCCATATAATCAACAAACATAGCTTGGACTTAGGGATTAGGATTTTAATCCTCGTGTCAAGCCCGGATGGAGTTTTTTTTTCTTTTTTTTTTCAACAGTGCGCTATGGATCACTCAGCTTATAGAAAAAATTTCCAAGATCATAATTGTATCAGTAGAATGAAACAAATTAAATCACAAAGTTACATTGAGTTCGCTAAACCCCTAGTGTAGTGCAATGATCTATCCATTGAACTTCATCTCTCTGGATGCACTTCACTGGTTAAATAATGGTGCAATGAAATATTCACACTCAATCCAAAGGTTTCTTTTTACTCAACGGTTACGATTTCCAAAATTTCCTACTAATCATCATTGGCTTTTATGGTTTCATCCATAGACATGCATGAAATAAACAAAAAAATGCAAAACATAAAGGCCAACCTCCCCAAACTAAAAAATAGCAGTGTCCTCAATGCTAACTACAATGACCAACTCCTAAATGCAACAAAACGTGCATGAATAACCAACTCACAACACATAATGAAACGACACAAGGGAAAACAAGACAAAACAGAAATAAAATCAGAAACTCCCCTGGCTACTGGTCAGCGTAGTCTTCGTCCTCAGCTTTGTACCCGGGTAGGTCATGTACTGGTGGTGCATATTGAAAACGGAATGGAGGTGGGTACTTTGGTGGTGCTGGAAAAGCCGCGGGATACAATCCCATGTGGGAGATCATACCGCGCATCATGGCATCCATGGAGGCAAGATGAGTGAAAGTGACATTCTGACACTCGTTTTGGTGGTGAGCCCAGACATATAACTCATTAACAATATAAGTGACGGAGCGGCGATGGGGTGGCGGCGGTGGTGCTAATCTCGATGATTGGCCTGGGCCTGAAACCTCAGGTCTTCCTGACTAAAACTCTTTATGTCTCTTATCCTTCTTTCCCTGCAAAATTGATTCATCCACCGGCTGAATAGGTTGGAGCCATTCCTCATCGTCCCAAAAGACGACTCCCTCTTGAGCCCAAAGGGCTGTGACAATCGACGGGAAGAATATTGCAAAGTTCGGGGTGCAGATTGATGTGTAAAGATCTTTATGTATCAATCGACCCACATTGATCGGGCATATCTTGACCAAAGCATACAAAAGTATTTCTCGGCTAGTTATCACATCGCTTGTATGGGTGACCGACATCATTCTACGAGTTACGAACGCATACCATATTGTTGGGTCCATGAGCAAGAACTTTTCTGGAAACTGTTGAAACTTAACCTGGTCTTTCCATGTGAACCCCTCTAAACACACTTTGGAAGCAATTAGATTGTAGTTCGGGTTTTTCTTCAATGCTAGATATTGGATATCGTCCACCGGAGGTTTTTCTAAAAGTTTGTTCAATGTGTTTGGATAAAAAGCCACCAATTTACTCCTAACAAAAGATTTCCTATCCGTTCTCTCGGCCGCGTTGGCATAAAACTCCCTCACCACGGGCATGATCGCTGCTTGTGGTTGTGTGCAAAAGTGTGTCCAACCCCGCAAATGAATCTTTAAAGAGTTGGTTTTTTTCCGCAGAAATATCTATACCCCTCTCAGTAATGGGGTTCCTATTAAGTTTAGCGGACTCATACCTTGACTTAGCTTCCTCGGAGACGAACTTTCCATTAATGATGGACGAGGAAGAGAAATCCCTAGCCCTAGAAGATGCAGTCGTTGCCTTTTTTTGTGGCATATTGCCTTTTGCTTGAGATATCCTTGAAGTTAGCTGTGAATTTGAAGAGAGGAAAGTGAAAATTGAGTGAAGGGAGAGAAAGGGGCGTAGGGTTTCAAAGGAAGAAGAAGAGAAGTAAGAAAGAAAGAAAGAAAGTGGAGCTCGCATTTTATTTTGATGAGAACACTACACGGTCGGGCGGTAATAAGTGACCGCCCGAGAGCGCCCTTGATTATTAAAATTCTCGAACCCAAAGGACTTTCGCGCTCGGGCGGTAAGAAGTTACTGCCCGGGCATGCAAGTTGTAAGAAAAACTCGCACAAGTCAGTGCACTCTCGCGCTCGGGCGGTAAGAAGTGACCGCCCGAGCTCACTCCGGTTTTCAAAAATAAAATATAATAAAAAATAAATATAAATAAAAGTTCTCTAAAACAATAAAATAACTTCAAATATTGTTTTAATCAAGGTAAGGAAAAGAGAGATAAAGGAGTAGTTCTAAATTTAGAGTCTAGAGCTCGACTGTTCTCTCCCCAAACTAGTCCTGATCAGCAAGCGTTCGTGGTGGTGATTGGAGTCAGATTGACTTCACCCCTCAGATAATGTTTCAACCGCTGGGCATTGACCGTGAATGACTCATCTTTAGCATCTTTCAGTGCGCCTGATGGGTACACCTTGGTGATTGTGAATGGACCAAACCACCTAGACTTAAACTTTTCGGGAAAAATCCTTAAACTGGAGTTGAATAGGATAACAATGTCTACTACTTTGAATTCTCGCTGACGGATACGTCTGTCATGTAGTCACTTTGTCCGCTCTTTGTACGATATCGCCGTATCATATGCTTGATCCCACTCTTCTAACTGATTTAGTTCGAGCAACCGTTTCTCTCCTGCAGCAGCAAATTCAAAGTTAAGTTCCTTGATAGCCCAATATGCTCTATGTTCTAATTCAACTGGTAATTGACACGTCTTACCAAACAACAACCTATAAGGTGAAGTGCCTATAGGGGTTTTTAATGCTGTCCGATATGCCCACAAAGCATCATCTAGACGAAGTGCTCAATCTTTTCTGTTTGTACTTACTATTTTTTCCAAAATTTTGTTGATTTCTCGATTGAAAACTTCTACTTGGCCACTTGTTTGGGGATGGTAGGGGGTGTAAACTTTGTGCTTGACACCATACTTCTTCAAAAGTTTCTCAAAAGGTTTATTACAAAAATGAGTGCCACCATCAGTAATGATTGCACGGGGTGTATCAAACTAGTTAAAAATATGTTTTTTCAAAAATTTTGTTACCACCCGTGCATCATTAGTCACACATGCTTCCGCCTCAACCCATTTTGACACATAATTGACGGCGACCAAAATGTATTTTTTTGTAAAAGAATTTGGAAATGGTCTCATAAAGCCGACTCCCCAAACATCAAATATCTCGCATTCAATAATGTTATTCAAAGGCATTTCATGACGGTTCGAGATATTACCTGTACGATGACATCTATCACAAGCAACGACATAAGTGCGAGCATCCTTAAAAAGGATAGGCCAATAAAAACCACTTTCAAGTACCTTTGTTGCCGTCTTGATTGGCCCAGAGTGGCCTCCTACCTCACGATCATGACAATGACTAAGGATACTTATCATCTCCACTTCTTCCACACATCTCCGTATCATAGAATCAGCACAAATTTTGAACAGAAACGGTTCATCCCGAAAATAATGCTTAACATCCGATAAAAACTTTTTATTTTGATGAAAATACAGATTAGGTGGAAGTGTGCCAGTGACCACGTAATTTGAAAAATTGGCATACCAAGGTGAATTTTCGATCAGAAAAAGCCACCACATTTTCTACCCCCTTTTATCCTTTATCTCCACTTCAAATTCTTGTAAAAGCAAGATCCACCTAATCAATCTCGATTTTGCATCTTTTTTAGCCAATAAATATCTTATTTCTGAGTGATCAGGGTACACAGTGACTTTTGATAGCACAAGGTATTAATGAAATTTGATAAAAGCAAAAACTATTGCTAGAAATTATTTTTCTGTGGTGGCATAATTCAATTGGGCATCATTCAAAGATTTTCTAGCATAGTAAATAGTACGAAATAACTTGTCTACCCGCTGTCCAAGTACGGCGCCCACTGCCGTGTCACTTGCATCGCACATGACCTCAAATGGTAGGTCCCAGTTAGGTGCTGTTGTAGTGACCCTGCATTAAATCACCTACTAACTGGAAACTATGGCATGAATTAATCTTAATTAAACATAATTAATTACAGAGTAAAACATGCGGAAACATAACCCATTATTTACATATCAACTTAGTACAAAAATACAAAGCTTAAACTTAGTAGTGATACAACCATATTGAAATAACTATAATAAACTGTCGTAAACTTTATACAGCTATATCAAATCCTGCTGTATAAAATATCCAATGATATCTCCTGCTCCCTAGCTCTGCCTCGAACTCCCCGCTTCGTCCATCCTGTGACCTACCACTTGGAATGGGGTGTTCAAGATAATAACAAGGACGTGAGCGATTAACGCCCAGTACATAAACATGAGTAGACATATAAATATGATGCATGCACTCGTGATGACGGGTAATAAGTCATCTTAAAGTCATGCTAATAACCAGCGCCAATGAGTGTTGTGACCGCTCGGATCAAACCTCTGGGTACAATCACACTCGCCTAGAACCCCTCCACTATAACGTTATATCCGGTTCTAGAATATCTCCTAGAACACGCCCCCCAGCTATAGCGGTACATCCGGCTCTAGACTAAATACAGGTATAACAAAGGAATAGGCTCAACATGTATGCGCACATGACAAATGAATATGGAAAGCAGTAAATCATACATCATGTCACATACTAATGTCACATAAATGCAACATATAAACATGTATACTCGCTGGCAATCTCAGTCAATGTGTACGTACCTCTAAGCTAGTTCGAGTCTAGTAGGACCTAGGTTCCAAGCCTATAATCAAAAGTTCACCTTATCACTACATAAGTTCTATAAGCCTTAACTACGCTAATAATAGATACTCCCAAAACTTAATAAGATTCCCAGACCATACCTTCGTCCGTAGTAAGCCCTTTGAAGTCGCTCGTTTTGGAAGACTATAACAACACCTTTGTTATTCCAGAACCTCTCTATTAACCGATAGTGACCTCAAGTGTATACCTCACACTATATATATAAAGGAAGAAGGAAATTCAGAAATCAATGTGAAATTTTGATTCTGAAGACCCCTATTTATAGGCAAAATCTCAGCCACGATTGGAGCCTTCGTTTTGGAATTGGAGCGTCCGAACTTCTGCATAGGTGACACGTGGTGATCGGAGCGTCCGAACTCAAGATCGGACCGTCTGATCTGATGAATACTCGACACTTGTCAAAACTAATGGCTTAATCATCGTGCATTGCTGGCCGAGGAAGATCGGACCGTGCGTTCTTGGATCAGAACGTCCGATCCTGCCTTCTTTCCGAAGTAAACAGCTTTATTTTGGAGCTTCCGATCTTGTAAGGTTCGGAGCGTCCGATCTGGGTTCGGACCGTCCGATCTTGTCCAAACTTTGGAAGTCAAATTCTTGCATATGAAGTCTGTTTAAGCCCTTGAATTGGTTAAATACTAACCCTTAATTATGTTTATCATATTATTATCTTAAAATGGACTCTGGGTTACTACATCCTCCCCACCTTTAGATATTTCGTCCGCGAAATAAACTCTAAAGACAAATCAAGATAACAATATAAAACACAATACCATGTTTTATTACAACAAACTGTAATTACACTGATACATGGTAATCAATAATACAAAGTAAACAACTCAGGATATTCTGCTTGTATACGACTTTCCGTCACCCAAGTTTCTTCCTCAACGCCTCGGCGCTGCCACTGTACCATCACAAGTGGTATAGTCTTATTCCGAAGCACTTTATCCTTCCTGTCGAGGATACGGAGTGGTCGTTCAACAAAAGACAGATCTGGTTCTAGCTGAACGTCAGTATGCTGAATAATATGTGACTCATCAGCTATATACTATCAAAGTAACGATACGTGAAAAACATCATGTATACTGGAAAGATATGGCGGTAACTCCAAATGATAAGCAACGTCTCCGATCTTTTCCAGTATCTGGAAAGACCCAATATAACGAGGTGATAACTTGCCTTTCAAACCAAACCTCATCACCTTTTTGAAAGGTGACACTCTAAGAAATACATATTCACGAGGCTCAAACTGAAGTGTTCTATGGTGAATATTCGCATAACTGGCTTGTCTATTCTGAGCAGCTCTAATCCTCTGCTTGATAAAATCTACCTTTTCCACAATTTGCTGTACCAATTTTGGACCCTACACCTGTCGTTCTCCTACCTCATCCTAGAATAACAGAGTATAACATCGTCATCCATAAAATGCCTCGAATGGTGCCATATCAATACTGCGGTGATAACTGTTATTGTAGGCAAATTCAATCAAAGGTAACTAATCCTGCCAAGACAAAACGAAATCTATCGTAGAAGCACGCAACATATCCTCAAGCATCCGAATCGTCCGTTCCTACTGGCCATCAGTCTCCGGATGATATGCAGTCCTCAAACTTAAAGTGGTACCCAATTCCTGCTGAAAACTACCCCAAAAACATGATGTAAACTGCGGATCTCTGTCACTGACTATGCTCACCAAAATCCCATGTAATCGCACTATCTCCTGGATGTATAAGTGTGTCATGCGATCATAAAAATACTCCTTGTTGTAAGGAATGAAGTGTGCTGATTTCGTCAAGCGATCAACAACGACCCAGATAGCATCACACTGACGTGCAGTCATAGGCAAGTGGGTGACAAAATCCATAGTCACATGCTCCCACTTCCATTCTGGAATTTCAAGATTCTGCAATAAACCACCTGGTCATCGGTGTTCAGCCTTAACCTATTGACAAAAAAGACATATATAAACAAACTAATACACACTCCGTTTCATCCCCTTCCACCAGAATCTAGTTCGCAAGTCCTTATACATTTTCATGCTTCCAGGATGAACTGATAGTTGACTCCTCTGAGCTTAAGATAGAATATCATTCCTGAGCTCCGCATCATCAGGTACAACCACTCGATTTGATAAACATAATAACTCATCTGACTGATAATGGAATCCAGATGTATTAAATTTATTGGCTAGACGTGCCTAACGCTGAGTCTTAACATCAGATATCTGGGCTTCTCTGATCCGAGAGTACAATGCTGGCTCAGATAGAACAGTATACAAACGAATTCCATTTCTTCATTTCTTGTGCTTGATTGTGAAACTCAGTGAACATCATTCATGAATCATATGAGATAAATCACTAGTCTGAAGTGCAGAAATTCTTACTTGACAACTCAAGGCATCAGCAGTAAGATTGGCAGAACCTGGATGATACTTAATCTCGCAGTCATAATCTTTCAACAAATCCATCCAGTGTCTCTGTCGCATATTCAACTCTGCTTGAGTGAATAAATACTTCAGACTCTTGTGATCCATAAATATCTTAAACTTCTCTCCATATAGATAATGCCTCAAAATCTTGAGTGTAAATACAATGGCGGCCAACTCGAGATCATGCACTGGATAATTCGTCTCATGCGTCTTCAACTGCCAAGAATCATAGGAAATAACATGTCCATGCTGTGTCAAAACACATCCTAGCCCCTGACCAGAGACATCAGTGTAAAAAATATAACCTCCTGATCCAGAAGGTAGAGCTATCACAGGTGCAGTAGTAAGACGTCTACGAAGCTCGCGAAATGACTGCTCACATTCTGAGGACCAAGTGAAGGCAACATCCTTCCGTGTAAGTTGTGTCAAAGGTCTGGCCAACTGTGCAAAATTCTCGATGAACCGACGGTAATAACCAGCTAGACCAATTCAGCACTGCCACAATCTTGCTTGGATCCACAGATATTGCTTCACTAGAAATCACATGACCGAGAAACACTACCCAATCAAGCCAAAACTCACACTTTCAACTTCCCATACAGCTGCTTCTCCCGTAATGTCAGTAAAACAATCCTTAGATGATGTGCATGCTCATTCCTGTCATGAGAATAGACAAGAATATCACCAATGAAGACGATGACAAATCATGTTAGAACCTAATGGGGGGATTTAGGTTCTATTGGCAACTTTAGCAATTTAAAACGATTATGCAAATACGCAAGCGGAAGACTTAAAGCAATCAGACATAGATGCGGTAAATAAATGCGTAATGTAAATAAAGCAGTAAAAAGGATAAGAGATGTTTATGGAAGTTCGACGATAAATCGTCTACGTCTCCCCTTCTTGGTTAAGATCGATTAACCAAGGATCCACTAGTACTTCGAACGTCTTGGCCTTGATGGCTCCAAGGATAGCCATACAACTCAACACGATCATCGCGCCGATACAACTCAATACACTTGGCCTTAAGAGCTCCAAGGATAGCCTCGACAATCACACAACACACTTGGCTTCACACTCAAGTGTTTACAATGATCGCACAACCAACTCACAAATGATTTTTACAAACAACTCTCGATATTTTAATATATCGCACAACTCTTGATAAAACACTTTAATAGAGAGAATATTGCTTGCAAAGGAGAGGAGAGTGAATTTGGATGCATCAAATGGCTTGGAATGACCTCTATTTATAGTTGCAAACTCGGGCAGGTTCGTTGCATCCGTTCGGTGCACATTTAATTCTTTCGGCGCCGGTGCAGAACGTTGCGTCCGTTTGGCACAATGCAGCTTTTGTCGGACGAATTTTTTTCTTAAACTTTGGATCATGACAAACATTGCATCCGTTTAGGTTCATTGTAGACTGCGCGGCAAACTTCAAAAATTCATATCTCACAATCTACCTGTCGGATCGACCTGAAATTTGGATAGTAGATTTAAAACATCCTGAATTCATTGTGAACGATAGAGATTTGATTTGGATGCCTCAAATGATTCCAGTAATTTTTTGAAGTCGCTTCTTCATATTTTTCGCTTAATGTTCTGCGCGGTACATTTGAAAAATTCATTTCTCATGATCTAGCTGTTGGATTGAGCTGAGATTTGGACCGTAGCTTTTGAACATCTTAAACTTTATTATGACTAGTGGAGATCGAATTTGGATGACTCTAAAACTCTCAGTAATTTTTGCAATTTTCTGCTCCATACTTTTTCTTGTTACTTCTACTCTAATCCATCGATAGAATATTTTGCACAAGAATTTCTTTGTCAATAAGAATCTAATCTGTAAAGTTTCACTTTAAACGATTAAAAATAATAACCTAGTTTTGTAATTATCAAAATAAGATAAGTTATCGCTTTAAAAACATTAATCTTGTTTATGAGATTTGTATGTGTTTAAGGCGTAACAAATCTATATAGATATTCTCGAAATACTTTATTCATCAAATTGATAAAGACTGTCGGTGCATTCGTCAAACCAAATGGCATCACCAAAAATTCATAATGCACGTATCTGGTTCTGAAAGCAGTCGTAGCAATATCTGAGTCTCATAACCGCATCTGATGGTATCCTGATCTGAGATCTATCTTTGAATAAACAGAAGTACCCTGCAATTGATCGAACAGATCATCAATTCGTGGCAACAGATACTTATTTTTTATGGTGATGCGGTTCAGCTGTCTGTAGTTAATACACAACCGCATCGGTCCATCCTTCTTCTTGAAAAACTTAACAGGTGCTTCCCACGGAGAAACACTCGGGCAAATATATCCCTTATCCAGCAGATCCTGCAACTGCTTCTTTAATTCCTTCATCTCTGATGAAGCCAGACGATAAGATGCTTGGGATATAGGCGTTGTTCTTGGAATTAGATCAATACCAAATTCGACCTCTCTAACCGAAGGAAAACCAGGAATCTTGTCAGGGAATACATCAGAAAATTCGCTGCCATGGGTAACTGATCAATATGATGACTAATCATGGACATATCAACTGCATAAATGAGGTAGCCCTCCCCTCCTGACTCTAAAACATTACATGCCTTCAGAGCCAACACAAGTGGCATCGGAGGTCGTGCTTTCTCACCATAGAAGTACCAGCTATCACCCTCATTTGGATGAAACAGTACCAGACACTGATAACAATCCAAAGTAGCGTGATATAAAGTCAGCAAATCTATTCTCAAAATACAATCATAATCTGTCATCGCTAGAATCAATAGATTAGTAAACAACACATGACCCTCAAACTTCATAAGGCAACCCATCACTAGACGCTTAGTTACTACCTCATGCTCCAGCGGAGTAGATACAACTAAATCCAAGTCTAATGATACATAAAGTAATCTATGTACTTTAACAAAACGGCTAGAAATAAAAGAATACGATGCTCCAGTATCAATTAAAACAAGTGCAGGAATACCACATAATAAAAAGGTACCTACCAACATGCGATCGCTTCCCTCTGTAGCCTGCTCCTGAGAAAGAGCAAATACCTGCCCCTGAGTACGTGGGCGAAAACTAGAAGAACTTGGTGGTTCTGGCGGCTGACATGGATGAGTAGAAGCCTGAGATCCAACCTGTGATCTTGATCCACTAGCAGCTCCCATACGAGTAGTACAATCCCTCCGCATATGCCCTTGCTTGCCACAGATAAAACAAGCACGAGATGCCTTCCGACATGCTGCTGTAGGATGCTTCCCACCACAGTGATTATAACGGTCATTCTTCTTCTTCTTCCCAAATCGGAACATACCTCAAGATCCACAAGAAGTAGTAGTAGAAGAAGATGTAGAACCTGATTGCACAATAGATCGAGCCCTAGGCCCAAGTAATCTACTAGGCTGTCCTGACATCATCAGTTGTTCCCGCCGATTGCTGTTCTCTACTTGACGGCATAGATTAACAAGAGTCTCAGCGTAAGCAACTCCATAGATCGCACTTGGTGCACATTTGGAGGAAAATAAAGTTTCTGGAACTGCTGACAAAAATCCTCCCAAGTCACACGACCTCTCTTAGTACGCTCCTGAGCAGCCTTTGCATCCCACCATAAGCGTGCTCGTCCATCAATAACAAACTCAAGAACCTCCATTTTTTGCTCCTGAGCAGCTAATGACTGATGTGACCGCTCGGATCAAACCTATGGGTACAACCACACTCGCCTAGAACCCCCCCCACTATAACAGTACATCCGGTTCTAGAATATCTCCTAGAACCTCCTAGAACCCCCCGCTATAGCGGTACATCCGGCTCTAGACTAAATACAGGTATAACAAAGGAATAGACTCAACATGTATGCATACATAATGAAACGACTCGATCTAATAAAATGCTAGAATTTTTTTAATAATAATAATAATGATAATAATAATAATAATAATAATAATAATACATATATGCCCATAAATATATGTATAAATACTTAAAATAATATTTAATTAAAAACATGACAAATAACTTAAATAAATATTGTAACAGCCAACAATAAAATAAAATCCAAAACATCAATAAACTCACTATGCATGCATGATAAAACTAATATTTTAAAACCACCATAAAAATGTAAATGCGGAAAACTTGTTTACAAGAATTGATAAAATTTCATGACATAAAAGCAATGATAGCATCGGTCACGGGTGCTGTCTGCGTGTGAACTCATAGGCCCTCACAGCCGGTCGGAGCAACCGTGTCATAAACTATATCATCATACTCACCTGCACCATATAAGCGTAATGAGCCTAGAGACCCAACATGTTTTATCTCATAATAACAATGTTTAAAAATCATGCGACCACATAATCATACTAATACATATAATTTGCGTGATCATGCATGCATGATCTTGAAATTAATGCATCATAAACATCTGTCATCATTACTCAATACATGTAACATAACTAATCATACATAGCATAATTGAGCATGTCATCGTCATAAAAGGTCTATGGTCATATCCATGAATGTGACTAATAACTTTGCCGACTGATCTGTTTAAAGAATCAACGTACGTGACGGTGAATAATCACCTCTACGCTGGTAGTAAACTACCTCTGTGCTGGTGGTAAACCACCTCTATGCTGATAGTAAACTACCTCTGTGCTGGTGGTAAACCACCTCTGTGCTGTCACATCACTTCAATTTCCATCAAAAATATTTTTCATGCTCAATTCTCAATCATAAACACATCATAAAAATATTTCATGTATGCATGCACTTCAAATATTTCCGTAATATATATTTAATTAATTTCCATAATATACATATACTTATACTTAAAATAATCTTCATGCATAAAATAAATTAAATATATATTTCGGACTTAGTTATTTTTCATGGGATTGTACAGACTGCTGGTCACCTACTTAAGCCCATAAATTCTAAGAATGGCCCATTAACTTAATTTAAGCTCAAATATCATGACTAAGCCCAATTATCATAATTAAGCCCAATAACATATTCAAGCCCAAATCTTAAACCCTTGGCCCAATAACTAGCCCAAGCCCAATATAATCATTGATTGACCCAAACATTCACAGACTGGCCGGATAATTTCAATGAGCCACATGCCCATAAAAACATAATGGGTTCACTTAACTAATTATTTAAGCCCAAAACATGATAATTTAATAGCCTAAATAATTGACTAATCTAAGTTGGCCCATTAAATAACTTAAACTAATAATTAACTTAAATTAAAAATACTCGAGTCCAACCAACACAACCCGGAACCGGACCCATCCAACTTGACCCATCATCATTTAGACCCAACCGGACCCAAAATCGAGCCCGGCCCAATGAAAACTCAATGGGCCGAAGGGCACGTACATGACCTGCAACTTTGTGCAGGTCACGGCCGTGAGCAGCAGGTCTTTATGGCCTGCTGCCGGCCAGCTCCGGCCACCACCGGCCAGAGCTCCATCGCTCATATGTAGCCCACGTGTGGGCGGTTCCAACGACACCAAACCCAGCCTCAACCGCTCACCACACAGGCCAACCGCACCTCGCTTTCGGGAATCCCAAACTACCGAAATCTGCTACGCCATAAGAGAAGAAGCTTCGGTCCTAGCCATATCTAGCCTTAACCACCGAACCAACCCAAGCCTATGGACCCTAAGGCTCCCCTCGGGACCTTGGACCAGCGTCCCGCCCCTTCCCATGCCATGAAAACGTGAGATGCAATCAAAACAAGCCACGAACATGTGTTATTTAGAAATAAAATTCAAGATCTCGCATGCACTTGAAAATATCAGTATAAAACATGATATATCTGCCATAAAATGTGTAAGTAGCTTATATGGTGTTGAAGAAGAGAATTCAACATGCCTTTCACCGATATACAATTTTTTTTTGAAGCTTTAATCGCGTGTACGGGCTTCGGGACGACGGATCTCCAAAATAACTCAAAAAAACTTGAAGCTTTCGGCTATGGGCTGGTTTGCTGTTGGAAAATGATGGGGAAGGTGATGATAGAAATGGGGTGTCGGCTAAGAGGAAATAGACGTGAGATTAGGTAGGAGTTTAGGGTATAAATTTTAAAATAATTAAGGGTAATCACATAAATCAAGCTAATTAATTTATTATACCCTAAAATACATTCAAAACTCGTAATAAAAAAATATAAATCTGATAAAAATTCCCAAATCCCAAAATAATAAAATAAGGGATTTTAAAAGGTCCTAAAAAGTCATTAAAATGCTTTATTTTGGAGAAAAATAGAATACTATATATCTATAAATATTAATACCATTATTTTCATGAAATAATACCTCAAAATAATATTTTAAGGCTTACAAAAATCTCATAAAATATTTTGGATGATAATCCAACATCTCGTCCATCCACGGTACCGTCTACGCAATAAAATAAATTATTTACTCAAAAATCTAAAAATTCAATAACTACGGGTTAAATGCTAAAATAAACTTTAAACCATGCACATAATTAACATAATATCACATAAATATCATTTAAACCAAATATTAAATTTTAAATAATTATTTTTTCTAATTATGCATGCGAATTCACGTTGGAAAAATACTGGGTGCTACAATTCTTCCCTCCAAAAAAATTTCGTCCTCGAAATAAAATTACTTATCCAAACAACTCCGGATAGCAAGTCCTCATGTCGGCCTCGGTCTCCCAAGTAGCTTCCTCCTCAGAGTGATTCAGCCACTAGACCTTGACCATCGATATGACCAGCGTCCTAATCCTCCGCTCCTCCCTAGCCAAAATCTGAACTGGCCTCTCCTCGAAAGCTAGCTCTGGCGTCAACTGTAGGACTCATAATCCAGAAAATGTGACGGATTTGAGATTTATCTCCGAAGCATTGATACATGGAACACGTTGTGCACTGCTGCGAGACCTGGTGGTAGTGCCAAACGGTAGGAAAACATGCCAACTCTCTCCAAAATCTCGAATGAACCAATATATCTCGGATTGAGCTTGCCTCCGACCAAAGCGCATCACACCCTTCATAGGTGACACTTTCAGAAACACATGGTCACCAACAGCGAACTCAAGATCTCGTCGCCGTGTGTCAACATAACTCTTCTGACGACTCTGAGCAGTCCTCATACGATCACGAATCTGAGTAACAACATCTGCAGTCTGCTGCACTATCTCGGGACCAAGTAGAACTCTCTCTCCAACTTCATCCCAGTGCACGGGAGATCTGCATCTCCTCCCATAGAGAGCCGCATAAGGAGCCATGCCTATAGACGCCTGATAACTGTTGTTATAGGTGAACTCCACTAACATCTCAATTCCCAAGAGCCCTAGAAATCAATGACACAAGCCCTCAATAGATCTTCGAGAACCTGGATCACTCTCTCAGATTGGCCATCTGTTTGGGGATGAAAAGCTGTGCTGACTGGTAGCCTAGTCCCCAATGCTATGTGAAGACTCTTCCAAAATGACGATGTGAACCTCGGATCTTTGTCTGACACAATAGACATTGGTATGCCATGCAGTATAAAATTTTCTTGATATAAAGCTCTGCATATTGGGTCAAAGTAAAGATAGTCCTCACCGGTAAGAAATGAGCTGACTTGGTGAGTCGATCAACAATCACCCAAATCATTGTACAACCTCTGGCACTCCTTGGAAGACCTACCACAAAATCCATCGTGATGTTCTCCCACTTCCATTCCGAAATGGGAAGAGGTCTAAGCAAACCTGTTGGACGCTGATGCTCTGCTTTGACTTGCTGACAAGTCAAACACTCTAACACAAATCTTCCAATGTCTCTCTTCATTCCAGGCCACCAATACAAAGGCTGCAAATCTTGATAAATCTTCGTACTTCTGGGATGAATAGAGTACAGAGATGTGTGAGCCTCTGTCAAGATCTCTGTCCTCAACTGATCGATGTTCGGTACCCACATCCGGCCTCGATACTGAACAATACCATCTACGACAGTATAAAAAAGACTGCCCTTGGCCTCGTCCCTCTGCCTCATAAGCTGTAACTGCTCATCAGCTGGCTGTACACCTCTGATCCGATCTCAAATAGTCGGCTGCACTGTCAATACTGCTAAACTCGGTGCATGCCCGCCCGAGTAGACCTCCAACACAAACCCCTGAATCTCCCTCTGAAGTGGCAACTGCACTGATAAACAAGATACCACTGATGTCTTTCGACTCAAAGCATCGGTCACTACATTAGCCTTACCCGGATGGTAGCTAATGTCATAGTCATAATTCTTCACGAGTTATAGCCATCGGTGTTGCCTCATGTTCAACTCCTTCTGGTGAAGAATTACTTGAGGCTCTTGTGACCGGTGAAAATCTTACACTTCTCGCCATACAGATAGTGTCTCCACATTTTCAATGCAAACACAACTGCTGCAAACTCCAGATCATGTGTCAGATAATTCTGCTCATGAATCTTTAGCTGTCTCGATGCATAAGCAATCACTCTATAACACTGCATAAGTACGGCGCCTAAACACAGCTTAGACGCATCGGTGTACACCACTAACTCCTCGTGTGCTACAGGCATCGCTAACACTGGTGCAGAAGTAAGTGCCTCCTTCAACTGATCGAAGCTCCTCTGACAATCCGGACTCAACACAAACTTTGCATTCTTCTTGGTCAAGGATGTCAAGGGCACTGCAATAGAGGAAAATCCCTTGATAAAATTCCTGTAGTATCTGGCCATACCCAAGAAACTGCGAATCTCTGATGCGTTCTTTGGAGTCCCCCAGTTTTTGCACTGCCTCAACCTTAGACTGATCCACTGCTATCCCATCTCTAGAAACAACATGGCCAAGAAATGCTACCTGCTCAAGCCAAAACTCACACTTGCTGAACTTTGCATACAATCGATGCTCCCTCAGAGTTTGAAAAGCTATCTGCAAGTGCTGTCTATGCTCCTCTAAGATCCTGGAGTAGATCAATATGTAATCAATAAATACTATGATGAACTGATCGAGATATGGCTGAAATACACGGTTCATGAGATCCATGAAGATTGCTAGAGCATTAGTCAATCCGAATGGCATCACTAGGAACTCGTAATGCCCATATCGTGTCCGGAAAGCAGTCTTGGACACATCAGAATCTCTGATCCTCAACTGATGGTATCCAGATCGCATATCAATCTTGGAGAATACCAAAGCTCCCTGCAACTGATCAAATAAGTACTCTATCCTCGGCAGTGGGTACTTATTCTTCACTATAACCCTGTTGAGCTCTCGGTAGTCAATACACAGCCTCATGCTGTCATCCTTCTTCTTCACAAATAACACTAACGCTCCCCAAGGAGAAAAACTAGGGCGAATAAAGCCTTTTTTTCCAATAACTCCTGAATCTGCTCCTTCAGCTCTTTCATCTCAGTAGGAGCAAGTCGGTACGGTGCCTTAGAGATAGGAACAATATCTGGCATCAACCCAATACTGATCTCCACTTCTCTAGCTGGTGGAATTCCTACAACGTCATTCGGAAAGACATCCTGGAAGTCACAAACAAATTCTATCTCTGACAAAGATCTGGTAGGCGGTTCAGACACTGCCACAACACTGGCAAGAAACCCCTGGCAACCCCTCCGTAATAATTTCCTCGCATGCACAAAAGATGACATGCGAAGCATTGCTGCTCTGGGATGCAAAGAAAATAAACGGGTCACCCTCAGAAGGTTTCATTGATACTGTCCTCCGCCGAAAATCAATCAAAACTTCATTGTCTATCAGCCAGTCCATGCCCAATATCAGATCAAAACCTGTCATCGGTAATACAACTAGATGGACTTTGATTGTATGCCCCTGCAACTCCAATTACAGGCCTCTGATGACATTAGCGGTAGTGAGAATCCCTCCTGATGTCATGGTGATAACATAACTTGTGGTAGCAACCTCGGGTGTGATACCTACCCGCCTGATAAACTCTTGTGAGAGAAACGAATGCGTAGCTCCAGAATCTAGCAACGCAAACGTAGAGTTACCCCTAACTAAAATCCTCCCTGCACGTAGAAGATTTCCATGCAGATGCACCCAAATCTTAAATTACTTAATTTCACACCTATGGACTACTCGTCTCCGAGACATATTGCATCACCACACATTCCTCACGTAAATCACAATGCATAACTAAGTATTTTAAAACTTTCATAATATAAAACCTTAAACTATGAACACATTCTCCTAATAAAATATTAAAACATTTAAAACTTACAGACCGGTAGTGTGGCTTCTGAGCTCCACGTAACAGACTAGTCACCCTCCAAGCACTACAAGAAAAAAGGGATACGACAACGAATATAATCCGTTGTCGTAGGGGTCAAAAAACCGTTGTACTTTTAGGTGTTGTCGAAAATATAACATATAACAACGGTTTATATCCGTTGTGGATTCCAACATATGACAACGGATATGCAACAGTTAATATCTGTTGTCGTACACACTATTTGACCACGGTTTATAACCGTTGTCTTAAGTAGGTGTACGACAACAGTTCTGCAACAGTTTAAATCCGTTGTCTTTTGAGACTTATGACAACAGTTTTGCAACAGGTTAAATCCGTTGTCGTTTCTTAAATAAAAATAAAAAAAATTAATATACAAATTTTCAATATTATAAATCAATCAAAATTTAAAATTTTCAAAATAAAATTTAATATACAATTTTTCAGTATTACAAAACATCATATCAAAACAACAAACTTTACAATGGAATCCTGAAACTTCGCAGTTCATTCTTTGCTAAACACGTACAAGACACTTCACCTTAAAAGCATCGAAAAGATTTCTCAGGAATCTGCTTGGTTGCACGGTATGCATGTATTAGCCGCCTCCGTTGCCTTGAATATCTCATCTTTATGTGTAGCTTCAACCGTGTCTCTCTTCTCTTTTGCTGTGTGTATTAGTGCCGCCTTGTTTTTCACACTTTCTGCATAATATTCCTTCTTCTCTAGTTTTTCCTGTAGTTTAAAAGTCTGGCTCAACATTTTATATTTATAACTTTCAAATTTTGTTCAGGATTTCATGTAAACCAAAAGTGATGATCATGAATAGCTTTATAGCCAAAATATTTACATTAGAACACACGCGAATTTGAAGATATATGCAAACAAGCAAATCGAAGTTGAATGTTTTTACCTCAAGTTTTCTTAATTGGGCGTCAAAAGATGTCTTCTTGGTGTTCTCCCATGAAGATATATCTGCTACCTCCTATTGAGCCCTGTTCCATCACACTAAATTGTGATCACAATCTCAAACAGATCCAAGTAATTTCATACAAAAAAAATTTACATAAATCGCTCAAAGCAAGAATTCACCCCATCGGAATCCATTCTTTCCCATATTTCATAGCTGAAACACGAGTTCATACAATTTTTCACAAGAAATTTAGAAGTGATATCCGGAAAAATCACAGACTTACTTGTTCTCCACTTTGCTTTTTTTAATTTTCCTCCCAAGCCTACGACAACTTCTTGTCACCTTCGAATTTCGCAAGAGCAATATCTGTAAAATATTTCAGACACAAGTCATTCTCATTTTAATCTACAAAAATTCACTTGTTCCTTCAATAAATAAAACCATGACACCTATTAGCACTTCTCTGATCAAAAGCATAACTTTAAGAGCTATGATTTTTTCCTCTACTTCCAAAGAATCACCTCTAACATATAGCACAAGTAAGATTATATAGTTATTCAGAACAGGATCAACATTTAAGACTTATGTTTTTTTTCCTCTACTACTAATTCAAAAGAGGCAATCCTTAATTATGATTTTTTGCAAGTTGCCTATAAAAGTTAACATAATTAATTCAACAGAAATTCGGTTGGCAGATCAGAAGTTTGGGTCTATAAAAGAGAATGCTCCAGATAAAAAACGGGATATACCGATAGTCAATAGCCTGTTTAATGAGTGAGATCAATCTTGTTCTAACTAAATCATAAGCACTCAAGAAGCCACTATGAATCAACAGATTTAAGAAGCAATTGCATGCTAATAACCGTGGGTCCAATAAATGCAGTTGCCAAACTGAAGCTAACAACCTAAATAGTACCTATACTTCTTGCTTAAAATCACCACCTAACCTTTCAGGATTTATCCTGTAGAAGCGTACAGAAGATAAGAAATATTAACTTTAAGCAGGCATCCAAATATAGTGCTTCTAAAGGCATCATCTTCATCGGAAATTTCTTGGGTAAGTGCTTCACATTTATTTACAACAGGTTCATGTTAATGGATTGAAGAGAAGCATTTGCCACAATAAATACATGATTGAAAGAAAAGAAAGCAGGATTTTTTTTTAAATCGATGCATTACCCCGCAGGAACTAGCATCAAATCTATCCTCAGATCCTTCCAGCTTGTATGGATGGAAAAAATGTCAGCACATCAGCAAGGAAAACAGACAATACTTGGTGTACTGATCGGCAAAATAGCAAACCTACTTGTTCTGTTCCCCTGAAAGCTATTATCAATCTTTTTTGTTCTGGGATCTCGCCAAATTGCTACCTGCATCCCTTATAAAGTACATGATCACTAAAAAGCCTAAAAAGCACCTTTACTTGGTGAATATAACATCATTACCAAATTTGAAAAATTGATGAAGGCAATAACTAAAGACACGCTATATTGTGCATCTGCATACTATCATGAAAATATAATAATGTTCCTAAAAGCACAAAAACATAACCATAAAATTCTTGTAGGTAGGAAAACAGACGGAAAGATACTCCATTGAAAATTATCTCAGGCGGGAATAGATATGTCTAAATGAAAAGAAACATCTATCGTTCCTGGGAAAGAAGAAACTAAATGTTAAAACCCGAACGAAACCGGATGCCGAGTTGGTAATAGCTTACCATGTTGCGGTGTAGACATCATAAAATTTATCATACGCCTTATTAAAACGGTAATGACAAACTAAAATATCTCTAATACCCAAGTTAGAACCTATACAAGACTTCGAAGGGTATATACCTTCATTACTGGACAGTTCAATGCCTTTACAGCCTCCACAATTGCTTTTCCAGTTGGATGAAGGGTATTGAATTCAACTCCAGCAGCCAAATTCATAATATCAGCTTCAGACAACTTATGTAGATTCTAAAATTAATCGACAAGTTAAAACATCATAACAAAGAAAAAACCTACAAGTAAATGAAACAGGTTTAGCATTTAGAAAGTGGTGTTTCACTCAACAAAAATACAACATAAATTTTACATCTCAAATCACTAGGAGAGAAAGAAAATCAAGAAACAAATTTAAATTCACAAAATTTATCTACTAATTTCACCACTGTCTAAAGATTAAAGTGCATACAAAAAAAAAAGAAATAAAGACAAAGATACTAACAGATCATCGACTCCAAAAATGGGAAGCGATAATTATCAGAAAAAAAAACACAAGAAAAATAGTAAATCGTCACCTCAATACCAGCAAGCAGAAATCACACAGATTCACTGGACAATTCAATGCCTTTGCAGCCTCTGCAATTTCTTTTCCACAATTATACAGATCTAATGCATAATAGCCACAATACAACAGAAGGTTCTGAAGAAAAATGCATTTAAAAAAAATTATTCATAAATATGTAAACATGATAACAAATTAAAATTTACTTTTCAGCCAATGTCTTCAACTGGGTGTATTCCTAAAAATTAAATTAAAAGATTTCACTCAAAGGTCGTATTTATGTAACAAGCTAAGTCATCTAGTACCTGAACATAAGTATTGGTGTAAGGGTTGGAGATATGGAGAGGGATCCAACAGGTTTCGTCCATGAATTCTTTGTATCTACTCCCATCTTCCTTCAAGGGCGAAGCAGCCACCACAGAGGCAGTGTAGATAAGCCTTCTCACTGTTCCTGATCCGATACAAAGACTTGTAGTGCTCTTAGTTGAATCAACAATCACATCCACCGTATTGTCGTGCTGTCCAAATCAATCATATATATATATATATATATATATATATATAATTTTCTGCTTGAAACAAATTAAATGGGATATTGAAATATATAAATCAAAAATTAAAGGAAAGACCTTGAATCCCGTAGAGTGGAGCAATGGTGTCGCAACATGGAAAACAAACTCACAACTTGAATCGCTTCCTCGAATTTCTCCAGTTTATAAAGATCAGCCACAAAAGGATTCAATCTTGTGGCTGCCCCATGAAAACTCTTCAAGATTTCTATCTTAGGATCATAATCTATTCATCATCCTTTGGCAGTATAAGGTGACAAAAACTATTCATAGCATAAGAATAGAAGTAGAGCTTCTGAAATTACAAGAACAAGAAACTAAGACGACATAAACTGGCAGGATCAAAGTTCAAAGCAATCAAAACTAATCCCAGGAAATAATACTATATATTATACATTTAGCAGCCAACAATGATTGGTCAGTCCAACTAAATAGCGTGTGCTTTAATTCAAATATCTACCAACAAATCTAGCACAATGAAGCAATTAAAAAGCAGGGGAAATATCAAGTTGAAACAAGCAACAACTTAATGATATTCAGATTTTTATGTCATTAGATAAAAAGATAACAGCAAGTACTATGCTAAAAGGTGTTATCTTAACCTCACTTGTTGGGAAAAAAATAGCACACACCACTGGGGTCCAAATTGAAAAAATTTACATAATGTAAAGAAAATAATCAAAATGATCTTGGGGAATTTGAAGCAAGTTTAAACTTAAAAACTAAATAAAACATACGAATCGCCTGATGTTCAACACAGAGTCAATCGCTATTTTATTTGCTTTCTCTGTTGCTTCAATGGCTGCTCTACATTTTGCTTTCTCCATCTCTGAAAGTGCCAGGGCAGTCTCTTGAGCCAGCTAGCCATGCCTGCTCGATACGACTCATTTCACCTTGCTTCAGCTGCTGAAGTTCTGCAGCCTAATTAATTAAATTTTCCCTTCGTTTATTGTTTCTTCAAGGACTGTCCAAATAATCATATGACAGAGGCAGGGTAAAAGGAAACGAATCCAAAGAAACAAACATAAAATAAGATTATATGAAGTTAAGAATCAAGTATAACTTTTCGCATTTGCTGCATTATTTTGTCTTACTTTTTCCCCATAATTCTCTATTTCCCTTTATTCAGGTTCCTCCCTAAACAGCCCATACATTTTCAGCCTTTGCCTTTCTTTGGAACTCTCCCTGTGTAGCCCCAACATTTTCTTGAGCCGCAAAGCATTTGTCAACTAAAAATCTACCATATGATAATCGGGTAGCCACTTACTGAAGAGACGAAATCGAATTTCATTAAGAGCTGAAGTTCTCTAAAAAAACTACAAGAAAATCACCTTTTTTTAGGAGTCTTCATAGCTCAAATACTCTCTGGCCAGATTTTCAAAGTGATTTGCATAAAACTTGAATGTTTCCTGGGAGAAAAAGATCAAGAAAACTTGAATGCTCCTGTCCTACAAGATCTGCAATGTAAGATACATGAAATAAGACAAGCTCAAGGGGCAGAGAGGAGATAGAAAAGATGGGATTCCACAACAGCTCAAGCTGTTGAACCCCAGCCATTCTTTCAATCTCTTCTTCCTACTCATCGTAGGATCGACACCATCCATTCTCTCTCTGCACAAATCCAGTATAGTTCTCGCCCCTCTCTGTATCTCTATCTTCAATTTTTCACATCAATAAGAAATTTCACATAAAAAAAACCTCGATATTTAAGTTGTGACAAAAATGCAGTCTCGACTAGACAAGTAATTTCACATCAAAATAAAGCATAGCAACAAAATAGTTTGAAGTTTCGTGGAGTACCTGCCAAACTCTGACGCTACTCTGCTATGGCATGGTTTTTTAATCCATTCACATTCACAACAAAATTGGCAGGAAGAGATCGAAAAAATATAGAGAAAACTGAGAGGCCTCAAATATATGTCGTTGGAATCATTTTTCCTCTGCCTAGCTTGAGTTTCCTCTTCTTATTGACATTTAAATACCACGCGACCAGAAAAATTCATGCTAGAGTTCCTTAAAAGATTCCATAAAAGAACGAAAAGTATAAATGAGAAGAAAATTAAAAGCACTAACTTCTCGCAACTAACAGGGGCCGAATTTGAAGATTCGGGTCGACATTCCTTGATACATTGGCGTCAACACGATGGTTATGACAACCCAAGCGTACTATTACCCAAACATTTAAGGGGCAATTCTACAACCTTCAAGCGCAGACAGGAGGGGGAATTCAAGGGGGGGGGGGGCGCGGTGAATGGAAGGGAGGTAGTGGGTGGAGATGGGTGGGTTGTATTTGAGCTCGAGTGGAGGAAATGGAAGGAGCGGAGCGGAGAAGAGGGGCGGGGCGGAGAAGAGTGGCGTGAGCTCTGAGGGCAAGGGCGACTAGGGTTGGGTTTTGGAGAGAAGAGTGAGTTAGCTGTGAGAGTGAGAGAAAGGAATTAGGAACGTGTATTTCTTAAAATTAAAATGAAAATAAAATTAAAATGAAACCACAACGGATTGAGTAAATTGTGGTCTTAGATGACATAAATCAACACAAAATAACAACGGATATAAACAACCGTTGTCGTATAACATCAAATACACGTTCATAGACAACAGTTATTAAAAACCGTTGTCGTAGGAAAAAAAACCCGCTCATAGACAACGGTTATTTAAAACCGTTGTCTTTTACCTATTAAAGACAACGATTTTTAAAAATCCGTTGTCTTTGAGCGGGTTTTTTGGACATATGACAATGGTTTTAAATAAAACTGTTGTAAAAGAGTAAAAGACAACGGTTTTTTCTAAAAACCGTTGTCTTTATAGTGTTGTGTATGACTATATTTGTTGTAGTGAAGGAGTGTGCTTTGATACCAAATGAAACGACTCGATCTAATAAAATGCTAGATTTTTTTTATAATAATAAATAATAATGATATTGATAATAATAATAATAATAATAATAATAATAATAATAATAATAATAATAATAATAATAATAATACATATATGCCCATACATATATGTATAAATACTTAAATAACATTTAATTAAAAACATGACAAATAACTTAAATAAATATTGTAACAGCCAACAATAAAATAAAATCCAAAACATCAATAAACTCACTATGCATGCATGATAAAACTAATATTTTAAAACCACCATAAAAATGTAAATGCAGAAAACTTGTTTAAAAGAACTGATAAAATTTCATGACATAAAAGCAATGATAGCATCGGTCACAGGTGTTGTCTGCGTGTGAACTCTTAGGCACTCACCGCCGGTCGGAGCAACCGTGTCATCAACTATATTATCATACTCACCTGCACCATGTAAGCATAGTGAGCCTAGAGGCCCAACATGTTTTATCTCATAATAACAAGGTTTAAAAATCATGCTACCACATAATCATACTAATACATATAATTTGCGTGAACATGCATGCATGATTTTGAAATTAATGCATCATAAACATTTGTCATCATCACTCCATACATATAACATAACTAATCATACATAGCATAATTGAGCAAGTCATCGGCATAAACGGTCTATGGTCATATACATGAATGTGACTAATAACTGTACCGACTGATCTGTCGAAAGAACCAACGTACATGGCGATGAATAATTACCTCTATGCTGGTAGTAAACTACCTCTGTAATGGTGGTAAACTACCTCTGTGCTGCTAGTAAACTACCTCTATGCACTAGTAGTTTACCACCTCTGTGCTGTTACATCACTCCAATTTCCATCAAAAATATTTTTCATGCTCAATTCTCAATCATAAACACATCTTAAAAATATTTCATGTATGCATACACTTCAAATATGTCTGTAATATATATTTAATTAATTTTCATAATATACATATACTTATACTTAAAATAATCTTCATGCATAAAATAAATTGAATATATATTTCGGACTTAGTTATTTTTCATGGGATTGTACAGACTGCAGGTCCCCTACTTAAGCCCATAAATTCTATGACTGTCCTATTAACTTAATTTATGCCCAAATATCATGACTAAGTCCAATTATCATAATTAAGCCCAATAACATATTCAAGCCCAAATCTTAAACTCATGGCCCAATAACTAGCCAAGCCCAATATAATCACTGATTGACCCAAACATTCATAGACTGACCCGATAATTTTCATTAGCCCCATGCCCATAAAAACTTAGTGGGTTCACTTAACTAATTATTTAAGCCCAAAACATGATAATTTAATTGCCTAAATAATTGACTAATCTAAATTGGCCCATTAAATAACTTATACTAATAATTAACTTAAATTAAAAATACTCGAGCCCAACCAACACAACCCGGACCTGGACCCAACCAACTTGACTCATCATCATTTAGAACCAACCCGGACCCAAAACCGAGCCCGGCCCAATGAAAACTCAATGGGCCGAAGGGCACGTACATGACCTGCACCTTTGTGCAGGTCACGGCTATGAGCAGCAGGTCTTTATGGCCTGCTGCCGGCCAGCTCCGGCATCCCACCGGCCGAAGCTCCGCCGCTCAGACGTATCCCACGTTTGGGCGGTTCCAACGATACCAAACCCAGCCTCAACCGCTCACCACATAGCCCAGCCGCACCTCGCTTCCGGGAATCCCGAACTGCAAAAATCTGCTAAGCCGTAAGAGAAGAAGCTTCGGTCCTAGCCATCTCTAGCCTTAACCACCGAACCAACCCAAGCCTAGGGACCCTAAGGCTCTCCTCTGAACCTTGTACCAGCATCCCGCCCCTTCCCATGCCATGAAAACGTGAGATGCAATCAAAACAAGCCACGAACATGTGTTATTTAGAAATAAAATTCAAGATCTCGCATGCACTTGAAAATATCAGTATAAACCATGATATATCTGCCATAAAATGTGTAAGTAGCTTATATGGTGTTGAAGAAGAGAATTCGGCATGCCTTCCACCAATATACAAATTTGTTTTGAAGCTTTAATCGCGTGTACGGGCTCCGGGACGACGCATCTCCAAAATAACTCAAAAAAACTTGAATATTTCGGCTATGGGGATGGTTTACTGTTGGATAATTATGGGGAAGGTGATGACAAAAGTGGAAATAGACGTGAGATTAGGTAGGAGTTTAGGGTATAAATTTTAAAATAATTAAGGGTAATCACATAAATCAAGCTAATTAATTTATTATACCCTAAAATAAATTTAAAAATCATAATAAAAAAATATAAATCTGATAAAAATTCCCAAATCCCGAAATAATAAAATAAGAGATTTTAAATGGTCCTAAAAAGTCATTAAAATGCTTTATTTTGGAGAAAAATAGAATACTATATATCTATAAATATTAATACCATTATTTTCATGAAATAATACCTCAAAATAATATTTTAAGGCTTATAAAAATCTCATAAAATATTTTGGATGATAATCCAATATCTCGTCCGTCCACGGTACCGTCTACGTGATAAAATAAATTATTTACTCAAAAATCTAAAAATTCAATAACTACGGGTTAAATGCTAAAATAAACTTTAAATCATGCACATAATTTACATAATATCACATAAATATCATTTAACACAAATATTAAATTTTAAATAATTATTTTTTAAATTATGCATGCGAATTTACGTAGAAAAAATACTGGGTGCTACACATGACAAATGAATATGGAAAATATTAAATCATACATCATGTCACATACTAATATCACATAAATGCAACATATAAACATGTATACTCGCTGGCAATCTCAGTCAATGTGTACGTACCTCTAAGCTAGTTCGAGTCTAGTAGACCCTAGGTTCCAAGCCTATAATCAAAAGTTCACGGTATCACTACATAAGTTCTATAAGCCTTAACTACGATAATAATAGATACTCCCAAAACTTAATAAGATTCTCGGACCATACCTTCATCCGTAGTAAACCCTTTGAAGTCGCTCGTTCTGGAGGACTATAACAACACCTTTGTTATTCCTGAACCTCTCTATTAATCGATATTTCCCTCAAGTGTATACCTCACACTATATATATAACTGAAAAAGGAAATTCAGAAATCGATGTGAAGTTTTGATCATGAAGACCCCTATTTATAGGCAAAATCTCGGCCACGATCGGAGCTTTTGTTCCGGAATCGGAGCGTCCAAACTTCTGCATGTGTGACACGTGGAGATCGGAGCGTCCGAACTCGAGATCCCGTCCGATCTGATGACTAATCGACACTTGTCAAAACTCGTGGTTTAGTCATCGTGCATTGCTGGACGGAGAAGATCGAACCGTCCGTTCTTGGATCGAAGCGTTCGATCTTGCCTTTCTTTCGAAGTAAACAACTTCATTTCAGAGCTTCCGATCTTGCAGGGTTCGGAGCATCCGATCTGGGTTCGGACCGTCCTATCCTGTCCAAACTTTGGAAGTCCAATTATTGCATATGAAGCCCGATTAAGCCCTTGAATTGTTTAAATAGTAACCCTTAATTATGTTTATCATATTATTATCTTAAAATGGACTCTGGGTTACTACAGCTGTCAATACTGGTGCAGTCACCAATCGTTCTCTCAAAAGTTCAAACGCATGCAGAAAATTAGCATCAAAGTTAAATGGTGCTTCTTTCATTAATAAGGAGGATAAAGGTTTTGCAATTTTTGAAAAATCCTTTATGAACCGCCGATAAAAAATCGGCATGGCCTAGAAAACTTCTAACTTCCTTAATCATCGTCGGTGGAGGCAAGTTTTGAATGACTTGCACTTTAGCCTTGTCCACCTCGATCCCTTGCTTAGAAATTCAATGTCCCAGCACAATCCCTTCTTTGACCATAAAATTGCATTTCTCCCAATTCAGCACCAAATTCATCTCCTTGCATCTCACCAAAACAATATTCAGATTATTCAGACAAACATCAAAAGACTGACCAAAAATTGGGAAATCATCCATAAATATTTCTAAAATATTTTCAACCATATCATGGAATATCGTAGTCATGCACCTCTGAAAAGTATCAGGAGCATTGCACAGACCAAAAGGCATACGTCTATAATCTAAAGTACCACAGGGGCAAGTAAAAGTGGTTTATTCTGATCTTCAGGTGCAATTGCAATCTGGTTATACCCCGAGTACCCATCTAAAAAACAATAAAATTCATACCCCACAAGTCTTTCCAACATTTGATCAATGAGGGGAGGGAAAAATGGTCTTTACGAGTTGCGTCATTTAGTTTCCTATGGTTTATGCACACACGCCACCCCTAATTGTCCTAGTAGGTATCAATTCATTTTGATCATTTTTATCACAGTTATACCCCCATTTTTTGGCACACATTGAATAGGACTTACCCACGCACTGTTAGATATTGGATAGATGATACCTGCATCCAGAAGTTTTATGGTTTCAGCCTTCACTACCTCTTGCATCTTAGGGTTGAGTCGTCTTTGAGGTTGGACCAATGGATTTATTTTTTCCTCCATTAAGATCTTGTGCATGCAGATGGAGGGATTTATTCCTTTGATATATGTTACCTTCCATGCGTACGCACTCTTGTGATTTTTGAGAACCGTCATAAGCTTGGCCTCCATGGTATCTGTCAAAGAAGAAGAAATAATGGCAGGTAAGTTATTATTATCTCCCAAAAATACATACTTCAAATGAGGAGTTAAGGGTTTCAATTCAAGTAGTGTGGTTCTTCGAGGATTGATTTTTGGAGGACTAAATTCTTCCTGTCGCCTAAGACTTCAAGTCTAAGCCTGCCTCCTCTCCTCAAAGATTGGTTCTCATTCAAATATATAGTCATCTCTTCTTTTCCTTCATGGATGTCATCCTCTTGTAGTGCAGCTTCCAATGGTTCTTGCAGTGTATCCTACACAAAATTGTAAACAAGTGAATCAACAACATCAATCTGAAAACATTCCTCATCAACCTGTGAACACTTAAGTGCATTAAAAACATCGAAGGCTATTTTTTCATCCCCCACTCTTAGAAGCAATTCTTCCTTTTGGACATCAATGAGTGCTTTTCCTATTGCTAGGAAAGGTCTTCCTAAAATAAGCGACATGTCCAAATCTTCCTCCATATCAAGTGCCACAAAATCCATCAGAAATATGAATTTGTCTTCTTTCACCAACACACCCTCTATTATTCCCCTTGGATATTTGATTGATCTATCAGCCAGTTGAAACGACATCCTTGTAGATTTTGGTTCTCCCAATCCCAGTTTCCTAAAGACAGAATACGACATCAAATTTATGCTAGCACCTAAATCACACAAAGATTTTTGAAATTTCATATCACTAATCATTCAAGGGATAAAAAAACTCTCTAGATCTTTTTGCTTTGGCGGTATCTTGTTCTGAACCAGTGCTGAGAAGTTTTCTATCAAACTGACCAATACGTGCTCCTCTAATTTTCTCTTGTTGAAGAGGATATCCTTCAAGAAATTTGCATAACTGGGCATTTGCATCAATTCATCGGCAAACAGGATGTTGATATTCAACTTCTTGAACACCTCTGAAACTTTGAGAATTGAGCATCTAAATTGGCCTTCTTGAGGGCTACAGGAAAAGGTGGTGGAATAACAACATTTGACTGTGACGTGGGTGGTGGTGTAGAATAAGAGGACTTAACTTTTGTTTTCTCCGGTACAGCAACAACTTTTATCTCTTGTGGTTCTTGTCTCTTGGTCTCCACTTTCTTTCCACTTCTTAATTCAATTTCCTTCACCTGCTCTTTTGGGTTCTTTTTTGTGTCACTTGGCAAGGTACCAGGCTCTCTACTGGACAATGCTTTTGCCAACTGCCTTAATTGATTCTCCAAATTCTTTATCGATGCATCCTGATTCTGCATTCTGGTCACGGTGGATGATATAAACTTTTGCATCATCTGCTCTAGGCTCGACTTCTCTTCTTGATGCTGCTTACCATGATTCTGATTTCCATACGACCTATTATTATGTCCTCCCCATGAGAAGTTCGGATGTTGTTTCCACCCTGTATTATACGTGTTCGATAAAGGATCATTCCTAAGGAGGTTTTGATTTCCTACTTGGTTTACCATAATTCCCTCCGGATAGAATGGATTTCCAATCTGATAGTCTTTAGTGAAATGTTCAGCACCACACTTTTAACACCACACTTCTTGGATGCGCATTGCAGAGTTTCCCAAACTTAAGTCATCAATATTTTTATTCATAACCTCAAGCTATGCTGCCACTGAAGTAAATGCATCTACGTGATGAATCCCCGTTGATTTACGCATTGCATTTCTCTCAGATTGAGGGTCATAACCACTAAATGCCATCTTCTCAATCAACTCGTAGCCATCCTTTGGGGATTTTCGTAACAGATTGCCACCTGCAGCTACATCTAACATGGTGTGATTAGCGTGAGGAAGACCATAGTAAAAAGTTTGTACCACAAGCCACTCGGGTAATTTGTGGTGTGGGAATCTCCTCAACAGATCCTTATAGTGTTCCCATGCCTCATAGAGTGATTCTTGTTCACCTTGAGCAAATGTTGTGATATCTGTTCTTAGCTTCATTGACTTGGATGGCGGGAAGTATTTGGTGAGGAAAGCTTTTGCCAGATCATCCCATGTAGTAATTGAACCTGCAGGTAAATTTTTTAGGCATGCTTTAGCCTTATTTCTTAGTGAAAAAGGAAACAACCACAAGCGAATAGCGTCAACAGAAATGTAGTAGCCCGGTTCCATTTTACAAGATTAAGTGATTTTAAAAATGTTATAAAATGACATATAATTTTAAAAGTGTCAAAACATGTTTAAGGATTCATTATTTGGTGAAAATAAGTGGATAATCAGATCCGGAATGTCCAAAAATGGTAGGAAAGGTCTCGAAGGTCTCAAAACAGACCAAAAACAGCCAAACGAGTTCGGAAGGACCAGACCCGAACGTTGCGTCCGAACCCAAACGGACGCAACGATCCGGACCAGAACGTTGCTTCCGATCTAACAAATGTTGCGTCCATTCTGTTGGCTGGACAGGTGTCGACGAGATCATGACACGTGGTTGGATGGTGCAAGAACGTTGCGTCCATTCTGCTGGCAGGACATATGTCAACAAGATCATTACACGTGGTTGGATGGTGCAGAACGTTGCGTCCGTTCACCAGAACGTTGCGTCCGTTCTTCGTCTATAAATATGAGCGAGATTTGCTCATTTTTAGTCGTTCAGAATCCTCTCCTTTGCCCATATGGCTCTATTTTAGGGTCTTTTGGGTACTCTTATTTTAGAGTTGGAGTAGGAAGTATATATTTTAGTATAGTCAGACAGTGTTTGACATAGTAGCGGACAGAGTCCGTAGTGGTGGCCAGGCGGCGGAGCTCTAGCGAGGCATCTAGGAGTCATAGCTAGGCTATGCCCAAGCTCTGGGCATGCGTCAACAGCGGGCTGACGACGGACGAAGGTATGGCTTTGGTTCCCTATAGAAAATAGGGAGTATGCCATAGTTTAATTAAGGCTTTTAGAGCCTAGTAGGTGATGTTTGGAATGCTAGGTAATCCATGAGTTATTTATGTTGTAGTGATGCATGGTAGGCTTGGACCTAGGAGGAAAGCTTCTAGGATCTGCCTTGGTAAGGTACGGAAGTATTTTTAGAAATATCCAGATTGAGTATGCATGTATTATGTGTTTGCATGGATTATATGATTGCATGTTTTATATGCCTTTATATACAGCATGTCATGACTGTATGTTGCATACATGAGCATATTGAGTCTTTATCTTAGAGGTATCCCGTAGTAGGGTGCTCACCCTACGAGTATGTGAATGGTTGGATACGTAAGTTGCTACAACTTATATTGTAATTCACCCAAGTGTAGGTTGTCTGCAAGTAATATACTCGTGAGTACGAGATCGATCCACGGAGAGGATGCTGTAAGTTTAATTTTAGCATGATATATTATAGATGGAAATATTATTATGAAACTTCAAATACACAAATTATAAAATTGTCAAGGTTTCAAAGGTTCATTGTTGGTTTATTTAAGATTGCTTAATAAAAATAAATAAAAGAAACTAAAATAAGAATAAACATAAAAGAACAATGAAATATTTAAACAAGTATATCATATAATAAAGTTCCCACTATATTAATATCAGATTAACCGATATTTAATACATGGTACCCATAATATATATATAAATGCATAAATATAAATTGACATAAAAGTAAATGTTAGATCAAATCACAATATTTCATTTAGAACAACCGGCAGAGCCACGCTATCGTCTAAATAAAATATATGACTTTATGTTAGATGCGATAAAGTAAATGTTAGTTGCGGAAAAATAAATGTTATATGCGAGAAAGTAAATGTTAGTTGCGGAAAAGTAAATGTTAGTTGCGATAAAGTAAAAGTTAGATGCGAGAAAGTAAATGTTAGTTCAAATCACAATATATTTTAGAACAACCGACAGTGTCACGCTATCGTCTAAATAAAATATATGACTTTATTATAAATATATACTTATATTTATAGTATATAATTATTGTAGTATTTATTGTATCATATTTGACAACAAATCAAGGTAACCACATTCAAGGTACCAAGCATTTGATGTAAATAGATAACAACAAATCTTCCCAAATTATACCTACAAATAAGGATCAATTAGAAAAACAAAATAGAAATAGAAAAAAGAGAAGAATATACAAAATATAAACAATCTTACTTGACCAACAATGAAACCTTTTCACCTTGACATAAAAATATTTATCTTGTCATGAACATGAAACTCAAGATTAAGGATAAAATAAATTTTATACTTGAACTTGAGAAATATGCACACTCAAACTTTTATTCTCACGCACACAATATTTATTTTACAAATGAGGACTTCTCTACACTCTTACACACTACAAAGCTTATACAACACATCTATTTATAGGCTAAATGAGAGAAAGAGTCCAAGACTCATTAAATGTTGAATAGTAAAGTTGGTGGGTGGTTATCTCCTTGAATGTCAATACCTTGACCCAATGTTAATTGGAATTTTTGATGCCATAGACCACCGATTCAGCCTCTCCATTCAACATAGAACACGTAGGATATTTTGTGTAGATGTGTTTGGACATATAATTCACCTCTTTTGGGTAAAAGGTGAAATATTTATGATATTTTTACTACAAGCTGGTCATAGTAAAAGTAAATCTGTCTTCTTTTTTATGTTTGATTATTTTGATCATCTTAATGAGGTTTTTGGAATTTCTTGTCTTCTACAAAGTTGAAGATGCCTCTTTTGTAATTCTACAGGATTTGAGATTACTCCAATATGACCTTTGTAGCTTGAGT
This sequence comes from Henckelia pumila, assembly GCF_033568475.1. Taxonomy (NCBI): domain Eukaryota; kingdom Viridiplantae; phylum Streptophyta; class Magnoliopsida; order Lamiales; family Gesneriaceae; genus Henckelia; species Henckelia pumila. The sequence goes on from NC_133121.1 coordinate 80,086,136, forward strand.
AATTTTATTTTTATCAAACCTGCGCAAAACATAAAATACAACATTTTTAGTAAAATATTTAAATATAAACACATAACACAAAAATAATACAACTTCATAATTTTAATGAAACTTTAATTTTAAAACACACTTTTAAACATATAAATAATTACAAATTTTAAGTTTCATCACACCTCCAAACCGGCTAATTACTAGTCCCTTAGTAATAAAATATCATAAAATATCATAAAATATCATAAAATCACAAGTTAGATTTTTATTCCTTAATATATATATTCAAATTTGCAAACTTTTGAATTTTAAAACATACTTGTGAGGAGATCATATGCTTATTTATAAATCTTATTATCAACTAATATATTAATATATAATTGGATGGGTTATACATATATATTACACACAATATCAAAATATTAAATATATATAATTTTTTTATATAAATATTTTCTAAAAACTTTGAGAATAATATAATTAAAATGATAATAGAAATCATTTTCATAACATGTATAATATCAGAAATCTTAATGTAAAAGTCTCAACTCCATATTCTCTCGGGTTAAAATATTTCATATATAGCTATTTTTCACTCATGGAGTTGGAAGAAAATTATACACTCATTGAAAATGGTTAATATGTAAAGCAGACAATCAAATAACCTAATATTGAAAATAAGATAGGATAATTTACAAAGAATAAACCCATTTTATTTTTGTTTCTCTTTTTTTTTTTCATTTTTTTTATGAACTTGGCTGCGAAGTTGTTTTTACATGACCAAATACCTCCAATAAACTATAAATATGTAACACTTTTTTTTTCTTTTTTATTTTTTTTTCTTTTTTTTTTCAAAGTTTATTTATTTATTTATGAGATAAATCTATTAAGAATTTACCATGAAAATTATAGTAGAGATATTAATACTCTATATCTTTACAATCAAACTTCAAACAATTTTGCAGCCAATTTTGTATGCACATTTTTTTATATAATTTTTTTTTCAAAATGGGTTTAATCTAGCAATCAACCATTTCTTAATAATCAATAAAAGCTTATAAGTTGTTTTCTCAATTCTCACCTCTCACTCACAAAATTTATGTGAGTATATATTGCACTTTTACAAATTAATTCCTTCAATTATACATGTTATTATTCATTCAATCAATATCACTTTAACTATATAATCATAAAAGTTTTCAAAAATATGTTATTTGAAAACACACAATTATATATTATTTATAACTTATATCCCATCAATTATATATTTTCTATTAAATTGATAAAAAGAAGTGTAAACAAACATATATACAAAAGACTTCATTTTCTTAGTAGTTTGCAATTTAAATATATACAGAATATTAAAATCTAATCTATTGTGATAAGATGATAAATAAAAACTAATGCGTGTCAGGAGTTTTTGATTCCTTACACAGCCATTAAAAAAGAAAAATAAATATTATTATAGCAATACTTTTTTTTTATTTTTTAAAATTTTAATAATTTTTTTGTTAGAGATAAACTCTCCCCCAAACCTGAATATGACATTGTTTTTAATTTTTTTTAAAGAAAAATAAATAGTACATGATGAAAGAGATATCACCTGCAATTATTGAAGATGAGGAACAAACACAAACCATTTCATGACATGTTGAATCAATGATCCAGTTTTCTTTTCTTACTGGTTGGTTGAGATGGAAATTTTCCTTTTTCATGAATATTAAGTGCAGATGCAAATTTTGCAAGAGTTTCTTTCAAATCATTCATAGATTGAATGTTTTGAATATTGATAGACTCTTGCTTTTGAATGTATGCATGAATTTCATCTTCAAAATGTTTTCTTGGAGGTGGGATATAAGGAGCATAACCTTGATGATTTTGGTTATTTTGAAAAGGTTGTTGTGAAGGTTGTGCATTATTATCGTTCCTCCAACTAAAATTGGGATGATTTCTCCAACCAGGATTATATGTTTGTGAAAAAGGATCTAATGTTGGATTTTAAAATTGTTAACATAATTGGCTTGTTCATGGAGACATTCTTTAAATGAAGCAAAGTAGGACAATTTTTTGTAAGATGATCATGTGTGTCACATATATGACAAACAATTTCTTGAACATTTTTTAATTGATCACTCTTTTTCATTTCTAATGACTCGATTTTTCTTGCTAAAGATGCAAGTTTAGCTTGAATATCTACATCATCTTTAAGATGATAAATACCACCCCCATTTGTTGAATTATTGGTTTTACTTGGTGGTTCAATTGAGCCTATATTATCCCAATTTTGAGCATTTTCTGCTAATGACTCCAAATATTCTATAGCTTCATTTGGGTTTTTATCTTCAAAAGTTCCATTACACATGAATTCTATCATTTGCCTATCTTTAGGTATTAAACCTTCATAAAAGTGAGAAACTATTCTCCATATTTCAAAACCATGATGTGGGCATGTATTAAGTAACTCTTTATATCTATCCCAACATTGATAAAATGTTTCCCCTTGTTTTTGAGAAAAAGTTACAATTTGTCTTTTAAAAGAGTTTGTTCTATGGGAAGGGAAAAACTTTTTTAGAAATTGTTGTTGCATTTCTTCCCATGATCTTATTGAACTTGATCTCAAATTTTGCAACCATGTTTTAGCTTTATCTTTTAAAGAAAAAAGGAAAAGCTTTAATCGAACAATATCCATGCTACAATTTTGATCATTATAAGTGTTGCAAACCTCCTCAAATTCTCTTAAATGCAAATATGGATTTTCAGATTCTAGGCCATGAAAATTTGGTAAAAGTTGAATGATTTGAGGTTTAAAATTGAAATTAGATGCATCAGGAGGAAAGACTAAACAAGATGGTGTATGTAACACCCGAAAATTTTAATACGTAAATTCACATGCATAATTAGGGAAAATAATTATTTAAAAATTTATATTTGGGTTAAATGATATTTATGTGTTATTATGTGAATTATATGCATGATTTAAATTTATTTTATCATTTAACCCGCAGTTATGGTATTTTTGGATTTTTGAGAATATTTATTATTTTGATCGCGTAGACGGGACCGTGGACGGACGAGATACCAAAATTCTTAGCCAAAAATATTTTATGAGTTTATGAGCCTTAAAATCTTATTTTAAGGTATTTTGTCAAGAAAATTTTAGTATTTAATTATATATTTATTTAAGAGTTGATTTTTAGCCAAAATAAGTCATTTTAATGACTTTTATTAATTTTTAAAAATACTATAAATTAGTATTTCGGGATTTTTGATTAGTTATCATATTAGTAGGTATTTTTAAGAGTTTAAAATGTTATATTTTATGATTATATTATCTACCTAATAAATTTATACCAATTATTGACCTATATCTATCCAAAATAAAACACTCCCTACCCTACGTTGTCTCCCTTAGCCGCCTTCAACCCTCTCCTACCCTCACCATCAGATTTTCAGAATTTCTTCAACCTCCATAGCCGATTCTTCAAGGATTTTTGGTGGTTTTTCATTCGTTCGTCGTCCCGGAGCCCCGAATACGCAATAGTCCTCGTGTTTAATTTAAAAGGCATGTCTAAAAATTTTATTTGGCCACCATATAAGCTATTAATCATGCATGACGTGTTTTATATCAGACTTTTCATGGAAATTTAGAGTTTATGCATGTATGCTTTGTATTGATGCATGTTCTTGCTTGTTTGGGTCATGATTCACGTTTTTGCCAAGCATGGTACGGTCCAGGGCTGAGGGCTCGAGTCAGAGGGGTCCCAGGGTGCCTTAGGGTCGAGTTTGTTCAGAGTTTTAAGGTTTCATAGGCTGGAAATGAGCTATTCACTTCTGATGCACACAGACGCGCAGGTTAGGGCTTTGGGAAGAGAGGGGTCGTTCTCCTTCCTCAGGCCATGGATTTGTGCGTGGTTTGTTGGGTTTAAAAGATTTAGATGTTGGCTAAAATTGAGAAGTGGTTTCACGGTCTTTGGTTGTCGGACGAAGCCGCACGAATGAAAGTTTGGCGACTGCTCAGTCTGCGCGCGAGGAGGAGGAAGGCGTCTGGTGCAGAGCTTCGTTCTCACTCCTCGGGCCATGGTTTGGCCTGATTCTTGTTGTGTTAGAACCCCCTAGATGTGGTCTATCCATGGGCGGTGGTTCTCCGGCCAGGGGCGGCCGGAGCAGGGCGGCAGCAGCCATGGAATGGCTGCTGCTCGCCCAGCCGAGAAGAGAAGGAGAGGGGTGATCGGGTTTGGGGTTTGGGGGGGTTGCTGGGTCGGGTTATGGGTCAGGGTTGAGTGCTGGGTCGGGTCAGGTATTCATGGGTCGGGTGAAGTCGGTCCGGGTCCGGGTTAGGTGGGCCGGGCTTGAGTATTTTAATTTTTAAATGTTTAATGTTTTAATTGGTTTTTGAGCCAATTAATTAGAAATAAAATTATTTGGACCTCCAAATAATTTTATTTGGGCCTTAAATAATTTATTTAAGTTAGCACAATGATTTTCATGACATTTGTAACGACCCACTGTATCAAGACGGGTCTTTTCAGCGTGTTTATGTCCTCACTCACACGCACCCTGAGAAACTTCCCAGGGGGTCACCCATCCTATAATTGTCCCAAGTCAAGCACGCTTAACTTTGGAGTTCTTATGTGATGAGCTTCCGAAAAGAAGATGCACCTTCTTGATATGAGCAGTACATATGAAATCTTTTAAACCCTCCTCAACTATGTAGTCTCATACCTACACAGTCTCAGAATCCCCTCTCATTCCGGCACGGGATCGGTTCATTCATGTCTCCCTCCGCCTAGAAGCCTACCAGGAGCCGCTCATTGTCCGTGCAACCTCTTGGCACCGGCGATCACTCCCTGCCTCCTCAGCCCCGGGCGTCACATACCCACCAGCTTCCGCTTGGTTCGTCCCCGAACCATACCGTACTAAGAGAGGTCGGCTCTGATACCATTTAGACCTCACCCCAAACCATGTATTGAGGAGGGAGAACGAAGCCTTCTCCCTCAGAACCCAAATCTGCGCGATCTGGTGCACTAGAGGAGAAGTGCTTCGTTTCAGACCATCCATGGACAAAACCAACAGGACCACTCGACCACAAGGACCCTAAGACATGCCCTCAGATGTTGATTAGCCGCCTGGACCTTTACCATGCATAAAAAACGTGATCATACTCATGAAAGATCAAGCAAAACATGAGAAAAAGGAAAGAAAAATACCATCTGCATATAAGTCTGAACAACAAACATATATACCACAAACTTTCTGCTGTAAAAACCAAAATAATAGCTTATATGGTTTTGAGAAAAGAATTAAACATGCCTTTCGTAATTTTCCTTGAATAACACGCGATTGCGGGAGCACCGGGATGAAGAACGAGCGACCAAACTTCTAAATTTCTTGAAGGAACGTCTATGGGATCTTGGGGGTTTTTGGATCGTGAGAATGGAGGAGGGAGACGGCTGATGGGGTTTGGAATAGATTAGGGAGTGTTTTAGGTTTAAATTTTAGGTAGATAATATATTAATAGTAGATATTACTCAAAATAAAGATATTATACCTTAAGCAAAATCTTTAAAAACTCTTAAAAATAATAATAATCTGATACTAAAAACCATTATCCCGAAATTAAGACTTAAGAGATTTTTAAATATTAATAAAAGTCAATAAAATGACTTATTTTGGCCAAAAATAAATTATTAAATAAATATATAACTAAATACTAAAATTTTCTTGACAAAATACATTAAAATAATATTTTAAGACTCATAAAACTCATAAAATATTTTTGGCTCAAAAGTTGGTATATTGTCCGTCCACGGTCCCGTCTACGCGATCAAATAACTTATTTACTCAAAAATCTAAAAATACAATAATTACGGGTTAAATGCTAAAATAAATTTTAAATCATGCATATAATTCACATAATAACACATAAATGTCATTTAAACCAAATATAAATTTTTAAATAATTATTTTCCCTAATTATGCATGCGAATTTACGTATTAAAATTTTCGGGTGTTACAATTCTAGTCAATTCAATGTCCGCTATGCTGTGGTAATAAAAAATCCAGTCAAGCATGCTTAACTTTGGAATTCTTATGTGATGAGCTTTCGAAAAGAATATGCACCTTCTTGATATGAGTGTACATATCAAATCTTTTGTACCTCTCATTTCGGTGTGGGATCGGTTCATTCATGTCACCCGTCGCCCATTCTTTGGTGGGGTTTCCATCTTTCAGGTATTAACCACCCATATTGCGGACCATGTACCGCCCTAGGACTTTTTTGGCTCCGGGTGTCACATGCCCACCAGCTTCCGCTTGGTTCGTCCCCGAACCACACCGTACTGGGAGAGGCCAGTCTCTGATACCATTTGTAACAACTCACTGTATCAAGACGGGTCTTTTCAGCGTGCTTATGTCCTCACTCACACGCACCCTGAGAAACTTCCCAGGGGGTCACCCATCCTATAATTGCCCCAAGTCAAGCACGCTTAACTTTGGAATTCTTATGTGATGAGCTTCCGAAAAGAAGATGCACCTTCTTGATATGAGTGTACATATCAAATCTTTTGTACCTCTCATTTCGGTGTGGGATCGGTTCATTCATATCACCCGTCGCCCATTCTTTGGTGGGGTTTCCATCTTTCAGGTATTAACCACCCATATTGCGGACCATGTACCGCCCTAGGACTTTTTTGGCTTCGGGTGTCACATCCATGTGACGCCCGGGGCTGAAGAGGCAGGGAGTGATCGCCGGTGCCAAGAGGTTGCACGGACAATGAGCGGCTCCTGGTAGGCTTCTAGGCGGAGGGAGACATGAATGAACCGATCCCATGCCGGAATGAGAGGGATTCTGAGACTGTGTAGGTATGGGACTACATGGTTGAGGAGGGCTTAAAAGATTTCATATGTACTATTCATATCAAGAAGGTGCATCTTCTTTTCGGAAGCTCATCACATAAGAACTCAAAAGTTAAGCGTGCTTGACTTGGGGAAATTATAGGATGGGTGACCCCCTGGGAAGTTTCTCAGGGTGCGTGTGAGTGAGGACATAAGCATGCTGAAAAGACCCGTCTTGATACAGTGGGGCGTTACAAATGGTATCAAAGCCGACCTCTCTTAGTACGGTATGGTTCGGGGACGAACCAAGCGGAAGCTGGTGGGCACGTGACGCCCGGGGCTGAAGAGGCAGGGAGTGATCGCCGGTGCCAAGAGGTTGCACGGACAATGAGCGGCTCCTGGTAGGCTTCTAGGCAGAAGGAGACATGAATGAACCGATCCCATGCCGGAATGAGAGGGATTCTGAGACTGTGTAGGTATGGGACTACATGGTTGAGGAGGGCTTAAAAGATTTCATATGTACTATTCATATCAAGAAGGTGCATCTTCTTTTCGGAAGCTCATCACATAAGAACTCCAAAGTTAAGCGTGCTTGACTTGGGGCAATTATAGGATGGGTGACCCCCTGGGAAGTTTCTCAGGGTGCGTGTGAGTGAGGACATAAGCATGCTGAAAAGACCCGTCTTGATACAGTGGGGCGTTACAGTGTACTAGTTCTTATTGGATTCATATGGTGCCTAAGTGTTCTTGGTTGTTCATGTTCTTGATTATTATTATTATTATCATCTTGATTATTAGAATTATCCTCCATGTTTAAAATATTTTTAGATACTCGAACAAGTTTACCACTTTGTTTACGACTCCAAAAAATCATACAATTAAAAACAACATACTATTTACATAAATAACATAAAATTAAACTTAATTTATACCTCACCGGCAACGGCGCCAAAAACTTGCTACAACTTAAATTGTAATTCACCCAAGTGTAGGTTGTCTGCAAGTAATATACTCGTGAGTACGAGATCGATCTACGGAGAGGATGCTGTAAGTTTAATTTTAGCATGATATATTATAGATGGAAATATTATTATGAAACTTCAAATACACAAATTATAAAATTGTCAAGGTTTCAAAGGTTCATTGTTGGTTTATTTAAGATTGCTTAATAAAAATAAATAAAAGAAACTAAAATAAAAATAAACATAAAAGAACAATGAAATATTTAAACAAGTATATCATATAATATAGTTCCCACTATATTAATATCAGATTAACCGATATTTAATACATGGTACCCATAATATATATATAAATGCATAAATATAAATTGACATAAAAGTAAATGTTAGATCAAATCACAATATTTCATTTAGAACAACCGGCAGAGCCACGCTATCGTCTAAATAAAATATATGACTTTATGTTAGATGCGATAAAGTAAATGTTAGTTGCGAAAAAATAAATGTTATATGCGAGAAAGTAAATGTTAGTTGCGGAAAAGTAAATGTTAGTTGCGATAAAATAAAAGTTAGATGCGAGAAAGTAAATGTTAGTTCAAATCACAATATATTATTTAGAACAACCGACAGTGTCACGCTATCGTCTAAATAATATATATGACTTTATTATAAATATATACTTATATTTATAGTATATAATTATTGTAGTATTTATTGTATCATATTTGACAACAAATCAAGGTAACCACATTCAAGGTACCAAACATTTGATGTAAATAGATAACAACAAATCTTCCAAAATTATACCTACAAATAAGGATCAATTAGAAAAACAAAATAGAAATAGAAAAAGAGAATAATATACAAAATATAAACAATCTTACTTGACCAACAATGAAACCTTTTCACCTTGACATAAAAAGATTTAGCTTGCCATGAACATGAAACTCAAGAGTAAGAATAAAATAAATTTCATACTTGAACTTGAGAAATATGCACACTCAAACTTTTATTCTCACACACACAATATTTATTTTACAAATCAGGACTTCTCTACACTCTTGCACACTACAAAGCTTATACAACACATCTATTTATAGGCTAAATGAGAGAAAGAGTCCAAGACTCATTAAATGTTGAATAGTAAAGTTGGTGGGTGGTTGTCTCCTTGAATGTCAATACCTTGACCCAATGTTAATTGGCATTTTTGATGCCATAGACCACCGATTCAGCCTCTCAATTCAACATAGAACACGTAGGATATTTTGTGTAGATGTGTTTGGACATATAATTCACCTCTTTTGGGTAAAAGATGAAATAGTTATGATATTTTTACTACAAGCTGGTCATAGTAAAAGTAAATCTGTCTCCTTTTTTATGTTTGATTATTTTGATCATCTTAATTAGGTTTTTGGAATTTCTTGTCTTCTACAAAGTTGAAGATGCCTCTTTTGTAATTCTACAGGATTTGAGATTACTCCAATATGACCTTTGTAGCTTGAGTATTTTTATTTTTACCAAACCTGCGCAAAACATAAAATACAACATTTTTAGTAAAATATTTAAATATAAACACATAACACAAAAATAATACAACTTCATAATTTTAATGAAACTTTAATTTTAAAACACACTTTTAAACATATAAATAATTACAAATTTTAAGTTTCATCATAAGTCTTGTGTCAGGTCACCTTTATGGTTGGACACATGTACTAGTATCAGGTCACCATTATCCACTGGGTATATGAGCCACCTCCTGATGCGACGGCGCAGCGTGCTATATACCTTGGGTCCGGTCTATGAGCATGTTTCTTGACCTGAGTGTCTTGGTACCCAGTTTGCATTCATGCGCATATATTAGTGTATACTCATACTCTCATACTGAGCATGTTAGGCTCACTTCCGGTTGTTTTCTATTGGCTGGATGCCCTATTCCATAGGGCAGTTGCAGGTAGTTCTCTCGGAGATAGGGAGGTTAGGTGGTGACCAAGGCTGGATAGCAGGGTTGACCACTAGGAATTGCTATCATGGTATTTTACTTATTTTAATTCCATAGTTAATTACTCTGATTTAGATTTATTATTGATTAATTTCATGTTTAAGCTTTTGATTAGTAGGTTATCACGGTGCGGGTCACTACATTTATGGTATCAGAGCATGCAATAAGATTCTTTGGGACATAGAATTGATTTTGGGTTATCCTTTGTAGGATTGCAAGTTGGATTCAATATCGATAGTAGTACCAGAAATTGGAATAGCAAGATGTCTAGGCTTTTCCAAGATCGTCATTGCCAAGGTTGATAGCAGAAGTTCGTATTATGTGGATCCCAGCAGGATGGAGCTGGAAGAGAAGATCCAGTTTTCAACGCCAGGTACTTCGCAGGGTTGAACGGAATGTGTGACATGTAGTCATCCATTCTGCGTCGACCAAGGAATTCACCCCGTTAGATCCTACCAAGAGGATGTCTCAGGAAGCTTTGGACATCTCTAGTAGGATATATTTATATATATCTTTGAGATCTTGCGAGGTAGAAGGTCTGCTGACAAGAGTGGCAGATAGGAAACTTCATGTTCAAGATCAGTAGACGGAATGAAAGAATTTCACAGGAGTTTAAATACTGTATTTTGTTGTAAACAGTATTTCAGCTGTAATCAATTGAATCAGATGTATTAAAGATTTTAGTATTTGATGTACTCAGTTATTGTTGTATTGTACATCTTTCAGTGTAATACTTTGATTAAGTTATGTATTACATTTAATTGTAATAAAAATTGTATTGGAACCTGAGTTTGTGATTCAAGTATTATAATCATTGAAGATTAATTTTGTTATATTGAATAAAAGATTGATCATTTTTTAAATGAGTACTTGAGATTTTGCATGTTTTCAGTGAATAGTTCTAGATGTTTTACCTAGAATATTCTAGTAAACCAAGTGTTTGCGAGAGATGATGTGATTCATCAGGACGCGTGAATGTTTGTTCTAGACGGATTTCCTTAGAACAGTAGGTTTTTTTGTTGTTACCTAGTGATGATGGATTTTCATCAGGATGACAGGCTAAGAAATACCAAGAATTGTGGACTGTAATCAGAACTAGACGTGAGAAAGCGCGACCTTAGTCGTTATTACTCCGGAATTTTTCATACTTCAGAGGTTGTTTTGAAGGCCTTTGTGCTCTAGGGACTATTTAGGGGAGGCTAATCAGTCTGGAGATTTTGGCAATAGTCACAACAAGGTGTAGCTTTGGATTGATAGATACCAAGCGTGGTATCAAGATTTGGTTATCATCTGTTAGAGATACAGATGTCTCATTGTCAGAATAGTCTTGGAAAGAATTCCTTGACAAGTGAATATTCTGGACGGGTAGTTCTCGCTCGTGATACTGGGGGAGAACCAGAAGATTTTACCATTATTGTCTGATTCTATCAGAGGTATAATTAGTGATCAGGATCTTTATTACGAGATGAACATGAAATTCTAAGTGATGAGTTTACTCAGGTAAGTTTCCTTGTAAGAATTGGAATTTTATTGATGGGTTGTCAAACAAAGATGAGTTTTATTAGGACACTGGAATGACTTATACTGGAAGACGTGAACTATGATCATTACAACAGTTACGTTAAAGTATAATTTGGTGTCAGTTTTATAACCTTGAAAAGATACTCGATTCTATTGACAGATGTCATTAGCCTGCTAAGTTACAGCATGGATACGACAATGTAAGAATTCATTTGGATGGTGGAAAGATGAGAACTTAGGTGTTCATGTATGTTTTGAAATAATCAGTTAAACTGGTGCAAGTTTTGTGCCCAATGACTATTTGCAACTATTTGTCTGAGGTAGATACAGATGTTATAACCCCGTGATGGGGAAGCTAAATATTATTTTGCATAAGAATGATTGTTATTGTTCACTTTTTGATAGACTGATAATATGAGTACAGTACTCAGATATTCGGTTCTCATGAATGATTTGCAGTAATTTTGGGACTTCAGTGTCAAAAATTGATCTAGCAAGCGTTTGAATTTTAATGGATACTAACAGGATAGCATCAAATGTTTAGACATGAAAAAAGGACAGCATCTGAGATCTAAGGTTATCAGATCCAGCGGTATTGTTGTCACCAATTTTTCGGAATGTCTATTGGATGCATTAGGTCATTGATATGTTAGATTCAATGAGATAGATTCAAAGGATTTGCTAGGTTGTATTGGTTTTAGAACTTTCCAAAGAAGGATGAAACAGTTTTGTTCAACTAGTAGCGCAAGTCAAAATTCAACAATGAATTATTATCCATGGCAGGATAATCAGTATTCTCATTTTCAGGTGTTATCTCAAGTTATGAGATAGATGTCAATATATATTGGCACTAGAGATTGTACTAATCGATTTATGAATCAACGGAATAATTGTATTGATATTTTCAAGAAGAGAACCTGAGGGGTTCAGAAAATCAAGAATTGTGGACAACGACGTTGTCACAGGTGTTATGACAAGTGTTAGTCATAAAGTATGAGAATCCTTTCGATGTACAAAGATTTGCATACAAGGTTCTTTCTAGCGGAAAGGAATGAAGAAAAATGTGTATCAGTATGTTTCTAGATGTTTGGAGTATCAGTAGGTCAAGGCAGAAGACCGACAACCTGGAGGATTGCTTCACAGTTTATCCATTCCTGAGTATAAATGAGAGTTGATCATGATGGACTTCGTGACCCATTTACCGGTGAGCTCGAGGAATTGTGATGCTATATGGGTTGTGGTGGGCCAACTCACGAAGTCAGCACATTTTATTCCTGATAACCAGGACTACAGTTTTGTCAGGATGACACGTTTGTACATCCAAGATATTGTTCGATTGCACGGAGTGCCTGTGAGCATTGTCCGTGATCGAGACCCCAAGTTTACTTCCAGGTTCTGGGGGAGTCTTCAGCGCGCTATGGGTACTACTCTTAGCTTGAGTACAGCTTATCACTCAAAGACTGACGGACATTCAGAGCACACGATTCGTACTCTTGAAGACATGTTGCTAGCATGTTCTATGGAGTTTGATCCAGCTTGTCAAGATTAGTTGTCATTGATTGAGTTTGCGTACAACAACAGTTACCATCGCAGTATTGGGATGACTCTATTTGAGGCGTTGTACAGGCGACGGTGTCGTACTCCACTGTTCTGAGAGGAAGTGGGGGAGCGACAGGTTGAGGGACCAGAGTTAGTCCAGCAGGTTGTTGATATTGTTGGACAGATCAAGAAGAGAAATAAGATTACGCAAGATCGAGAGGCTAGCTATGCGAATGTCAAGCGCAGACCTTTGTAGTTTGAGGTGGGTGAGAAAGTATTCCTGAAAGTCTCACCATTTCGCAGGATTTTGAGATTCGGTCTCAAAGGTAAGCTATCTCCTGGGTTCATTGGTCCATTTGAAATATTACTGGAAATTGTTGGAGATCTGGCTTACATGTTGGCGTTACCGCCTTATTTGTCAAGTATTCATGACGTGTTCCATGTTTCACTGTTACGACGGTATGTGGTAGATAAGTCTCATATCTTATAGCCTTTTGAGGTACAGTTGGACTCGGATTTGACATACATGGAGAGACCTTTGTGTATCATAGGTCATAAGGATAATGTGTTACGCAACAAGACCATTCCTATTGTTCTAGTACAGTGGCAATGCCGAGACACTAAAAAGGGCACTTGAGAACTTGAGAGTCGTATGCGTATGGATTATCCAGAGTTGTTTTGAATTGTTGTATTTTCATATTGTATCTTGTAAAATGTTCAGCCTGAATAAAAGATGTTTATTCAGTATTAACTGCATTCAATACTTAAGATTTTTCGAGGACAAAATATCTTAAGTAGGGGGAGAATGCAGTAGCCGGGTTCCATTTTACAAGATTAAGTGATTTTAAACATGTCAGAAAATGACATATAATTTTAAAAGTGTCAAAACATGTTTAAGGATTCATTATTTGTTAAAAATAAATGGATAATCAGATCTGAAACGTCCAAAAATGGTAGAAAAGGTCCCGGAGGTCTCAAAACAAACCAGAAACAGCCAAACGAGTTTGGAAAGACCAGACCCGAACGTTGCATCCGAACCCAAACAGACGCAACGATCCGAACCAGAACGTTGCTTCCGATCTGACAAACGTTGTGTCCGTTCTGCTGGCTGGACAGGTGTCGACGAGATCATGACACGTGGTTGGATGGTGCAAGAACGTTGCATCCGTTCTAACGAACATTGCGTACGTTCTACTGGCAGGACAGATGTCAACAAGATCATTACACATGGTTGGACGGTGAAGAACATTGCGTCCGTTCACCAGAACATTGCGTCTGTTCTTCTTCTATAAATATGGGCGAGATTTGCTCATTTTCAGCCGTTCAGAATCCTCTTCTTCGCCCATATGGCTCTATTTTAGGGCCTTTTGGGTAATCTTATTTTAGAGTTGGAGTAGGAAGTATATATTTTAGTATAGTCAGACAGTGTCTGACATAGTAGCGGAGAGAGTCCGTAGTGGTGGCCATGCGGCGGAGCTCTAGCGAGGCATCTAGGAGTCATAGCTAGGCTATGCCCAAGCTTTGGGGCATACGTCATCAGCGGGCTGACGACGGACGAAAGTATGGCTTTGGTTTCCTATAGAAAATAGGGAGTAGGCTATAGTTTAATTAAGTCTTTTAGAGCCTAGTAGGTGATGTTTGGCATGCTAGATAATGCATGGGTTATTTATGTTGTAGTGATGCATGGTAGGCTTGGACCTAGGAGGGAAGCTTCTAAGATCTTCCTTAGTAAGGTACGAAAGTATTATTCGAGATATCCAGATTGAGTATGCATGTGTTATGTGTTTGCATGGATTATGTGATTGCATGTTTTATATGTCTTTATATACAGCATGTCATGACTTTATGTTGCATACATGAGCATATTGAGCCTTTATCTTAGAGGTATCCTGTAGTAGGGTGCTCACCCTATGAGTTTGTGGATGGTTGGATACGTAAGTCTTGTGTAAGGTCACCTTTATGGTTGGACACATGTACTAGTATCAGGTCACCATTATCCACTGGGTATATGAGCCACCTTCTGATGCGACGGCGCACCGTGCTATATACCCTGGGCCCGGTCTATGAGCTTGTTTCTTGACCTGAGTGTCTTGGTACCCAGTTTGCATTCATGCGCATATATTAATGTATACTCATACTCTCGTACTGAGCATGTTAGGCTTACTTCCGATTGTTTTCTATTGGCTGGATGCCCTATTCCATGGGGCAGTTGCAGGTAGTTCTCTCGGAGATAGGAAGGTTAGGTGGTGACCAAGGCTAGATAGCAGGGTTGACCACTAGGAATTGCTTTCATGGTATTTGACTTACTTTAATTCCGCAGTTACTCTGATTTAGATTTATTATTGAATAATTTCATGCTTAAGCTTTTTATTAGTAGATGATCACGGTGCGGGTCACTAAAAAAAACTCCATGTTGCTTGAAGGTATCACAAATTTCTAGGAAATTTTCAATATGAGCATTTGGGTCATCAATTGTAGTCCCAAAAAATTGGACTGAGTTCTGAATCATCTGAAAGATAGCAGGCTTTATCTCGAAATGGTTTGCTGCTACTGTTGGCCAGATAATGCTTGGTCTGGCATCTTCGATGGATGGCACAACATTATCCATCATAGATCTATAAACAGGTGGTGCATTAGGTTCATCTTCACCTCCATATAAACGTCGTTGTTCCTCGTCTGCCATCGCTTTCCTTTGTTGCTTTCTTCTCCTACGAAAAGTCCTTTCGATTTTCGGATCAAAAGTTATGAGCTCTGGGTCACCTGAGTGTAGCATGAACTAGAGGAACAGTCCTGCGTTTTCAAGATTCAATGATGAGAGTGGTGATTAAAATTTTTATAGAAAAAAATGTATAAGATAAATTAAAGTGATTAATAGTCCCCGGCAACGGTGCCAAAAACTTGATCGAGCAAATAATTCCTCAAAAACCATTACCAATATTTATCAATTAAGCTCAAAATAATCGCAAGTGCATGAATCAAGTTATAGTAGAGTGTACGTGAGTACGAGTATCGTCCTCAGAGACTATATCACAATATGATTTCCTATATAAATTTTCTAACCAAAGTTACGAGTTTTTAAGAAGAGTTTTTAATTAAGAACTTTAAAATAAATTTAAATTGATTAAATCACGCAGTAAAATTAACACAAAGATAAATTCGGAAAAATATATGATGATAAAAACATTTGTTGGAATCTCGGTTCACCTACACATGATTAGTCTGGACAGTTGAGTTTTAAATCCTACTTATACTTCTGACAAGATTTCCTAAGATGCCGACACACCCTCTCGAGTTATGCCAGCCTAATTCAAGTTAATGAAACATTAAAATGTCTTTGATCATTTATCATTACTGATTGCATAGCGCTTCTTGAAATCTCATAACTTTTGACCTATTGGACTATAATTATCAGCTTGTATCCAATATCATATCTCTATGTATATTGTAAACCCACATATTTTTTGACTCGTCCTAATTATGAATCTATCTCTCGATATAGTCCATAAAATACAAATCTATGAAAAATTTAGCTATGCTTTAACATAGCAGAGAAATTCAATGACAAAATCAAGTACATGTAAAATAGAATAAACAACTTTTCCAAAGATCAATCACACATACGTGTCTAGGGGGTAGGATCCCCTAAATTCCAACAAATATTAGACTTAGCTACTCGAGTTCATCATAACTAAATTCACTAGAATTTTCTAAACATGAAAAATACAAGTTGAAAAGAAAATAAATTCATAAAATGGCCGAGAAATCTTCACTCTTTCAGTAGCCGCCTCGCTCTTTAGTTCGACGATCCTCCAAACCTAAAACATCATATTTTCACCTATTTATATTGCCCAAGAGTCCTTTCCTTTTGAAACACCAAACAAAATAAAATTTCCTTCTACGCGAGCGTGCTCGGGCTGTAAGAAGTGACCGCCCGAGCGCGCTGGGTTTCTGCCAAATCCTTATTTTTTTCTTCGTGGGCGCACTAGGGGCGGTAAGAAGTGACAGCTCGAGCGCACCCCCTGTAGTAGACCGGTTCCATTTTACAAGATTAATTTGTTAATCATGTTTATATTTAATAAAACATGGTTAAGGGACTTTTATATGATTAAACAGACCAAGAAATCGGATCCAGAACACCCAAAAATGATTAATGGGCTTAATTGGGCTCGGGTGGTTCGGAGGGTCCGAACCCAATTCTTAGGGGGATTGGATGGTCCGAACCGATCGGATCCAGGGATAGAGTTTGGAAGCTACGGAACGATCGGAGCCTCTGAAGTGGAGATCGGAGCGTCCGATCGTAGTGCCATGCACGTGGCAATAGAACTTGAACACGTAACAGCATGCATGAGATCGGAGCCTCCGAAGTGCAGTTCGGAGCATCCGATCTAGGCCAATCGGAACGTGGCATGCATGTGCAGATCGGAGCCTCCGATACAGGGTTCAGAGCGTCCGATCGTGCTCTATAAATAAGGGTTCCAAGGAGCTCATTTTCACACCATTTCCAAACCTCTCCTCTCCCATAATGGCTCTATTTTAAGGGCTTTGAGACTCTTTTATAAAGATTTGGAGTAGGTAGTAGTATTTTTATAGTTAGCGGACAGTGTCCGTAGTAGTGGCCAAGAAGCGGAGCTTTGGCGAGGTGTCCAGGGGTCGTAGCAGGGCTGTGCCCAAGCTCTAGAGCATTGGACATCAGCGGGCTGACGACGGACGAAGGTATAGCTCTAGCTCCTTATAGTAAATAGGAAGTATGCTATTTTTTAATTAAGGACTTTTGGGCATGTTATATGATGCTTGGTTATTATTAATTGTAGTGTTGCATGGTAGGCTTGGAACCTAGATGAGGGCTTCTAGGAACTGCCTTAGAAAGGTACGTAAGTACTGACTGAGATTGCCAGCGGGTATGAATGCTTATGTGTTGCATTTATGTGCCATGATTATTATGGATGCATGATCCATGTTTTACTGCTTTGATATATTATGTTTCTTGTGCATTTCATATTGATCTTGGTTATCCTTCAAGATAAGCCTGTGTTATAGGGTGCTCAGCCCTTGTTAAGGACGTTTTGGGGCACTGAGAGTCACTCGACCGATAGGTCGTTCCATCTCTAGTGTTTTCGAGGGGAATCCTAGGTCTACATCCAGTTATGAGTGAGTGGTTGGGTCCAGTGGTTTTATTCCCCGAGGCTATAGATGAAGTACTAGGCGCCAGTCTGAGCAGATTCTGATCTGTATACCAGATATTATTTCTCTGGCATTACATTGCATACATCATATGTGTATGTTTACCCATACTAGTGTGCTGAGCTTTTTATGCTCACGTCCAGTTTTTTTCTGTTTTTCTGGACACTCCATTCGACGGGGCAGTTGCAGGTAGTTTTACTAAAGATCTGGAGATTTGGTGGTGACCAAGGCAGAATTGCAGGGTCAGCCACTAGGCATTACCATGCTGGTATTTTAGTTGTTTTATTTTCCGCATTTTATCTCTGATTATGATTGATTATTGTTTAATTGCATGCCTAAGTTCTTATTAGTAGGTTATTCCGGGATGGGTCACTACATTTATGGTATCAGAGCATGCAATAAGGTTCTTTGGGACTTAGTATTGACATTTGGGTTATCCTTTGTAGGATTAAATGTTAGATTCGATGACGATAGCAGTATCAAGAATTAGAATAACAGGATACCTAGGCTTTTCGAAGATCGTCATTGCCAAGGTTGGCATCAGAGTTTTGTATTATGTGAATCCCAGCAGGTTGGAGCTGGAAGAAAATATCCAGTTTTGAACTCCAGGCACTTCTCATGTTTGAATGGAATGTGTGACATGTAGTCATCCATTCAGTTTCGACCAAGGAAGCCACCCCTGAAGACTCTCCACTAGTAGTTGGAGAGATTGTCAGAAGCTCCTGCCAAGAGAATGTCTCATGAAGCTTTGGGCATCTCTATTAGGATAAGATCTTTTAGATCTTGCGAGGAGGAAGTCTGCTAACATGCTTGTATCGATGTTTTCGTGTGTGGCAGGCGGAAAACCTCATGTTCAATATCAGTAGACGGAATGAAAGATTTCCGCATATAGTCAGATTGTAAGATTTCCATTGTATTTGGTTTTAAATACTGTATTAAGTTTTGTTGTAAAAAGTATTTCAGTTGTAAGCATTTTGATCATTGTATTTTGATTCTAGTTATTGATGTTTTGTACATATTTTCAGTGTAATATTTTGGAAAAGTTGTTTATTACATGGGATTGTAATAAAGATTGTATAGAACCTGGGTTATTGGTTCAAGTATTGTAATTGTAATCTTTGGGATTATCTTGATTATATTGAATAAAGGGTCAGACATTTGTTTAAAAATATGTATAATTAGGATTGAATTATGAATGTTTTTAGTTGCATAGTTCTAGATGTATTTCCTAGAATATTCGATCGAGACATAGTATTTGCCAAGGATGATGTGTTTTCATCAAGGGCACAATGATGAGTTATACCAAGTGCTATGGACTATGTGGATATATGACTAGACAGAGAGGAAGTGCGACCCCATACTTGTATTACTTTGG
The DNA here is from genome assembly GCF_033568475.1 of Henckelia pumila. Taxonomy (NCBI): domain Eukaryota; kingdom Viridiplantae; phylum Streptophyta; class Magnoliopsida; order Lamiales; family Gesneriaceae; genus Henckelia; species Henckelia pumila. The sequence goes on from NC_133121.1 coordinate 80,105,541, forward strand.
AAGTATTTTGTGCTTCACAGGGTGTCTGGGAGATTTTCTTGCTTCAGATGGTTATTCAGGGGGAGGCTATCTCAGTATGCTGTTTTGCAACAGTCACAGTAGGGGTATAGATCTTCGATATTTGGATTTTCTCGTAATGATTTAGTTGATACTGAGATTTAGTATCCAAGGAAATTAGTTATCATCTGACTTCGTCAGAGACACAGATGCTGAATTTTTGTTGTCAGAATTAGTCTTGGAAGGAATTTTCCTTGACGAGAGATCATTCTGAGCAGATAGGTTTTTTTTCAATATTTTGATTTTTTTAGACAGATAGATCTAGAAGGTGAAAGAATTTCTACCAGTGGTTATTCAGAGTATAGTTTGACTTCGTTAGAAATGCAGTGTGACATTCCTTTGGAATAAGGAAAATACCGGATATCGGATTTGAGAAAAATCTGCTTTGGTCCTTGTTCGTTTTGGTATCCATATTGTATGGACATAAACAGTGGTAGTAAGTCCGGATTGGTACGAGATTGGTGCCAGTAACTACCCTTAACTATCATCTGACTCTGTCAGAAATATGAATGATGAGTTCAATGCGAACTTTGTAATTTCATGTGTTAGGAATTAGCGGACTTATGGCAACGAGATTAGAATTGTTGATAAAGCCATGTAAATTATCAATGATCATTGGATTATCGTCTACGTCAGAGATACGAAATAAGATTTATGGTACAAGAAAGAGAATGATCATTAGTCTGAAGATTAGTAATACTAGTGTTTATGGTTTGGACAGGAACAGTTTGATGATAGATCCAGATTTGGTGCAGGATTTGTGCCAGTGTCTACTTTTGATTATCGTCTGACACCGTCAGAGATAAGGTTAGTGAACTCGTTGGAATTCTGTTATTCCAAGTATTTTGGGTTAGATAGTTCTCGTTGAACAGAATCACAGAGATCATAGTGTTGATCAACAGTGTGAGGTTTTGGTAAATCGAGAATTAGTAAAATGATAGACTTAATTGAATGATCTTGTTGGGCTAAGTATGAGCTGCAGTGGATCAAGTGAGATTGTTAAGAATATAATCAGTATTGATTTGAGATTTTATGGATTATAAAGTACTGGAGACAGTCCTATAAGCTCGTATTCTTAAGAACATATTCTGTGTGAAATATTCAGGAATTCTCAGTGTTTGAGAAATTTCAGAAAGATGCTAGTTCCACTTTTGGGTTTTCTTTTGCTTAAGAAGGATTGATAAGAATATATACTACTAAATTAGCTGTAGTTGTAACACCCGGTGTTTTTAAATACGTAAATCCGCATGCATAATTAGGATATTTAATTATTTAAATTTTAGATTTATGGGTTAAATAATTATGTGAATTATTTGTGCATGATTTAATTTATTTTGTAAGCATTTAACCCATAATTAGTGATTTTTATGATTTTTTAATATTTTAATTATTTTATCGCGTAGACGGGACCGTGGACGGACGAGATGACAACTTTCTAGCCAATTTATTTCATGAGTTTTTTTAGAGCCCTAAAATATTATTTTGGGTTTTATTATATCAAAATTTTTAGTATTTAATTTTATATAATTTTAGGAGTCCATTTTTATTCAAAATAAGCCAAAATATTGACTTTTTAGTATTTTTAAAATTCCCTTAAATTGTAATTTCGAGATTTTAAATTTAGTTATCAGATTTTAACTTTTAATTAGGAGTTTAAGTTGTATATTTTATATTTAAAACATTTTATCTATATTTAATTAACCTATATTTTTAATTAACACAAAATCAAAACCTAAGCTACCCAAAACCCTCTCAACCGATCACTCGCCTCCATCAGCCGCCACCCTCACTATTCTTCATCTTCTTCGACCGAGCAAGCTCCAAGAAGAACACCATAGCCACTCTTTTGAAGGTCCAAAGCTTGTCGTCGTCGTCCCGGAATCGTCTCACGCTCGTTTTCTCTTCGATTTTCGGTGAAAGGCATGATTCCTTCTATTTTCTTTGTGCCATGACAGTAATTAGATGTGTGCGTGCGTGAACATCAGTTTATTGTTCAAGATTTTTCAGAAAAACGCTTTGATATGCATTGTGTTCTTGTATTCCTTCCATCATGTTCATATTTTTCCTCCATGGCTTGTATGGATGCTGGTCAGGGTTTCTTAAGGAGTGTGGGGATGGCCTGGGCTCGAATGGCTCGAGTGGCTTGAGCCAAACGAGCCCAGGAGGGCGTTTGGTTCAGTCGGCCGAGTAGGGATGCGCAGGTAGGGTTTGTTGGAAGAGGGATGGGTCTCGGTCCTGTGGGGTGCATGGGCCGGGGTCAAGGGCTAGGTTGGGTCCGCCCAGACGTGGGCTAAGTCTGGGCGGCGGGGCTCCGGCCAGGGGTGGCCGGAGCAGGGCGGCAGCAGCCCTGGAAGGGCTGCTGCTCGCGGCTGCGGTTGCAAGGGAAGGAGGGGCTCGGGTTTTAGGGTTTGAAGGGTCCGGGTCGGGTGGTTAGGTCCGGGTCGGGTCAGTCAAGTCTTGGGTCAAGTTAGTTGGGTCCGGGTCCGGGTTAAGTTAGTTGGGCTCGGGTATTTTTATTTTTAAGTTTTAAGTTTAATTAAAGGTTTAATGGGCCTAATTAAATCTTAAAATATTATTGGGCTCCATTTAATTATTTTGGGTTGAATTTAATTATTTGGGGTTAAATTATTTTAATTAAGTGAGCCCACTAAATTTTATGGGCTTTAGGGCCCATAAAATTTATTGGGACAGTCTTTGGGCTTTTGGGCCCATTGGGCCAGTTTGAGTTGTTATTGGGCCTAGAATGTTTTATGGGCTTTAAATTATTTTGTTTGGGCTTAGAACAATTTTATTGGGCTTAAGTATGTTAATGGGCCAGTCTCAGTGTTAATGGGCCAGATTTAAGTAAATGGGCTTGAGTGTTAGGGCCAGCAGTCCAGGACCATCCATGAGAAAATCGCATGTGTCCTGATTATATATTTAATTATTTTTATGCATTGAAGTTATTTTAATATTTATATGTTAGTAAGAAATTTAAATTAAATATATATGAAGGACACACACATTTTAATTAAGTACATGCATTCATGAAATAATTTTATGCATAATTAAATGTTTAAGGTTGAGCAATAATAAAATATTTTATGTTGGAAGTTGAAGTAGTGTGACAATTTAAGGGGGATTCGTCCCCATATGTGAACTATTGAAGGTCAGTTTACTGCCAATTTAAGAGGTGATTCGTCACCGCCACGTACGTTGGTTTCCACGCTGATCAGTATTTAATGTATGATTTAAGGTTACACTACGGATACAACCATGCGATGTTAGAAAATTAATTGCTCGACAATGTTTATGTATTATGTATTTATAGGATATTTAAGTTAATTTAAGTTATGTTTATGTCATGATATTTTTAAGCATGCTCATTCATGTATATGTATGTATTAGTATTAAATTGATTTAAATTATTTTAAACCCTTGTTATGTTAGCATGTTGGGCCTCTAGGCTCACTACACTGGTATGGTGCAGGTGAGTACGTTGAGGATGAGGTTGTACCCACCGGAGGCGAGGATGTATGAGCAGGCATGCAGTGACCCCGTGACCGTGATAGATGTCTGAGTCACATGCATGTTTTTTATTATGTCAGCACGTTAAATATTTTATATTATTTTTCAGTGGTTGTGGGTTTCGAATATTTTATTGAATATTGTCAGTGCATGCAAATTTTAATCATTTTATTTATGCAGTATTTTTAATTAAATGTTTGACTCAGATGTTTATTTTATTTTAAAGAATGCATTTTTATTTAAGTATTTAATTAATTATTTATTTATTTATTTTTAAATCTTTTTATTCTGTGCATATATGTATGGGCATATATGTACATATTTTATTTAGTAAGTATAAAAAAAAAAAAAATTTCCGCATATTTATTTATTTATTAATTATAGAGTTAGGGTCGTTTCAGTAGTAGATATAGATGTTGTAACCCAATAATGGGAGAGGCGATTGCTTCTTTTGTAGAAAAGGCAATTTTGATTATGCATTATTTGTTGATTAGAAACTGTGAACTCAGTTTTTAGAGACTGTACTGAGTAATTGTTAATCGTTGGGGAAAACTGATAGGATGAGTACCGTACTCAGGTATTAAGTATTTAGGTACGTTTCTATTGTATTCGTGGAAAATATTCATCAGATTTTGATCTTGCAAGTGTTTAATTTTCAATGGGTACTAATAGGATAACATCAAGTATTTAGATGTGGAAAAAGGACAGCAGCTGAGATATATTGTTACCAGATCTAGCGGGACTGTTGTCACTGATTTTTCAGGATGTCTATTGGATGTGTTAGGCCATTGATGTATCTGATTCGATAGGATCGAGTCAGGGGTTAGCTAGATTGTATTGATTTGAGGACTTCGCCAGGGAGGGATGAAATGGTTTTGTTCATCTAGTAGCGCAAGTCAGAATTCAGCAAGGAATTATTATTATCTGTGGCAGGATAATCAGTATCCTCATTTTCAGGTGTTATCTCAAGTTATGAGATAGATGGAATTATTCGACTCAGATTATTGGTACCAGGAATTGTACTAATCAACTTTTGAGTCAATAGAATAAACATCAGTATTTCCAAGAAGAGAACCCGAAGGGTTCAGGAAATCAAGAATTATGGACAAAACATTGTCACATGTGTTATGAAAGAGTGTTTAGTCATTAGTACGAGAATTCGGTTCTGGTGGAAAATTATGAAGCGCTTTTTGTATCAGCATGTTTCTTTATATTGGGGGTGTCAACAGATTTAGACTGAACATCGACAACCTGGAAGTTTGTATCATAGTTATCGATTCCTGAGTGGAAATGGGAGTTATCACGATGGAATTTGTGACCTATTTGCCGGTATTCTCGAGGAATTACGATACTATCAGGGTTGTGATGTATCGCCTCACCAAGACGGCGCATTTCTTTCTGTGTAATCGAGACTTCACTTTTGACAATATTGATTGATTACACATTCAAGAAATTGTGAGTTTTTATGGCATATCAGTAAGCATTGTCAGGGATAGAGATTTCAGATTTGTTTCCAGATTCCGAGGGAGTTTCAAGTATTACTCAAGGAATATTCTCAATGTGAGTACAGCCTATCATTCGGAGAATGATGACCAGTCAGAACATAATATCTACATTTTGAGAATATATTATGAGCTTTGATAAGTGCATTTTGTATGCATTAGTTCGTGATATTTTTATGTTTATTTTGTGTGCATTCATATTGTTTTTATGTATTTTTATGTGTTTTAAGTGCATGTGTGTGTATTTTACTACTTCGGTTAATTTTGTAGGAAAATGGATTTTTGAAGAGTGAATTACGGAGCAGCCTTGATCGAAAAATCATATTTAATTTTATAGAGATCCAAATCCAATCTCCACCATTCAGAATGAATTCATGATGTTTTAAAGCTGCTGTCCAAATTTCAGCTCGATCCGACGGCTAGAAATCAAGATATGAATTTTTTAAAATCGTCGCGCGGTGCAGAAAAATTTGCTTGCTCGAGCGAGAGTCTATGCTCGCTCGAGTGAGCGAGACGTCCAAAAAAGCATCCGAGACAGAATGTTGCTCGCTCGAGCAAGAGGCTATGCTCGCTCGAGCGAGCAAGATGTGGAAAATCACCTTCGGGTATAAGATGGCTCGCTCGAGCGAGATACGCGTGCAGAGTTTTTTAAAAAGGAAATTATTGCTCGGGAAGGATACTAACTTTTGAAGACCCTTGGGCATATAAATACCAATCTAATCATCAGAATAAGGGTTCCAGTTCCAGATTTTCAGAGACGGCGGCTACTACAACTTGGGAGAGAAGATTTCTCGTTTCTTCTTCTTTTCATATTTTTATTTTCAATTCATGATCAAAAACTTTGTTTGAATTATGAAATTGATTTTTGAGTAGTTTTCTCTTTTGATCAAGGCCACGTGATTGGGCCAGACAATTTATGTATAAAACTCGTTTGTTTGTTTGAGATTTTTAGACTTAATTTGAATTTATTGTTTATCGAATTTATATTTGTCTTAAAAATTTCTTGGCCAGTTATTTGTTTGCTTGTTAATCGATTCCAAGTCGACAGAGGAGGTCTCGAATTCGATCACTTTGATATTCAACATAGTGTAAAACTGAATAGAAATAGAATTCGGTTTCATTATGCGGTTTAGGTGTTTATTGAATTTTCACAGTTATTCATGCATTCAAATTTGATTAGAATTACGAAAGATTAGTTCATCGATATTTGAATAGATTTGATTGTTCTAGAAATAGTCCTTCAAACGAATTAGGAAAATTCCCGTGAATTAAGATTAAATCTGATGTCTTAGATCGACTGCTTGTTACATGAATTGTCTGGTACCTACGTGAGTCCTTGATCGAACTTTTCCCAAATTTGAAATAATCCAAAGTTTTCTGCTGCGTTTTAATTAATTTAATTTTAATTGAAATTTTATTTATTAGTTAAAAATCTGAATCATCTTTATTCATTAGTCTAGATTAAGTAGAAATAAATATATTTTGGTAATCATATATTTACAGTCCCTGTGAGTTCGACACTTGGACCTTTGTCCATTATATTATTACTTACCTGGTATTCTTGCCAGTTGAATTTATTCACACCGATTAACGCGGTCAAGTTTTTGGCGCCATTGCCGGGGACTATGTTGATATCATAATTTTTATTTCGCTTGAGATTAGACTGTTTTTTTATTTTTAAGATTCTGAATTCCTCTCTTTTCTTTATAACTTTCAGGTGCAGGTGCTAGTAGAGATGGCGGACAACCTTACTGTTTGGGATATTATTAGGCCGCCAACTGAAGGCTATGGATCTAGCATCGTTCGCCCCACTGTTGAAGCGAACAATTTTGAGCTGAAACCCTCTACTATTCAGCTAATACAATTGCAAGCTAGATTTGGGGGCACATCTGTTGAAGACCCCTACGCTCATCTGGAGCATTTTCTGTCGATCTGCGACACGTTTAAAGTTAATGGGGTAACATCTGATGCAGTGCGACTGCGGTTATTCCCATTCTCTCTTCAAGGCGAAGCTGTTGAGTGGTTAGATGATTTTCCTGCGGGTTCCATCACTACATGGAACCAACTTGTTCAGACTTTTTTGAACAAGTATTTCCCTCCTACTAAGATGGCGAAGTTGTTCTCAGATATTATATCTTTCAAGCAAAAGGAGGGAGAATCTCTACATGCGGCGTGGACCAGGTTCAAAAAGATGTTGAGGACATGTCCTCAGCATAATCTTACTCAAAGCCAGCAGACCCAAACATTCTATAATGGAGCCGATCAGTCGGTTCGATCTATGCTGGATGCTGCTGCTAATGGATGCTTGTTCAGGAAAACGCCAAAAACTTCCTGGGAGATCATCGGTAATATGGCAGAGAGCAATATTGGGTGGCCGGATGTGAAGAAAGAAAAGAATCCGGAGTTCTAGAGGTCGATGCTCTAATGGCTCTGAATGCAAAGATCGACGCTCTCACACACCAAGTCGCACTCATGAAAACAGCGCTAGTTCAAGGGAATCTGCAAGATGAGCAAAAGTTGTTTGAAGTTGAAACGGCTAACTTTACAGGAAATCAAGGACGACAGCCGTACAACTCCTACAACAAAAATTATAATCAGAACTGGCAGCCCAAGCAAGAGGAGAAGAAGCCGAGCTTCGAGGAAATAATGATGAAATATGTGGCGGGTACTGAGGATCGCTTACAAAATAAAGAAGCTATGATGCAGAGGTTGGAAAGTCAGATGGGTCAAATCGCTTCTCAATTGTCAACTCGTCCTGTTGGAGTTCTTCCGAGCAACACTGAACCAAATCCCAAAGGCGTGAGTGCAATTATGGTAGTGACGAGATCACAATCTGAACAGTCTGAGAAGCAACCGGAAGAAGAGGAGGCTATGGAAGGGCCGAAAATTGATGAAGAAAAAGAGGAGGTGCGTGCAGAAAAATCCTCCACGACAGGTAAGAAAGGTAAGACTTCAAAATTTGAAGTTAATGAAAATGTTGATTTATCTACTTTACCTTTCCCCCATAGAGCTAAGCAACTGCTGTTTGATTCTCAATTTAAAAAGTTTCTTGAAATTTTCAAGAAACTGCATATTAACATTCCTTTTGCAGATGCATTAGCTCAGATGCCGAGATATGCAAAGTTTTTGAAAGACTTGCTGAAAAATAAGAAAAAATTGACTGATCTTACGCAAGTTACAGTGAATGAGGAGTGCTCGGCAGTGCTGCAAAAGAAGCTTCCAACAAAATTTCAAGATCCAGGGAGTTTTTCTATACCCTTTCATATTGGAAGTCTGTCTTTTGATAATGTGCTGTGTGATCTAGGATCGAGTATAAATTTAATGTCATATTCTATTGCTTGAAAACTAGGAATAGAAAATATTGAACCTGCTGCTATATCTCTCAAATTTGCTGATGGTTCTATTAAATATCCGAGAGGGATTGTAGAGAATGTCCTAGTCAAGATTGATAATTTAATTTATCCTGTAGACTTTGTTATCCTTGACATGGTAGAGGATTTAGAGGTTTCCTTGATTTTAGGACGTCCTTTTCTTGCTGCTAGTAGGGCGTTTATTGATGTTGAGAGAGGAGAGTTGGTGTTGAGACTGAACGATGAACAGGTAGTTTTTACTATGTCTAAGTCGACTACTGAGAGCCCAATTTTGAAAGCTTGTTCTGCTATTCGTTTGATTGATATGCTTGATGTTGTTGGTGATGCATGTCAGCAAGTGCAGTTGTCTGCAGGAATTGGTCCAATGCATAAAATTTTTAATGATGTAGCATGCAAGTGCAGGACTGATTCGAGTTTTTCACAGACGATGGATAAACCACCTTGAATTTCGCCACTCAAGAGAGGAGTATAGTCGGGCTATAGACTATAAATTTAGCACTGACTGGGAGGCAACCCAGTGTTTTTGCTTTTGTTTTTTATTTTGTTTTTGTTTTGTTTTTATTTGAGTTTTGTTTTTTTTGTCCCATGCCAGTTGGTCGTGCTTGCCGATATTCTAGAATGCTGATACCGTCCCGAAGGATTCTGTCAAGAAGGAAGAGAATGAATCGAAAACCAGGGGAGTGTTATTTTTGTTTTCTTTGTGTTTTTGTTTTTCATTGCATTATGTGTTTGTGTTGCATCTGTCGTGTTACGTATTTGTTTTCATACAGTTTGTGTTTGTTGTTGTTTGCATTGTTATGAGTGGGATGAGTCATAATAGCCAATGATGATGAAGTTTATGTTGAAAAAATTTTATTTTTGAAAAATTTTGCTCTTGACTTGACATGAGAAACTGTAGGTTGAATCGTGAATATTTATAAGCACTTGTGTTAGACCAGTGGAGTGTAACGAAAGATTTGATGAAGTTTCTGTCTGTTTGACCATTGCACGGCAATAGGTGGTTTGTGGATCTTGATTGTGTTCTATGAATTTTGATGAGGCTCTAGTTTACACTTATGATCTTGGGCGCACCTAGAAAAAAATTTTGTATACAATTCCATCCGGGCCTTGAAAGGATTAAAATCCTATAAAAAATTAAATTTAAGGCTAAGTATGCGGGTTAAATGGGATTGATGCTCCATCCGGGCTATAGACGAAGGGATTAGAAAGAAAAAATAGAATGATTTTTTGTATCCTAGCCAGTTATAGCTAAGTCAGCGGGTAATTATTGGGGCTAAAGCAATATCGGGTGCAAAATCCGGAGGTGTGTAATTCATTATCTCAAGGGAGGTGGGTATGTCTAGAGGTCGTTAGAAGGAATGGGCACTTGAAAAGTGAAACTTGCACTAATTTGTTATAGGTTGCTAAGCAGTTTTGAAACGAATTCGATCTAAGTTGTATGAAACTGAAATGACATTTCACACACACACGTTCACGTTAAACCGAAGGTGTATTATGAAAATTTGAGAGCATGTCTGTGATTTTTTGTTGGTGATTGAACTTCTCAGAGGCTGTGCACATTAATGACTTGTCCTTACTTATGTTGTGTTTGCATTTTGTTTTTGCATGTCTTGCTCGAGGTCGAGCAAAAGTTAAGTATGAGGGTGTTGATAAGTGCATTTTGTATGCATTAGTTCGTGATATTTTTATGTTTATTTTGTGTGCATTCATATTGTTTTTATGTATTTTTATGTGTTTTAAGTGCATGTGTGTGTATTTCACTACTCCAGTTAATTTTGCAGAAAAATGGATTTTTGAAGAGTGAATTACGGAGCAGCCTTGATGGAAAAATCATATTTAATTTTAGAGCGATCCAAATCCGATCTTTACCATTCAGAATGCATTCATGATGTTTTAAAACTGCTGTCCAAATTTCAGCTCGATCCGACGGCTAGAAATCAAGATATGAATTTTCAAAATTGTCGCGCGGTGCAGAAAAATTTGCTCGCTCGAGCGAGAGTCTATGCTCGCTCGAGCGAGTGAGACATCCAAAAAAGCATCCGAGACAGAATGTTTCTCGCTCGAGCGAGAGGCTATGCTCGCTCGAGCGAGCAAGATGTGGAAAATCACCTTCGGGCAGAAGATGGCTCGCTCGAGCGAGACCCTATGCTCGCTCGAGCGAGATACGCGTGCAGAGTTTTTAAAAAGGAAATTCTTGCTCGGGAAGGATACTAACTTTTGAAGACCCTTGGCATATAAATACCAATCTAATCATCAGAATAAGGGTTCCAATTCCATATTTTCAGAGACGGCGACTACTACAACTTGGGAGAGAAGATTTCTCGTTTCTTCTTCTTTTCTTATTTTTATTTTCAATTCATGATCAAAAACTTTGTGTGAATTATGAAATTGATTTTTGAGTAGTTTTCTCTTTCGATCAAGGCCACGTGATTGGGCCAGACAATTTATGTATAAAACTCGTTTGTTTGTTTGAGATTTTTAGACTTAATTTGAATTTATTGTTTATCGAATTTATATTTGTCTTACAAATTTATTGGCCAGTTATTTGTTTGCTTGTTAATCGATTCCAAATCGACAGAGGAGGTCTCGAATTCAATCACTTTGATATTCAACATAGTGTAAAACTGACTAGAAATAGAATTCGGTTTCATTATGCGGTTTAGGTGTTTACTGAATTTTCACAGTTATTCATGCATTCAAATTTGATTAGAATTACGAAATATTAGTTCATGAATATTTGAATAGGTTTGATTGTTTTAGAAATAGTCCTTCGAATGAATTAGGAAAATTCCCGTGAATTAAGATTAAATATGATGTCTTAGATCGACTGCTTGTTACATGAATTGTCTAGTACCTACGTGAGTCCTTGATCGAACTTTTCCCAAATTTGAAGTAATCCAAAGTTTTCTGCTGCATTTTAATTAATTTAATTTTAATTGAAATTTTATTTATTAGTTAAAAATCTGAATCATCTTTATTCATTAGTCTAGATTAAGTTGTAATAAATATATTTTGGTAATCATATATTTACAGTCCCTGTGGGTTCGACACTTGGACCTTTGTCCACTATATTATTACTTGACCTGGTACGCTTGCCATTTGAATTTATTCACACCGATTAACGCGGTCAAGCTTGCACTATTGATTTTGGCCAGCTTGGAAAAATCAGGTTTCAGTGATTGAGTTTGTATGCAACTAAAGTTATCACAGCAGTAATGGTATGACACCATTTGAGAAGTTTTTCGGACAATGATGCCGGATTTCACTGTTCTGAGGAGAAATTTGGGAAACAACAGGTTGAGAGACCAAGAGTTAAGTCAACAGGTTGTTGATATAGTTGATTTATCAGGAAATATATCTCTAGAGTTTATTGGTCCAATTGAGATATTGAACAATAAATGAGATATAGTACAGACTCGCATTGCCGTTATATGGATCCAGTATCCACGATGTGTTTCATGTATCACTGTTGTGAGGATTTGTGGTAGATGAGTCTTACATCTTGCAATCATTCAAGGTACAGTGTATACATATTCGACATGTGTGGAGAGGCCATGTTGTTTACTGAATCATAAGAAAAAGTGTTTATGAATAAGAATTTCTTTTGGTCCAATTTCAATATTGAGACACTACTGACGATTATTTGGATTACAGTGATATCTTGTAAAATCATATGAGAGAATAAGAACCTGTTGTTCTTATTCAAGTTCATTTGGTACTTAAGATATGATTTCGAGGAAGAAATCTCTTAAGTGGGGGAGAATGTAATAACCCGGTCCCATTTTACAAGATTAATTTGTTAATCATGTTTAGATTTCATAAAACATGGTTAAGGGACTTTTATATGATTAAACGGACCAAGAAATCGGATCCAAAACACCCGAAAATGATTAATGGGCTTAATTGGGCTCGGGTGGTTCGGAGGGTCCGAACCCAATCCTTAGGTGGATCGGATGGTCCAAACCGATCGGAGCCTGCGAAGGAGTTCGGAATCTACGAAATGATCGGAGCCTCCGAAGTGGAGATCGGAGCGTCCGATCATAGTGCCATGCACGTGGCAATAGAACTTGAACACGTAGCTGCATGCATGAGATTGGAGCCTTCGAAGTGCAGTTTGGAGCATCCGATCTTGGCGTGGCATGCATGCGCAGATCGGAGCCTCCGATCCGGGGTTCGGAGCGTCCAATCGTGCTCTATAAATAGGGGTTCCGAGGAGCTCATTTTCACAACATTTCCCAACCTCTCCTCTCCCATAATGACTCTATTTTAAGATCTTCGGGACTCTTTTATAAAGAGTTGGAGTAGGTAGTAGTATTTTTATAGTTAGCGGAAGTGGCCAAGCAGTGGAGCTTTGGCGAGGTGTTCAGGAGTCGTAGTAGGGTTGTGCCCAAGCTCTAGGGCATTGGACATCAGCGGGCTGACGACGGACGAAGGTATAGCTCTAGCTCCTTATAGTAAATAGGGAGTATGCTATAGTTTAATTAAGGCCTTTTGGGCATGTTATATGATGCATGGTTATTATTAATTGTAGCATTGCATGGTAGGCTTGGAACCTAGATTAGGGCTTCTAGGAACTACCTTAGAAAGGTACGTAAGTATTGACTGAGATTTTCAGCGGGTATGCATACTTATGCGTTGCATTTATGTGCCATGATTATTATGGATGCATGATCCATGTTTTACTGCTTTGAGATATTATGTTCCATGTGCATTTCATATTGATCTTGGATATCCTTCGAGATAAGCCTGTGTTATAGGGTGCTCAGCCCTTGTTAAGGAAGTTTTGGGGCACTGAGAGTCACTCGACCGACGGGTCGTTCCGTCTCTAGTGTTTTTGGGGGGAATCCTAGGTCCACGTCCGGTTAGGAGTGAGTGGTCGGGTCCAGTGGTTTGATTCCCCGAGGCTACAGCTCACGTCCTAGGTGCCAGTCTGAGCAGATTCTGATCTGTCTACCCAGATATTATTTCTCGAACATTACATTGCATGCATCATATGCGTATGTTTACCCGTACTAGCGTACTGAGCGTTTTATGCTCACATCCAGTTGTTTTCTGTTTGTCTGGACATCTCATTCGATGGGGCAGTTGCAGGTATTTTTACTAGAGATCTGGAGATTTGGTGGTGACCAAGGTAGAATTGTAGGGTCAGCCACTAGGCTTTACCATGCTGTATTTTAGTTATTTTAGTTTCTGCAGTTTATCTCTGATTATGATTGATTATTGTTTAGTTTCATGCCTAAGTTCTGATTAATAGGTGATTTCGGGATGGGTCACTACACCCCTGCACTGCCTTCAACCAATTATCTTCGCTTGTTGCGCTCGAGCGCGAGAAGTAACCACTCGAGCGCGCCTGTGGACTGCCCCACACACCAGTTTTCTTCGCTTGTTCCTAAAATTCAACCAATAAAGCCCAAAAGAGTGAACCAAATGCATGAACAAACACACAATGAACAAAAATACTTTTATCCCATACAAATTTATGCAAAACAAATGCAAGAAAACCACAAAAAATGCAAATAAACATGTAAAAACAACTCCCATCAATAGTGAAGTTGGTAGATTTCAACATGGGAAGTCTTTTCGTCTTTCTGACGGTTCCTGATCTATTATATAGACTTTGATGGATCTTCTTGTCAGAAGAGACATATTTTCCAGCGTCCAATGTAAGAGTGTCTTTTCATATTCCTGACCGTTCCTGTAATGTCATTGTAAAGAGTGAATATTTATGAGTATTTATGTATGACTCTTTGTATACTATGAATTCACTTATAAAAAGGGCACTTTTAACTGAAATTCAAATACACACGCAAAAACAAACAAAAAAAAGTGACTACTGAGATTGAAGCGGAGAAAGAAGGAGTATGAATATTTTGTCTTGCAGAAGACAGAATATCTCCAGGCCAAGATATCGGTGCTTCAAACTAGCAACTCTGCACTTCTCTCATCAAAGGAGAAAGCAAGGTTGGAGAAGTACAAGGGACGACTGGAGACAACCAACAGTGAGGATGTTTTCAATGCTGAGGGTGTCCGCCTTCTGATGCTCATGAAAGAGATCCAAATTTTGAATCTGTTCTCACTCTATATTGAGTTCCATTCGGGTGAGATGGGCACCTGGATGAGCTATTAGATAATGGCCGTAGAGTGGGAAATAAAGATTGTAAAATATCATCTATGAATGAAAATTTATTTCCTTTTGTTAAAATTTTCTCTTTATCTAATGATCATGCATGGTATTGTCTACTTATAATCGAAACTAAGTAAATCAGATCGATAGATAGTTAAGAAACAAAAGTAATTTAATAAATCTAACTAGAGCATAAATGTAAAAAAAACAAAAAAAAAACCAAGGGATAAGAAAGCTTAGGCTTGGGGTTGAGATGTTGTCATCCAGTTTTGCTCAGAGATATCTTCTTTTATTTGCTGGATCACTTCCTTGTAGAGTATTTGAATAGCAGGGCAATCTTTGATCTTCTTGAAATTTTAGTATAACGGGGTACAGAAAGAGATGTTCTGCCACAAGATGCCTTTTTCCAGAAGTGAGAAAGGAACCCGCTCTGATACCACTTGTCAAGATCGGAATTGGACTGCATAGACTAGATCAAGTTCCTACTGGCTTAGATCTCTATTGCAATTTAGCTAGTAGTGAGTTACTACTACTACTAGTTTGCTGAATCAGTCGCCTACTAATTTAGTAATGAGTTCAGTAGTATGAGCCATTGAACTCTCCTTCCTCTGAATCTCCAAATCAATTAATCAACAAATATAGAATTGTGCGAAAAAAGGTCAACTAAGAGATTGAACTTGCATCAAATAGCTCTACTGGATGTGTGTGTGTGTTCAACAGAAATTAATAAACACATGAATTTGTTTCTGGATGTTAGGAGACTCAACTGCTTCTACGTCATCTCTTCTTCTGTTTCCAGAAGATAACACTAGAATACTTTGACTAAACAGTCCACCTCAGCTAGGACTTAAACTACTGCCTACAACTGATAATAGGGGTGTTCAAATTTCGGAAAAAATCGAAAAAAACGGAAATCCAAACCGGAAAAATCAAACACCGAACCAAACCGAAAACCGTATTTTGTAATTCAGATATAATTCTTAAAACCAAAGTTTATTTGGTTCGGTTTTGGATTATATATTTCAAAACCAAACCGAACGAAAAAACCAAAATTTCATTAAATTAATAATTTTATTTGCATTTATATTATATATGTTATGAGATAATATTTAGTGAATGTATAATCATTTTGAATAATTCTTAGTTGATTGTTGTTTATGTAATTTATTGTTTTTTTTGTAATTCATAGTTGATTAATTGTTGATTGTTTAATTTAATTTTTAGTTGATTTTTGTTTATGTAATTCATTTAAACTTTATTTTTAAAGTTTTACTAAGAAATCGTGTAAAAAAAGATAACATATTATATTTACAATATATTAATATTATTAATTTTAATTATCATATCAAAATTGAAATAACCGATCGAAATAATCGAATAGTTTTGGCAGAAAATAGAATCAAATTGAAGAAAAATGGTTAGGATATCGGATTATATATTTCTAAAACGAAAACCGACAAAAACGAAATAAAATACCAAAAACGGAATAGAACCGGCCGATGAACTCCTCTACATTTTATTATGTTATGTATTATTGATCAAATCGACCAAATAGAATCGTATAAACCGGTCCATTATAGTACAAAACCAAACCAAACCGAACAGAAGTAAAGTGGTTTGACTTCGGATTACATTTTTCATAAACTGAAAAACAAAAAACCGAACCGAATTTGGACAAATTAAAACCAAACCGGTCGATGAACACCCTTAACTGAGACTCCTAGTTTTCTACTAATTTCAGCTGAGTCCTAGTTTTCTACTGCTTTCAGCTCTCAGCTGAAATCAGGTTACAAAGGTTTGCAGTACCTTAACTGTATTGGTAGTGCTTAATCGTGTCACGTCCAAATTACCCAAATCAACTCAGATAAATAAGATATGCAGTAGTGAGAGTAGGGATCGTTTCCACGAAGAAAGGAAAATTTAATGTGTTCTAAAATAAAAGAAGGGGGTTTTGATTTTTTTAAGATTAACTACTAAAAATTTAAGCAAATTAAAATTCAAGTTTATCACTAACATGCAATATTAAAATTATGACGAAGAAATCAATGAGAAACAAGACTTGGTATCGGTCGACTACATCCTTGATATCATTCATTCAATCATTGATTACCTAAAAATAATTAATCATATCAAATATTAATCATTGAAAATTAAATTCCTGTTTCACCTTAATCTTAGTTAATTAGACATCAGCGTTCTAGATTAACCCTTACCAATAAATCAATCTGGATACCAGTGATCTAGATTTAAATTTAAGGTAGCATTCAAATGAGTAAAACTGATGAATCTAGACAATACAAATACCAGCAATTGTATTTAATGTAGTCAATTGTTGTTCCTACGATTTAACAAATTCACCAGTGGAAAATATTAAACGCAGTTGCTTCATAAATCAGATGATTCAAACAATTACGGATTTGAATTCTAATTTAGCATTAGATTGTATAATGAAATCCTAAGATGGCCAATCCGAAAATCTCATACACAAGCATAACAATCAATCCAAAACAACTTTTGATACTCAATAATAATCAAACACTGAAAGTCAAAATTTCATGAATAAACTAAATCAAGGGTTCGTCTTCCTGAACCAAGTTCTAAAACTTAGCCAACAATATTCATGAATTCAACAGAAAAATTCATGAAAGAAAAATTAAATCTAAGAAAAGAGAGAAGAAAAACTAGCCGCCAAGAGAGTTCTTTTGTTTCTATTTCGTCTACAAATCTTCAGAATCATTCCCAGCCTCTAAGATTCGAAAATATATAATTTAATTAAGGCTAGAGTCCTTAAAAATAAAAATTCCTAATTTAAAGATTTATTCCCGAACAGCCCGTCTCGCTCGATCGGTAAAGATTGACTGATCGAGCGAGACAAAATTACATGCCCTACTGTTTTCATATTTCTTGCGGCCGCTCGATCGGTTGAAGTCTGCAGATCGAGCGGCCAAGCTTCCTGCCTTAATAAATTGTTTGTACATCAAACTAGCGCATACGCGCCTCTTCATCCTCAATAGCGCATCATGTTGTGCAAACAACATGTGCAAATGCGCTTGTCAATCCTTATTTGCACTACTTGTTGTGCAAACAACATGTGCAAATGCCATCCAAGCCTTCATTCGCGCTCCATTCTTCTTCCTTGCTCATTTTCTTCCCTAAATCAAACCAAAAAATTCATTAGTAACTATACAATAAATTTAACCAATGCAAACTCTTCTAATCATGCCAATTAACACACAAAAATGTAGGAAAATATCATCACATCAAACTCCCCCATACTTAATCCTTGCTCGCCCTCGAGCAACACAAAACCAAGAATAAATTCGAACTCATAATCCATAACAAAAATAACCATGATCTTCACATTTGTGCCTCAGGAATTAACTCAATGCATGATCAAGAAAGGCGTTAAAATTCTAACAACAGAACAAGTTCAATATCCAGATATTTAAACTAGAGATATAGCCCCAAACGTGTGTGTGTGTATGGTCATTAGCAAGTGTCATGCACACTTCACAGATTCATTCAATGCAAAACCTCACAATAGCTCAAGTTGCACACCAACAAATCAAATTGATCCATTGAGAAGTTTTATAGTCTTTTCACTTGTCCGAGTAATTGCACCCGGTTATCCTCAACTCCATACATTCTCCTCCATATTTAGCTCTTGGAATTTATAGGAATAGAATTTCAATCCTCATTCCAATGCCTCCCCTCACCTTACTAACTCCATTCTCCTTTTTTTCGATTAAGCTCAAAAGGGAGGTTGATAGGCTAGCGACTTCCTAAGACTATCACAAGGCTCACACGACCTTCACTATGTCATATACAATTCACAAGCCATGACTCGTGCGTGCTAAAGAATATTCAAGAACCATATCAAAGTCTAATTTGCATTGGAGATCAAAGTATTCCAAGGTTAGCAAATCATCTATTTTCAAAAGCATGCATGTCATCAATTAGATATCATCATGGGCTATTGATTTTCAACAGTCAAATTCATCACAAACTATGAGCTCTAAAAAATATTTTCTCATAAAAACGGCTAAATTCTCTCAATGACTGGCTAAGTCCTCTCCCCATACTTAAAATCTTACATTGTCCCCAATGTAAGTAAAAATGCAAAACAAAAATAAATAAATACTAAGAATGAAAAGAAAAACTCCCCTTGGGTTGCCTCCCAAGTAGCACCTCTGTTTACAATCGTTGGCCCGACTGTATGCTTCAGTTCATCATGGTGGTTCATATCTAGTTCTCTTGTCCACCTTCACCCACTTGAACAGTTTTGCAGTTATTTTCTGTCTATTCTTATTCTACTTTGATTTTTATGATATTTTTGTCTCTTTACGACTTCTTCCCTTTTCCTTAGGCGTTCCTTTTGCTCTATTTGGAGGAAGTTTTTGCTTAGTCTGAGGTACCTGCAAATCAGAAAGAAAAATTTCAGCAGAAGTATCCGATATAGGTTGTGCCATTACTTCTTCCAGTTCACTCTTCTTCACAGCTGGCTTGTTCTCTTGTGACAAGAAATCATTAACATCAAGATTATTAACAACACTTTCACAACAAGGAATTTTCAGGGTATCAAAAATATGAAACTTAACAATCTCCCCATCAAATTCCATAGTAAGAGTACCATTATTTACATCTATAATTGACTTTGAAGTTTTCAAAAATGGTCTTCCTAGCAAAATTGGACTATTCAAATCATTGTTTTTCATGTCAAGCACATAAAAATCAGCAGGAAAAACCAATTTACCAACTTGCACAAAAACATCCTCTCTCACTCCTCTAGGAAAAAATAGTAGATTTATCAGTCATCTGAACAACAATTGTAGTTTCATTCAAGGGCCCTAGTTTTAAGGAGGCATAAACAGAATATGGCCTGACATTAATCGACGCTCCTAAGTCTAGCATGGCTGTATCAAGCTGAATATCTCCTATCTTAAAAGGAATAGAAAACATACTTGGATCCTTGAATTTTGTAGGTATTTTTCTTTGTATCACAACAGAAACCTGTTCTCCCAATTCAACTCTCCAACATCCCTTCAGTTTGTGCTTTCTCTTCATAGTACACAATTCTTTTAAAAATTTAGCATAGCGAGGTACTTGTTTGATAGCATCTAATAAAGGAATATTCACCTCACATCTACGAAAAGTTTCATATAGTCCCTTGATACCTTCATCCCTCCTAGACTCTTTTAACGCTAAGGGAAAAGGGGCTACCGGTTTATACTCAGAAAGGGGAGAAAACTTACCTCTCGGTGCCTCTTTGTTCTGTACTGGCTTTTTCTACACTTCTTCATGAACCTTCAACTCTTTTCCACTCCTTAAGGTGATTACACTCACATTCTCCTTTGGATTCACCACTTTCTGTGATGGTAAGCTGCTAGAATTTTGTTCCTCCAACCTGTTTATTGTTGTTGCCAACTGCCCCACCTGAGTGTTCAAGTTTTTGATACTTGCTCTCGTTTTCAGTTGAAAAGTTACAGTATTAGTAGCAAGATCCTTAACAATGTTTTCTAGAAACTCACCAGGCGTTGGGACTTGCGGACGCTGTGGTTGTGGAGGATACGGTGGCTTATAAGCTTGAGCATTCGATTGGTTCACTGGAGGTGTAGGTTGGTTCATTGAATGATTTCCATATCTGAGGTTTGGATGATCCTTCCAACCTGGATTGTATGTATTCGAGTAAGGATCATAATTTCTCTGTGGTGGCCCTGGAAATCCTCCTACTGCATTAACTTGCTCAGTAGATCCCTCTTGAAGTGTGGGACACATGTCAGTTGCATCTCCCATCGCAGTGCAAATTCCACAAACCTTCACATTTTGTCCGTTCCCTACAGCCATTTGATGCACAAGAGACGTCAATTCAATCAATTGTTGCTCAAGAGAAGAGACATTTACCTCGCTATTTTTCCTTGGTGCATGATCATTCCTGTTGGTGCCAAATTGCTGAGAATTGGCAGCCATATTCTCAATCAAATTCCTTGATTTCACTGGAGTTTTATCCATATAAACTCCTCCACTAGCCGCATCTAGCATATTCCTGTCATGAGACAATAAACCTTCATAGCAGTATTGGATTAACAAATTTTCACTTATCTGGTGCTGCAGACAACTAGCACAAAGCTTCTTGAACTGCTCCCAATACTCATGAAGTGATTCCCCTGTAAATTGCTTTATCCCATAGATCTCTTTTCTGATATTTGCTGCTCTTGAAGCTGGAAAGTACTTCTCTAAGAAGATCCTCTTCATCTCTGTCCAGGTGGTAATGGATCCAGGAGGTAGGTAGTATAGTCAATCCTTTGCAGCATTCTTCAATGAAAACGGAAAGGCTCTCAGCTGGATTTGCTCCTCTGTTACTGCATGGGATTTCATGATTGTGTACACAACATGGAATTCCATTAAGTGCTTTTGGGGATCCTTACCTGCAAGACCATGAAAAGCAGGCAACAAATGTATTAGTCCATATTTTAATTCAAAAGTAGCATTAGTTTCTAAGGTAGGGAAAGTAATGCATAAAGACTGCTGGGTCAGATCAGGAGTGACCAGTTGTCTCAAACTCAAATTTGCGTTTTCAACCATTGCTCCTCTAAGATCCTCACACACTCGCTCGTCTTCTCTTTGTTTCCTACGAGTTTCTCTCCTTCGTCTATGCAAAGTTTTTTCTATCTCCGGGTCGTATGGAAATTCTTCTTCCCAAGAGTCACCTGAAAGCTTGAACAAATCCAAGAAGCACTGGGAAAAGAATAAAAAATAAAAGTAAAAACAAGAACACAAATAAATTAAACACCGTTCCCCGGCAACAACGCCAAAATTTGGTAGCGCTTAATCGTGTCACGCCCAAATTACCCGACTCAACTCAGATAAATAAGATATGCAGTAGTGAGAGTAGGGATCGTTCCCACGAGGAAAGGAAAATTTAATGTGTTCTAAAATAAAAGAAGGGGGTTTTGAATTTTTTAAGATTAACTACTAAAAATTTAAGCAAATTAAAATTCAAGTTTATCACTAACATGCAAGATTAAAATTATGACGAAGAAATCAATGAGAAACAAGTCTTTGTATCGGTCGACTACACCCTTGATATCATTCATTCAATCATCGATTACTTAAAAATAATTAATCATATCAAATATTCATCATTGAAAATTAAATTCCTGTTTCACCTTAATCTTAGTTGAATAGACACCAACGTTCTAGATTAACCCTTACCAATAAATCAATCTGGATACCAACGATCTAGATTTAAATTTAAGGTAGCATTTAAATGAGTAAAACTGATGAATCTAGAAAACACAAATACCAGCTATTGTATTTAATCTAGTAAATTGTTGTTCCTACGATTTAACAAATTCACCAGCGGAAAATATTACACGCAGTTGCTTCAAAAATCAGATGATTCAAACAATTACGGATTTGAATTCTAATTTAGCAGTAGATTGTATAATGAAATCCTAGGATGGCCAATCCGAAAATCTCATACACAAGCATAACAATCAATCCAAAACAACTTTTGATACTCAATAATAATCAAACACTGAAAATCAAAATCTCATGAATAAACTAAATCAAGGGTTCTTCTTCCTCAACCAAGTTTTAAAACTTAGCCAACAATATTCATGAATTATACAGAAAAATTCATGAAAGAAAAATTAAATCTAAGAAAAGAGAGAAGAAAACCTAGCCGCCAAGAGAGTTTTTTTGTTTCTATGCCGTCTACAAATCTTCTAAATCATTCCCTAGCCTCTAAGATTCAAAAATATATAATTTAATTAAGGCTAGAGTCCTTAAAAATAAAAATTCCTAATTTAAAGATTTATTCCGGAATATCCTGTCTCGCTCGATCGGTAAAGATTGATCGATCGAGCGAGACAAAATTTCATGCCCTAATGTTTTCATATTTCTTGCGGCGCTCGATCGGTTGAAGTCTGTAGATCGAGCGGCCAAGCTTCCTGCCTTAATAAATCGTTTGCACATCAAACTAGCGCAAACGCGCCTCTTCATCCTCAATAGCGCATCATGTTGTGCAAACAACATGTGCAAATGCGCTTGTCAATTGGTTCTTTCACTGGTTGTGGTCTCATATTTATAGGCACAAGGTAACGGTCATCTTAGATTCAAATACATCCGTTGGTTTGTAGTCGTTTTCTTGTCCTTTAGTTCACTGTAAGTGTAACGACCCACGTCCTTCCACCGCATCCCTGTCCAGCACATAGCATGGGCTTGGACCGCATGGTTCAAAGGGCATCGCACTCATGACCTCCCCACTCCTGGCAGTGGGTTTTTGCCCTCCCCGGGAATCAAACCTTGTACCTCCAGGATTAAGTACAAAGTTTTATGATTCCTGGTACCATTGAGCGAGGGATGCGGTGGAAGGACGTGGGTCGTTGCAAAAAAGGGTGCCCTTTTATGTAACGACCCACGTCCTTCCACCGCATCTCTCCCCAGCCTATAGCATGGGCACGGACCACATGGTTCGACGGGCATTGCACTCATGACCTCCCCACTCCTGGCAGTGGGTTTTTGCCCTCCCCAGGAATCGAACCTTGTACCTCCAGGCTTAAGTACAAAGTTTTATGATTCCTGGTACCATTGAGCTAGCGTTGTAATGTCCCAAAATTTATTACCGAATTAATTGGGAATTAAAATAATTATTGAGTTGGAAAAATAATTATTACTGTCAAATTAGTTATAGAGTGTATTTACAAAATACACGTGCCAATTAGTCAATGAGTTTGACTATTTCTGAATATCTAATAATTTTGGCATTTTGAGATAATTATTGAGATAATGGAATTAAAATAATTATTGATGCCAGATAATTTAAATTGGAGAAAATAATCAGTTTGGGTGACTGGTCAAAGCCTTAGATTGACTTAATTTATTTATTGGGAATTAACTAGTCTAGTTCTCAGGTCAAAGTTCGCTATTTCAGATAATTGTAAAAATATGTTAAATTACATATTGGTGTAAAATAACACAAGAGCATTAAAATGGATCAGACCGGATCATTTAAGGACCAAATTTTATAATATTAAGTGGTACATTCTCTCTCACGCACTAAACACCTAAAACACACACTAAAACCCTAACCCCCAATTCGTCCCTACCATCGCCGGCCGTCCGATCGCCGCCATTGCCATCAATTGACCCCGCCATTTTGTAGCTCTCGTCGATGCGGTCACAACCATACCAAGAATCGTGAGTTTTGGTGTCCGATTTGGTGATCACGAAGTCGAGAAAGGGGCGACACTATTCATCGTCTTCTTCGCGTATAATAGTCGGATTTTAGCTCGATTGAGCTTGTTTTTGGTCTGCTAAACGATATTAGGATGTGTGTAGATCATTTCCAAAGCTTATTCCAACATTTTTTGTGGAAAATCGGGTAGATCGAAGCTTTGAATGTCGTCGCCGCCTCCACTGTAAATCTCCGATTCCGGCCGCCTCGGTGGTTTTCTCCTATCGTGGCTTAGTCCATTAAAATAGTCTCATCAAGCTCTACAAGCCTGCCAAATTTCAGAATTTTTGGAGTTGTTCTGCGATTTTCCGATGACCACCGCTGCGTCGCCGCCGTCTTCTCCAGCGAGCCACCGACCTCCGATGTGTTATCCATTTTTGACCGGTTCGACGTGATAGATCCGAATATCCAAGTTTCGATTCGTGATTCGAAATTGTTAAGCGGTGAGAGCGCAATAAAGTTCGGTAATTTTTGGTCAAAGTTAGACCAGAGTTGACCAAGGTTGACTTTTGACCATTGTGTGATTTTTCGCAGATCGGAAGCTAGTTGAGGATATCTAGAGGCATAATTCAGCAATTTAGGGATTTGAGCTTTTTAGAATTGGAAAGTTGTGAGATTCTCGAATCCCGATATACGCAACCGCAACTGTATAGGTTTTTCGTGCATTTTAAACGCAAAGGCATGTTATACCCTTCCTTTCTCTCACCATTTAGATCAGTATATTCACTGTTTTAATTATTAAATTGTGTTGTTGCATTTGTATGTGGATATGGTAACTCAAATTTTAACTCATGCATCATTCGCGTTTTTATGTATTGTGGAAGATTTTTCTGTCATGGTTGGGTCTTAGTTGCTGTTCACTGGTTGATGGCTGGGTTAGGTTCCTTTGGGTCTTGGTTTAAGATGTCTAGAAGTAGTGTCAGCTAGGTGAAAAGTTGGATGGTTTTAAGGGTGGTCTATCTAGCGGGCAGCTTAGGCAGGGCTCGGACGAGTGGGTTGTCCGGGTCGGGTAAAGTGTATTAGGGTCATATGTTATGGTTTGGTTTCTGATTCTTTTGTGTTGGACCGGGTAATTTATTTAAGAGTCTAAGTGTTTAGTTTATTCATTTGTTCAATTTTGTTATTGGGCCTAAGATGTTCATTGTGCTTAATTTAGTTATTGAGTGTAAAATGTTTATTGAGTTTAATTTATTTATTGGGCTTAGTTGTTTATTTGGAATAAAGTGTTATTTGGACTTGAATGAATTGATTTAGTTATTGAGCCAAGCTTATTGGGCTTAAGATATTTATTGAAGGTTTAATTTAATAATTGAGATAAATTTGTTAATGAGCCTAAGTTGTTTAATTATTTGGTTGGACTAAGTACTATTGTGCCAATCTAAGTCTGATTGGGACATTTAAAGTGTGATTGAGCTAGTCTAATTATTTTTGGGCCAGTATAAATGTTAATGAGCCAGTCTAAGTTTATGGGCTTTAGTTAAGGGGCAGCAACTCGAACTAGCCAATGACAAATAAAATAGTCCGTAAATATATATTTAATTGATGTATATATATATTTTCATATAAGTATGATTTTTATTATGAAAAATGAATTAAATATATATTTACGGGAAAAATTTTAAGAAAATGATATTTCTAAGTTCATGATTCATGCATGTATTTTATGATGAGATAACGGGCATGCAAAGAAAATATTTTTGGGAAGTTGAAGTGATTTGTGACAAACACGGGACTGGAGGTCGGGATACCGGGCCTGATGACCTTTCCACTTACGATTATGAGCCTATGGATCCCCAAAGGTTGGGTGAAGTGGCATAGGGCGTTAGGGGTACACCCCACAGGCCGCCACCACGTACGATGGATTTAGATTGATCAATCGAATTAGGTTACAGTTTACTGATATGACCCACAGAAAATGATTTTTATGTTTATGACATGCCAATGCTTATGTTATGTATTATGTTACGTATTATGTTATGATATAGATTACGACGCAGTTTATGCATACGATTTTACGATCATGCATGCATTAGAATCCTCAGGTTATTTTTATATACGTTATGTGTTTGCATGTGGTTTTATTTAGTAGTACTCGTTATTAAAGGTAGAGCATGCTGGGACTTTAGGCTCACTAGATCTAAATGGTGTGTAGGTGAGATTTATGTTATTCAGGAGGTTGTGATCCCGACTGGTGGTGAAGACCTCTGTGCATTCGTGGCAAGCTAGCACACCCGTGACCTACGCACTTTTATGTTTCAATGATTATGAGATTGTATCAAACTATCTTCCGCATCTTACGTTATTGAATATTTACGCATGGATTTATAATGTGTTTGAGTATTTAAGTTTTGACATGAAATCGTTTTTTATTATGTATTAAATTTTATGAAAATCTATTTTAAGTATAGATGCATATATGTATGGGCATATATGTAAAAAAAAATCCTTCGAGTTTGGTTCGTTTCATTTGGTATCAGATCAAGGTCCTTGGAGGGTTGGCTAGCCTGCTACGTGGAACTCAGAAGTCGCACTACCAGTCTGTGAGTTTTAAATGCTTTTAATTATGTTTTACGAATGGGACCCATGAGTTAGTTTTCAGTGAAATTCATGTTATAAGGCTTTTAAATTAAAATACATAGCTATGCACTACGGTTGCATGAGGGATTATTGGTAATTGTAGTATGTCTCCGAGTCGCGTAGTTTGTGATGCGGGTAATCAGGATCCACCTTCGCCTCTACCTTCACCTGCAGCTCTACCACTCGCAGCTTTTGAGAGGGCCAGCATGGGCATGCTAGCTGGTATCACGAGTTTACTTGAGCATCAGGCTGGACAGCTTAGGAGGGCACATAAGGAGGACATCACTGAGAGGTTCTGCAAGCAAGGATCGAAGGATTTTGAGTGGACCCATGATCCACTTGTGGCTGAGGAGTAGATTCTAACGTTGTAGACGATCTTTGCCTACATGGGCACCCAGGATGCTGATTGGGTCAGATGCGCAATCTACATGTTGAAGGATGATGCAACTCTCTGGTGGGAAGGCATAGTGACTAGTCTTGATCTGGCCAGGATGATTTGAAGGGATTTCAAGACGGTTTTATTTGAAAAGTACTTCACAAAGGATGTGCGAGGCCATCTGATTCGTGACTTCATGAGCCTTCTGAAAGAGTGGGTGCCCAGTTAGCCAACTTGTGGCTAAGGGCTATTATGACTCTATGTATAAACAATCTTTGTTTAATATAATTTACATTAATTAATGGCATTTTCTTTATCTTTCTTCATATTGTTATATTGTGATATAATATTGTTGTTTTGATAAAGACCTTGAATATACTATAGTGTAAGTAAGATGAGATAGTGAATAAAGAGAGATCACTATTATGAAACACATCTTATAGTCACTGTATATTCTAAATAGTTCCTAGTCAATTGAGCCGTCCGCTAATAAGGATAAGGATTGCTCGAGATTGAGACTAGCATTTGTGATGCCAAGTACCACGTTTCATTGGTAGTGGACATGGAGATGTTCAAAGCATGAAAATGGATATTCATATGATGAATTATCGAACTACCCTATTCGGACTTTCCAAGTGGTTATTATTATTTGAGTGGATAAGTCCGCGGTTTTGGTTGTACACCATTAGTCCTTACTACTTGAAACATCATTGAGACTCTATATGCTAGTATTGTACTTTGTCATTTGTAATAAAAAGTGGGTCTGGTTTATGGCTCGTTCCCACCCTTAAATATGTATCCCCTACTTTTCATTGAAATTTATTGTAAATTTATTAGACTTAGTGGGAGATAAAGATTTGAAGACAAAGGTGGGCCCAGCAGACAATAAAGACCGAAGAAATATAAATTGGAAGCTCAATATAATAGGATTGCATTGCATACTTGCATATCACCTAGGATTGGACTTAGACTCGTGATTGGCAACCACGGGTCGATTAGTATTGGAGTCGATCATCCTAAATATAATATTTGATATTATAGTTGTATGCATGTTTAGAACTAAATTGCATGAATCCCGCAAGCATACAAATGTTGATTGATGAGACGAATTTTTCAAAATTAAAAATCCCTCATTTTAAATATGATTTAAAATTGATATCAAGATTAACAAAAGGGAATTTAAAAAATTGTTTAAATGTTCCTACCTTCCATCAACGATCAATGTATGAGATGCTACCCGCGGGCACGGTCTGGCTCATATTATTGGGGGGGCCCGTTCGTCGGAAAGCTGTACATTGGATCGACACAAGTTGTAAGTTGGGTGGAACTCCCATGGGATTGGCTCATATTATTGGGGATCCACATGGCGACCTTCCATCACAACTTAATATTGATGGGTTATCTTGACATGTCACAATAAAAGGCGTCATATTATTGGGCCCTTATTGGACATGAGGTAAAAACATGGGGATTGCTTTGGAAGCAATTGGGCTCTACCTTTTGAAAATTATGGTTGGCTAATATTATTCGGGACTATAGTTTGTCAGTTGGACTCCATGTTCCCTCTAAGGAAACAAGTTTCCCGTTTTCACTAGAGGGTAGTGAAATCGTTAAAATAGTGGGAGTGAAATTCATAAATTTAAATCTCGCCATATTTTATGTCTTAGTAAATTAATTAAACAATCACTGATTATTTTCATTTTCTTTTCAGTATTTCATTACAATGAATTCGCGCAATCCACTATACTCAATTCTCGAACAAAACAAATTGACTGGCGCAAACTATACAGAATGGTTCCGTAAATTAAAGATTGTTCTAAACTCGGAGAAAATTTTCTACATGTTAGAAAAGAATCCTCCAAAGGAAGCACCGGCTAATATAAGTCCGGAAGAATTGGCAAAACTTGATCAATGGTGGGACCATGATATCAAGGCTAAATGCTATATGCAAGGTTCAATGTCTGATGAACTCCAGAGGAGATTTGAGAATGCTATATGCAAGGTTCAATGTCTGATCAAAGATGAAGCACCTCAAGAAACTTTTTGGAGCTCAGTCAAAGTCAGAGAGGTATGCCACCATCAAAGAGCTCATGACATGCCGCATGCTAGATGGGACTTCTGTCCGTGATCATGGGGTACACATGATTGGGCTAATTGAGAAGTTGGTAACACTCGATTTGACATTGGAGCATGAATTGAATACGGACTTATTGCTTCTTTCACTTCCTTCGTCGTTTGACGGATTTGTGGTGAACTTCAATATGAACAAGATAGAGGCCACCCTTGAAGAGATGGTCAATATTCTTGTGTTTTATGAGGCCACATTAAAGAAGAAAAACCGGTACTCTTGGTTGGCTCCTCTTCTTACTCCAAGAAGGGGCCAAGTGGAAAGGGTAAGAAACGTTCTGCCCCACCCAAGAAAATTGTACCAAAGAAGAAGGGCAAGACAAAAGCTTCAAACGTGAACATATCTGGAGATGTTTGCCATCACTGCAAGAAACCCGGTCATTGGAAACGTAACTGCAAGGAATACCTCGAGCAGTTGCGAACTGCAAAGGGTATGTTTTACATTGAAATAAATGTTTCACTTAATACTACTTCTTGGGTATTGGATACCGGATGTGGATCTCACATTTGCAATTATTTGCAGGTGATGACAAGAAGTCGTAAGCTTAGGATGGGTGAGACCCAGCTGAGGCTCGGAAATGGTTCCATAGTTGAAGCCAAAGCAGTGGGAGACGTTTATTTAGTTTTTCAGAACGATTTTAAGTTACTTTTAAGAGATGTTTTATTTGTACCAGATTTGATTAAAAACATTATTTCTGTTTCTATGCTTGATAGATATGGTTTTTCTTGCAATTTTGTGAATGTGATTTGAAATATTCACAAGAATGAATGTTTAATTGAAAATGGACAACTTGAAAATGATCTATATAACTTAAAATTAAAAGACGTTCCAATTAATTATGTTGATAAACTGGTAACAACAAATAAAAGGAAAAATGATAGTCAAAACCCAGCAAACCTTTGGCATGCTAGGCTAGGTCACATTTCCTAAAGGAGGATGAACAAGCTAGTGGGAGAGGGCATGTTTGATATGTCTGATATTAAATCTCTACCTACTTGTGAGTCCTGCCTAAAAGGAAAAATGACTAAATCTCCTTTTAAAGGAAAACCTGAGCGTAGTCAAAATCTGTTGAATTTGATCCATACAGATGTTTGTGGTCCATTTAGTATTGGCACTAAATTTGGACACACCTACTTCATTACCTTTACTGATGATTTTTCTAGGTATGGATATTTATATTTGATAAAATATAAGTCTGAAGCATTTGAAAAGTTCAAAGAATTCAAGGCTGAAGTAAAGAACAAACTAGGAAAAAGTATTAAAGCACTTTGATCGGATCGAGGTGGAGAATACTTAAGTACCGAGTTTTTGGACTATCTAAAAGAGAATGGGATTCTCTCTCAGTGGACTCCTCCTATGACACCTCAGCTCAATGGTGTTTCGGAGCGTCGAAATCGAACTTTGTTGGACATGGTTCGATCCATGATGAGCTTCACTGAGATCCCACCTTCGTTTTGGGGCAATGCGCTTGAAATGGTGGTATTGTTGTTGAACAATGTCCACACTAAAGCAGTGGATAAAACTCCATACGATTTATGGAACGGCAAAACTCCTAAGTATTCGTACTTAAGGATTTGGGGATGTCCTGCTTACGTGAAGCAGACAGTGGGAAATAAGTTGGATAGTCGTTCCACCTTATGTTATTTTGTAGGATATCCTAAGAATTCAATCGGATATTATTTCTATCATCCTAATGAAACAAAAGTGTTTGTTTCGAGAAATGCCACCTTCATGGAGAAGGAGTTCTTACTTGATAAGAAAGGCAAGGTGATGGAACTCGAAGAAATTCGAGAAGAACCCGAGATACAAAATAACGATCCTACACCTCAGGAACCATTGATTGACACGCCTATTCCTAGAAGATCCGAGAGGACTTCTAGACCTCCTATATGATAAGGTCTTCTTCTTGAAGGGGATCAAAGTGAACCCGACATTGGATGTGATCCAAGAAACTTCAAGGAAGCAATTTCTGATGCAGATTCGAATTTATGTCTTAATGCTATGCAGTCGGAAATAGACTCGATGCATACAAACCAAGTTTGGTCTTTAGTAGATCCACCCGATGGAATTGTTCCAATAGGGTGTAAATGGATCTACAAGAGAAAACTTGGGCCTGATGGTAAGGTATTGACCTACAAGGCACGATTGGTCGCAAAAGATTATACTCAAAGACAAAGAGTTGACTATGATGAAACCTTTTCACCAGTTGATGTTCAAGTCCATAAGAATCCTTATTGTCATAGCAGCATGGTATGACTATGAGATATGGCAAATGGATGTGAAGACTGCATTTCTTAATGGAAACATTAAGGAAGAAATCTATATGATGAAGCCCAAGGGATTCACATCCATGGGAAGCGAGCATAAGGTATGCAAGCTTCAGAGATCAATTTATGGTCTCAAACAAGCATCAAGAAGTTGGAACCAGAAATTTGATAAAACAATAAAGGACTTTGGTTTCATCAAAAACCCGAAGGAACCGTGCGTGTACAAGAAAGTAGTTTTTTTTAAAAAAAAAAACACCGCCGGGAGCGGGGGGTTAGGCAGACCCCTACCTGTATATAAACATAAAAAAGCGATACAAATAAAACCTAACGGAGGAGGGGGACTAGGCCAAGACCTCCCCAAGAGAGGACATCTATCTATGTGTTATGGAGTTTCTCTATCCAAGTCTATGTGTCCCAAGACTGACGAAAAGATAGAGAAAATGACACACATACCATATGCGTCAGCCATAGGTAGTATTATTTATGGGATGATATCTACAAGACCGGATGTAGCCTTTGCTCTGAGTGCCACGAGCAGATATCAGGCCAACCCCGGTCAAATGCATTGGAAAGCCGTGAAGGATATTCTTAAGTACTTGAGAAGGACTAAGAATATATTCATGGTTTATGGAGGAAGAGAATTGAAATTGGAAGGCTATACCGACTCTAACTTCCAAAGCGATGTGGATGACTCGAAGTCAACCTCTGGATTTGTATTCATGCTCAATGGCAGTGCTGTCTCTTGGAAGAGTTCCAAGCAGGACACCACAGCAGATTCCACCACTGAGGCAGAATACATTGCAGCATCTGCTGCTGCTAAAGAGGCCGCTTGGATGAGGAATTTCGTCCAAGATTTGGGTGTAATTCTTGAAGCTGTTGGTCCAGTTCCGGTGTGCTGCGACAACACTGGTGCCTTTTCTCAGGCAAAGGAACCAAGGTCTCATCAAAAATCCAAACACGTACTGAGAAAATACCACATCATCCGGGAGATTGTGGAAAGAGGAGACATCACTGTCGAGAGAGTGGCCTCTACAGACAATATCGCTGATCTACTTACTAAACCCTTGCCAGGACCATTGTTTGACAAACATCGTGAAGCAATGGGATTACGCAGTATGACTAGTTGGCTTTAGGGCAAGTGGGAGATTGAAAGAGTGGGTGCCCGGTTAGCCAACTTGTGGCAAAGGGCTTTTATGACTCTATGTATAAACAATCTTTGTTTAATATAATTTACATTAATTAATGGCATTTTCTTTATCTTTCTTCATATTGTTATATTGTGATATACTATTGTTGTTTTGATAAAGACCTTGAATATACTATAGTGTAAGTAAGATGAGATAGTGAATAAAGAGAGATCACTATTATGAAACACATCTTATAGTCACTGTATATTCTAAACAGTTCCTAGTCAATTGAGTCGTCCGCTAATAAGGATAAGAATCGCTCGAGATTGAGACTAGCATTTGTGATGTGAAGTACCACGTTTCATTGGTAGTGGACATGGAGATGTTCAAAGCATGCAAATGGATATTCATATGATGAATGATCGAACTACCCTATTCGGACTTTCCAAGTGGTTATTATTATTTGAGTGGATAAGTCCGCGGTTTTGGTTGTACACCATAAGTCCTTACTACTTGAAACATCATTGAGACTCTATATGCTAGTACTATACTTTTACTCGTTTACCGACTCTAAGGGGTCATCAGGTATCGGGATTGTGTACAGTTACGACACATATAGGAGTCGATGCTTTGTTATCAAGGATTCACCACACGCTTGCGAGTGTGGATATCCTATGCGATCTGAGGAGATATTAGTGTGACAAATCTCTGGCCAGAGTGCTCGATGTGATTTAGGTTACTTGGTTTCCTAGTAGCACATGCGATGTCACTCTTTGATCTTCAAGATGCGTTGCATAGTTATCGAATCTTGAACGACTCTCGATGTACCAATGGTTGTTGATTCGATCGGGATATATGGATGAAGGGACTGTACTGTACGCTAACCAAAACCTACAGGTTCTTGCAAGCACTATCAGTGATACCTAAGGAATCATGGGGCGATGTTGCTAGACGCTCTTACCATGATTCGATGGGTAAGTCGGAAATTGTTGTTTCGAGTCACAAGGAGTTGTGAGCCCACGGCTAGCTGTATCCCTGAACCATTGAGGGTCACACAAGTAATGGATTACTAAACCCCGTTGAGATAGTTAAATTTAAAGAGTTAAATTTAATGAAAGAGAAGTTGGACTTCTTAAATAAAGGGAGTGGAATTTCCTAAAATGATATAGGGATGGACATTTTTGGAAATCACTGAATTCGGATTCAGAAAAATTATCTTGACTTTAAAAGGTGCAGAAATGGTTTCTGTGCACATTGGTGAAATCGGTTTATAAATCGAAGTCATGATGAATTTTATATTAATTTCTATAATAACGGGCTTGGCTTGTTGGGCTTAAGTTATGGATTGTGGGCCCTAAGGAGTTAGTGTCCTAATACAATTATAACTTAATCCAGTCTAAAAATTATATATAAATACATGTGTAGGGTTCGAAAATATCACTTTTTCTCATCTTGGATTTTCGAAAATACATATATAATTTAAGGGGAATTTTCGAATTCTCCTCTTTCCTTTATGAGAAAATTTAGTCTGTGATTTTTCTGAAAAGTCACTTTCTGAATTGACAGATCAAATCTGTTTATTCTCTACGATAAACATCTGATTGATTTCTAGTGCAATCAATCAGAGAGTTTCTGTTTTCTATTCGTGGACCTGATTCCGGAGATTGATCGAGCAAGTCATCGGTTCCCGAGATTTACAAGAAGAGCAGATTAAATTCTGTTGGAGTCCATAATCAAGCCATTGCTTGAAGAGGTAAAAATATTTAATTGTGATTTTTTATTTTTACTTGCAAGATTTTAATCGTTTGGATTTGATACCCACGATATGAAATTGTTCCATATCGAAAAAATAAATTTTTTAAACTTTCGCTGCTTCGGGTATCACATCCGTGTGATTAGAGAACGCGTGTTCCAATACCTTCGATAGGGAGATAGGACTGTGGCCAAGTATCTGAGGAAATTCGAGCGGGAGTGTCACTTCGTGCCCACGATTGCTACAATGGAGAGAGGCTGCGACATTTTACTGAGAACTTGAGGTCCCACATCAAGCATATGTTTCCATGGCAGACGTGACGAAGCACAAGGTAGCGGTTAGTCGAGCGTGCCAGTCCGAGAAGGGAGGAAGGAGATGTTGGCTGACTCCCAGAAGCAGAGACAGTTCCAGCAGTCATCTAGAGGACATTCCTTGCAGCAGCCAACATAGAAGTCTTATCTTGGGTCGTCTAAGGGCTCAGATTCTCTTAGACCGCAGCAGCAGCGGCAGCAGAGGTCGCAGGGCCAGCAAAAACAGCAGCATTAGGGGGCAGTTGCCCTTAGCACTGGAGGGGTACCTTCTTACAGACAGTGTCAGAGGCCTCATGCTGGAAAGTGTTTGGTTGGCTCAGGCAGGTGCTACCATTGCGAGGATCTTGAACAATTTCGTGGAACTGTCACAGGGCGAGGTAGACCACAGGGCATTTGTTTGTGGTGCAGGCTGAGGATGCAGATCATGATACTTCAGTTAATGGGATGCTTAGTTAAGATTTGTATTGAAAATTGCTTGACTGTTGTACTTGTGTTTTAGAAATGCATGTGTAGGATGAGAATTATGTATTGGTGAAATTAGCATGTTTAGGATTGAACTTTAGATGTTAATTGGTTTCTCTAGAAGAGTGTTCTATATATGTTGGGAAATCTTTTGCGTACAGGGAAGATTAGCATTATAGGTATTGTTACTTTTGTGTTTCTAGATTCTGGAGCTACGATTCTTTTATCTCTCAATAGTTTTTGAGGATTTTTAGTAATTGTTTGCTATAGGTTAGATGCGAATGTTGAGTCGGATAGAATGTTTTGAAAATTCTCTTAGAGATTTGATTGATTGCTATTGAGGAATTCAGATTTCATTTTTCTCAGGAATCGTTGAGCCAAATGACTCGGGTGAAGGGTACTATTGAGAGATGAATTAGTTTGTTGCAGATATGAAATTTGGGAATTTGGTGATAGTCGTAATTGAGTAATTAATTATTGATTGACATTTAGTTGATTTTGTGAAGGATTGGGAAGGTGCTTTTGGGATAGAGTAAAATCAGTTACGTTAGTCATTTTATCAATTCTTTTCGAAAATATTGGAATCCTTCTTGTAGTTCATACATTCCTTGATTCGCATGACATTGTTCATTGAAGATTCAGTCAATTTGACTTCGAATGATATTTCGGTTATGAATTTCGGCTTGAGAACTTGAATTCTAAATCTGGACATGGATATTGATTTGGGTGAGTATTGTTATTCTATTCCATTGGGATCTCGATTTTATTTTGTTGACATCGGATTACACCTTGGGATTTTATTTCATTTTCGTTGAGTGCGTGTAGATTTCCTCGTGTAAGACACGTTGACAACCTTGATTTTGATTTGTATTGATGATGGACATGATGTCATACCTGTTGACAGGTAATCATCTGATTTGATATTGATTGATTGGCTCGTATCCCTTGTTCATGGAGCCTTGAATTGATTCGCTCACCCCTTGTATTAGACTGCAAACGAGTTGTTTTCTTTTTGCAGATTTGTTTTCCAGATTATTGCATTTTAATATTTTTCTGAACCATGTCTCTTCGATTTTGATTTTATTATGACCCAGCAAGTTATTTATTGAGCTGAGTTATACTGAACTTCGTCTTGACAGTGTTTTGGCTCGTGAC
Organism: Henckelia pumila; assembly: GCF_033568475.1. NCBI lineage: Eukaryota > Viridiplantae > Streptophyta > Magnoliopsida > Lamiales > Gesneriaceae > Henckelia > Henckelia pumila. Next base: position 80,141,496 of record NC_133121.1, read on the forward strand.
TGATAGTGATTGTTAGCACCATTGGAATTTAGTGTTTGGCGGGCACCAGATAGAATCGTGGGACAGTTGATATCGAGGTTTCGTTGAGATCGTATTGTGATTGAATTTCAGGGCTCTTAGGAGTCGAGACTACCGTTAGTGGAGTTCACCTATAACATCAGTTGTCATGCGTCCATAGGTATGGCTCCACACGAAACTTTTTCGAAAAAAGGTATAGATCTTCCGTGCATTGGAACGTTGTTGGCGAGAGGATTCTCTTAGGTTCCGAGTTAGTTCGCAGACTACAGATATCGTGTTTCGAATTTGGGACAAGATGAGGGCCACACAGAGTCGTAAGAAGAGTTATGCTGACCGACGACTATGAGACCTCGAGTTTTCTATTGGAGACCTTGTGTTTGTGAGGATTGTGCCCATGAAGGGCATGATGCGTTATGGATATGAGCCTCTGAAGTTGGCGTTAGACTTGTCGTCCGAGGAACGACTAGAGCAGATCTTAGCATGGGAGGAGCAGATACTTAGAACGCGAGTTTTTCCCTTGGTCAAGGTCCGGTGTTAGAATCAGTCAGAGGAGGCTCTCTAGGAGGCCAAGGTCGTTATGCGGACGTATTGTCCAGAGCTTATCGGTACTTACTCCAATTTCGAGGATGAAATTCCATTTAAGGAGGGGAGAGTTGTAACGTCCCAAAATTTATTACCGAATATTGGCAATTAAAATAATTATTGAGTTGGAAAAATAATTATTACTTCCAAATGAGTTATAGAGTTTCATTTACAAAATACACGTGCCAATTAGTCAATGAGTTTGACTATTTCTGAATATCTGATAATTTTGGCATTTTGAGATAATTATTGAGATAATGGAATTAAAAATAATTATTGATGCCAGATAATTTAAATTGGAGAAAATAATCAGTTTGGGTGACTGGTCAAAGCCTTAGATTGACTCAATTTATTTATTGGGAATTAACTGGTCTAGTTGCCAGGTCAAAGATCACTATTTCAGATAATTGTAAAAATGTGTTAAATTACATATTGGTGTAAAATAATACAAGAGCATTAAAATGGATCAGACCGGATCATTTTAGGATCAAATTTTATAATATTAAGTGGTACACTCTCTCTCATGCACTAAACACCTAAAACACATACTAAAACCCTAACCCCCAATTCGTCCCTACCATCACCGGCCGTCTGATCGCCGCCATTGCCATCGATTGACCTCGCCATTTTGTAGCTCTCGTCGAGGCGGTCACAACCATACCAAGAATCATGAGTTTTGGTGTCCGATTTGGTGATCACGAAGTCGAGAAAGGGACGACACTATTCATCGTCTTCTTCGCGTGTAATAGTCGGATTTTAGCTCGATTGAGCTTGTTTTTGGGCTGCTAAACGATATTAGGATGTGTGTAGATCATTTCCCAAGATTATTCCAGCATTTTTCGTGGAAAAATCGGGTAGATCGAAGCTTTGAATGTCGTCACCGCCGCCACTTTAAATCGCCGATTCTGGCCGCCTCGGTGGTTTTCTCAAATCGAGGCTTAGTCCATTAGAATTGTCTTGTCAAGCTCTACAAGCATGCCAAATTTCAGAATTTTTGGAGTTGTTCTGCGATTTTTCGATAACCGCCGCTGCGCCGCCGCCGTCTTCTCTGGCGAGCCACCGACCTCTGATGTGTTATCCATTTTTGACTGGTTCGACGTGATAGATCTGAATATCCAAGTTTTGAGTCGTGATTCGAAATTGTTAAGCGGTGAGAGCGCAATAAATTTCGATAATTTTTGGTCAAAGTTTGACCAAAGTTGACCAAGGTTGACTTTTGATCATTGTGTGATTTTTCGCAGATCGGAAGCTAGTTGAGGATATCTAGAGGCATAAATCAGCAATTTAGAGATTTGAGATTTTCAGAATTGGAAAGTTGTGAGATTCTCGAATCCCGATATACGCAACCGCAACTGTATAGGTTTTTCGTGCATTTTAAACGCAAATACATGTTATACCCTTCCTTTCTCACACCATTTAGATCAGTATATTCATTGTTTTGATTATTAAATTGTGTTGTTGCATTTGTATATGGATATGGTAACTCAATTTTTAACTCATGCATCATTCGTGTTTTTATGTATTGTGGATGATTTTTCTGTCATGGCTGGGTCTTAGTTGCTGTTCACTAGTTGATGGCTGGGTTAGGTCCCTTTGGGTCTTGGTTTAAGATGTCTTGAAGTAGTGTCAGCTAGGTGAACAGTTGGATGGTTTTAAGGGTGGTCTAACTAGCGGGCAGCTCAGGAAGGGCTCGGACGAGTTGGTTGTCCGGGTCGGGTAAAGTGTATTAGGGTCATATGTTATGGTTTGGTTTCTGATTCTTTTATGTTGGGCCGGGTAATTTATTTAAGAGTCTAAGTGTTTAGTTTATTCATTTGGTCAATTTTGTTATTGGGCCTAAGATGTTCATTGGGCTTAATTTAGTTATTGGGTGTAAAATGTTTATTGAGTTTAATTTATTTATTGGGCTTAGTTTTTTATTTGGGATAAAGTGTTATTTGGACTTGAATAAATTGATTTAGTTATTGAGCCAAGCTTATCGGGCTTAAGATATTTATTGAAGGTTTAATTTAATAATTGAGATAAATTTGTTAATGAGCCTAAGTTGTTTAATTATTTGGTTGGACTAAGTACTATTGTGTCAATCTAAGTCTAATTGGATCATTTAAAGTGTAATTGAGCTAGTATAAGTATTTTTGGGTCAGTATAAATGTTAATGAGCCAGTCTAAGTTTATGGGCTTTAGTTAAGGGGCAGCAACTCGAACTAGCCAATGAAAAACAAAATAGTCCGTAAATATATATTTAATTGATGTATATATATATTTTCATATAAGTATGATTTTTATTATGAAAAATGAATTAAATATATATTTACGGGCAAAATTTTAAGAAAATGATATTTCTAAGTTCATGATTCATGCATGTATTTTATGATGAGATAACGGGCATGTAAAGAAAATATTTTTGGGAAGTTGAAGTGATTTGTGACAAACACGGGACTGGAGGTTGGGATACCGGGCCCGATGACCTTTCCACTTACGATTATGAGCCTATGGATCCCCAAAGGTTGGGTGAAGTGACATAGGGCGTTAGGGGTACACCCCACAGGCCGCCACCACGTACGATGAATTTAGATTAATCAATCGAATTAGGTTACACTTCACTGATATGACCCACAGAAAATGATTTTTATGTTTATGACATGCCAATGCTTTTGTTATGTATTATGTTACGTATTATGTTATGATATAGATTACTACGCAGTTTATGTATACGATTTTACGATCATGCATGCATTAGAATCCTCAGGTTATTTTTATATACGTTATGTGCTTGCATGTGGTTTTATTTAGTAGTACTCGTTATTAAAGATAGAGCATGCTGGGCCTTTAGGCTTACTAGATCTAAATGGTGTGCAGGTGAGATTTATGTTATTCAGGAGGTTGTGGTCCCGACTGGTGGTGAATACCTCTGTGCATTCGTGGCAAGCTAGCACACCCGTGACCTTCGCACTTTTATGTTTCAATGATTATGAGATTGTATCAAACTATTTTCCGCATCTTTACGTTATTGAATATTTACGCATGGATTTATAATGTGTTCGAGTATTTAATTTTTGACATGAAATCTCTTTTTAGTATGTATTAAATTTTATGAAAATCTATTTTAAGTATAGATGCATATATGTATGGGCATATATGTAAAAAAAATCCTTCGAGTTTGGTTCGTTTCATTTGGTATCAGAGCAAGGTCCTTGGAGGGTTGGCTAGCCTGCTACGTGGAGCTCAGAAAAAGCACTACCAGTTTGTGAGTTTTAAATGCTTTTAATTATGTTTTATGAATGGGACCCATGAGTTAGTTTTCACGGAAATTCATGTTATAAGGCTTTTAAATTAAAATACATAGCTATGCACTACGGTTGCGTGAGGGATTATTGGTAATTGCAGTATGTCTCTGAGTCGCGTAGTTTGCGATGCGGGTAATCAGGATCCACCTTCGCCTCTACCTTCACCTGCAGCTCTACCACTCGCAGCTTTTGAGAGGGCCAGCATGGGCATGCTAGCTGGTATCACGAGTTTACTTGAGCATCAGGCTGGACAGCTTAGGAGGGCGCACGAGGAGGACATCACTGAGAGGTTCTGCAAGCAAGGATCGAAGGATTTTGCGTGGACCCATGATCCACTTGTGGCTGAGGAGTAGATTCTAGTGTTGTACATGATCTTTGCCTACATGGGGACCCAGGATGTTTATTGGGTCAGATGCGCAATCTACATGTTGAAGGATGATGCAACTCTCTGGTGGGAAGGCGCAGTGACTGGTCTTGATCTGGCCAGGATAATTTGAAGGGATTTTAAGAAGGCTTTATTTGAAAAATACTTCACAGAGTATGTGCGAGGCCATCTGATTCGTGACTTCATGAGCCTTCGACAGGGATACAGGACTGTGGCCAAATATCTGAGGAAATTCGAGCGGGAGTGTCACTTCGTGCCCATGATTGCTACAATGGAGAGAGGCTGCGGCATTTTACTGAGAACTTGAGGTCCGACATCAAGCATATGTTTTCATGGCAGACGTGACGAAGCACAAGGTAGCGGTTAGTCGAGCGTGCCAGTCCGAGAAGGGAGGAAGGAGATGCAGGCTGACTCCCAGAAGCAGAGACAGTTCCAGCAGTCATCTAGAGGACATTCCTTGCAGCAGCCAACATAGAAGTCTTATCTTTGGTCTTCTAAGGGCTCAGATTCTCTTAGACCGCAGCAGCAGCAGAGGCCTCAGGGCCAGCAAAGACAGCAGCATTAGGGGGCAGTTGCCCTTATCACTGGAGGGGTACCTTCTTACAGACAGTGTCAGAGGCCTCATGCTGGAAAGTTTTTGGTTGGCTCAGGCAGGTGCTACCATTGCGAGGATCTGGAACAATTTTGTGGAACTGTCACAGGGCGAGGTACACCACAGGGCGCTTGTTTGTGGTGAAGGTTGAGGATGCAGATCATGATACTTCTTTTATCGCGGATAGTCTTAATTTTCGTTCTTAAATTTCAGTTATTGGGATGCTTAGTTAAGATTTGTATTGGAAATTGCTTGACTGTTTACTTGTGTTTTAGAAATGCATTTGTAGGATGAGAATTATGTATTGGTGAGATTAGCATGTTTAGGATTGAACTTTAGATGTTAATTGGTTGCTCTAGAAGAGTGTTCTATATATGTTGGGAAATCTTTTGCGTACAGGGAATATTAGCATTAGAGGCATTGTTACGTTTGTGTTGCTAGATTCTGGAGCTACGATTCTTTTATCTCTCAGTAGTTTTGAGGATTTTTAGTAATTGTTTGCTATAGGTTAGATGTGAATGTTGGGTCGGATAGAATGTTTTAAAAATTCCCTTAGAGATTTGATTGATTGCTATTGATGAATTCAGATTTCATTTTTCTCAGGAATCGTTGAGCCAAATGATTCGGGTGAAGGGTACTATTGAGAGATGAATTAGTTTGTTGCAGATATGAAATTTGGGAATTTGGTGATAGTCCTAATTGAGTAATTAAGTATTGATTGACGCTTAGTTGATTTTGTGAGGGATTGGGAAGGTGCTTTTGGGATAGAGGAAAATCAGTTACGTGAGTCATTTTATCGATTCTTTCCGAAAATATTGGAATCCTTCTTGTAGTTTATGCATTCCTTGATTCGCATGACATTGTTGATTGAAGATTCAGTCAATTTGGCTTCGAATGATATTTCGGTTATGAATTTCGGCTTGAGAACATGAATTCTAAATCTGGACATGGATATTGATTTGGGTGATATTCTATTCCATTGGGATCTCGATTTTATTTTGTTGACATCGGATTACACCTTGGGATTTTATTTTATTTTTGTTGAGTGCATGCGGATTTCCTTGTGTGTAAGCCACGCTGACAACCTTGATTTTGATTTGTATTGATGAAGGACATGATGTCATACCTGTTGACAGGTAATCATCTGATTTGATATTGATTGATTGGCTCGTATCCCTTGTTCATGGAGCCTTGAATTGATTCGCTCACCCCTTGTATTAGACTGCAAACGAGTTGTTCCTTTTTGCAGATTTGTTTTCCAGATTATTGTATTTTGATATTGTTCTGAACCATGTCTCTTCGATTTCGATTTTATTAGGACCCAGCAAGTTATTTATTGAGCTGAGTTATATTGAACGTCATCTTGACAGTGTTTTGGCTCGTGACTGATAGTGATTGTTAGCACCATTGGAATTTAGTGTTTGGCGGGAACTAGATAGAATAGTGGGACAATTGATATCGAGGTTTTGTTGAGATCCTATTGTGATTAAATTTCAGGGTTATTAGGAGTTGAGACTACCGTTAGTGGAGTTCACCTATAGCATCAGTTGTCAGGCGTCCATAGGTATGGCTCCACACGAGACTTTTTCAAAAAAAGGTGTAGATCTTCCGTGCATTGGAACGTTGTTGGCGAGAGGATTCTCTTAGGTTCCGAGTTAGTTCAGCAGACTACAGATATCATGGTTCGAATTTGGGACAAGATGAGGGCCACATAGAGTCGTCAGAAGAGTTATGCTGACCGACGACTATGAGACCTCGAGTTTGCTGTTGGAGACCTTGTATTTATGAGGATTGTGCCCATGAAGGGCGTGATGCGTTATGGATATGAGCCTCTGCAGTTGGCATCAGACTTGTCGTTCGAGGAACGTCGAGAGCAGATCTTAGCACGGGAGGAGCAGATACTTAGAACGCGAGTTTTTTCCTTGGTCAAGGTCCGGTGTTAGAATCAGTCAGAGGAGGAGGCTCTCTAATAGGCCAAGGTCGTTATGCGGACGTATTGTCCAGAAATTATCGGTACAATTACTCATATTTTGAGGACGAAATTCCATTTAAAGAGGGGAGAGTTGTAACGTCCCAAAATTTATTACCTAATTAATTGGCAATTAAAATAATTATTGAGTTGGAAAAATAGTTATTACTGCCAAATGAGTTATAGAGTGTATTTACAAAATACACGTGCCATCAATGAGTTTGACTATTTCTGAATATCTGATAATTTTGGCATTTTGAGATAATTATTGAGATAATGAAATTAAAAATAATTATTGATGCCAGATAATTTAAATTGGAGAAAATAATCAGTTTGGGTGACTGGTCAAAGCCTTAGATTGACTCAATTTATTTATTCGGAATTAACTGGTCTAGTTGCCAGGTCAAAGTTTGCTATTTCAGATAATTGTAAAAATGTGTTAAATTACATATTGGTGTAAAATAACACAAGAGCATTAAAATAGATCATACCGGATCATTTTAGGACCAAATTTTATAATATTAAGTGGTAAACTCTCTTTCATGCACTAAACACCTAAAACACACACTAAAACCCTAACCCCCAATTCGTCCCTACCATCGCCGGCCGTCCGATCGCCGCCATTGCCGTCGATTGACCCCGCCATTTTGTAGCTCTCGTCGAGTCGGTCATAACCATACCAAGAATCGTGAGTTTTGGTGTCCGATTTGGTGATCACGAAGTCGAGAAAGTGGCGATACTATTCATCGTCTTCTTCGCGTGTAATAGTCGGATTTTAGCTCGATTGAGCTTTTTTTTTAGGCTGCTAAACAATATTAGGATGTGTGTAGATCATTTACCAAGCTTATTCCAGCATTTTTCGTGGCAAAATCGGGTAGATCGAAGCTTTGAATGTCGTCGCCGCCGCCATTGTAAATCGCCGATTCCGGTCGCCTCGGTGGTTTTCTCCAATCGTGGCTTAGTGCATTAGAATTGTCTCGTCAAGCTCTACAAGCCTGCCAAATTTCAAAATTTTTGGAGTTGTTCTGCGATTTTCTGATGACCGCCTCCGCGCCGCCGCCATCGCCGCCGTCTTCTCCGGTGAGCCACCAACCTCCGACGTGTTATCCATTTTTGACCGGTTCGACGTGATAGATCCGAATATCCAAATTTCGAGTCGTGATTCAAAATTTTTAAGCGGTGAGAGCGCAATAAAGTTTGGTAATTTTTGGTCAAAGTTTGACCAGAGTTGACTAAGGTTGACTTTTGACCATTGTGTGATTTTTCTCATAAGGGAAGCTAGTTGAGGATATCTAGAGGCATAAATCAGCAATTTAGGGATTTGAGCTTTTTCAAAATTGGAAAGTTGTGAGATTCTCGAATCCCGATATATGCAACCGCAACTGTATAGGTTATTCGTGCGTTTTAAACGCAAAGGCATGTTATACCCTTCCTTTCTCGCATCATTTAGATCAGTATATTCACTGTTTTGATTATTAATGAAACATCTAAAACTCTTTAAACTTAAATGCGGAATTTTTTTTTTTTATAATCTATAAATAATACTATACATATACGCCCATACATATATGTATAAACATAAAAGAAATAATTTTACTACATAAAAATAACTTAATTAATTGCTGAAAATATCCTTATGCAAGAACTAAAAATACTAAGTTTGATAATTCAACATTCCCATAATTAAAATAATAAAAATAAGAACTTGTTTAAAAACTCAGCATAATAAAATAAATGTTTCTTAAACATGAACTAGAATCTGCGACGGTCACGGGGTCCACTGCTCCGTGAGCTCATACGTCCTCACCACCGGTAGGAGCTACATAAAAGTCATCTGTCTCACCTGCACCATATAAGCGTAGTGAGCCTAGGGGCTCAACATGTCTAATCCTTTATAACAAGGTTAAAAATAATGCATCACATAATTACTAATACATATACATGTACATGAGCATGCATGGAAATATTTTCATCACATAATAAAACTGCTGAATCATAAACTGAATTATAACCATAATCATAAGCATATTATTTCTTCATCATATATAACATAATTGAGCAATGTTTTTGAAACCTGAAGATGGTCCTATCCATAAGTGTGACGCTCATGTGTCGACTGATCAGTCTCATAAACCAACGTACGATAGCAGTGATAAATCACCTCCTATGGTAGTAAACTACCGAATCATATGGTGGATAACCACCCCTATGGTAGTAAAACTACCGAATCATATGGTGAAAAACCACCCATATGTCACACATACTTCAATTTCCACCAAAATATTTTATTGCTCATCATTTACATAATTATATACATAAGAAATTTCATGAATGCATGCACTGAAAATATGTCCGTAATATATATTTAATTTATTTTCATAATAAATATACTTATACTTAAAATATAAACTTTATGCATAAAATAATTAAATATATATTCCGGACTCATTTATTTTTCATGGGTTGGTCCAGACTGCTGATCACTCACTCTAAGCCCATTAAACTTAAATAAAAGCCCAATAATCATATCTGAGCCCAAATAAATTAATTAAACTTAACTGTGCCTAACTAAAATATTTAAGCACATTAACTTAATTAAATCCAATAAAATTCTAGACTGGCCTAAAAATCCACTGACTGGCCCAATAATTTTCATGGGCTCCCAAGCCCATAAAAATTATTAGGCTAACTTAAATAATTATTTAAGGTCCAAATAAAATTATTTGGAGGCCCAAATAATTTTCTAACTAATTTTTTTTTTAACCCAAAATACACTAAAACCATTAAATACTTAAAAATTAAAATACCCGAGCCCGGCCCACCTAACCCAAACCCGGACCACCTGACCCGACCCTAGACACTACGGACCCGACCCTGACCCCCAAGGCCCGACCCAGCCCCACCCCCAACCCAAACCCGATCCCCCCTCCCCTACCCTCTTGGCTGCGCGAGCAGCAGCCCTGCCGCCATGCTCCGGCCATGGCCGGCCGGAGCGCCGTCGGCAGGACCTTCCCAGGGTCCTGCCGGTCCTAACCCTGCCATCGGTCGGCTGGTTCATGGCCTAGCATGAACCAGCCGAGACCTTCTTGCCCAAAACCCCAAACCATGAGCCATCATCTTCTTCCCTTGAACCCAATCTGATACCCTTAGTTCCAGCCTCTAACCTGTCGTTCCACCAGCCTCTAGAGACCCTCAAACCTGCTGCTAGACGTAGGTCAACAATCTGGACAGCCCATGGCATGAAAAAAATGTGAAAGCATGGCATACAAGTGTAGAAACGTAAGTCTCTCATATAAAAACCAAAGTCTCAAAAGAATTCCCAGGCATTAGTACGAACTCGATGAATCTAGAACAAAAAAACTTGTATATAGCTTATATGATGTAAAAAAAAAAAAGTTTAAACATGCCTTTTTAGTTATTTGACAAAGAAAAACGCGTATACGAGCCTCCGGGACGACGAACGAACAAATAAATCCTCAAAGAAAAAGTTGATCGGCTATGGTGGCTTGTTTTCTGCTGAAACCGTGAGGGAGATGAAGAAATATATGGGGTAGGCGGCTAAGGAGGGTTTTTGATTGATTAAAGATTTGGTTTAGGGTTAAATATTAGATAATTACTTAAAATACAAAACCTAATTAGATAATATACTATAAAATCATTTTAAAACTATTACTAATAATTAAAATCTGATGTAAAAGCATAAATCCCGAAATTATAAATTAAGGGATTTTTAAAATTCAAATAAAGTCATTAAAATGACTTATTTTGGCTAAAAATCAACCCTTAAATAAATATATAACTAAATACTAAAATTTTCTTGACAAAATACCTTAAAATATTATTTTAAGACTCATAAAACTCATAAAATATTTTTGGCCAAAAATTTTGGTATCTCGTCCGTCCACGGTCCCGTCTACGCGATCAACTCAATAAAATTCTCAAAAATCTAAAAATACAATAACTGCGGGTTAAATGATCTCATAAAATTAAATCATGCATATAATCCACATAATAACACATAAATGTCATTTAACCCAAATATAAATTTTAAATAATTATTTTCCTTAATTATGCATGCAAATTTACGTATTAAAAATTTCTGGGTGTTACAATTAAATTGTGTTGTTGCATTTATATGTGGATATGATAACTCAAATTTTAACTCATGCATCATTCGCGTTTTTATGTATTGTGAATGATTTTTCTGTCATGGCTGGGTCTTAGTTGTTGTTCACTGGTTGATGGCTGGATTAGGTCCGTTTGGGTCTTGGTTTAATATGTATTGAAGTAGTGTCGTCTAGGTGAACAGTTCGATGGTTGTAAGGGTGGACTATCTAGCGGGCAGCTCAGGCAGGCTCGGACGAGTGGGTTGTTCGGGTTGGGTAAAGTATATTAAGGTCATATGTTATGGTTTGGTTTCTTATTCTTTTATGTTGGGCCGGGTAATTTATTTAAGAGTCTAAGTGTTTAGTTAATTCATTTGGTCAATTTTGTTATTGGGCCTAAGATGTTCATTGTGCTTAATTTAGTTATTGGGTGTAAAATATTTATTGAGTTTAATTTATTTATTGGGCTTAGTTGTTTATTTGGGATAAAGTGTTATTTGGACTTGAATGAATTGATTTAGTTATTGAGTCAAGCTTATTGGGCTTAAGATATTTATTGAAGGTTTAATTTAATAATTGAGATAAATTTGTTAATGAGCCTAAGTTGTTTAATTACTTAGTTGGACTAAGTACTATTGTGCCAATCTAAGTCTGATTGGGTCATTTAAAGTGTGATTGATCTATTCTAAGTATTTTTGGGCCAATATAAATGTTAATGAGCCAGTCTAAGTTTATGGGCTTTAGTTAAGGGGCAGCAACTCGAACTAGCCAGTGACAAACAAAATAGTCCGTAAATATATATTTAATTGATGTATATATATATTTTCATATAAGTATGATTTTTATTATGAAAAATAAATTAAATATATATTTACGGGCAAAATTTTAGAAAAATGATATTTCTAAGTTCATGATTCATGCATGTATTTTATGATGAGATAACGGGCATGTAAAGAAAATATTTTTGGGAAGTTGAAGTGATTTATGACAAACACGGGACTGAAGGTCGGGATACCGGGCCCGATGACCTTTCCACTTACGATTATGAGCCTATGGATCCTCAAATTTTGGGTGAAGTAGCATAGGGCGTTAGGGGTACACCTCACAGGCCGCCACCACGTACGATGGATTTAGATTGATCAATCGAATTAGGTTACACTTCACTGATATGACCCACAAAAAATGATTTTTATGTTTATGACATTTCAATGATTTTGTTATGTATTATGTTACGTATTATGTTATGATATAGATTACGACGTAGTTTATGCATACAATTTTACGATCATGCATGCATTAGAATCCTCAGGTTATTTTTATATACGTTATGTGCTTGCATGTGGTTTTATTTAGTAGTACTCATTATTAAAGGTAGAGCATGCTGGGCCTTTAGGCACACTAGATGTAAATGGTGTGCAAGTGAGATTTATGTTATTCAGGAGGCCGTGGTCCCGACTGGTGGTGAAGACCTCTAACTATTTTCCGCATCTTAAGTTATTGAATATTTACGCATGGATTTATAATGTGTTCGAGTATTTAAGTTTTGACATGAAATCGCTTTTTATTATTCATTAAATTTTATGAAAATCTATTTTAAGTATAGATGCATATATGTATGGGCATATATGTAATATTTTTAAAAAAAATCCTTCGTGTTTTGTTCGTTTCAGTAAGAGATTACACTTCTGCGGTTTCTACAGTTCTGAGTGTATCAGTGTACGAGAGACTTTTGTCCATAAGTAAATAGCTTTGTCTGGTTGCTGGAGAGAATCTGCTCTGCTGCTTCTGCTTTTCTTCTCTTCTTCATTTACTACACTTCTGCTTCTTCTCTTTATGTTATTCTGCTCTTCTGCCACACTCCTGCTTCTGCTTCGCAACTACTACTTTCAATAGTTGATGTGTAAAATTATGTTTGTCAAACACCGAAACTCAGATATATGATCTCTAACACAAAAAATGTTTGGTATTTAATTAAATCAATGTTCTTCAAGAACAATGACAAACCATATATATCTTAAATCCTAGATTGTATATTATAGATCAATATTTTCCACAAATATTGACAAAATTTTGATCTCAAATCAAATCGAAAAATAAGTTTTTTGGTCCAGTAACTTTACCCCCTTTGGGTTTTGGTTCATTAACTTTTCCGATGTGGGTTTTGGTATACTAACTTTGCATTTTCAGTGTTCTTTGGTCCAACTGCATATGTGTCAGCTTCTGATTGGTCCACAACATTATTTTGGACCAATCAAAAGTTGACACGTATACATTTGGACCAAAAAATACTGAAAATGCAAAGTTAGTGTATCAAAACCCACATCGAAAAAGTTAATGGATTAAAACCAAAACATGGACAAGTTAATGGACAAAAAACCTTATTTTTCCCAAATGAATATTCTTCAAGAATTTTGATAAATTTGTCAAGAGTACTAAGTTTAATACTCTTCAGGAATATTAAAAAATTTTAAATCATTGATCAATATTCTTCGAGGATATGGACAAATCTTATATATTATATCAATATCATTCATAATATATATTAATATACCTTCTATATTAGTTCAATATTCTTCAAGAATGTTGATAAAGACCACGTTTGGATTTGGTAGACATTTTTAAAAAGAAACACTTTTTTAAGCTATAATTTTTTGCTTTTGAAAAAGCTCTAATTTTGACTTAAAAAAGTGCTTATTTAAGCACTTTTCTGGTCAACTAAAACACTTTATTAAATGAAAAGCACTTAAAAAAGTGCTTTTTTGGCCTGGCTTTTGAAACCAAACGGGGCCAAAGCTTAAATCAATATTTTTGAGGATATTATGCATCTTTTATTTTGCATCAATATTTTTCAGGAAAATTGATATATACTAGATCTTGTATTAATATTCTACAGAAATATTTTCAAATCTTTACATTTTGATTAATATTCTTCGAGAAATATTAATAAATCTATAGATTTTATATCAATATTCTACATGGATATAGATTGATCTTTATCAATATTATTCATGATTGTTGGTAAACTTAAAATCAATAATTTTCATAAATATTGATAGATTGTTTATATTATATTAATATTCTTCATGAATATTGATTGATCTCATATCGATGTGAATCTTATTAATTATATTGCTTCTAAAGCATAATTGAATATATAAATATAATATTTATCATAATATGCGTTCTTCGGAAAAACAACATAAATATATATATTTATAATTCACAATAAATCAATATTCTTCAAGAATATTTAAGATCAATATTCTTCGAGAATATTAGCATCTTTGTGTTAGTTTAATATTCTTCAAGAATGTTAACAAATCTTATGCACTATATCAATAATTTTAAGAATATCGATAAATATTTAATTGCGCATCAATATCCTTCAGAAATATTTAAAATCAATAATCTTCAAGATATTGACAAATTTTAGATGATATATCATTTATCGATATAAATCTTAATCAATATTCTTCAGGAATGTTGATAGATCTAAAATCAATATTCTTACGGATTGTTGTTAGATCTAAAATCAATATTTTTCAGGACATTAATAAATTACAGTTCTAATATTCTTCAAGAATATAGACATTTCTTATATCATAAATCATAGATCTGATTAGATGATCAATTTTCAAATCAATATTCTTCAACAATATTGGTAGATCTTGGATTTTTCTAAGTATCAATATAAAATCGTATTGTGTCACTTCAGGAGCATCAACAAAAAAAAAATTGCAATATTGTGCTACACCAAGAGCATCAATTGATATAACATTAAAAATATTTTATAACGAGTTGTGATCTTGAGGAGAACAACTCAAAAAAAAAAAAGCAAAGCAAAAGAAAAGTATTCCTGATAACGTGTTATAAATTTAATAAGAAAATAGATAGGAGAAGAGAATAGAGAGAAAATGAGTTTCGAAAATGACTCAGAACTATCTCATTCATAACTGAAAACCCCTATTTATAGGGTACAATTGTAAGATACAAATCTGTAGATAGATATAATTGAGATATATATCTTACCCAAAATTCTATCTTGATAATCATTTATATTCAAAATCATATCATAACAAAAACCAAATAATCATTTATATGTAACTAAAAATAAAACTTTTAAATTTTAAATATAGGAAATACATTTTTTATGGGAAATAAAAAATAATTACATTTTAAAAAAATTAAGAAAATATATTTTTTAAAAAAATAGGTGAACCAGTTCACCGGTTCAAGGTCAGTCGAACCGGTTATCGGGTTTGACCGGTTTCGAGCGAGTTAACCGGAAAAAAGGTCATCAGGCATATTTCGGACTGGAACCGTGATCGGTTCGCGGTCGAACCGGTCGGTCTGGTTCGATTTTAAAAACAATGGTTCCACCTATCACATTAAAATATATATATATAAAAAATAGCAAATAAATACATAATTAAGTGTGAAGTCATTTCAATTTCTTGTTTAACATTCAAAATTGAACTTAGAGGGTATTTGACAGAGCTTATAATTTATTAAATTCTCATCATGCCCTCTGTCCATTTTTTGCACATAATTTATCAATTTTTTTTCTAAATTAAAATTAAAAATATTTTTATTTTTTAAAATATATGTTTAACATTTATGATAAATTTAAAACTATTTTTGTATATATATTATTATTTACATTACTTTCATAGTGTTATATCTTTTTTTGCTAATTACGACAATAAAAAGATCTTATAATATCAAGTACATTAACATCTTTAAGTTGCATAAAATAAGTTTATTCAAACACTTTAACAACTTACTTTTAAAATTGGACCTAACAACTTATAAAACTCCTAGAACTTATAAACTGTTTTTAATAAATTAGCCCAACACCCTCTTAATATCTCTTGAATATATAAACTACCTTTATGTATTTATGCATTGGCTGTCATTCCATTTAATTTTTATTATAATATTGATTTACTGATAAGTTTGAAAAACATTTATTTATTCTTTAAATTTTTTATAGATAAAATTCTCTGAGTTTTTTTTATTTTTTCTACTTTTTTTAAACGATTAATAATTGTTGTGCTCAATCAATCAAGATATCGAATATAATTAGAGGTGTCAAAACAGGCTGACGGGGCGGGCCGACCCACAACCCATCGCAACCTACCATTAGGCGGGGCGGGCTGGCCCACCTTTAAGGCGGGTTGAAAAAACCCCAACCCAACCCACCTATTTTAAGTTATGGGGCGGGCCAACCCGACGGGCTTACGTGTTATTTGGCGGGTTTTGCCGGCCAACCCGCAACCCACCCCAACCCACCATTAGGCGGGGCGATGCGGGTCGGCCCACTTTTAAGGCGGGTTGAGAAATTGTCAACACAACCCACCTATTTTGTATGGCGGGGCTGGCCAATCCGACAGGCCTAGCCCATGATAAAGAGGCCCATTAACGTGAAATATTTGTTTTTTTATTCGAACATTATCTCAAATGATACAAATCATTTTGATATATTAATTATTTAAGATTAAAATGTATTCCTTACATTACATCTAAAACCATCTCCAATCCAACACTATGTTGGTGTTTTACACCAACATAATGTTGGATTTTCATCTCCAACCTAGCGCTATTTTCAGCGCTAGGTTGGTGTTTTTGACGTTAGCGCTAGGTTGGTGTTGATCTACAGTGTTGCACCAAATTTGGTGCAACACTGTAGCTCTACGCTATGGTGTTGCTTTTCTTTTTTTCTTTCTTTTTTTTTTTTTAGCTTTTTTTTTTTTTTGCTTTTCTATTTGTTATTTATAATATATATTAAGATTATTTATAATATAATATATCATAATAATATTATTATTTTCCTTTTTAAATATTTATTTATTTAATAAATAATTAAATTATGGTTTTAAATTATATTATCAATTGAATAAATAATATGTGGGGACCTCGGTTTTCTAATCTAATTTTAGGGCAATTAATGATTAATTAAAACAATTAATCAAATATTAAAATAATATTAAAACCAAGAGCTTAAAAAAAATTTAAAATTCAAGAACCTCGCTCGATCGGATGAACTCGTCCGATCGAGCGAGCCCAATTCCTCAGCTCTCGGATTTCAGGATTTTCAGGCCGCGCTAGATCCCATGTACTCACACGATCGAGCAAGCTCCAATTTTCCATTCTCTGTTTTTTTAAATTTTATAGGCCGCGCTCGATCCTACGAGTTCACAGGATCGAGCGTGCACTCTGTCCAGAAAAATCACAGAATCGATTTCTTGTTGTCAAATCTGGAGCAGGTAAGAATCATCATTAAACACCAATTTCAAGCATGTTATACAATCTGAAAACATGCATATATACATGTAAGAGGTTTCAAGCATCAAATCATGTGTTTATTACATCAAACGAATAGCATAAAAAGCACGAAACTACAAGCTACACCAAGTCTCAAAAGTGAGCTTCTAAAACAAAGTTTCATGTCAAGTTCGATGCTATCTAAATACCATTCTTCAGCTTAAACCCGAGTCCACACTTGCTAAGTCTTGCTCCCGAGCTGTCAATGTCCTATCAGACTAGCTCCTGCCTCATCTGTTACAATGCACACATACAAAATAAAGCAACAGCCGGATAAACTCCGATGAGAAATCATTCTCAGTATAATCGACATATAAAGCGTTAAATAAATCATATCGAATCTAATCATAATCGACTCAACAGTAGAGTAAATAACACATATATCGATCGAGAATTGATTCATATATCATCGTTGCCATCAAGATTCGTAACCGATCTTGATATGGATATTCATCTATCGTAGTCATTTTTTACTCGAAAATAAGATCGCCTCAGATCTTGGCATAGAATCAATTCAATATCATATCATATCGTAATCATATCGACTCAGACTCAAATATCCACTACCTGAGATGGATCGACAACATAAAAATCAAATCGAAATGATAAACAAGTATATGATTTTGGCGGAACAACTCAAGAAGCTTCATTCTTGAGTTTCAAATCCCTGACTCGCGATGTCGTCATATACCTTCGTATTTCCTCGGTTTTGAACGCATCAAATCTGAAACATAACATCAAAATATTCATATCAAAATTCGTTCAAGTCTATCATTTCAAAATCGATTCAAAATCAGCAATATATCTTCAATCAAAATCACTTCAAACCTCGACTTCTTCTTCTTCTTTGGTTCGAAATCAGAGTCTTGAGTCTTTAGCCTTCAAACTAGTCTGAAACTGAGGAATAAATTTGCTATATCATTAATAACATCTCAAAGAAGATCTCAGCTCAGTCATAGGCTATCAAAACGATCTCAAAACATTAATCGACGGCGTAGCGATTTAAAATTGGTAACCGACGAAATATCGAAATCATTTTCAACTTCAATACAATTCATACGTATATCCAAATCAGTAAAACATCATCCTAATCCTCATACCAGCAGTTATAATCATCGAATATAATCTGGGATTCATATTAAACTCATACGCTGTTCATTTCTTGGTTCGATTTTGGTACGATCCACATATCATTTCAAAAACATGCGCATAACAACAATTTCTGATCTGGATCATATTTCAATCTTCAAAACATGCCGTAGTAAATAAATACTTACATCAAATCAAAGTCCTCGTCGCAAGAATTCCAGAACTATTTTCGGAATCAAAATCGGGCGATCGGATCAAACGTTACAAGGTTTTTTAAATCAAGAATCAAAAGGAAAAGAATGTCTCGGCTGCTTCTGCTCTCAATTTCTGAATTCCATATCCCTATCCACGTATCAATCTGATTATAAACGGATAAATTCTGTCAATATTGAAATTTAGTCACTAGAACTTCTTAAATTGCAATTCAGTCCTCGGCCCTCATTTTAATTCAATTTCAATCCTAAATAATTTAATAATATTAGAATTTAAATCAAAACTCTAAATATTCCAAAATTAAATATACTCGGATTCAAATTAAATAATTTTGGATTAAATTAAATAATTCTGGCCTTTTGCACTTTAGTCCTTGCAACTTTGATATTTTCAAATCAACCCCTGATCGGGTTTCACTTTCGAATTAAATCATATTAATTCCTAAAACTTGGAATTTAATCTTAAATTCCATAAATATTCAAATCGAATATTTATTCTTTTAATTTAAGAATTCCCGTAATTTAATTCTCAAAATCCGTAAATTCTCAAATTAAATATTTTCGGCTCGAAAATTAAATCTCTAATTTCCATAACTTCTTAAATCAATAAATTACAGAATTTAAATCTCAAATTCTGTAATTAATAACTCAATAATTTTGGGCCTTACAATTCCTCCATTCTAAGGAATGATTTCGTCCTCGAAATCGTATTCAATCGAACTATCAATTCTGATAAACTGAATGATTATCTGAAGTAATTCTCACTTCAATCATATAACTCTGATCTTCGTATCTCATCTCTTCATCTCTTATCAGATTATCTCTTCTAATCTGCGTCTATTCTCTTGTATTCTGTATCTATTCATTCGTACTTTAATTAACTGAAAAGACTTCTTTCTGAGATGTTTCTCTCCTTAATCAAGGATCTATCGAATATTAGACTTAACTCAGAATCTCTTCAATATCTATTTTATCTGATTAAAGCACATAGGAAGAATCTATTGATACTTCCTTCACTTAGATACGTGGAACAAATCTGATTCATCATATCAAGTTGAAAAGAATAATTCTTTCAATAAAATCATCAATTCTGTTTTAAATCTCATTCAGTGAAATTCAGTTTCAGTGATGACTTGTTCTTTCTCTATATCATTCTATGCTCTGCATAGAAGATATATCAAGTCTATACTGTCATTCTGTTCATCGCTTCAAGATCAGTATCCAACATTTATATTCTGAATCTGTAATTCATATACTGCTTTTTCTCTATTCTGAATCGAAAGATGTTTCACGAATAACTTTTTCGCTGACCAATCAGTTCCAGCTTTTAAAACTTATATCAATCATTCACTTACTAACTCTGTTTCTTCTTCTCTGTTCTCATTTCGTACAGATTCATATTTAGATTCTCTGTGTATTTCCAATCACATCTGATCCGATGTCGGATACTTCTGAAATATCATTTCAACACAAAGAAATCTGGTTTCCTTCTTATCATATCATCAAAGCACTATCTCAATATCGACTCGATAGCTTTTACAGGAATCATATAATCAAGTGGCAATACATCAAGTCAATTAATACCGAATCAGGTATTAAAGTTCTGAGTATATCCTCAAAATTCTGGATAATCAATTCATAAATCCATCAATTGGAGAATGGTATCATGCAATCACATATAACCAATAATCAGAACATCAAACAATCAATGTCACATCCTATCGAATAAATCTAAAGTCTTTATCATGACAATAGATTTCAATCATTCCTGTAATTTCATCATTTCATTAACTTCTTAACGGCTATATATTCATATCTGTATCACATTTCTTATAGCATATTCTGAAAATCTGATTAGTCTGTTCGGACTATTCATTAATCAGAGAATAATATGATGTATTCACAGATTTCAAAGTACTCAGAGCTTTTGATAATCTATATCATGTCCGATATAGTTTATTCATGAAATTCAATTCATCTGCCCTGACTATCCTTCAATTCAAGGATAATATGTTGTACTTTCACATCAAAGAGTACTCAGAGTTTTAGATACTCTGAATCATAATTCAATAGTAAACCTACTGTCTCAATATGAAACAATAATCATTGGCTTACTGTGTAATCTCACAAAAATTCTGATCACAAATCAGTGATCTGATCATGATTATAGATCATCTTATTCAGTAATTTCAATCAATCTGATCATAAGTCATATCATATTATTCAGTAATTCAAATCAATTCAAACATCACTACCACAGTTTACATCATGCATACTGCTTCATCTTGGTAGTTTAGTAAAGTAATCTATCAAATCATGACTTCATTCCAATTCTGGAGTCTCTAAACTGTCACTGAACCCATCTGATCAATGCTTTTCAACTTCAATTGAAACTCTCTCTATACTTTTAGCTTCTAAAACATACAAATTCTGTTACATCTGTTTGCTTTATCCTCTGATAAAACAATTATTGGATGAATATTGAATTTATTGTTGTGCATTTCTTTCAGAATCTGATATCTCTTTTCGGAAATATCAAGCACAATCATATAATCAATCACAATATAATTCATCCATTCTAATCTGCGATATCTCAATCTGGCATTCTTTACCGAATTCTAATCACTTTGATTTACTTTCTGTGTTTCTTTCATCTTCTGAACAAATCTGGCTCATTTCCAATCGAAAATCATTCTGATTGGTTATGCATTCGCCTGAATATATTCAAACCAAAATACACAGAAATCTAAAATCAATCGATCGAATGCCTATTTCATTTCTCACTTCTATTTCCAAAGTACTGACAAATCATACAATCAATCCAAAATCTGGATAGTTCTATCAGTTACAAGCCAAAAATCTCAAAATATGCTGAAATATCCATCAAATGATCAATAATTCTAAAAATCAAAAGAATAAATCAAGATTGAGAAAATCTCTCAGTCAAGTTCATCCAAAAATCAAGTGTTTTGGATAACAAACTCTGCTAAGTGAAAACAACTCACTTGCATCTCATAACTCAGAATGAGTAAATCAACTCTGGCTCTATGAACAAAACAAGGAGAGCCACTCAAAGCAAATATTTCAAGAATCATATTTCCAATTGATGTAATCGATTCACCATAATCAAAGAAAAAATTCAACTGTAATGGATTTTCATTTCATCATCTATTCTATAAACATCAAAAGCAGTATTCAATTCATAAACTCATCAATTCGCTATTGAATTCCAGTTCACAACTTAAACTAAAGTTGAAATCTTACTGAAACATATCTGCAATCTCTACTCATTGACATATCTACCAATGCTGGTTTAGATCTTGAACATATCTAGTGCATAGAATATACTTATTTCGGAACATTTCTGTAATCAACATAATATACACGGAACTGAAATCAAAGAATCTTAATTCTAGATCCCATATCATATCATCATATTCATATGCACATTATGTTCTTACTGATCTAATTTAATCGCTTCTTATCATCAATCTTCTGCTAATCTGTATTTGGTTATTGCATTATCTTCTATCATGCAACATACACAGATATCTCAAATACGAACAAAATCATGTTCAGTTTCATTTCATCGAAGCAGTAGTTCAATTCTTCAGTTCAATTCACAAATTCTCTTTTCTGATACAGAGGTGGAAATATAATAAGCTTTCAGCTATCATATATCTCTTGCACCAATAACATAAACAGGTTAAAACAAAATAAATCTGTTACCTGCAATCTCATTTCCAGGTGCACTTTCATTTTGATCCTCTGTTTATTTCTGGAACTGTTCTTTATTCAAATTTTCTCAGAATCTGATTTGCTTCGAACATATTCTAGCACATCTTGAAATGTCTTTGTACTGATTGCTAGGATATCTCCCTCCACAATAAGTGCAATAATCTCTAACATACTTTGCATTCAGACCCAGACCAATCTGTCTCGGTTCATTAGAGTTAAAGAACTACTTTCATAAAATGTTTCAGTCGTCAACATTTACTCATACATAATCTCTGAATTCAAGCCATGAATAAACAACTCAATCTTGAGCTTCTTCATCATCTACAATTCAAAGAATCGTAGTAGGCTTGAAAATCTAATAAAATAATATTCTTCAGTATTCGAATTGCTCTGCTTCTGATTGGTATATTCTGTTTTTTGGCTATTCTACTTTCTTGGCACAATCTTCTTTTTCTCATCATTTCTATCTGTTATAGCAAAGAACCGCTAATAAATCTCTGTTCTAAGCACTAACCAAGAAATCAATATACCTATTCTCTTTCAGAATTTCTTCGTCACAATCCATCAACTCGTTGTTAGGTTTTGAAGTTAGTATACAATTAATCTGATACGACATATATCTGTATATTTCAAAGATTTGCACAACTGATCAAGCTCTGCAAACCAACTTCTATTTGTAATAGCATCTATTAATTCGCTGATATACTGTCCTGTTCAATCAAAAATACTTCTTTCAGCTGAGCAATACAGTTCTGTTCAGTTTGGGGTGCTTACGTCACCCAAATAACACTGTTCTATTCAATTCTGGGTGCTTACGTCACCCGGAGAATCTTATAACAAAATCAAGAAAGTTACAAATCAGTAAATCAGGCAGTTTAGTTTCAAGAGTAGATCATGCTCACATGCAATTCATCAAATCATCAAATCAAGTAATGCATAATCATGCTATACTATAAATGCATGCGACTCAATCTACCCCGCTCAGCTTCTATCTCAGTCCAAGAAACTTATGCTCTGATATCATCTGTTGTGGGGACCTCGGGTTGCTAATCTAATCTTAGGGTAATTAAAGATTAATTAAACCAATTAATCAAATATTAAAAGAATATTAAAACCAAGAGCTTAAAAAAAATTTAAAATTCAAGAACCTCGCTCGATCGGATGAACTCGTCCGATCGAGCGAGCCCAATTCCTCAGCTCTCGGATTTCAGGATTTTCAGGCCGCGCTCGATCCCATGTACTCACACGATCGAGAGAGCTCCAATTTTCCATTCTCTGTTTTTTAAATTTTATAGGCCGCGCTCGATCCTATGAGTTCACAGGATCGAGCATGCACTCTGTCCAGAAAAATCACAGAATCGATTTCTTGTTGTCAAATATGGAGCAGGTAAGAATCATCATTAAACACCAATTTCAAGCATGTTATATAATCTGAAAACATGCATATATACATGTAAGATGTTTCAAGCATCAAATCATGTGTTTATTACATCAAACGAATAGCATAAAAAGCACGAAACTACAAGCTACACCAAGTCTCAAAAGTGAGCTTCTAAAACAAAGTTTCATGTCAAGTTCGATGCTATCTAAATACCATTCTTCAGCTTAAACCCGAATAGCATCAAATCATGTGTTTATTACATCAAACGAATAGCATAAATTGCATGAAACTACAAGCTACACCAAGTCTCAAAAGTGAGCTTCTAAAACAAAGTTTCATGTCAAGTTCGATGCTATCTAAATACCATTCTTCAGCTTAAACCCGAGTTTACACTTGATAACTCTTGCTCCCGAGCTGTCAATGTCCTATCAGAATAGCTTCGGCCCCATCTGTTGTTGGAGAACGCGGCGATCAGATCAATCATGATTGATACCCGGTGCAGCGGAAGTTTAAAATTTTATATGGAACGATTCCATAATAGGTATCAACCTTACGATTAAATTGTGTGTGTAAAAATTAAATAACAATTATAAATTTTTACCTTCAATCTCGAATCGAGATTTTGGACACCAACAGATTTCTCTGCTCTTGTTGTATATCCCTGGAACTGATGGACGAACTGTTCTTCAATCAGGTCCACAAACGGATATTTAATCCCTCTGATAGATTGCACTAGAAAATCTATCAGAAGTTTCTACGAAGAGATTAATGAATTTGATCCGTTAAACCAGACTGTAATTCAAAATTCACAGACTGGATTTTACCGAGCAGAGGGGAGAGGGGTCGGCCACTTCAGAGGAAAATCACTAGGGTTTTTTGAAAATTTTGTGACCTGTTGTTTGTAATTTCTGTACTGCAATAACTTATTTATAATGTAGGCCGCTAACAGCTTAGGGCCCATTACTCATAAGTTCTAGCCCGACAAGCAAAGCCCGCATGTTCAGAAATTAATATAAAATTCATCATGACTCCGATTGATAAACCGATTTCACCAATGTGCACAGAAACCATTTCTGCACCTTTTAAAGTCAAGATAAATTTTTCTGAATCCGAATTCAGTGATTTCCAAAAATGCCCATCCCTATGTCATTTTAGGAAATCTTGCTCCTCTACTCTTAATTAAGAAGTCCAACTTCTTTGTTCATTAAATTTAACTCTTTAAATTTAACTATCTCAACGGGGATTAAAAATCCATTACTCTGTGTGACCCTCAATGGTTCAGGGATACAGCTAGCCGTGGGCTCACAACTCCTTGTGACTCGGAACAACAATTTCCGACTTGCCCATCGAATCATGGTATGAGCGCCTAGCAACATCGCCCCATGATTTCCTAGGTATCACTGATAGTGCCTGCAAGAACCAATAGATTTTGGTTAGCGTACAGTACGGTCCCTTCATCCATATATCCCGATCGAATCAACAACCATTGGTAAATCGAGAGTCGTTCGAGATTTGATAACTATGCAATACATCTTGAAGATCAAATAGTGACATCGCATGTGTTACTAAGAAACCATTTCTTAAAACACATCATGTACTCTGGCCAGAGATTCGTCACACTAATATCTCCTCAGATCGCATAGGATATCCACACTCGCAAGTATGTGGTGAATCCTTGACAACAAAGCATCGACTCCTATATGTGTTGTAACTGTACCCAATCCCGACACCTGATGACCCCAATAGAGTCGGTAAACGAGTCAAAGCACAGTACTAGCATATAGAGTCTCAATGATGTTTTAAGTAGTAAGGACTAATGGTGTACAACCAAAAACGCGGACTTTATCCACTCGATAAGTGATAACCACTTGGAAAGTCCGGATAGGGTAGTTCGATCATTCATCATATGAATATCCATTTGCATGCTTCGAACATCTCTATGTTCCTTACCAATGAAACGTGGTACTCTGCATCGCAAATGCTAGTCTCAAACTCGAGCGATCCTTATCCTTATTATCGGACGGCTCAATCGACTAGGAACAGTTTAGAATATACAGTGACTATAAGATGTGTTTCATGATAGACATCCCCATGTTCTACCACATCTTACATACACTATAGTATATTCAAGGTCTTTATCAAAACAACAATAGTATATCACAATATAACAATATGAAGAAAGATAAAGTCATTGCCATTAATAAAAGTGTAAATTATATTAAACAAAAGATTGTTTATACAAAGAGTCATCAAAGCCCTTAGCCACAAGTTGGCTCACCGGGCACCCACTCTTTCAATCTCCCACTTGCCCTAAAGCCAACTAGTCATACTACGTAGACCCATTGCTTCGCGATGTTTGTCAAATAATGGTCCTGGCAAGGGCTTAGTAAGTGGATCAGCGATATTGTCTGTAGAGGCCACTCTTTCGACAGTGATGTCTCCTCTTTCCACAATCTCCCGGATGATGTGGTATTTCCTCAGTACGTGTTTGGATCTTTGATGAGACCTTGGTTCCTTTGCCTGAGCAACGGCACCCGTGTTGTCACAGTACACCGGGACTGGACCAACAACTTCAGGAATAACGCCCAACTCTTGGACGAAATTCCTCATCCAAACGGCCTCTTTAGCAGCAGCTGATGCTGCAATGTATTCTGCCTCAGTGGTGGAATCCGCTGTGGTGTCCTGCTTGGAACTCTTCCAAGAGACAGCACCGCCATTGAGCATGAACACAAATCCAGAGGTTGACTTCGAGTCATCCACGTCACTTTGGAAGCTAGAGTCGGTATAGCCTTCCAATTTTAGTTCTCTTCCTCCATATACCATGAACATATTCTTAGTCCTTCGTAAGTACTTAAGAATGTCCTTCACGGCTTTCCAATGCATTTGACCGGGATTAGCTTGATATCTGCTCGTGACACTCAGAGCAAATGCTACATCCGGTCTGGTAGATATCATCCCATACATGATACTACCTATGGCTGACGCATATGGTACATGTGTCATTTTCTCTATCTCTTCATCCGTCTTGGGACACATAGACTTGGATAGAGAAACTTCATGACACATGGGTAGATGTCCTCTCTTGGACCCATCCATTGAAAACCGTTTCAATATGGTGTCGATGTAGGTTGATTGAGTGAGTCCTATCATTTTCTTAGATCTATGTCTATAGATCTGTATCCCTAGAATATAGGATGCCTCACCCAAATCCTTCATCGAAAATCTACCTGATAACCATATCTTTGTTGACTGCAACATCCCTACGTCATTCCCAATGAGTAGGATGACATCAACATAAAGTACTAAGAATGTCACAGCATCCTTAACTACTTTTTTGTACACGCATGGTTCCTCCGGGTTCTTGATGAAACCAAAATCCTTTGTTTCATCAAATTTCTGGTTCCAACTTCTTGATGCTTGTTTTAGACCATAAATTGATCTCTGAAGCTTGCATACCTTATGCTCGCTTCCCATGGATGTGTACCCCTCAGGCTGCTTCATATAGATTTCTTCCTTAATGTCTCCATTAAGAAAAGCAGTCTTCACATTCATTTGCCATATCTCATAGTCATACCAAGCAGCTATGGCAATAAGGATTCTTATGGACTTGAACATTGCAACTGGTGAAAAAGTTTCATCATAGTCAACTCCTTGTCTTTGAGTATAACCTTTCGCCACCAATCGCGCCTTGTAGGTCAATACCTTACCATCAGGCCCAAGCTTTCTCTTGTAGATCCATTTACACCCTATTGGAACAATTCCATCGGGAGGATCTACTAAAGACCAAACTTGGTTTGTATGCATCGAATCTATTTCCGACTGCATAGCTTCAAGCCATAAATTTGAATCCGCATCAGAAATTGCTTCCTTGAAGTTTCTTGGATCACATCCAACATCGGGTTCATCTTGATCCCCTTCAAGAAGAAGACCATATCGAATAGGAGGTATAGAAGTCCTCTCGGATCTTCTAGGTACAGGCGTGTCTATCAATGGTTCCTGAGGTGTAGGATCGTTATTTTGTATTTCGGGTTCTTCTCGAATTTCTTCGAGTTCCATCATCTCGCCTTTCTTATCCAATAAGAACTCCTTCTCCAAGAAGGTGGCATTCCTTGAAACAAACACCTTTGTTTTAGCAGGATAATAGAAATAATATCCGATTGAATTCTTCGGATACCCTACAAAATAACATAAGCTGGATCGACTATCCAACTTATCTCCCACTGTCCGCTTCACGTAAGCAGGACATCCCCAAATCCTCAAGTACGAATACTTAGAAGCTTTGCCATTCCATAACTCGTATGGTGTTTTGTCCACTGCTTTAGTGTGGACGTTGTTCAACAACAATACCGCCGTTTCAAGCGCATAGCCCCAAAACGAAGGTGGAAGCTCAGTGAAGCTCATCATGGACCGAACCATGTCCAACAAAGTTCGATTACGACGCTCCGATACACCATTAAGATGTGGTGTCATAGGAGGAGTCCACTGAGAGAGAATCCCATTCTCTTTTAGATAGTCCAAAAACTCGGTACTTAAGTATTCTCCACCTCGATCCGATCGAAGTGCTTTAATACTTTTACCTAGCTTGTTTTCTACTTCAGCCTAGAATTCTTTGAACTTTTCAAACGCTTCAGACTTATATTTCATTAAATATAAATACCCATACCTCGAATAATCATCAGTAAAGGTAATGAAGTAGGTGTGGCCATATTGAGTACCAACTCTAAATGGACCACAAACATCTGTATGGATCAAATCCAACAGATTTTGACTACGCTCAGGTTTCCCCTTAAAAGGAGATTTAGTCATTTTTCCTTTCAGGCAGGATTCACAAGTAGGTAGAGAGTTAATATCAGACATATCAAACATGCCCTCTCCCACTAGCTTGTTCATCCACCTTGAGGAAATATGACCTAACCTAGCATGCCAAAGGTTTGCCGGGTTTTGGCTATCGATTTTCCTTTTGTTTGTTGTTGCCGGTTTATCAACATAATTTATTGGAACGTCTTTTAGTTTTAAGTTGTATAGATCGTTTTCAAGTTGTCCATTTCCAATCAAACATTCATTCTTGTAAATATTGCAAATCACATTCACAAAATTGCAAGAATAACCATCTCTATCAAGCATAGAAACAGAAATAATGTTTTTAATCAAATCCGGAACAAATAAAACATCTCTCAAAAGTAACTTAAAACCGTTCTGCAAAAATAAATAAACATCTCCCACAGCTTTAGCTTCAACTCTGGAACCATTTCCGAGCCTCAGCTGGGTCTCACCCATTCTAAGCCTGCGACTTCTTGTCATCACCTGCAAATCATTACAAATGTGAGATCCACATCCGGTATCCAATACCCAAGAAGTAGTATTAAGTGAAACATTTATTTCAATATAGAACATACCCTTCGCAGTTCGCAACTGCTCTAGATATTCCTTGCAGTTACGCTTCCAATGACCGGGCTTCTTGCAGTAATGGCAAACATCCTTGGATTTTTCCATGTTTGAAGCCTTTGTCTTGTACTTCTTCTCTGGTTCGATTTTCTTGGGTGGGGCAGAACGTTTCTTACCCTTTGTACTTGGCCCCTTCTTAGCAGAAGAAGAGGAGCCCACCAAGAAAGCCGGTTTATCCTTCTTTAATGTGGATTCATATGTCACAAGCATATTGACCATCTCTTCAAGGGAGGCCTCTATCTTGTTCATATTGAAATTCACCACAAATCCGTCAAACGAAGAAGGAAGAGACAGAAGTAGTAAGTCCACGTTGAGTTCATGCTCCAACACCAAATCAAGGGTTACCAATTTCTGTATGAGCCAAATCACTCGTACCCCATGATCACGGACCGAAGTCCCTTCACGCATGCGACACGTCATTAGCTCCTTTACAGTAGCGAACCTTTCAGCCCTCGATTGAGCCCCAAAAAGTTCTTTGAGTTGTACGTGAATGTCAGCAGCATTCACGGTGTCCTCAAATCGCCTCTGGAGTTCATCAGACATCGAGGCTTGCATATAGCATTTGGCCTTGATATCATGGTCCCACCATGTATCAAGTTTGGCTAACTCTTCCGGACTTATGTCAGCTGGTGCTTCCTTCGGAGGAGATTTTTCTAACACGTAGAGCATCTTCTCCGAAGTCAAGACAATCTTCAACTTACGGAACCATTCCGTATAGTTTGCGCCAGTCAGTTTATTTTGTTCGAGGATCGAGAAAAGTGGATTACGCGAATTCATCTTTATGAAATACTGAAAAGAAACAGACAAATATCAGTGATTGTTTAAGTAATTTACTAAGACATAAAATAGGCGAAATTTATTTTATGAATCTCACTCCCACTATTTTAACGATTTCACTACCCTCTAGTGAAAACGGGAAACTGTTTTTCTTAGTGAGAACATGGAGTCCAATTGACAATCTATGGTCCCGAATAATATCAGCCAACCATAATTTTCAAAAAGTAGAGCCCAATTGCTTCCAAAGCAACCTCCATGTTTTTTACCTCATGTCCAATAAGGGCCCAATAATATGACGCCGTTTATTGTGACATGTCAAGATGACCCATCAATATTAAGTTGTGATGGACGGTCGCCATGTGGTTCCCCCAATAATATGAGCTGATCCCATGGGAGTTCCACCCAACTTACAACATGTGTCGATCCAATGTACAGCTTTCCGACGAACGAGCCCCCCCAATAATATGAGCCGGACCGTATCCGCGGGTAGCATCTCATACATTGATCGTTGATGGAAGGTAGGAACATTTAAACAAATTTAAATTTCCTTTATTTATCTTGATATCAATTTTAAATCATATTTAAAATGAGGGATTTTAATTATGAAAATTTGTCTCATCATTTTTAAAATTTTGTATGCTTGCCGGATTCACACAATTTTGTCTAAAACATGCATACAACAATAATATCACATATTATATAGGATGATCGATTCCATTTCTAATTGACCCATGGTTGCCAATCACGAGTCTTAGTCCAATCCTAGGTAATATGCAGTATGCAATGCAATCCTATTACATTGAGCTTCCAATTTACATTTCTTCTGTCTTTATTGTCTGCTGGGCCCACCTCCATCTTCAAATCTTGATCTCCCACTAAATCTAATGTATTTACAATAAATAACAATGACAAGTAGGGGATACATTTTAAGGGGTGGGAACGGGCCATAAACCAAGCCCACTTTTATTACATATGACAATTCATATTGGGTCATAAACCAGGCCCATTAATAAATCCAACAACAATAAAAACAAATGTAAATTCCTAACATACACTTACAAAATTGGTCATGGCAATCGATCATCCTTATCCAATAACATTTAATTCAAAATTAATTTATTGGATAACATGCAATGGCAATTTAAATTTAAAAGGATAAAATCATATTTCATATATAAAATCTTATTTTACATACAAAATCATATTTTATCTTTTTATCAAATAAAATCATATTTTATCTATAAAATCCAATTTTATACATAAAATCATATTTTACTCAATATATCCATAAGATCATATCTTATCATCAATTGTACCAAAAATAATTAATTTCAAAATTCAATTTAACGGATAAAATATTTAAATTTTCCAAAAATTCAAATTTATCCAAAAATCAATTTTAAAATTTTCTGACTCGAACAATTCGATCTGATGCCTCGTGGACCAATCAAAAACAATTTTCGATCGGACCAAAAATAGAATTTTAATATATTAAAATTTAATTTAAAAATTAAAAAATTAATTTTTCCGCGGGCCGCCCGGGACATTCCCGGGCTGCCCGCGCCCCATAGGGCTCGGGCCGGGCAGCCCGGCTGCCCCTAGGGCAGCGCCGTGCGCTGCCCGGGTTTTTGCCCGAAAAAAAAAATTTTATTTTTAAAATATTTATTTTGTTTCAAAAACCGAGGCTTAAAAATTTTTGTACAATCGATTAATTTAATCGCTTGATCTGAGCAACCTGGCTCTGATACCACTGTTGGAGAACGCGGCGATCAGATCAATCATGATTGATACCCGGTGCGGCGGAAGTTTAAAATTTTATATGGAACGATTCCATAATGGATATCAACCTTACGATTAAATTGTGTGTGTAAAAATTAAATAACAATTATAAATTTTTACCTTCAATCTCGAATCGAGATTTTGGACACCAACAGATTTCTCTGCTCTTGTTGTATATCCCTGGAACTGATGGACGAACTGTTCTTCAATCAGTTCCACGAACGGATATTTAATCCCTCTGATAGATTGCACTAGAAAATCTATCAGAAGTTTCTACGAAGAGATTAACGAATTTGATCCGTTAAACCAGACTGTAATTCAAAATTCACAGACTGGATTTTACCGAGCAGAGGGGAGAGGGGTCGGCCACTTCAGAGGAAAATCACTAGGGTTTTTCGAAAATTTTGTGACCTGTTGTTTGTAATTTCTGTACTTCAATAACTTATTTATAATGTAGGCCGCTAACAGCTTAGGGCCCATTAGTCATAAGTTCAAGCCCGACAAGCAAAGCCCGCATGTTCAGAAATTAATATAAAATTCATCATGACTCCGATTGATAAACCGATTTCACCAATGTGCACAGAAACCATTTCTGCACCTTTTAAAGTCAAGATAAATTTTTCTGAATCCGAATTCAGTGATTTCCAAAAATGCCCATCCCTATGTCATTTTAGGAAATCTTGCTCCTCTACTCTTAATTAAGAAGTCCAACTTCTTTGTTCATTAAATTTAACTCTTTAAATTTAACTATCTCAACGGGGATTAAAAATCCATTACTCTGTGTGACCCTCAATGGTTCAGGGATACAGCTAGCCATGGGCTCACAAATCCTTGTGACTCGGAACAACAATTTCCGACTTGCCCATCGAATCATGGTATGAGCGCCTAGCAACATTGCCCCATGATTCCCTAGGTATCACTGATAGTGCCTGCAAGAACCAATAGATTTTGGTTAGCATACAGTACGGTCCCTTCATCCATATATCCCGATCAAATCAACAACCATTGGTAAATCGAGAGTCGTTCGAGATTCGATAACTATGCAATACATCTTGAAGATCAAATAGTGACATCGCATGTGTTACTAAGAAACCATTTCTTAAAACACATCATGTACTCTGGCCAGAGATTCGTCACACTAATATCTCCTCAGATCGCATAGGATATCCACACTCGCAAGTATGTGGTGAATCCTTGACAACAAAGCATCGACTCCTATATGTGTTGTAACTGTACCCAATCCCGACACCTGATGACCCCAATAGAGTCGGTAAACGAGTCAAAGCACAATATTAGCATATAGAGTCTCAATGATGTTTCAAGTAGTAAGGACTAATGGTGTACAACCAAAACCGCGGACTTTATCCACTCGATAAGTGATAACCACTTGAAAAGTCCGGATAGGGTAGTTCGATCATTCATCATATGAATATCCATTTGCATGCTTCGAACATCTCTATGTTCCTTACCAATGAAACGTGGTACTCTGCATCGCAAATGCTAGTCTCAAACTCGAGCGATCCTTATCCTTATTATCGGACGGCTCAATCGACTAGGAACAGTTTAGAATATACAGTGACTATAAGATGTGTTTCATGATAGACATCCCCATGTTCTACCACATCTTACATACACTATAGTATATTCAAGGTCTTTATCAAAACAACAATAGTATATCACAATATAACAATATGAAGAAAGATAAAGTCATTGCCATTAATAAAAGTGTAAATTATATTAAACAAAAGATTGTTTATACAAAGAGTCATCAAAGCCCTTAGCCACAAGTTGGCTCACCGGGCACCCACTCTTTCATCTGTTGCAATGCACACATACAAAACAAAGCAACAGCCGGATAAACTCCGGTGAGAAATCATTCCCAGTATAATCGACGTATAAAGCGTTAAATAAATCATATCGACTCTAATCATAATCGACTCAACAGTAGAGTAAATAACGCATATATCGATCGAGAATTGATTCATATATCATCGTTGCCATCAAGATTCGTAACCGATCTTGATATGGATATCCATCTATCGTAGTCATTCTTGACTCGAAAATAAGATCGTCTCAGATCTTGGCATAGAATCAATTCAATATCATATCATATCGTAATCATATCGACTCAGACTCAAAGATCCACTACCTGAGATGGATCGACAACATTAAAATCAAATCGAAAAGATAAACAAGTATGTGATTTTGGCGGAACAACTCAAGAAGCTTCATTCTTGAGTTTCAAATCCCTGACTCGCGATGTCGTCATATACCTTCGTATTTCCTCGGTTTTGAACGCGTCAAATCTGAAACATAACATCAAAATATTCATATCAAACTTCGTTCAAGTCTATCATTTCAAAATCGATTCAAAATCAGCAATATATTTTCAATCAAAATCACTTCAAACCTCGACTTCTTCTTCTTTGGTTCGAAATCACAGTCTTGAGTTGTTAACCTTCAAAACTAGTCTGAAACTGAGGAATAAATTTGCTATATCATTAATAACATCTCAAAGAATATCTCAGCTCAGTCATAGGCTATCAAAACGATCTCAAAACATTAATTGACGGCGTAGCGATTTAAATCGGTAACCGACGAAATATCGAAATCATTTTCAACTTCAATACAATTCATACGTATATCCAAATCAGTAAAACATCATCCTAATCCTCATACCAGCAGCTATAATCATCGAATATAAGCTGGAATTCATATTAAACTCATACGCTGTTCATTTCTCGGTTCGGTTTCGGTACGATCCACATATCATTTCAAAAACATGCGCATAACAATAATTTCTGATCTCGATCATATTTCAATCTTCAAAACATGCCGAAGTAAATAAATACTTACATCAAATCGAAGTCCTGCAAGGATTCCAAAACTATTTTCGAAATCAAAATCGGGCGATTGGATCAAACGTTACGGGGTTTTTTAAATCAAGAATCAAAAGGAAAAGGTCTCGGCTGCTTCTGCTCTTAATTTCTGAATTCCATATCCCTATCCACGTATCAATCTGATTATAATCGGATAACTTCAGTTAATATTGCAATTTAGTCCCTAGAACTTCATAAATTGCAATTCAATCCTCGACCCTTTTTTAATTCAATTTCAATCCTAAATAATTTAAGAATATTAGAATTTAAATCAAACCCAAATTAAATATATTCGGATTCAAATTAAATAAGTTCGGATTAAATTAAATAATTTCGGCCTTTTGCACTTTAGCCCTTGCAACTTCGATATTTTCAAATCAACCCCTGATCGGGTTTCACTTTCGAATTAAATCATATTAATTCCCAAAACTTGGAATATAATCTTAAATTCCATAAATATTCAAATCGAATATTTATTCTTTTAATTTAAGAATTCCCGAAATTTAATTCTCAAAATCCGTAAATTTTCAAATTAAATATTTTCGGCTCGAAAATTAAATCTCTAATTTCCATAACTTCTCAAATCAATAAATTACAGAATTTAAATCTTAAATTCCGTAATTAATAACTTAATAATTTCGGGTCTTACATAATAAAATTTTAATTTCATAATTATTATGAATTTTATATGTAATTGTTTTTATCTTAATATTATTTTTTTGTGTAATGTATTTTAACAGTAATTTTAATTCTCTAAATTATTTAACTCTAATTTAATTAATTAACAATGAATATAAAAATACAATTTTTGAGAAAAAAATTAAGATTAAAAAAACCCAA
Source organism: Henckelia pumila (assembly GCF_033568475.1). Classification (NCBI taxonomy): domain Eukaryota; kingdom Viridiplantae; phylum Streptophyta; class Magnoliopsida; order Lamiales; family Gesneriaceae; genus Henckelia; species Henckelia pumila. The sequence goes on from NC_133121.1 coordinate 80,176,899, forward strand.
AATTTATTGAAACCAAAATCATAAACATTTATTTAGATATATAATTTAAAATTATTATATAAACAAATATATTTTAAATTTTTTAAGTTGAAATTTGAAGGTTGTAGTATGTTTTATTAAGATGTGCATGCTACTACCCTTAGTTGCATGCACTTTTCATTTAAAAAAAATTTTGAATAATTTTTACTAAATTATTAAAAATCGATATATGATTAATTAAATTATATAAATTAAAATTATTATCATAAACATTTATATAATTTATCTTCAGATTATATTTATGTGTGATTGTTTATTAAGTTTAATTATTTGAAATAAAATTAAAAATCGTTAAATAAATAATATGTTTAAATATTAAAATAAATAAAATTAAATATTTTAAAATAATTATTAAAATATATTTAATTTTTAATTTATTAATATATCTAATGAATATTTATATAGAAATTATTATTTTATATATTAATGATATTTAATTATTGTGAATAAAAATATTTGGTGGAATAAATTAGTAGTTGTGAATAAAATAATAAAAAATATTCCGAGCATATTCTTTTTAGTGTAGAGTAAATAAGTTGGAGATGAGTTTTGTATTTGGCATAAGAATTACAGTATCTTGAAGTTAGTGTTACACCAAAATAACGTAATGAGTTGAAAATAACCTAACAATTATTCAAATGCTTACATTGTCCCGGTGAGATACTAGTGTTTTAATTATATTAATTAAATTAAATTAAATTATTAAAAACAAGAATAAGATGGTAAAATCTACTTAATGGTTCGAAAATTATAATACGTGGTGATGAAGCAATATCTGCAAGCATGCATCAGTAAACTCTAGCAGTTTCTATTGAATAGACTGATGCTGACCTTATCCTATCATATACAACTAAACTTCTACACCATAAACAAGTCACGATTAACGTGTCATGAAGAGTTTCTGAATAGATCATCATTTACCAGTTAACTTTTTCTCCAGAATCCTAATCTGGCCCATCAAATCTTGAATGGTAATCGATGATTCTTTAATGGTATTTGATGCTTCCTTCATTTTCTTTCTCAAATTCTCTTCTTCAATGTCTCGACGCTGTCTCTCTTCTTGAAATATGTCAATTATACTCTCTTGTTCCTTGCTTAGCTCCACATATTTACGGTTGGACTCCTGAAGCTGATCAAGTCGCAAAAGAAGTCTGCTTAGGTTGAGGTCATATGTAAAAGCGAAAACATTGTTCGCCATGACGGTGAAACCAAACCAAATACCTCAATATTAGGACACTAAACAGGCTTTCTGCTAAAAGTTTAAATTAAAATGAACTAGAAAAAATCCATTTTTGAGATTGCCTTTCCTTTCTACGGTCCCTCCAAAACTTAGGACTTAGTGTGCAAATTAAGGATTGTCTTTCTTTCCACAGTCCCGGCCCTTATCATTTACTGTAAATTGGACACTGCATTACAGGCTAAAAACAAAACTTTATTTTTTAAAAAATATTTCATTAATATGTACAGAAGACACAAAAGGAGTGGTCCCATGCAGGACCAAATATAGAAGGTATACTGTCAGTACTATGGTAGCCAAATTTTCTGGCCTCGCAAAATAAATGGACGTGTCTTCTTTTATATTGTGTTCCAGGATACTCAATCACAGTCGAAATCTAAGTTATTATAAAACATAAGGCATAAAGCAAGGAAATCCAATCCAGTAATAATAAAGAACCAGAAAGCATCTTTGATAAATTTTGTAAAACGAAGTGAAAAAGAATCATATCATGAGACATGACTCGATGAAATTAATAAAAGAATTATCACCTGAGTTTCGAGAGACTTGCATCTTTCCTTCTCTTTCTGCAAATCATTCAGCAAATCACCCAGAACCTCTTCTTCTCTCCTTTTCAGTCTGCATTTAAAAATACAGAAAATCGACTTATTATATTATTATATGATAAAAATACCTATACGAAGCACCGTTCATGTAGACTAATACCTCTCTTTTAATTGGCGATTCTCTTCTTCCAACTGTACCAACGCATGAGAACTGGACTTTGATAGTGACTCGTTACCATTTGCCTTCTGAAGATGGACAAAAACCAACATAAACCCATGTTCAATGTTAGAAATCATGTTTCCACAAAATAAAAAACTAGAAAGTGGATTTCTGCCTGTGTTTACAAGGCAAAAAATTCAAAAAAGTCAACCGTAAAAAATACAAGGGGAAGAAACCAACAGAATGTTGAAACTATGAAAAGATAATTAAAATTGTCACAGATGACTGGATACAAGGAAATGCTCTTAAATATGACTGCATGTCACAAAAATCAAAACCAACCTCATGAACTGGATACAGCCAGTTTCATATGACACATACTCTACATCCAACAATTGTCACTGTTATTCACCATACACAATCATGGAACCTTACAATCAGAGGTTATTTCATACTTGAAAAGGTGCCCCGCCGACATTAAAAGCAGACAATAAGATTCGATACTATGAACAATTACGGCCTGGTTCATAGAAGCAGATACGGGAAGGTGTATATGAAAATATACTAATGCTACAAAAAGAACATCCAAAATTTAACCACTCGATTAAGAACTTACTCTAGTTCAGAATACAAATACTGTCAACATACTTGTGCACAGAAAGTCGCAAACTAACCTTCCAGCACACTTATTTGGTGCATGGATGAGGTAATCAACAATTACATTTTAAGTGTAAAGCAGTTGTCAAAGTATCACACAATATACCTTCCAAATACCAAAAGAGGTGATCACCTGTGAATTAGTATTTCGGGTTGATTGGCTGAGCCTCTCAGCAGGTGAATTGTTTTGTTCGGTTTCATGATGTAACCCTGGGAATCTTTGAGATCTATTTTTTTCAAACAACTCCCCCGAGACTGAACCATTCACCCGATTCCTGGGAGTGCTATTTTGCACGTCATTGTCCCCAACATCCTCAGTGGAAGATGATGATATTTCAGTACAACCTGCTTGTTTCCCAGGGGTTCTGGTTTTCGTAACTCTTTTCCCATTCAAATGCCCATTGGTCCACGTCTTCTCACTTGAAGCAATGCCTTTCGTTGGACTTGGGGAAATAGAATCAGGAGAGGCATCTGAAAATACATCAATAGCCGATAAGATCTTCCATTCCACACACACACACACTGTCACACAGTCATTCACTCCATTCTTTACCTCTATCATGATATTTTCTATTGCGCCGGGGCGCATAGCCAATTTTGTGGCAGTTCGTGGTCCTGTCAGATGCAGAGAAAAGCAAACAATAATAATGTCACTATGGAAGATTATACAACAAAATCAAGTTAAAATCAACTCAACCAACAAACAGAATATACCAATATGTCTTTTGCATATTAATCAACCGTGACTCAAGTCTAGCGAGGACGGAAGTTCGCTCAAAACCTTGTTTATCATGAGCTGGTTCAACAAAATTGGCTTCCAGGACGCCTTCGAAGGAAAAGCACAGCAATTATAACATCAAATCCAATGAGTATTTAGAAAGTAAAAATGGCACAAGTGTACCTATAACTCCTCGACCATCACTACCAGGAGGATGCCAAACTCTCCAAAATGGCTGGAATCATAAAAAGCACAGGATGCAGTTAAGTACAAAGCTAAATTGAGAGACAATGTTTTTTATAGAATGAAAATTTTAACACCATTTCACATGTAGAGATGGTGCCAAAATAATCCGTATTTCGCAACTTGACAGGCAGAGCAAACGAGAACTCGATGTTCTATGTTATCATATTTCACTTTTAGAAAGAATTTTATGTATTAGAATCAGTTTCCTAGAAGAGACTGTGCATGCCATATACCAATACCCTCTTAAAAAATATAATACTCGTTCGGCCAATTTATGAATTCTATTAAAATAATCAATCAAAATTTCAAACCACAAAACGCGTGCACAATAAAACTAAATCTTGACATGTGACAACGTCATAAACACAAGATATGTGGAAGAACAACTTCTAGTGTGCTGGGATAGAAGCTGAGATGAGATGGAACCACCTTGATAAGTCGATTTTTGTGATAGACGTTAAATCCCTGAACGTCGATGTGGTATTTAGCATCCTTCACAAAACCAACAGTAACTACAGCAACCATCTATCAAAGAGACAAAAGCTGGTGAGACACATTGAATTAGATGGATATCAAACCTAAGATCAAACCAACATTACATTAGAATTATTTGAAACCCCATCAACTCCAGGCTGAGGACGATATGTGATCTCCTGCGACATCATCATATCATTCACTATATTATGGTGCTCGACATCTTTCCCCCGCAAAATAATTCGAAATCCAGGAGGAATTCTGAGGTAGAGAATAGCTACATAACTCTGTCATTCCAGTAAGAACTTCATCAAAAATTGTTTCCAGTTAAATGGATGTCGAAGAGATGAAAACAAGACACAAATTGACATGATCCATCCATAAGGCTGATGTCCATAGATAAACAGTGAAAAGATTAGAACTTGTAATGTTCTCCTCTAATTTTGAGTACACGAATCACACATATATATAAGATGGGATGAAATATTGAGAAAAAATGGCAGTGGAAGATAATCCTAAAACACAATAAAATTATATCAAATATTTAAAATCATGACAATGTCAAATCTAACTCAAGATTACTTCACTAAATTACACTCAATTCCCCCTTGAGGAGAACATATGGATATGGATTGAAGTGTTTAACTTAAAACAAAATATGTCATCAAGAAAATCTTACACTGCTATGAATACGATGTATCAGAGAATAAAAGTATAAAAACAAAAAACAAGAGAAACGGAAATATAAAGTTCAGATTTCTATCTTCCCTTGGATAAAATTAATGATGTGAAAGATGGGGGTTGAGAGCCAAAGTGCACGATAGTAATCGAACATTTGCTTGTGTTTCACTTTCTCTCTTTATTTTTTGGAAGGATTAAACAGGAAATATGATCTAACACCATGTTAAACTTGAGGTGATAGTAATTAGTCAATAAGGATGGAACATAATACTAAATTTTCATGTGGGTCAGCAAAAAAAACAAAACAAAACAAAACAAACAAACAAACAAAAACCCCGTATCAACGGATAATGTTCAAAGAGCTCAAAACTTATCGTTTTCATTTTCCAGATTCTCATGCATTATTGCCCTCAACTGATACAACCCCACCAGGGGACATTCTTGAAACATTTTGAGGGGCAATTAATTTCAAAATCAACTTTTAACAATCATAAATATTTGACATTTTTAAGAAGAAGCAAGCTGCAAACGACACAAGGGCATAAAAACAACGAACGTGCAAGAGACAAGAAACCAATTAAGGATCCTAGAAAAACAAGATCTAAAATAAATAAATTAATTAATTATTACAAAAAGAAAGAAATGCACAAGAAATAAAGTGAATAATCGCTTGACATCTGCAGCATTTTACCCTCAATGAATGTCGATATGTAAGAAAATGCCTGGAATTAGGATACTTCTTTCCCATTTCTATGCTTCTCTCATCCCTGTTGACACCTCTGATTTGAATATCCTAAAAAAATCAAAGGGTTAAGATGTTATATTATTACATGTTCACGAATAAAGCATCCACTCTACGATTAGATTTTTTTTTTTATAGTAACTCACATGTGGATCAGTGTCAAAATCAAGTTCTAGTAGTCCCTCATCATCCTCCCAAAGATTGTATATAAATATTCGAGTACCTTGATCCTTCATTTGATAGAACTACCAAGCAAAAAGAAACAATGTCAGAAAACAGGCTAACATCAAATGTATAAGCATATTTTTCCAAAGGTATAGGCGAACTCAAGAGTAAAGAAGCGAGGGACGTCATTGCTACCTCCTACACAGTCAAGAGTCAACAAAGTCTAATATTAATATCTAATATTCGTGACATGATCACTTGAAAAAACCATTATTGAAAGGTGAGGCTAGAGAATGTCAAAGCCAAACTCCCTCCTAAAAAGAGAATGAAAATACAAAAGAAGATAATCTTTTTTAGTTTTTTCTTTTTTATTTTTGGTGGGTTAGCCTGTCTAACCCGCAACCCAAGATGAGTTGGGTTGGGTTAAAGCATTTCCGACCAGCCAAATAAGCTATGGGGTGAGGCAGCGCGGCCCGTTTTGACAGCTCTAGATGAGACACCTTGAATCACTACCACCACCAACCAAAAGAGAAGGAGAAAGTTCAGTTAAAATTCAAAGCATCAAGGTTTGCTCAATCTTTGACCCGTAAGCAAATTCCAATCCATTAAACAATTTACCAAGCTTAACTCAACCATAACAGTGATTAGATAACGAGAGAATTTAACTAAACTCCTGGGCGGCCCTTGGTTTTCATGATAGAATAATGGAGTGTTATATGTTATTTAAGTGATATGAAGTGATTTAACTGGATCCCACAGCCACCACCTCCAATGTCAGTCTTTCTCTGCCACCATACCATCGACGCTACCTCTCTCTGGAAGATACCCAGTACAAGCTTTCCGCGGTAACATTAATATCTTTCTGGTGGCCCAGATTTGGGGTAAATTGAAACTGAAGTGATTTGAATGGAGAAAGAGGATAAATGATCCCTTTTATGTGGTGTGATGTGTTGCCAAAAGGTTCTAATCAGGCATGTAGTTTTGATTTAGATAACTAAAGTCGCATTATCTGGTGGGTTATTTAACAATCCACCCTCTATCAAGATACGAAATAAAGGTTTGTAGCATAGTCAGAAACATGCAAACCGTATTAACACCTCTCAAAGACCCCACACAAATAAATGAAGATTTACAAATTATTCACAAACAGCTGAAGGACACAAATTCAATGTTCAACCAGTTTGGGTGCAAACAGATACAATTTTTTCTTAGACCCCGGCGATTCCGGTTTCTTTTGCAAGTTGGGAGGTTCATCACACATTCATGAAATCGTCTCATTGAAAAGTCTTCTTTTCTCACATTAATGGACCAAGCACTATGGAGGCATATTGCTTCAGCTCACTTGGTTAAAGTTTCATTAACATAAAGAGTGACTTTTTTCTTTAATTTTTTATGCATGCTTCATCCAGACTCAAAGATTGAGCTCCTCTTACGATTGATAGAAAAGTCATACATTACTTAAGGTGTGCGATCGACTTTGCATTTAGTGGTCTATACTTAGAATTTACGTTCTTCAGTTGGGGCTTTTGGCTACAGAATTTCGCACTCTTCGTATTTCCTCTTCTCTTCAACCCATAGGTAGAGATCTTTGCCAATCCCCTGAAACACCATTTTTTCATGAACCATCTAAAATATCTGACTACTTTAGTCCCAATATAACCACTCATGACCTTTTCATGTGTTTCAAGTTCAAAATTTTTTCAAATGTTGGCTTGTCCCATATTTGTATGCTCATATCAAATGTTAAACTTAAACAGGAACTTGAATGAACATGTCAGCAATCAAATAACATGGAGGCCACGCTCCATTGTCTGATAACTTCGATCCATGAGTCACAAAAGCCCACAAGAAAAGGGTTCACAACCAAACCCCCATGAAGAGAGTCAAGAACAGCCTGAATTGATTTAGCTTCGTACAAGAATCATGCAGGAGTCGGATGATGAAAAATTGCAAAATTAAGCGAAGTTACCATAGCCCGTGAAAAAGGATTAGGGCTAAACGAAACTAGCATCAAATAAACCTTTAATTTTTCATAAAGAAAAGATAAATATGTTTAACAACAAAATGTTTATTTAGAGCCTAAGACATAATTGTAAACGTTTTATTGACGTTTCAAATTACATACTAAGATATGGCACATACAAAGGTGCAGCAAAGGCATTACTCATTGAGTAAATACAAAAACATAAAGCCAAAGATGAGTGGATATTAAGTATTAAGGATCATTGTGATTTGTGCATAGACACGAACAACAAAGGTCACGAGTGAGATGACTTTATGCCTTAATTAATGCTGCTTACAATCAATAATCTAAACTGGACCTTATATCATTGAGTGAGAAAAACAAGTAAAGATCACCTGCCGAAGAAGATCTTCTTCGCTTGAAAAAGGAGACCATTGAACTATAGTATCAACATTTCTCCTCCAGTCATCAGTGGATGATCGAACAATCTTTTTCCAATCCTTTCCACTTCTTTCATAATCAAGCTTTTGACAAAATTTAGAAAAAATTGTCAATAGTCATGATCCAACGTTGTTGAAAAAACTGGATATCAAACTAATATCATAATGATAGTATCTAAAAGAGAACAATCACGGTAGGCACATAATATGACTCTCTTTGATTTAGATGATGCCAGTGGGTGGGGGAGGGGGGGGGGGGATGACAGAACAAGATGTGCACATCACAGTTTAACTCCTAAAAAAATATTTTAGCAATTGGGAACCTTACTATTTAGCTTGGGCTACATCAATTAAGAAGCATATGAAGTCAATAGTTTCAAATAAAAGGTACAAAATCAAAAAGTCACTTACTATGGGAACCACAGTATCTTCTTTTCCTGTACTCCTCAAAAAAGTATAGGATAGTAATCCTATGCTTTGAGTCGGCCTAAAACAGATTCAGCAGTTTGTTAATCAGTCGAGTAATAAAAGCAAACATCCAGGTCAGATTTTAGGAGGAAATAATAGGGTAAATGACACAAACTATCGCTAGTGAATGTTGAACAGCCCACCATATGATATTCGTGGAATTATGAAACAAAACAAAAAGGGTTGGCTGTCTCATTCTCACACATCAGGGCTGACGTATAAAATCCGTCCAAATGGCAGATTCACAAGCCCTTCTCGAGGCTTCGAAAATTCAACACCAAAGAATTTGTCCTCAAAGTTCAACAAAATGCAGCATAAGAATCCAAACATATACAGCAAAAGTTCCTAATCAATGACTAATTACCTAGGGGCGGTAAAAGTAGAAAAGTAGGCAGTTGTTGCTATCTATGAAAACTTGAAGGAAAGAAAAGGAAAAGAAGGAGAGGAGGAAAAAAGAAGCTTATATTGGGAAAATTCAAGACCAATCAGTCACCAAGTAAACCATATGCGAGGTCATCTTAACCACAAACTTACCAATCAGTCACCAAGTAAACCATATGCGAGGTCATCTTAACCACAAACTTTTATTGTTGAATAATGAAGCTTTTTCGGGAATCAAATTTTTGGTACAGCAATAAAGCAATGATGAAATCAAAAGACACCAAGATAAGCACTAGTGATGTTGTTAACCACAATACCACGTGGTCCTCCAAAATAAAGAATCCGCCGGTTCAAAATGAAGGAGATATAAATCAAAGCACCAGGGTCAATAAAGCCATAATCCAAACTTTATTGTTGAACAATATCATTAACAATATTTGAAAATCCTGGAAATTGACTAAATCACACAAAGTTCAGTAGCACATGGAGCCTGATAAAAAAGATGACAACACAAAAATGCAAACCTGCTTCCATCCTTCCCACGACTTCGAGAAAAAACAATTACATCAGCACCAAGCCTCATGGTGCTTGTCTTGAAGCCATTTCCATCTGGAATGCACAGTTCTCGATTAAATTTAATGAGAACTACTAACGTGTTTTTAGAAGTCAAATGATATGCACAGCCAGATAGAGAGAACTGACATTGCCCGATAGTGTCTACCATTTTGCTTTTTGAGGAATAACCAAGAGACATGCATTGACGAATTTTATCAGGATCCATTCCACCACCATTATCTATAAAAAGCTCACAGTAAGCAGATTGAACATGAGGTTATCAATAATAATAATAAACCTCAAAATGGTTAAACAAAAACCAAATGGATTAGGAATATAATCAATTAAGCATGCACAGACAAATAGGAAAGAACTATTTGGAAGCCATAATACAGATGTTATGCATATCAAAAGAAGTCCAAAAGAAGGTAAAACTAACACAATAATTTATGGTTTTAACCTTACATTATAACTTACTAGTGTACAAGGTTCCATCTCTCAGGGATAATTTCCATTGCGTAGGGATAAATGTCATCATGCCGCATGCCCCGGGTAAAATACTTAAGCTTTGCCCTACCAAAGACCTTTTGATTTTGCTCTCCCAACTATAAAGAGTATTTAATACAAACATATATTTTGCTTCTTTACACCTTGGCCTTCAAAAACCAACTACTCTACCACTAGGCTAATTGGTTGACCACAGGACATGCAATGAGCGCTCCGCACACATATTAAAGAGAAAAATTATGGGAGATAAAATCAAAGTGGTATCATATGAAATACCTTCAACTAGTAACATTTTGGTCTCATCTTTCTTGCTCTTGACCATATCTAAGTTGACATGTGTCGCTCCACTGCAGACCTAACAACAACGGATACATAACAAGAGAGAAGTCGGATTCCTGAAGCAAACAAATTTGTAGTATAATATCGATCAACCAGATGGTAAGATCGGTATACCTCATCCAAGGAATTGTCTAGAAGTTCGGCAAAAGCTGCAAAACGAATACATACACAGTTCCAGGACAGTGAGAAATTGAACCTTATACCATTGCACTTCACCGTAAACAGAACATGCATCACAAAAAATGGGAGACTCTAACAATTACATCTCCACCTAAACAGAAGCCTGCATCACAAGGAGTATATCTCAACTATTCTAACAGGATGTAGTTCTTTACCTCCAAGAACCCACTTGTGACTGGTCGCATTTGAATGCAAAAATTTAGGATGTATTCTGACATGATCCATGCCACCTGTAGATTTATAACAGAGATCAGTTGGAATAGAGCTATTTCATAGTATTAAACAACTAAAGTCTCAATAACAAAGAAGGTGCAGGCAGACTCACAAAGAGACACTTAAGCAATCACTCAATTAACAGAACCATATGCTGCATTTTGACCTATTGCTACACCCCGATATGAGAAGTAAATCAACACCATTTTTCGGTAAGACACTTGTTTTTCTATATTTAAACCAAATGGAGTTTAATCCACTCTCATACAAATTAGTTCAAGAAGAGTAGGTCTAATTGTGACGGCGACGAGTCAACCTGCTCATGCTTAAAACAAAAGTAATTTTTTTGACATGAAAATTTCGGCTCAAACAAGAGATCTTTCTAAAGTCCCAAAATAATGGTAATTTTTTTTGTGATTTCAGAAATATTGGCGAAACTCGTAGCATTGTCCGTTAATGCAGAAGGCAAGGTGCAACCACGACAGCACACGTACAACCCGCAGGAGTCATCTCTAGCGCTTCTAGCAGAGCTTCTCCTCCCGAGCAAAAGTCACTCACTAAACAAACATGCAAGTAGCAAAAACTCACCGCTATAAGGATCCCTGAAGCTAACAACCGGCGCCGCTTCGTAATCCCCCGCCTTCCAGAACTGCTTGACGGAACCCTCCACAGGCGCCACCACTATAGATCCTGCATTGGCCGTGGAAGGAGAAGACACGCCCAACGGAGCCCTTTTAGACGGCAAAAGGTCCAAAAACCCAACCGGCAAGTCCGCAGCCACCTTCTTCTTCTTACTTTTCCCATTACTCACATCGGCGCTGAAATCCCTAGGCCTTTTCCCACTGCCCCTAACTTCACCGCCGTCTTGGGAAGACGAATCAGAATCGCAGTCCGAATCCGAGCTCGATAAGTCGATAAAAGCCGGAGGCCGCGCGGAATCTGGGTTGGGCTTATTCAGACGCGCGAAATTGTGATCGAGGACTTCTTGCTTAACCTGGATACTATCTTTGTTGGCCATTGCAGTGGAAAATCGAAAAGCTTTCAATCTCTCTGTCTCTCTCTCTCTGTATGTATAAGGCAAAATATTTAATGCAAAGGAAGATGACGTTACCATAGCAGTCGAAAAGTTTAAAAAGCGTCAAACAATTAAAAACGAACAGGTTTTGCTTTTGGAGAAATCGTGTTTTCTTTCTGAGACACGGAAACGTTTTCATTGGCCGTGGGAGTCGAATTTTATAAATTTGCCAAACTTTCAAGTTATTTTTTTAACTGGGAATCCGCGCTTGTTTTTTTTTTTTTTTGTGTATGTAAATATGATAAATTTTCAAGCTAACATAATAATCTGTAAATTATATTAATGTTAGTCAAGTAAGTTTTAGCAAATTTTATGCAACATGTTGATTCGAGAAGATGTTGGTAAAAAAAATCCATCTCTTAATTATTTGTGAAGAACGTACCTAATTCATCATCTAGATGTGTTTTTTGTTTTTACCAAACACCATCTCGCTGTTAAAATAACTTTTTAAGTGATTTTTTATTCTTGTGACAGGACAACTTTTTGTTATAAAATATTTGAGTGATGATTTATCTTTGTAATGTTACGATAGAAGAGGGTTTTATAAAAATTATTTTTGAATGAACACCTAAAATATTTCTAATTTACTAATTAAATTTTTTTAAAAAAAAAACGACACAAGATGGGTGAAATATTAATAATTATGATATTTGGTTTCACTTTTTCTCATAAAAATATTCCACTTGTCAATGTCATATCCAAAAGATATAAAACAACGATAGCCGAAGTTGATTTAAGTACAGTACATCTTCATGTTCATTTTTTTTTCCTTCAAATTTTTTTTATTCCAATATTGTAGTTTATATAGTTTTCAATACAATATGTGAGTTTTATTGCTAGTATGAAACATGTGAACAAAATGATATTCGGTCGATCCCGTTTTAAGTGATTGCATCTTCCTTTTTTTTTCTTTTTTCTTTTTGCCAATTCACAGGTTTTTATCTATCTCATAGTTTTTCTATCTTTCTACGAATATATTTAAATTTTGTGTGCATGTGATTAATTAAAATTGATGTTGTTATACTAACTAACTTTTAATTGATTTGATAAAGTTTTATTTAAAATTATGATTGTAGTATGCAAATTTGATGCTTCTATACTAATTAACTTTAAATTGATTTGGTAAAAATTATACATTCATTATATAACTCTATTGATCAATTTTTCAATCTTCATAAAATAAAATTTCCTTTTAATTCTTCAAACTTATATTTATCCATAATTTTAAACTCAATCTTATCCATAAATATTTTTAAAGTTTAAATAGTATATCATTCTTTAATTTAAAAAATTTGAAAAAATAAGTAATTCGAAAAAAAATAAACATATTTAGATTAGAGTAGTTCTTCAAGGGTCGATCAGGTTCATTCATTCAATCTCGAAAATACCCAAAATAAAAATAATAAAGAAAAAAAACGGTTGAATTAAACATTGTATTTTATCGAATATCATGATACCTGAAAAAGCGATGTAGACGTGTCACTCTCTTGATAAGATTTCTCTTGAAACGACAGTCACAACTCTCTCATATACAGCGGAAGAAATTTCTAATATAACTTCTCCGATGCTAAGTCGGAAAATGATCATAAAAAGAATTAGAGAGAAAACTCAATATAGGAAAGAATATGAATGTGTTGAATGTATCAAAGTATAAGACAATGATGATATTTATAAACAAATCTTAATATGTTAGATGATAATTATGGAAATATTAATTTCTTTCCATATTTATCTAAAGAATATTTTTTTTTTCTAGACATGAGAATATGTATAAAAATATATATTTGATATAGATGGATGGATGCAAATCCAAACAAATCCTTCTAAATTTTCTTCAAAGATAACCTATACAACTTTAAGCCCCTCAAAAAATGAAGGACATGTTATAAATATATTATTATTTTAAATGATTATATTGTTTAGTAAGATTTGAAATATTTGTGATCAAGATAAATATATCAAGATAATATTTTTAAAGATTTGTATCTTGTATAAATATGGTGATTGAGTTTAATAATTGCACCTGAGTATTTACTCATATGATTCTCTTCTCTCATAAATTTTTTCTACTCATCTCTTTATTTCTCTCAAGATTTATAACATGTTATCAGCACGATGTTGTAACCAATTGAAAATAAAAATAATTTTTGTTTTATTGATGTTATTGGAATAACACAACCTGTTGTCAAAGCACGATGTTGTAACCAATTGAGAATGAAAATAATTCTCGTTTTATTGATGCTATTGGAATAACACAACCTGTTGTCAATACTCAATTTTATGAGAGATATGTGCATTGGTGCTCTATAAGCTGCACAATGATAATAATTGATATAATGGTGTCCATGAAATATCATGAATATGTTGATAACTCCAAAGTAGCACAACATGATTTTATATATAGAATTTAAAGAAATCATGATCATTATATAATATATTGAGAAATTTGAGAGATTCATTATTGTGATTTTAATATATTGAGATATTCATGATTAAGATATGATATATGATCTCAAATATAGATAATCTTAGAGATTAATGATAAAGATATGATATATGATTTCGAATATTATGAAATTAAAAAAATCATGATGAATATCTGATATGATATCCAAAATCTATAATCATTATTAAAAGATATAGATCTATGTCAAAATATATCAATATTTATAAAGAAATATTGATCAAAGATTTAAGATTTGTTAATATTCATGAAGAATATTTATATAAGATCCAATATTTGGTAATATTCTCAAAGAATATATAATTTAATGCCCTTTTGGTTGTTGAGCATCTTATGAATTGAGAAATTTAGTAAAATTTCCCAAATAATATCGATAGATAATCTAAAATTGTCAATACATTTGAAAAAAGGTTATTTAAGATATATGTGAGATATATATCAAAAGATATTGATTTGATATCGATTTAAAGCATATATTTCTTCTTAATGCTCTAGAAGAAGCATGATATATTATTTGTCACTATTTTTATGAATAAAAACTTAATGTTCAATGATGAACTGCATAGGCTATTGATTGAAAATTATGAATGTGCGGAAATAATTAGATCGCAACATTATCAATCAAAAAAAAAATAAATATTAAACCTAATGAATTGAACCATCATCTATATTGGGCAACGACGATGATGGATTGATGGTAACCTATGTATGATGATGTTAATGGATTGATTTATGACTAACTTCATGTCATTTTATTTATTTATTGAACTAATTTATTTTTGGTAAATTAAGTTTTTATTTTTGTTTAAATTAAATTTTGAAAAACTCTTGCATGTGTTTTGATTCACATAAAACTATTTTGATGATATAAAATAATATACAAATTTTGTGAATCTATTCTATTGGTCAATATATTGCATGAGATATTGACTATGCAATTCGATGATTTGAGAATTTTTATATTTTAAAGATATATTGGATTGTTAAATCTTTATTCCATAATTTTTGCTTATGGGTTTTTAATTTCTTAATTTTGATTGTAGATATAAATTTTGAATTTTTTTCAAAATCATTTGATCAAGCTGTCACTTTTTTTAATGAATTACAACGTATTTTTATCACATTTTATTATGTTACATGTAGAAACACAAATGTAATGTGAGATGACATTTGTGATAGATTGAATGTCATTGTTGAAGGTAAAAAATTTACTTTGTGCATACAAAAATTTGAAAAAGCACGTCTGATTTATCAATTTCAATTCTTTTAATATAATATCTTATTTATAGTATTTTGTTCAAGGAAAGACAATTGTGAAAGTTGTCTAATTAATGTGGTCCATTATTTTAAGTGAATGTGACAGTGCCAATGAACACAGTTGATACACTGTTATCGATTATTTCTTCAAAAAATAATATGTTATCTCATATGAAAAGAGATGTGAATCATGAATGACACAAATTATTGAGATATATGTCATAATTAAGTATTATACTAAACGTGTGTAGTGAACCTTACCCGGATCACCTACTTATCAGAGATTAAAGCCTAATTAAACATGCAATTATCAATAATCAGAGATAAGCTGCGGAAAGCAAATAATTACTGGACCGGCATAATACAACGGGTTAAACAAATCCAAATAATACAACTCAATTGAAATAAACAAATAAGTAAACCTAACAGCTAACCCTGTTGCTGCTGCATCCCGATCTCTGACTACTCCAAGTCCCCGGTAAACTACATGCATATGTCCCGTCGAATGGGGTGTCCAGACAATATAGAAAACATAGGACGTGAGCGAACTACGCTCAGCACGAGAGTATGAGTATAAAATATTATATGTGCATATATGCAAATATATGGGTTACCAAGAATCGAAGTTAAAAATCTCTGGTAAAAAACAGACTTGGACCCTAGGTATGTATCACTCTGCGCCATCATACCAGGAAGTGGCTCACATACACGACAGTGGAATAATGGTGACCGGACATGAGTCCACATGTCCAACATCCAATAATAAGATAGGGTAAACACCTTACTACCGGATATCACAAGGATACAAGCTCAATATGATCATTCATGAATCATAATAACATGTCATAATATATGTAGATAAAATCATGTCATAGAAATAATGCAACACATAATACATGCATACTCAGTCTGGATATCTCGAACAGTACTTTCGTACCTTACTAAGGCAGTCCTATAAGCATCCATCTAGGTTCCAAGCCTACCATTTAGCACTACAATGCAAAATAACCATGCATTATAATCTTGCTCTTTGTGGGTGAATTTCTAACGGTAGTTGAATTAATTTCTCTGTAGAGGTTAAGAGGGTTTACTACTTCGAGAAGAGTCAAAGACCAACAAGTAAAGGAAACCACCAACAGTAAGAAAGGTGAATATAGCTTTCTTGTCTTTTGTATGCACGAGACGCACCAAAAAGGTAGCAAAAGGAAAGAGTTTCTTCTCCTCCAACAAGGGCTTTCCTCACAGCTTCACAAGATTGCTACGGATCCTGCTTCCTTATCTTATTGCACACTTTCAACAATGTATACTCCCTATTTTCTATAAGGAGCTAGAGCTATACCTTCGTCTGTTGTCAGCCCGCTGATGTCGATTACCCCAGAACTTGGGCACAACTCCACTACAACCTCTGGACGTCTCGCCAAGGCTCCGCCCTATGCCAAAGATGGCTAGAAACTCCTAAAGAGGCCTAAGAGATGAGAGAAAGACTTGAGAAATTGGTGCAAGAATCTGAAGTTCGAACCCCCTATTTATAGACAGAGATCGGAAGCTCCGAACTCCCTGTTGGAAGTTCCGATCTTCGCATGCATGCCACGTTATGAACGGCCATGATCGGAAGCTCCGATCTAAACTTCGTGTAGTGACCCGCACCGTGAATGTCCTACTAATCAAGAGCTTAAGCATGCATTATAACTTAAATAAACAGATATGAGAATTAAACAGCGAAAAACATAACCAATTACAATCCCAAGAAAGGAATCTGTAAATACTTAAGTTATACAAGCATATTGAAATAACCGTGTCAAAACATAATACTTAAAACCCCACTGGAACCTAACTCCACCACTGCTGCCATCCTGCAACTACGGTCTCCCAGAGCCTCCTGCTCCATCAAGTCTGAGAACTGCCCCGTGAAATAGGGTATCCAAAAATAGTACAAGGACGTGAGCATAAAACGCTCAGCACGAAAGTATGAGTATACAAATATTACATGTGCATGTATGCAAGTGTACAGGTACCAAGACTCAAGGTCAAGAAATCCTGCTCACAGATCCGGCCCAAGGTATATAGCACGCTGCGCCGTCGCATCAGAAGGTGGCTCCTATACCCAGTGGATAATGGTGACCTGATCACGAGTCCACGTGTCCAACCATCCACTACATGCAGGTTGAGCACCCTACTATTGACTATCTCAAGAATACATGCTCAATATGATCATGCATGAAGCATAATAACGTGACATAATATATGCAGATAAAATCATGCCATATAAACAATACAACACATAATATATGCATACTTAGTCAGGGTATCTCGAACAGTACTTTCGTACCTTAATTCTACTAGTCAAGCTACATCAGCTCTATGTCCAAGCCTCTAGTTTGTACTATAATGCAAAATACTCATGCATCATAATCTTATCCTAAAATCCTTAACTAAGCTATAGCATACTCCCTATTTTCTATAAAAAGGTAGAGCTATACCTCCGTACGTCGTTAGTCCGTTGATGACGATTGTCCCAGAGCTTGGGCACCACTCCGCTATGACTCCGGAGCACCTCGCCAACTCCCGAACCAAGCCATATTTATAGGCCACAATCGGAACCTCCGATCCCTGATATTTATGTTTTTGTTGCATATTTTAATGTCATTTAGTTGTTGTTTTGTATTCGTTTATGTGTTTTAATTTTGTATTTTATTCGTATTGCATATTTTGTGTCTGCATAATCTGTTTCCCGATTTGTTGTGTAGGTTGTGCGTTTTTTAGGACATTTGGACGGAACTATGAAGCAAGAGAAATGCTAAAGATTTTTGAAGAAAAGAGGACCGCTCGATCTGCCTACTTCAACCAATCGAGCGGTGCCAAGAAATATGCAAAACAGTAGACGATGGAATTCTGGAGCGCTCGATCGGTCACATCTTATCGATCGAGCGGCCGCATTATATTTGAAGGACAGTATGAGTGTAATTTTGCTCTCGCTCGATCGGTAGACTTTAACCGATTGAGCGAGAGGGTCTGTCGGGAAAGAGTTCTTAATTTTGGAAACTCTTTTATTTTGGACTCTAGCTTTTAATAGGTCTTTTATTCCGTTTTTCAGAGATTATTATCAGACTTTGAATCTCTCTTTGGAGGCTAGGTTTAGTGTTCTATCTTTTTATTACAACTCTTCTTTTCTTTTGATTTTTCTTTTGGATTTTTCATGAATCGTTGTAGCTAAACTTTAGAACTTGGTTGAGGAAGACAAGCCCTTGATTAGTTTATTCATGAGATTCGAATTTTTCAATGTTTAATCATTATTGAGTATCAAAAGTGGTCCTGGTTTATTCTATGTTTGTATGTGAGATTTTTAGATTGGTCATCTTAAGATTTTGCTTTACAATATAATACTAAATTAGAATTCAAATCCGTAATTGTTTGAATCAACTAATTTGCGAAGCAACTACGTTTAATATTTTCTGCTGATGAATTTGTTAAATCGTAGGAACAACAATTGACTAGGCTAAATACAATCGTTGGTATTTGTGTTGTCTAGATACATCAGTTTTACTCATTTGAATGCTACCTTAAATTTAAATCTAGATCGCTGGTATCTGGGTTGATTTATTGGTAAGGGTTAATCTAGAACACTGGTATCTAATTAACTAAAATTAAGGTGAAACATGAATTTAATTTTCAATGATGAATATTTGATAGGATTAATTATTTTTAGTAAATCGATGATTGAATGAATGATATCAAGGGTGTAGTCGACCGATATCAAGACTTTTTTCTCAGTGAATTTTTCAGTTATAATTTAATCTTGCATGATAGTTGTTAAGAATTTCATTAAATATTCTTTTTAGTAGTTAATCTCAAACTCAAAACCCCCTTTATTTTATTTGAGAACACATTAAATTTCCATTTCCTCGTGGGAACGATCCCTACTCACACTACTACATATTTTTGGTTATTTGATTGAGTTGGGTAATTTTGGGCGTGACGCGACTTAGCGCTACCAAATTTTGGTGTCGTTGCCGGGGAAAGGTGTTTAATTTATTGTGTTCTTTTTCTTTTTATTTTTTTTAATCTCACTCTCTTCTCTTTTCTTTGTTTCTAGTTTCTCTCTCGTTCATGCTTTCAGGTGATTTATCTAAAGAAGACTTTCTCTACGACCCGGAGATCGAAAAAAATTTACACAGGCGAAGGAGAGAAGCTCGTAGAAGACAGGAAGAGGAAGAGATTCGTACTAAAATTCCTGAGCAAGAAATGGCTGCTAACGCGAATCTAAGCCTGAGAAAATTGGACACTCCTAATCCCAATCAACAACCTTTATGCATTATTTTTCCTACTCTAGAAAATAATGCTACTTTTGAGCTTAAATCTGAACTCATTCATTTATTGCCTTCTTTTCATGGTCTTGCAGGTGAAGACCCAAACAAGCACTTGATGGAATTCCATGCGGTTTGCACAAGTATGAAACCCCATGGAGTGACAGAGGAGCAAATCCAACTGAGGGCCTTTCCTTTCTCTTTGAAGAGTGCTGCTAAGGATTGACTGTACTATTTATCCTCTGGATCCATCACAACTTGGACTGAGATGAAAAGAATTTTTCTAGAGAAGTACTTCCCAACTTCTAGAGCCGCAAATATCAAGAAAGAAATCTATGGGATAAAGCAATACACAGGGGAATCACTTCATGAATACTGGGAGCGGTTCAAAAAACTTTGTGCTAGCTGTCTGCAGCATCAGATAAGTGAAAACCAATTAATTCAATTTTGCTATGAAGGTTTGTTGCTTTAGGACAGGAGTATGCTAGATGCAGCCAGTGGAGGAGTTTTTGTGGATAAAACTCCGGTACAAGCGAAGAATTTAATAGAGAACATGGCTGTAAATTCTCAACAATTTGGCACCAACAGGAATGATCATGTACCAAGGAAAAATAGTGAGGTAAATGTCTCTTCCCTTGAGCAAAAATTGATTGAATTGACGTCTCTTGTGCGTCAGATGGCTGTAGGAAATGGACAGAATGCAAAGGCATGTGGTATCTGCGCTACAATGGGACACACCACTGATATGTGTCCCACTCTTCAAGAGGAATCAGTCGAACAGGTTAATGCTACTAGCG
Source organism: Henckelia pumila (assembly GCF_033568475.1). Taxonomy (NCBI): domain Eukaryota; kingdom Viridiplantae; phylum Streptophyta; class Magnoliopsida; order Lamiales; family Gesneriaceae; genus Henckelia; species Henckelia pumila. The sequence goes on from NC_133121.1 coordinate 80,197,506, forward strand.
GATTTCCTGGACCACCACAGCGGAAGTGCGATCCATATTCCAACACATACAATCCTGGTTGGAAGGTTCATCCAAATTTGAGATACGGAAACCCTCAGGCAAATCAACCTGGACCTCAAGCACCACCGCACAATCAAGCTTATAGGCCACCGTATCCTCAACAGCAGCAGCGTCCTCAGATCCCAGCGCCAGGTGAGTTTCTCAAAAATATTGTTAAGGATCTTGCTAATGATACTGTAACTTTTCAACAAAAAACAAGAGCAAGCATCTAGAACTTGAACACCCAGATGGGGCAGCTCGCCACCACAATCAACAAGTTGGAAGCACATCATTCCAATGCTTTGCCGTCCCAAACAATTCCGAACCCAAGAGAGAACGTGAGTGCCATAACCTTAAGGAGTGGAAGAGAGTTGAAAGTTCGTGAAGAAGTGGTGCAAGCACCAGTACATAAGGAAGATGTGAAGGAATCTAAAGTAGAGGAGCATGAGACAATTCAAAAGGGCGCACCAAGAGGTAAGTTTCCTCCCCTTTCTGAGTATAAACCTGTAGCCCCTTTTCCCTTAGCGTTAAAAGAGTCTAGAAATGATGAAAGTATCAAGGGACTATATGAAACTTTTCGTAGATGTGAGGTAAATATTCCTTTATTAGATGCTATCAAATAAGTACCTCGCTATGCTAAATTTTTAAAAGAATGGTGTACTACGAAAAGGAAACAAAAATTGAAGGGATGTCAGAGAGTTGAATTGGGAGAATAGATTTATGCTGTGATACAAAAAAAGGTACCCACAAAATGCAAGGACCCAAGTATGTTTTCTATTCCTTGTAAAATAGGAGATGTTCAGCTTGACACGGCCATGCTAGATTTAGGAGCATCGATTAATGTCATGACATACTCTGTTTATGCTTCCTTAAACTTAGGGCCTTTAAATAAAACTGAAATTATTATCCAGATGGCTGATAGATCTACTATTTATCCTAGGGGTCTATTAGAAGATGTTCTTGTGCAAGTTGATAATTTGGTCTTTCCTGCTGATTTTTATGTTCTTGAATTGAAAAACAATGATTTGAATAGTCCTATTTTCTTAGGAAGACCATTTCTTAAAACTTCAAAATCCATCATAGATGTTAACAATGACACTCTCACTATGGAGTTTGATAGGAAAATTGTGAAGTTAAATATTTTTGATACCCTGAAAATTCCTGGTTGTGAAAGTGTTGTTAATAGTCTTGATGTTAAAGATTACCTGTCACAAGAACACAAGACAGTTGTGAAAAAGAGGGAGCTGAAAGAAGTAATGACACAACCTGCAAAAAATTCTGTTGCTGAAATTTTTATTTCTGGTTTGCAGGTACCTAAAATTGAGACAGAACTGCCTCCAGATCGAGAAAACGGAATGCCTAAGAAAAAAGGAAGAAGAGAAAGCAGCGACAGAGATTGATTGTGAATTTGTCTAAAGGGGTGAAGGAGGGCAAGGCAGTTCGACATGAACCACCATGAGGAATCGCAACATGTAGTCGAGCTATAGACTGACTGTAAATTTAGCACTGACTGGGAGGCAACCCAGTGTTTTTTATTTTCTTTCCTTTGTTATTTTTTTAGTACTTGTTATTTTCTTGTTTTTAGTTTGTTTTTCAAAAATTAGAAAATTAAAAAAATATTTTTTTGATTTTTTTTGGCTCGCTCGATCCGTAGATAGAGATCGGAAGCTCCGAACTCCTGATCGGACGTTCCGAACTCCGCATGCATGCCACTTTCTGAACGATCATGATTGGAAGCTTCGATCTAAACTTCGGAAGCTCCGATCTCATGTATGCAGCTACATGTTCAAGCATCGATCAATGACACATCACAAGTGCGCATGACCTAACACGATCGGAAGCTCCGATCTCCCTTTGGACGTTCTGTTCGCACCCATTTCTTCCAAACTACTTCGCTTGTTCCGAATCCTTCGGAACCTCCGAACCCACTAGGCTATGCAGTTCGGACCTTTCGAACTACCCAGACTCAAAATAAGCCCATTAACCAGTTTTGGACATTTTGGGTCCAATTTCTTGGTTCGTTTGATCAGATAAAAATCTCTTAATTATGTTTTACTTAATTTTAACATGTTTAACTACTTGATCTTGTAAAATGAAATTGGTCTACTACAACATGCATCGGTATCTCGTATCACTATCATACCTGAAGTACGTAAAAGATTTATTGATATCTATCAAGCAAGATATAAAATTTTTGGAGAACGTTGATATCTATCCAAATTATATGTTTCATCGTATGTTGATATGAATGTCTGAAAAGATCTAGAAGATCGTTTGATTGATAATAAAAAAAAATGTGCTTGATATTATAAAATAGTGATACACAATATTGACGTATATAGATTTTTGAATCTAGTAGATATTGATTTGGTTTAAATAGTATATTACAAATCAATATTTCTAGAAGAGCTAAAGAGCTCCAAAAGTATCATTGATACAAATACTTTCATAGTTTGGTATAATGGATTGAATTGAACATTCAAATTATATAAATAGTTGAAAAACTATTGGTAGTGCACAAAAATGTTAATGAATAAATCAAAAGTTACCGGATCGATAAATAGAAAGGTTTTTGATTCAAAGATCTAGAAGATTTTATGAATTCTTATTGACTTATCAAATTTGATACCACAATCATAAAAGCTCAAATTGATAAAAGTCTCCATATTATCTGGAATGAATAAATAACGTGGGTCCACGAAGCGCAACATGATGTTTGCGAAAAAACGTATTGAGAAAAACTTCCCGAATATAATCAAGACAAGTTTTATCAAAATAGATGATATGCATATTGTTGGAGAACGTGGCGATCAGATCAATCAAAATTGATACCCGGTGCAGCGGAAGTTTAAAAATTTTATATGGAACGATTCCATAATGGGTATCAAAACTTAACGATTAAATTGTGTGTGTAAAAATTAAATAACAATTATAAATTTTTACCTCCAATCTCGAAGCGAGATTATGGACACCAACAGATTGCTCTGCTCTTGTTGTATATCCCTGGAACTGATGGACGAACTGTTCTTCAATCAGGTCCACGAACGGATAATTAATCCCTCTGATAGATTGCACTAAAAAATCTATCAGAAGTTTCTACGAAGAGAATTAACGAATTTGATCCGTTAAACCAGACTGTAATTCAAAATTCACAGGCTGGATTTTCCCGAGTAGAGAGGGAGGGGGGTCGGCCACTTTAGAGAGAAAATAACTAGGTTTTCGAAAATTGTGACCTGTTGTGTGTAATTTCTGTACTGCAATAACTTATTTATAATGTAGGCCGCTAACAGCTTAGGGCCCATTAGTCATAAGTTCAAGCCCGACAAGCAAAGCCCGCATGTTCAGAATTTAATATAAAATTCATCATGACTCCGATTGATAAACCGATTTCACCAATGTGCACAGAAACCATTTCTGCACCTTTTAAAGTCAAGATAAATTTTTCTGAATCCGAATTCAGTGATTTCCAAAAATGCCCATCCCTATGTCATTTTAGGAAATCTTACTCCTCTACTCTTAAATAAGAAGTCCAACTTCTTTGTTCATTAAATTTAACTCTTTAAATTTAACTATCTCAACGGGGATTAAAAATCCATTACTCTGTGTGACCCTCAATGGTTCAGGGATACAGCTAGCCGTGGGCTCACAACTCCTTGTGACTCGGAACAACAATTTCCGACTTGCCCATCGAATCATGGTAAGAGCGCCTAGCAACATCGCCCCATGATTCCCTAGGTATCACTGATAGTGCCTGCAAGAACCAATAGATTTTGGTTAGCGTACAGTACGGTCCCGTCATCCATATATCCCGATCGAATCAACAACCATTGGTAAATCGAGAGTCGTTCGAGATTCGATAACTATGCAATACATCTTGAAGATCAAATAGTGACATCACATGTGTTACTAAGAAACCATTTCTTAAAACACATCATGTACTCTGGCCAGAGATTCGTCACACTAATATCTCCTCAGATCGCATAGGATATCCACACTCGCAAGTATGTGGTGAATCCTTGACAACAAAGCATCGACTCCTATATGTGTTGTAACTGTACCCAATCCCGACACCTGATGACCCCAATAGAGTCGGTAAACGAGTCAAAGCACAGTACTAGCATATAGAGTCTCAATGATGTTTCAAGTAGTAAGGACTAATGGTGTACAACCAAAACCGCGGACTTTATCCACTCGATAAGTGATAACCACTTGGAAAGTCCGGATAGGGTAGTTCGATCATTCATCGTATGAATATCCATTTGCATGCTTCGAACATCTCTATGTTCCTTACCAATGA